>NC_086445.1:212449597-213049597 GCF_028390025.1 Pseudophryne corroboree
GGCTTCTGATCCAGAGTGCAGCAGAATCGATGCAGAGATGGAGGAACTCCAGAAGCAGATGAAAGAGATTGCAGCCAGGAGAAGAAGGCAGCAACAGCAGCGTAGCCAACAAAGACCTGCCAGTGCAGAGGATGAAGGAGCAGGAGCCAGTAGTCAACCACCCCCATCTACTGGGCCACAAACAGAAGAAGAGGCTGGTGTGAGGGCCCTGGCTGAGGAAGATGTGGGCCAAACTGAGGGTGATTCTGGTGTCAATACCCAAACCCAGTAAAGCCAACCACCAACTGAAGAGGAAGGTGGGGACAATTTGCAGACTGATGCATCACAGGCAGCAGCGAAAAAGAGAAAGCGGCAGCCCCCATTTACAAGGAGGGAGTTGGGTATTTTGGTCCCACAAGCCATGGATAAAATCCACTTTGGGAACAAAAACATGGGTGCTGCGGCAAAAGAGCGCATCTGGTGAGAAATAACTGACCGGATTAATGAAGTGGGCCCAATTGTCCGCACACCACAGGAAGTCCGTAGACGGTAAGTACATAATGACACACAATGACAAACACTATAGTAGACATTGACTAAGATTTCTGCTAAAAAACCAAGTGAGGTTTCCTATAGCAACCAAAAACATGATATGTGTACAAAAAGTATGCTTCACATTTACTTACATTGCATTTCTTCTCCTTTCCCCAAAACCAAAAAACATATGTAGTTGGGCTGACTGCAAGTCCTACCTGAAGCAGAAAAAGGCTGTGAAGTGGAATGCTTCGAGGGCAACAGGGGGAGGGCCAGCCCCTGAGACTGTGGAGTATACAGATCTAGAGGAGTGAGCAATGGTCTGTGTGTCCTATGAGGAGGTGGCAGGTGTGTCAGAAATGGACACAGACACACCTGACATGTTCTGGCCACTTGACTTGCCAGGTAAGTTTTGGAGCATATATTGGCAAGTGTTTCTGGTTTAATTTGGATAATAAGACCAATTTTTTCTTTTTGTCAAAAACACAGCACAGGAGGGCCAGCTCAGTGAGTCACAGGAGGGGCATCTTGCTGAGGCTGAGGTGGGGGGAGGTAGTGACACCTCCAGTGTGTGGCAGGATATAGCACCAGCCCAGCCACACACTGGCCCCCCCACCCAACCCTTTCTCCCGGGGATTCTGGCCGAAATCGCCAGGCATGAAGTTATTATCACCGAATTCCATGACATGATGACCTGGGAGGTATGTGAGATGTCCTTTCGGCTCACTGATCTGACCACCTGTGTTCAGCAAGGTGTGGGCGACCTCAGGCAAGGTATGGCCGAACTCACCTCCTCGGTCCAACAATTAAATACCACAGTTGGACAAGGACTACAGGCCATTGCTGGCCTTCTTGCCCACAGTGTCAGGGAGCCTCCGACACATGGTCTATCCTCTGCCCAGGAACAAGATCCCACTGAGCAGGACCCTCGAGGGTCAGTTCGCAGACCAACCAGTGAACATCCACTTCAGGTGGGGTGTAAAAAGAAAAAGAAGTAATTTCTCTCCAGATGGGGACACATTTCCCAGCACCCATATTTCTTCAGTTCCAAAATGGATTATCTATGGCTTGTGGGACCAGAATGCCAAACTCAATCATGCTGAATGGAGTTTGCTGGGTTCTGTTTTTGGTATTAGCCTGTGATGCATTATCCTGTGAACTTGGCCCACCTTCCTCTTCATATTGTGGTCTGAATAGTTGGGTTTGGGTATTGTGGCCAGAATCTTACCCAATTTGACCCACATGATCCTCTGGCAGACTCATGACACCAGTCTCTTTGTGTTTGATGCCCAGTAGATGGGGGTTCCTTGACTACTGTGTTCTGTCTTCCTAATTTCTGCACTGGCAGGTGTTTGTTGCTATGCCATGGGTTTTTTTTTTAATCAATGGTTTTTATTTATTTTTTAATCACTCACATACACAGCCGGACATGACAGCACATGTGAAATCCAACAGGAGTATAAGTTGACTGAACAGGATGTCAAGCAGAAATATAACGATGCATTAACAGTGCAACAATGTATACAATGTCCTAATCATGTACTGCCGAATCCGGCCAAAGACAAATATAAAACTAACATCTAACAGATAGAAGAAGTAAGGTAGAACAAAAAGAGAGACAACACATTGAGACACATAGGGGATAACAAAGACACGGGTCAAGTTCCACTGATAGGAACGTTCCCAACACATCTGATTGATTATCAATCTACAGTAGAAATGATATATACTATATATAGCAATAATACTCAGGCAGCCTCAGATTGTGGAGAGTGTAACTGCGACAATTCTATAGGGTTAGCAACAACCATAGGCAGCCCTGCCCGTTCCCGAAATATTTTCCACTTCAGCCAAGAATTCAGTATTGAGGATGGTGAGGTAATATCGTCACCTACAGACGTTTCAAATAGAAAATGTTTATGTGTGCTGTTAACAATGGCATGGAGAGTGGGTACAGTTGGTGTTTTCCAAAGCTGTCCAATTGCAGCCTTAGTGGATATGAGGATATGGCCAGCAATATATCTATCACAGCGCAAAAGTTCAGGTGAGGTATAATGGAATAGGGCGAACATAGGAGTCATAGGGACCTCAACCCCCAACACCTCCCGGAGAAGAGAGAACACTTCGGTCCACAGCGACCTCAGAACAGGGCACTCCCAGAAAACGTGTAGAATGTTACCCACGTGACCGCAATTCCTCCAGCACAACCGAGAAACCGAAGGCCAAATGATATGGAGTCGCTGTGGAGTAAAGTACGCCCTATGGCACAATTTGAAGTACATCTCAGAATGCTGAAGGCATCTCGAGATCCCAAAGCACCTCGAGGAAATGGAGTCCCACTCTTCCTCCCGCAGGTCTATGGAGAGATCCCTCTCCCACTTCAGCTGCGAAGGAATCTTACCCCTTTTAGAGAGGAGAATAATATACTGGTACCATTTAGATATCCCACCGCCATGGTCCGGGGAAGACAGTCTGAGACGAAGGGAGGCTGGAAGGGGGACGGGAGCCACCCCACTACTTCCACATGACTGCAGTCAATGTCGGATCTGCAAGTATTTGAAGAAGTCGTGCCTCGGGATACCTGATTTACTTAATAACCTAGAGAAGGGCACCAACCCTCCCTCTGAGTATAGGTCCCCTAGATGCACAACCCCAGCACCGATCCAAGTGTCCAATCCCAGGTTGGGTATGAGACTAGCAATAGTCCTTATTTCTAAATCAGCCAAGGGCAACACGATTTTCGGGTCAGACGCAGCGACCGTATGCCAAAGCTTCAGCGTACTTCTAACCGACTCCCCCGGGCCCAGCCGCTTAGGGACACAGTGAGCAGGCAGTAGAAACATATCTCTCAAGTCGATCGAACCCAAGAAGGACCGTTCTACAAGGACCCATGGCTTGGGGTTGTGCACGTCGAACCAGTCTCGAGCCTGACTGAGAAGGCAGGCGGAGTGGTACGCTTCCAAATTAGGGTATGCCACCCCCCCGACCATTTTAGGCAACATCAGGACCTGTCTAGCTATGCGGGGCCTCGACCCCTTCCATATATACTGAGAGATGATCATGTTAGCTTTCACCAGGAGAGGTTTGGGGAAGCTACGAGGTATAGCCCGGAACAAATACAGAAGTTTAGGGAGTAGTATCATCTTGGTCGCGGAAATTCTTCCTAGCCAAGATATTTCATGAAGGGACCATTCTTTTATTAATTTTTCAAAGGCGCTAAAGAGGGGTACATAGTTACATTCATATAGGTCTCTGTCTAGGGAGAGGTGAATTCCTAAGTATTTAATGGATCTGACCTGCCAGGCATAACGGTATAGATCTTTAAGTCGGGTCACAGTACGCGGCGGTATGTGAAGCGGTAGGGCTTCGGTTTTGGTTGTGTTCAACTTGTAATATGATATTCTAGAATATCGGTCCAGGACGGCATGGAGCGCAGCTAAGGAGGCATCTGGGCGAGTTAAGCAGAGCAAGATGTCGTCAGCAAATAAACTGATCTTGTGGGTCAAACCACCTATTTCTGGGCCTGTAATTGTTGGTTCAGTCCTAATTGTCTCAGCCAGCGGCTCAATAGCTAGAGCGAATATAAGGGGTGACAGGGGACAGCCCTGTCTGGTTCCATTGGTGATATTAAAAGCCCCTGACAAACAACCGTTGACAAACACCTTTGCAGAGGGGGCAGAGTACAGAGCAAAAACAGAATCCAAGAACCTCCCAGCGAACCCATATTTATCTAGAACAGCTCTCAGATATCCCCAATGGAGTCTATCAAACGCCTTTTCGGCATCTAAAGAAAGTATAAGGAGGGGTGTTTTATGCGCATCACAGTGTTCAAGTATGTTAAACACTCTCCGGGTGTTGTCCGGGGCCTGCCTGCCCGGGACAAAGCCCACCTGGTCAGCAGCTATGAGGGAAGGAAGCAGAGGGGAAAGACGATTGGCAATTAACTTTGCGAAGAGCTTAACGTCTGTGTTCAACAAGGCTATAGGACGATAATTTTGTACTGCTGTGGGGGGCTTGCCAGGTTTTGGAATGGCAACTATCTGCGCCTCAAGCATTTCTTTGGGAAACTTTCCCACGCCCGATGCCTCATTGAAAACAGACAGCAGTAGGGGGGCCAATTCATTCTTATATGATTTATAGAAATTGGAGGGGAAGCCATCAGGGCCAGGAGCTTTGTCTTTCGGTAGACCAGAGACAGCTGCGTCTAGTTCTTCTAATGTCCAAGGGACGTTAAGGGACAGGCCAGCCGCGGAGTCCAACGTCGGGAGGGAAATTTCTTTCAGGAACGACTGAATATCAACCTCTGTGGGTTGGGGGGTGGTCGGGTCAGACCTTAAATCATACAGATGGGAGTAGTACTCTGCAAAGGTGTTTGCTATATCATAAGGGTCAGATACCCTAGATCCCGAAGCGGAACAGACATAGTGTATCCTGGCTCTAGCTCGTTTACTCTGTAGCTTCCGAGCCAAGAGACGTCCCGCTTTATTGCCTAGTATATAGAACCTCTGGTTTAGTCTAGCAATATTGCGCTGCACGTCCCTAAGTGAGAAAACGTTTACTCTTTCCCGGGCGGCTAATAAAAGCTTATGGGTAGATTTATTGAGCGGGTTCGCTTTATGCAACGATTCCAGTCTGGCAGCCTCCTTATCAGCAGACAGGTGTTCTGCCTGTTGAGTGCGTTTAAGTCTGGCAGCAGTCTGGATGGCTGAGCCTCGAATCACCGCTTTAAGAGAGCACCAGTTGTTAAAGATCGAGGTATCTTCCGAATTGTTTGTGTCAAGATATAATTGTATAGATTGTCGAATAGTGCTAAGGGCATCAGGATTATTGAGCAAAAACCTCCCCAATCTCCAGGGCCCTGGGGGGATCCCACCTGCCTCCAACTCCCATATTACCATTACCGGGGAATGATCAGACCAGGTCATAGGTAATATTTTAATTTCCCGGATAGCTGTCAGGGTCTCTTTGTTTGTCAGGGAAAGGTCTATCCTAGAGTATGTGCAGTGTACATGCGAGTAGAAAGAATAATCCCGCTCTGTGGGGTGTTTAGTTCTCCATGCATCGTATAGATCGAATTCCCCCAGTAACTGGCGGAGTCTAGGCCTCCCGTCCCGAGCATTCCGACCTCCCAACAGAGTGCTTCTAGTAGTACTAGATCTATCTAGTAGAGGGTCAACAACTAGATTAAAATCCCCCAAGATCATAACCGACCCCTTAGTGTGCTTTTGTATCAGGGAACAAAGATTTCTACAAAAAGTGAGCTGACCAGAGTTAGGGGCATAGCATGAGACTAGAGTGACCATAGTGTTTTCTAGTAACCCTATTAATATGAGATATCGACCCTCAGGATCTACTATTTGGGACTCTAGTGTGAAAGTGCAGTTCAGGGAGAAGAGTATCGCTACTCCAGCCTTTTTTGTAGGGTCATTGGCCATATAGCAAGTAGGAAAACGGTTATCGTGAAATTTAGGGGGATCCAATTTTTTGAAGTGGGTTTCTTGAACCGCAACAACATTCGCCTTCATTTTATAGAAGGAGGACAGCGCTAATTTACGTTTCTGTGGGGAATTTAGTCCCTTAACATTGAGTGAAACTAACCTGACCATAACTGATTAGTACAGGTACAAATCAATCGCTGAATCCAACATCTAGGAACATAACCCTGAGGAAGACAAGACACATAGGGGGAACAGACAGGGGTAGACAAAAGAGAATTATGAAAAAGAGAAAGGAAACAGACCCCATAAAGATATGGGGCCATAGTAAGGCGCCAAAACATCCAGCGCCTCACCCAATGAAATAGAGAGGTTGGTGGCCAACCTCCCCGCAACCTAACAGACGAGGATTGTATATCTCGGTGTATGTACACCTACCCGGCCTATCACTCCCATAGCCTTAGGGTTCCGGGCTGCAGAGACACACAATGCTGGTCAAATATATAAGAACTATTACAATTAGATCACCAAACAGAGAATTAGTAGGAAAAAGACAAAAAATTAACTCTGTACTTCTCCTACATTAGTGCCTTGTAGAATGCAATGGTTGACAAGCAGAGTAAAACCATCCCTATGGCATTAGCCAACTTAAACCTCACATGTAACAGTCTCTGCAGTTAACTTCCAGGGCCCGGAACGGCAATCCAGGGAAAGGCACCCATGGCAAGTGAATGTGATCAGTATACCATTACTTCTTAACCGTCGACCAGTCCTGCTGGAGTCGATGGTCAGGAGAACTGGGCCCGGGATCTCCCCCCAGATTCCATTTACGTAGAAGCTTCAAACCCTCATCAGCTGACGAGATGGCTATGGTGGAACCGTCTCTGAAGATCAACAGACGAGTGGGGAAGCCCCATCTGTAAAGGATACCAGCCTTCCGAAGAACAATAGTAACCGGGTGGAAGGAGCGCCTTTTATTGAGAGTGTACTGCGACAAGTCACCATACAGTTGAAGATTTCCCAGGGCTTCTGCCGTATCAGAGGATGGTCTAGCCGCCTTAAGCAAAGAATCTTTAATATGAAAGAAGTGAACCCGCATCAGAACATCTCTAGACGATCCCTCTGGGGCACTTCGGGCCTTAGGAATTCGATGAATTCGATCCAACAAAAGATCTGAGGAGCTGGCGGTAGGCAACAGTTTTTTGAAGATCCCCATAGTATAATCGTGGAGACTACTGTTAGAGATCGAGTCGGGGACCCCTCTTAGTTTCAGATTGTTCCTGCGCGAGCGATCTTCCAAATCCGCTACTTTATCGCGCAAGAAATTCACTTCACCCTCCAGGGTATCATGGGAGTCTATCAACGAGTTGTGTGAGCCGACTACCTCGCCCATCTTAGTTTCCAGCTGGTCTGTCCTCTCACCCAGGTCATCAATGGAGCTCTGGCAGGATTTCAACATGGCTCTGAACTCAGATGTCACGTCGTCCTTAAATTGATGTAGCAAAAGCTTCATGCTGCCAATTGTTAAGGCTTCACCGTCTTCGAGGCGCATTGAAGAGGATGCGTCGCTGAAAGGGGGCTCAGAGGACAAAGGAGAGGACCGCTTGGTCTGAGGAGAGGGGCCCACCACAGGGGTTCCAGCTTCTGGGGGTTTGTTACGGAAAGGAGAGGGTTTAAAAAAGGCGACTTGATTGACCGTTTTGGAGGCTTTATGCTTCTTTGGAGCCATGGCTTCCGTATTCACAGAGATTATATAAGGGGGGTACAGTTTTCTTCAATCCAACAGTATAACGACCCGGTGTAGGTATATGTTAGCTAAAATGGTTGCGGGGAGGTATTAGGAGGACATTATAAGCGAAGAAATCACATCTCAGCGCCGCACGGGCAGGGCAATTGCACTAGATCGAGCAGCAATTCACTCCCCTATCCGGGGGTTATCAGTCGTAAGGATCAGCTCCTTCTCAGGTGTGCAGATATGTAGTGTACTACGGAGCTATCCCCAGGAGCACGGCTACCAGTGGCCCAGTCAGCAGATGTACATCAATGGACCACAGAGAGCCGTAATTTCAGGGCTTCAGAGCCCCCACGCTGCCTCCGGGTGGTATAGGGAGACTCAGGCAAGCACTCTGGGTCAATAATTATAATTCAGCTCCAGACACAGGCCCCGGGGTAAGGCTGCTAATGTGGCGGTATTGTGACCCCCCCGGTGTCTCACTTAGGGCCACCTGCTGCGGCCGTCCGCCGATGGTGAATGCGGGCTGCGATGGAGGGGATCAGGCCAGTGAAGCAGCTCACCTAGTCAGACGTCTCCAGGCCTCAGGTCCTGCGCGCTGCTCCGTGGGTCCCGAGACCTAAGATGGCCGCCGCCCCGGGAGCTCCAGGCGTTCAGCGTACACGCTCCGACCGTTGTCCCTGTCCCCCGCTGCGCAGCAGATCACTGCAGCCCGGATAGAGGGTCCAGCACCAGGGAATCCAGGCAGGGGCTCCAGGGGACGCTTCGGGGATCGGTGCGCCGCACGGCCCGCGGCGTGTTGTTTAAAATTAAGGTCCCGGCTTCAGAGTGGTGGCTAGGCCGCAATCCGCGGGAGCCAGTATACCGGCTCCCCGATTCCGCAGCTCTAGACCACCGCAGTGGAGGGTTCCCACCGTCACAGGGGCTGACTTTAGAGAGCACTTAAGGGGCAAAGAGGAGAATATAGGGGTTTAATTACACCAAATGCAGAGGAGCTCCCTGTCCGTGCTTCCTCACAGTTCAGCCTCCAGGCCACGCCCCCTATGCCATGGGTTTTTTTAAAAAAATCTGTAAATGTTGTAAAAAGTAAAAGTGCTTTCAAAGTGTATTTCCACTTTGTGTGGATATTGTGTGTTTATTATTGTGGGTGTGTACAAATAGTTATATTTTGGCATAATATTTACCAAATATTTATTATGCATGGTTAAATACATTAAATCATAGCATCTTGCTTATGTATAAATGATGTTCCTACAATAACATGTCTGTGGCTCCTTACACAATATAATGGCACAAAGTTGTTTGGTTAGTATGGGCAACATGCCATATTAAATATAACTTAGAAGTGTCAGAAATCATCCATAGCAATATATTTGGTTAAGCAGCAGGTAATAACATTATAGGTTAGGCTGCATTATGCTGGGAATGTTGTTATAATGAATATCTACATACCATCTGTGAGACTGCTTCTGCTACAATTGCAGTGTTGATGCATTTGCTGCTCAACAGCTGCGTTTTATTGGCAATGATTACCTAGCTATGCCCTGTTAGCAACTTGTATCAAGACTTCGCTAGCTGTGCGCAGCCCTAGACCTACTCTTCTGCTGCGAACGCCTAGTTTGTATCAGCAAAGATCAGCTTTGCCGCGGTGCAAAAACCACACCTGCTCCCCTTAGCACACTCCCACATGATAAAGGTAACCCCAGGACAGGGCACCCCTTGCTGATCCAAGCTCAAGCACACACTCAACCGGTCAGGATCAGGTTCATTCATGGCTGCAGCCAGTGACCAGAAAACAAAGTAACCTTTGTAATAACTAGCCAGGTGGGTATGATAAGAAATAACAGAGCAGGTTTTATTTCCTGGAAACAGCATATTATAAAGGAATACATATTTGCATACAGTGTCGTAATTTCCTTACACAAAGCTTAATCCTATTGGTTAATGATCGCTTTAACTCTATTGGTTAACATACTTTCTAATCCTATTGGTTAATAAACTCCTATCTTTTACTTAACATGTTTACCAATGTCTAAAATTCCTATATGTGCTCTTTAAGTAGAATATCTGGGGATTTTTGCTAAGCTCGTAACCTACATATGTCTGGTTATGTTTTCACACCTACTATACCGCAAACTGATAAATACCCTTTGAAGCTTATATGTCTAGCTGCTGACATAATATTTCTGCTAGGAAATTACCTTAAAATATATCTTAGCTAAAGGTAATAACTTCACAATATGGGTTCAAACAAATTACAATGTCTGGTACTTTTTCCTGTATCAGCACTAAGCTAAAACAATTAGAAACAGATTATCAGATGTCAATTAAAAATGGAGTCTTATGAACAAATATGGCTTCCATCTTTATCAACTTCCCCTCTTTGTTTCTAATTTTTACCTCTAATCTACCCCTCCTTTACCTGGTCATTGATTCTATAGGGACACCTACTTTCACGTCTAGTGTACCATAAGGGCACTCAGGACATGGGCTAGTCCATTCAACATCCCTATACTGAGGCAGAACCAATGTTCCCTATTCTCTTATCCCTAACCACAAGATAAAGTTCATAAAGCAAAGGAGTCTTTTGAAGATGGAATCATTATAATGTTCATGGTCCTTGCTCAATAGTCCTCGAAAGTCTTTGACTCAATATTGTGACAGCAAAGTTCATTAGATTACATCATCATAACAGTAGAGACAGCTGGAAGCTTCTGTGTATCTTGTATGGCAGGTTTCACAGTAGTGTGATGTGGAGTTGTATATTGTAGCTCCTTCAATAAGTTCCATATAAATTGGTTGCTGTTTAGCAGTTTCAGCAGTGCCTTAGGTAGAAAAACATGTTAGTGTCAGTATCCACATAACATGCCTTAAAATATACAATTAATAGCAAAACAAGTGCCTTATTCCTGAAAAGCAATTGGTTGTATAGTGTTTATAAAACCAAGAAAAGAAAGAATCTGGAATTACACTGGTATAATTAGGATTAGTAGCAAACTGATTTTTCAACTGTAGCACTTAATTTATCTTTTCATCAATAATATCCTCTGGGTTAGTATCATTAGTCAAATAAGTGCAACGTTTAACTCCATACACAGTTTGCAATGTGACACAATAGCCTGCAGATACATTAAACAATTGGTGACAACTGTTTATATTGGTCCTGTTTTACGTTTAATGACCAGCATTTTCTATGACTATTTGTCTTTACCTGAGTAATTGTTGACATCCTATGTGTAGACATTTCAGGTGGAGTAAGGGTAGTTAGTTGTGTATATATGTTCCCTTTTGTTCTGTTATTTTTGGCATAGTTACTGATCATTGCACTATCACTTGACTCCTCATATAAGTAAGGATCAATCATTACTGTTTATATAAGAATAACCATGCCAACAAGAAGAACTGAGTAACACATTATACATCCCCCAGATCCTTATATGGCCTGGGGCCTATTAAATTGTATTTGTATATTTTGATTATGTATCGTGATTGGATAATACTTCCTTTGTCACTTTCTTGCAATGAGATGCGTCTATTCACGAGTCTCTTTCACTCAACGTGACTGAAGTGGCGGTAGTCAACAGAGCTTAAAACGGTCCTTTGAATCTGGGTTCAAGAGACTTTCTTTTTCTTAGTGACCACCCAATCACCTTGCTTTAGTTCATGTGAGTCTTGGGAACAGTTGGTATCTGGAATAGAATCAAAAACTTTGCCGTGCAATTTGGTTAGTTGCTGTTAGATATGCATTACATACTAAGTTAAGTCACCATGCTCATGCAGAAGCTGCTGGGAAAATAACATACTGTCCTAGCAACAATACCAAAATAAGATTTCATATGGTATTAACCCATGCTTTTCACTTGAAGTATTTGTGAGAACAAAGCAATGGGTAAACCTTCTAACCATGTTTTGCCTGTTTTTATAGCTTTAGTTTTAAGGTAATAGATAAGTTTTTCTACATGTTTACTACTCTACTTATAGGGAGTGTAAAAGGCCTGAGTAACACCCAGATATGACAGAATTTTGCCTAATACTTCTCCTGTGAAATGGGTACCTCTGTTGCTTTCAATAACTTAAGTACTCCATATTTACATATTACTTAGTCATGGGCAATACCAAAGCAGTACCTTAAGTCTGTATAAATGTTAACTGTTTGACCTTCAGCATAAATACAGGCTGCAATCAGTGCCCTAAGTTCTGCCTCCTGAGCTGAACTACCTGGTGACAAAGGTTCCTGTATTAAGATGTCTGTTTCTGTGGTAACCGCAAATTCTGTATGCGGTTCCGGATCCACATAGTACCTGGAGCCATTTACAAATAAATGTAAATCTGCATTTAGTAGAGGATGTTCCTGTATGTCTGGTGTACTTGCGGCTTCAAGGTTCATTAACTCTATACAATCATGTTCTTGATCGTGTGTAGAAACTGAAAAACTTGATTGGTTTTCTGTGCCTGTCATTTCATCATCACTCACATCATCCCACTTGTCACTAGTGTCAGGAGATTCTCCTCCCCCTTCACCTTTCCCCTCTTTTGAAACCAGCGGCAATAATGTAGCTGGGTTCAAAGAAGTACAGCGATTGATGGTGACATTGGACGGTGTGAGAAATGCTACTTCATACAGTATTTGGTCAATTTAGCAGCAGATAAGTGTTTTAATTTTAACTGACAGAATGTGTATAGCTGCTCATGAGTCAGTTATAATAATACACCTTGTGCATTATGTCCTATTTGGGCATCATATAAAACTTGGAGTTTTTGTGATGCCCCTGCAATCCCTTTTTTGCAATATGTAATTATACCTAAAAGGATATGAGTTGTTTACATGTTTGAGGAGGTTTAACTTCTGAAATAATTTTCCTCCTTTTTGTAGTGATATGCTTACTATAAGCAGAAATGCAGTGTCCTAGAAATTGTACTTTGTCTTGTGCATATTGTAACTTATTTCTATGTACCCTACATTTCTTTTCATATAGGAATAGCAATAAGGCTTGACATTTGGGTCCTATTTAAAAATACCTTACACTTGTTGTTCTTTTGAAGGCATCATATAAAACTTAGTTTTCTGTGATGCCCTTGGAATGTATTTTGTACAATAGGTGATTTATTCTAGAAATGACTTAAACTGTTGTAAGGTGCGTCATAGAGATATTTTTAAAATAAACCTCCCTCCTTTACTATTATGTGCCGAGCATCAGCAGTGATGCAATGTTAATGTATGTTCACCTAACATCTTTCAGAGGTATCATTTATGCATTGTTACATTTTACAGTTACTATCTTGATTTTATACCATGTAAATGTAATTGTATCATGAGGGCAGACTTTTATCTTAGCGGTATGGACTATAACTACAGTTCTGCCCACTTCTCATACCTAGTTTACCTCATTACTTGGCCCCACCTCTTGTAATAGATACCCAAACACTTCCTGATTCTTTGACATTTCATTACACACTGTAACTAGAACAGTAACGAGCTGTACATTAAAGAAAATATTTTCTTACATCTGTTACATGTTCCTAATTATTTACCTATGAAGTGTTACTTTTTCTGACACAGATATTAATTTTACTGTGGAGATCTTTTTAATGCAAATACATGTTATATTTTTAGTTTTATGACAGCCCTTTGCTATTGGCTGGGGCAATATTCATTTGGCCACAACACATTTTATTATACTTATCCAAAACTTTATATTAAGATAATACTATTTCACACACACAAATAAAACACTGAGAGTGAGCCAGCACTCTCCCAGCTCTGAACAGGGGTTGCCTGGAGTTTGATGATAAACCATTAGAACTTACATAATACATTATATCACACACTTTCATTGAAGTCTACAAGTCATTTGTAGCCACTGATTCAATACATATTTACCAATGTAATTTACAGACTATATATTTTGCTATTCTGTGGCACAAAATGACAGAAAAGTGCAAATACACTGATTACAATTTATGAATAATCTCTTTACACAATTTGATAAGCATGCAGTTCCAGAGACAAAAGCAGCCTGAAACTGAGACTTTGACAAAAGCAGCCTGAAACTGAGACTTTGACAAAAGCAGCCTGAAACTGAGACTTTTAAACCCCAAATAAGTTTTACCTAATAACGGACCAGACCAGACCACATGGGAAGGCAAAGAGAAGTAAATAATAGATTACTTCACCAGCTGGTTTTATGTTTGCATTTCCATGCCACCTGAGTCCAATTGGCCATCACTAAGCAGGATCCAGAAAACTCATAACCCTTTTTGGATTCTATTCCTAGGTTTAAATTATTCTTAATTTCCTTATATATCTAATGAACTTCATAAATTGTTGTTTAACATCAGGGAGTTCTGTAACTATTGTTATGTTAACAGATCTGAATTTTTTATATCATGCAGTGGTTCAGCGCAACTCTGAGCGCGCTGGATTAGGTCCGTCAGCAGCTACACCAGGTGTGACAGTATCTTATGTGCACACTGGATATAGTCTGCAGGGACCAAATCCTTAAGTAATTTATACACTGGAGGAGGTGCAGATGCCAAACTTGAGACCATACATACATTTTTCTTAGGAGACATTCCTGGTCTCTTGACATTACATGCTGTACAATTTTTAGTCTACCAATGTATTAGTCTGGGGCATGCACATCTTCAGGTATAATTAGTAGGTCTTTTATTTTTTTAACACTGGTAACCATTCTCTGATTAACTTTTTAGATTTAACAGATTTCCTAACATTTGGTTCTTTACAGGGCTTACATTTATAGGACCAAGGTGTTTGTCTAATTGGACATATTGTATCATTTGGTGGGTTACAATATCTACAATTTGGACATGCCCAGTAAGTTATACCCTTTGGTTTTCTTGGGACCTTTACATCTAATTATTCCCTGTCCAGATATGTCTGCATCTTCAAAATCATCCATATTAATTAGAGCCATTTGTTCTTGAGTTTGTCCTAACTCTTCTAACTCTTTCTCATACTGAAGTAAGTTGCCTGTTTTAATCCACAAATCAAGACTCTGTTCCAGATTATTATCCATCACATATCTCCCATAGGTTACTCTGATCTGTTTCAACTTATCCGGGTCCAGTGTGTCATCAATGGACAACCCTGCCCGTTGAAACAACCGCTTCATACCCTTCAAGCATTGCTCGCCATGTACACTTTTCATAATGTCCATGGCACTCCGAGGTGCTTCATCCGAAGGGTACCTATTTATATTTCCCCTACTAATGGCCAGTTAGTATTTTGAATCCGGGAAATATCAGTAACCTGGATCTAACAGATCCCCTGAGATATAACTGTGAGGAAAATTGCCTGGAACAGAGGTGATCTGTAACCAATCTTTACCTATGTTACTATCTTTTGGAATGAAATGACATTTCATCAATATGAGCACATCATCTGGGTTTTCTCTATTTTCCGAAACCCCTTCTTCTGCGGTGTACACTATGGCTTTTAAAATAAATGGATATCCTTCTTCTAACTTATATATGATAACTATGCAGACACAATCCTGACAGGACATCTAACTTGCATTTGCTGCACGCACCTGTTCAAGTTTCAAATGATTTCCGTTCCTCTTTTTTTTTTTTTCTCAACTCTGTATGCTATAATTTTTAAAGCGACAGGAAGTACGTTATTCAAGTACTAGCAGCATATACAAGTTAGATGTTTTCTTGGCAATGATATTCTACCGTAGCCATAACTTAGACCCTTATGTTATGTACAATATACTGTTCTGAGTTTGCCAATTCAGATAATACATCTGTCCAATCCCTTCCAATGTCTCTCACTCTGTTATTTGAGGTCCACACACCAAGTTCACGGGTCCCAGAAGTTGCTACTGCCAGCAAGGGCAGCTGCAGCAATGTCCAGTTTAACAACCCGTCAGTTGATTATATGTGGACACACTCTAAATATTCAGAATCCATTTACTCCCACATTCATTCATTCATTCATTCATTCATTCATTCATTCATTCATTCATTCTTACACCTTTATAACACATATAAGCAAGAGAATAGAAGGAAAATGAAAAAAATCAACCTGATTACTGACCGACCGTTGTGCACGATCCCCGATACCTGTCTGGCAATGGAACAGATGGATAGTTAAAGGAATGACAGTCTGGAGATAAAATATCTCTACGTACCATGCGCATGGTTTTTGTGAGTCTCAGTCCAGTAACCATCCACCCAGCCGTCCGCTGTTCAACAGGTGATGAGGATCTCGCTGGAAACCTCCAAATTGATAAAGGTAGCCCCAGGACAGGGCACCCCTTGCTGATCCAAGCTCAAGCACACACTCAACCGGTCAGGATCAGGTTCATTCATGGCTGCAGCCAGTGACCAGAAAACAAAGTAACCTTTGTAATAACTAGCCACGTGTGTATGATAAGAAATAACAGAGCAGGTTTTATTTCCTGGAAACAGCATATTATAAAGGAATACATATTTGCATACAGTGTCGTAATTTCCTTACACAAAGCTTAATCCTATTGGTTAATGATCGCTTTAACTCTATTGGTTAACATACTTTCTAATCCTATTGGTTAATAAACTCCTATCTTTTACATAACATGTTTACCAATGTCTAAAATTCCTATATGTGCTCTTTAAGTAGAATATCTGGGGATTTTTGCTAAGCTAGTAACCTACATATGTCTGGTTATGTTTTCACACCTGCTATACCGCAAACTGATAAATACCCTTTGAAGCTTATATGTCTAGCTGCTGACATAATATTTCTGCTAGGAAATTACCTTAAAATATATCTTAGCTAAAGGTCATAACTTCACAATATGGGTTCAAACAAATTACAATGTCTGGTACTTTTTCCTGTATCAGCACTAAGCTAAAACAATTAGAAACAGATTATCAGATGTCAATTAAAAATGGAGTCTTATGAACAAATCTGGATTCCATCTTTATCACACACAAGACACCCACCTTCATGCCCCTTTCGCTAGCTAGCGAAGCCATTCCCCTGCACCGCCTTCAAAATGCCTCTTTGTCGTTAGGTCACTGCGAACACAACAAGCATTTGCATTTCTGCACATTCGTTGCACGGCTGACTTGGCACATGCGCATTGGTTCTTTTGCGCGTGCGCATTGGGCTAATCCCCGCTGCTTGCGATGCAAAGATCCGCTGCGATCAACTCGGAATGACCCCCTGAGTGTCTGTGAGAGAGGAACACAATCTTGTGTTCCCCCTCCAGTAATATTGTTTTTCGTTTCTGTCTGCATGTAATATATGTCTTATATATTTTTAATAAATGTCTAAATGTTTTTATGATTAAGCACAAGCTTTTGATTCATTATTATAGAAAGCACGCAGCTGTGGCTAAAGGATGGGTATCTTTATTTATCTACATAGAAATCCACCAAGTGCAGTAATTACATAGTTATATCTTTTCTTTTGTGTCTGCCATTTGTGGTTCTAAACAAACCCCTAAATAACTTGCAGCTACAGTGGACTATATATGTATACATTTATAGTTTTATATATTTGCATATACTTTTTAATTAAATAATAGCGCCAGGAGTGGTTGTTCTGGCCACTACCGATATCAGAATTATCTAGTACCGGTATCCCCACTGCCTAATATCCCGACAGGGGCTCTCAACTAAATTATCCCATTCCCTCTATACCCCCCCATCCCCCCACAGCCTAACCCTCCCCGCACAGCCTAAAACTCCCCAAAATACTTGCACTTGGGATTCCAGCTGACGGGATTCTGACAGGTTTCCAGATTCCGACTCCAGGATTCTGACTGCCGGGATCCTGTCTATCAGTATGCCAACTACAACCCATGGGAAAACCATAAAAATAATTTTAATACTTATGATTTATTGCTGACTGTGTAGCCAGCGGGTGTGGTATACTTGACCAGCGGTCAGGAGACCTCCGGTCAGCATAGCGACGCCGGGATTCTGCTGCAGTGCAGCAAGCTCCCTGCTGGCTCGATGCGCTCGCTACACTGCGGGCTCGGTGGCGACCTACGCCATTGGTTCTATTCCTACTCTATGGGTGTCGTGGACACCCACGAGTGGGAATAGTCCCTGTTGGTCGGCATGCCGACCATCGGGATTGTGAGGGGTCGGGATGTAGGGGGAGGATCTGTGTCCATCGGTCTCCTGACCGCCGGACACATAATTACATCCTATGGCCAGCTAGGCAGCTGGCCATCATCATGCTTCCATGACTATGAGCCTATCTTTTTATGGAGGCCTGGAGCTGGTACTCCATCTACCCCATTTTTTTTCTTGCCTGGATCCATATCTTGAGAAACTCACCTGTCAGCTAGCAGAAGAAATCCATGAGCAATTGCTGTTGGATGGGTCTGTTAGGTATCATTTTGTACTAATTTAAACACAGGATCTGGAAGATAGAATAATTACCATTTCAAATAGGTAATGGGGACAAAGAGTAACAGGTTTGTAGCAATAAATCAGGTCACCATGCAGACGCAGTATGTGTAGAACGACACGTGAACCTTGGCACGTCTCAGCAGTACAGCCTGCCATTGGACTGGAGTCGGCACTCACATGTACAGGTGTGATATTTAGGTCATGTGCATTATGTCAATACAGAATGACAGAACTGCTGAGCTACACACTTTCCCCGTGATTTTCTGCTTATTTGCCACATACCAATACTTTATACACCTACTGGAGCTCTCTGGACTTCAACCAATTTTAACTATTGAAAAGGAGTGCTTTGTTTGTTTCCTGCTATTATATTATTAAAGCAAATGTCCATTTTTTTATCATTTAGTGACTTATCATAATTAATCACTAATTATGTACATTTTAATAACATACTCTTAAAGTTTGCACCTGGAAATATACTTTTAAAATCATTAGCATCATTCCATTCAAGAAAGGTAGCACACAAGATATGGAAAAGGTATAATGTATTTTCATTACAATTGATCTTCAATAATATTCACATATATCATTAAACATTATTTGCACATTGTAAATCACCATACAATATTATTTCCATAAGTTTATATGAGTTAAAGCAATTCAAGAAGGAATATGAAAGGCAAGTGTGAACAAAGGAAGATAGACAGATGGCTGCTAGAAAGCATGGAGAAGTGTGTGTGTGTGTGTGTGTGTGTGTGTGTGTGTGTGTGTGTGTGTGTGTGTGTGTGTGTATTACAGAGGAAATGTGACTTCATGCACTACAGCAAACCCTAGATTTATAAAAAAATGTTGGAGTAGATATATCTGGAGACATAGGCGTGCGCAGCACATTTTATTAGGGGGTGCACCGTTGGAGGGGTGTGTCTAGCACCGCCTTTTGGGCTTGTCTAGCACCATCTATTGACTGTCAACGCAATATAAAATATCCACCCTTGTACCAATCCTAATAAAGCAGATACATTGTCAGATGTTGTGTGAACCAAACAAACACCCCTGATGGCACTAACTGCAATTACACTGCTCCTCCTCAGCCTGGTCTGGCTCCCCTCTCTTTCCTCTGCTGCAGCAGCTTACTTACAAGTTAGTCACTCACTGACACTGACAGTCGCAGACTCAGGGCAGTTTCTTGGGGCAGGCGAGCAGTGCAACCGCACTGGGCGCCCGCCGCGGCACTAACTGTGGCTCCCTGCTTCCCCCTCCTATTTCTCCCCGAGTAACCCACTTGGGGGGCGGAGTTTCACGGAATGACGCGGTTGCGTCACGACGCAACCCCTTCACTCCGCGAAACTCCCCCCCCCCCCGAGCGGAGTACAGAGGGGGATCCAAGTTAGGAAGAGGGAAAGGCCGGCGCGAGGAGCGACTGGTTTTATGTCATGGGGGGCGCATTTTTAAATCTCGCACTGGGAGCCAAATTGACTAGAAACAGCCCTGCGCAGACTAGTACTGCTGCTGCTGGAAAAACGAGTGACGTGTCAATGCTGCTGCCGACCGCCTGCCAGTATTGAACTTGTCTTCCTAAGAGGAACGCTGGCTGCATGCTGATCCTCATCAGTGGCTGGCATTGGCATAGCATAGAGGGAGAGAGGTGGGCATGTGGCGAGTGGCCGTGCGAGCAACATGACGTAATCACATCACGCTGTTTTTGTACATGGAGGTGGAGCTGGGAGTTTGAAAGCCGGTGGCAGTGGCACCCTTGATTAACCCAGGCGTCCGGTCAGTAATGCAGTCCTGACAGGGTGCAGCGCAGAGGGGACAGTAATCAGCCTGCTCGGTGATCGCTGCATCAGGCATGTGACATCGGGGTGCCGGACATTAGGGGGTGCCTGTGCGCACCAGGCACCCCCCCTGCGCACACCTATGTCTGGAGACACATCTAAGGGAACTGGGTTGCACTCGATATACCGGCTGTCGGGATCCCTGCACTCAGCATGCCTGCATCGGGATACCAAAAGCCGATATACCGACAACTATTCTCCCTCTTGGGGTGTCCACGCCACCCCTGGAGGGGCTCTTTTGCGCTTACCCTACTGCCGCATTCCGGCACCGGTATGCTGGGCGCCGGGATCCCGACAGGTGGCCACTCCCGAACTCCACAATTACACTTAAATTACACTTAAATCCATTACCAAACACACGAAATTCAGCCTATGATTATAGCTATGATAACATCCTACACCATCCAAGCTTCACAATGCTATAATAATGCCACAATCCTATGTTACCAAGGTTTAAGCAGATGGCATTCTTTGTTAGGCCATAATATACCATTTTCTGTTACCAACCAACCTAACACCCCCTCCCCTCCCGCCGGTGGTGATTAAATTTAGGCCCCTTGCCCTGCAGTCTAAATTTATCCCTCCCATCTCATTGCCTTAACCTAATCTCCCCTACTATACTTACGATTGGGACGCCAGCTGTTGGGATTCCAGAATCGGTGTCCTGACCCTGTTGAGATTCCGGCATTCCCATTCTGACAAGTGTCGGGATTCCGTCGGTATTCTGACTGCAGGGATCCCGACAGCCGGCATCTTAACTGCATCCCCATTCCAGAATGTAAAAACTATAATACAGTGTATAATACATGTGCTAATTTTATTATTCCAACTCTATCAACTGTATCCACAGTTAAACACCAATAAAGTGTCTCAATAAACAGAACATATTGGGGGGAAATCAATTGTTTACTGACGCCCGGTCTCCTGTCTAAAGTGACAGGAGATCATGGGGCATATTCAATTGTTCCCCTGTAGGTTCCAGGAAAGTAGGCAAGTGACTGAAGCCGGGGAACTCATGGCTACATGTGCTGAGATGCAAATTAGCTTGTTCAACATAAGCCAGAGCTTCATTCTATGTGTAGTATAACAAAATATAATATGATCTAAATATAATTCTGCAGCGGGGTACACTGTGTTCCACAGGGAATACATTGGGTGTAGAGTTGGATCTTTATCCAGAGGCACCAACAGGCTAAAGCTTTGACTGTTCCCAGCATGCATTGCATGGCCTCCTCTATAATCTCGCCTCCGGACACTGGAGCTCAGTTTGTAAGTTGGTGCCTGCAGAGCAGGTCACTTAACAGGGGGGGCTGCACTAGGCAGCCCTGAAAAGAGCTTTTATTAGAAGATTCTTCAAGGGCTGCAGCACTTTTATGTCCTAGTGACATACTGTGCTGTGGCTCCAACACCTCCCCAGCAGCGCCGCATTCTCCCGCTGGCCGGGCTCCCGGGTACTTGCGGCTCTGGTTTCCAGACCCCCCGGTCGTGGTTTTAGGAGACGGACCGCGACGCTGGCGTGGACACTGTATTAGAACAGGGACCCCACTATATCCACCAGGGCAGGGAGCACAGGTCGGATTTCACAAAAATCCTTTTAACAAGGCTCCACAGTACTCGGTGGTGTGGACCAGCATAGGGGATAAGGCACTTGACCTGTAGCCCCTCCCTAAGCTGTGGGCGCCATCTACTGCTGGTGTTCCCGCCCTGGAGCTGCTCCTTACTCTCCCTCACTCCCTGACAGATTTGGGCCCCATCTTTTCACAAGTAGCTGCGGCTAATCTCCGGGACTGCAGGGCAATGTCTCCTCTGTAAATCCGCTGGTTTACTCAGCGCTGTGCATTTACAGTCACTTAAGTATTCTACGTGTCATTTTAGACAATGTTAGTTAAGAACAAGTGTACTTCTACCTGAATATTTAGTACAAGTATTCTGAGATATACATCCAGTATCTGACTATATGGGGTATATTTACTAAGGTCCCGATTTTGACCGAGATGGTGTTTTTTCTTCAAAGTGTCATCTCGGGAATTTACTAAACTCAAATCACGGCAGTGATGAGGGCATTCGTATTTTTTTGGAAGTCCTAGAAAAAAAATACGAATGAATACACCATCTGTCAAATACGCCTGTAATTTGGTAGAACTCGGTCATTTACTAAAAAGTGTAATTCACAAACACTGCCGACAATGGGGGTCATTCCGAGTTGTTCGCTCGGTAAAAATCTTCGCATCGCAGCGATTTTCCGCTTAATGCGCATGCGCAATGTCCGCACTGCGACTGCGCCAAGTAAATTTGCTATGCAGTTAGGAATTTTACTCATGGCTTTTTCATCGTTCTGGCGATCGTAATGCGATTGACAGGAAATGGGTGTTACTGGGCGGAAACAGGCCGTTTTATGGGCGTGTCGGAAAAAACGCTGCCGTTTCCGGAAAAAACGCAGGAGTGGCCGGAGAAACGGGGGAGTGTCTGGGCGAACGCTGGGTGTGTTTGTGACGTCAAACCAGGAACGACAAGCACTGAAATGATCGCAGATGCCGAGTAAGTCTGGAGCTACTCAGAAACTGCTACGAGGTGTGTAATCGCAATATTGCGAATACATCGTTCGCAATTTTAAGATGCTAAGATTCACTCCCAGTAGGCGGCGGCTTAGCATGAGCAAATCTGCTAAAATCCGCTTGCGAGCGAACAACTCGGAATGACCCCCAATAGCCAAACACTGCTGTGAATAAATACCAATCGTGAAAAAGTGCTAAAATAAAACAGACCTGCTTTTTTTTACCGTGTTCTGATAGGCATGCACGGATCCATGAGATCCGTGCATGTTTATCAGTGGGAAGGGGTGGGAAAGTGTTAAATTTGCCCAAAAAAATGCGTGGGGTCCCCCTCCTAAGCAAAACCAGCCTCGGGCTCTTTGAGCCGGTCCTGGTTGAAAAAATATGGGGGGGAAATTGACCGGGGTTCCCCCATATTTAATCAACCAGCACCGGGCTCTGCGCCTGGTCCTGGTTCCAAAAATACGGGGGACAAAAAGCGTAGGGGTCCCCCGTATTTCTGAAACCAGCACCGGGCTCCACTAGCCAGATACATAATGCCACAGCTGGGGGACACTTTTATATTGGTCCCTGCGGCCCTGGCATTACATACCCAACTAGTCACCCCTGGCCGGGGGACCCGGGAGGAGTGGGGACCCCTTCAATCAAGGGGTCCCCCCCCTCCAGCCACCCAAGGGCCAGGGGTGAAGCCCGATGCTGTCCCCCCCATCCAAGGGCGGCGGATGGGGGGCTGATAGCCTTTTTGAAAAAATTTGAATATTGTTTTTAGTAGCAGTACTACAAGTCCCAGCAAGCCTCCCCGCAAGCTGGTACTTGGAGAACCACAAGTACCAGCATGCGGTTGAAAACCGGGCCCGCTGGTACCTGTAGTACTACTACTAAAAAAATACCCCAATAAAAACAGAAGACACACACCTTGAAAGTAACAGTTTAATTCATACATCCACACCTCCAAACATACATACTTACCTATGTTCACACAAGGGACGGTCCTCTTCTCCATGTAGAATCCATGGGGTACCTGTTGGAAAAATTATACTCACATAATCCAGTGTAGATCGGTCCTCTTCTGTTCTATTTGTAATCCACGTACTTTGCAAAATAAAAAAACGGACAACCGACCATGCACTGAGGTTACTTTCGGTCAACCGCTGACCACAAAGTTCCCACCATTGGTTACAATGGAGCGCATAGGCGCTACATTGTATCACTGCCATGTGCTGCCTGACATACACTACAGGAGCACACAGCCAATCAGGAGGGTGCCACGACGTGGCGCTCCCTGATTGGCTGAAGGAACCCTCTTAGACAGAAGTCAGGGGGGTTCCTGGCAGTCGGGGAAAGGGGTCCCATGTGAAAACATGGGGCCCCTTTCAGTGCGTGGTCGGTTGTCCGTTTTTTTATTTGGGGTGACTAGTTGGGTATGTAATGCCAGGGCCGCAGGGACCAATATAAAAGTGTTCCCCGGCTGTGGCATTATGTATCTGGCTAGTGGAGCCCGGTGCTGGTTTCAGAAATACGGGGGACCCCTACTCTTTTTGTCCCCCGTATTTTTGGAACCAGGACCAGGCGCAGAGCCCGGTGCTGGTTGATTAAATATGGGGGAACCCCGGTCAATTTTTTCCCCATATTTTTTCAACCAGGACCGGCTCAAAGAGCCCGAGGCTGGTTTTGCTTAGGAGGGGGGACCCCACGCATTTTTTTTTTAATTTTTTAACAATGTTTTATTTTTTACGAAAGGTGCACAATGAAGGCCAGCATGGATCTCACAGATCCGGCCGAGATTCATTGTGTTAAAGTCGGCAGTGTTTTACAATTCACTCCCGTAAAACACTGCCAAAAAATACGAATGACATCGACATCGCTAAATACGAAAATGCAGAATACGACAGCTTAGTAAATTAGTCGTAACAAATTAAAAAAGTTGCAATTTTACACTTTCGATTTCATTCGTGATTGAACTTTAACCTCATTCGTAAAAATACGAATTTTAGTAAATATACCCCTATGTGTGTGTGTGTAGTTTTACTAGTCCAGTGCAGTTTTATTGTTTGTCTGAAACAATTTGTGCATTGTAACTGTGACTGAGTGTGCCTGTAGCTGCTGTGTGGATTTCACTCCTCATGTATCACAACTATTGCTATCACTGTATTCTGTACCCTGGGGGGCTAGGTGCGTCATGGTCTCATATATAGTGCTACATAGTATATACTGTTTAGTGTGTTTTACTGTGTATTTCAGTCACCTCACACCACTTTAATTCTCTGTTTGTGTTCTGTATTTACTGTCACATAAATCAGGGAGTTAATTACAGGTATTGTGTTTGTCTGGCTATATTGTACTGTTATGCTCTATGGCTACCTTCACTATAATGCCTGCCACACAGGGTGGGAAATCCGCGAACACTTCTGCATCATGCAGTGCTTGCACCAAGGATTTACCTGAGGGTGAAGTTTTAACTGATGGTTTGTGTAATGGGTGCCATACATCTCCCAGTCTGCCCTCTGCCCCTGTAGCCAATCAGGAGCCACCTTGGGCAGCATTCTCAAGTATGCTGAATACACTCGTGAGGTGTGTATTACGTCCCCTTTGGGACCTCCTGTGCCATTGCAGCCACATATTGTCCCTGTAGTTAATCCACCCTGGGCGGGCACTCTGTCTACCCAGATACAACAATTAAATCAATCTTTGGTGAGACAAAAGTCAACCCCACGTCCCTCTGGTGTCAAGGGGTCATCTAAGGGGGCCGCTTCCTCCTCACAATCCACTAATATTTCAGATAATTCTTCTGATGAGGATGGGGAATATACTGATCCGTCAGACACTGATACAGTTGCTTCTGACGAGGAACCTACAACTCAGGTTGACGTCCCTGACCTAGTGGAGGCTATTACGCTGATTCTACAAATTGATGATGAGGTAGAACCCACTACGGTGTTTAAGAAACCTGATAAGTTCAAACGTCAGAAGGTTGCTAAAGTACTCTTACCACATTCTGACATATGTCAGGAATCCTGGGCTTCTCCAGGAAAGAAATTCTCCCTGTCTAAGAAGATGCTAGCTCTTTATCCTATCCCTGTGGAGTTGAGTAACAAGTGGGAAAATCCACCGCCGATGGACTCTTATGACGCCCGTCTTGTGGTGTCATCTACTCTGCCTGTCACCACTGTCACCTCACTGAAGGAACTGACGGATAAGCGTGTGGAGGGATGCCTGAAGTTTATTTACTCCCTTACTGGTACTGAACATAGACCCACTATAGTTGTCATGCTCGGTGTAAGTTGGGGTTCCGACAACCGAGTTTTGGCTGAAGGGACAGCTACCTGTGAGGAGGGTAAACGAGGTGGCTGAATGTAAATCCTCCTCATGGGGTGGAAGCCAAACTAAGTGTTAACGTTGGCCGGAGGGAGTAAAGAAAAGGAGGACTCTGTAGGAAGATAACTGTAGTTTTAATGAATAATCAGGCTGTACACGAATATTGGAGGAATTGAAGAAACTGGAAGAATTAGAGTCTGTGGTTAAATGACTTGAAGAGTGAAGCTCAAGTACTCCGGTAAAGAAGAACTGAAGACTGTGTTTTATGATTAAAAGACAAGGCTATAGTACTTGGACTTTGAAGAAATGAAGGCGTGGTTTGTGATTGAAAGACGAGGCTGAAGAACTTGGACTTTGAAGAAATGAAGACTGGTTTGTGATTGAAAGATGAGGCTGAAGAACTTGGACTTTGGAGAAATGAAGACGTCTGCGGGAACCGCCGTTAGCACCTGGAGCTCCTCTATGACCTGGCACCCCGTGAGCGCTTCCACGAGTGGCAACGGACGTAGACAGCAGTACTGCAGCAGCATTTAGGTAACCAATGGATGAGAGCAACCTGTACCAGGGAACCAGAAGTAACCTGGGAGAACAGAGCTGGAGAACCTTTCACAAGGAGGAAACTTGAAGCACTGGCACTCTCCCTCTGAGCCAGCCCCCTTTTGTAAGGGGAGAACACGCAGGATTGGCTGGACACAGATTGGGAACTTCATTGGTAATACTCTGGTCTCCAACATGGCTGCCCCCAGCACAGGAGACATACTTAGCTGTTAGCACACAGCTTTAGCCAGCTTCTGTCTCTGACACACTATACTGTGTCACCACTAGAGGACCTTACCGCAGTGATCCCCGCCGCAGTGCCAGGCTCTCCAGACCCTCGGCCCCTGGTCCTTGGCAGCCGCACATCCATCCAGAAAGACCCGCCGCCATCAGCTCCCTGCCACCGCAGCTGCACCAACCAGTGGGACGGTAACCCGCGGGAGCACCCGCCGGAGGTAAGGCTCCGGAGCCTGACAATAGTAGCCTCCTGGGCCGCAAAAGGAATTGAAGCATGGGTTCAGGCATTAGAGGAAGCTACGTTAGGATATTTCTGACACTGCCAGACAATAGCTGTCTCATATTACCACCGCCTCCCACTATATTCAGGAGCCGTCCTCTGAGGCAGGTTTAATGGCGGCAAAGGCATCTACTACGTCTATACTGGCTCGCCGAATTCTGTGGTTGAGGACCTGGAAGGTGGACCTGGACTCCAAAAAGACCCTGGAGGTGCTACCTTTTAAGGGAGACATCCTATTTGGGGAAGATCTGAACAAGACTGTGACTAACTGGCGACTGCTAAGACTGTGTCTCTCCCAAGTACTACTCCTTCTGAACCGAAGGCTAAGAGTACCACTTTTCAATCCTTTCGACCTCCAGGGAAAGCAAAGGGTCAGGCATACCTGAGACAGGCTCGTGCTTCCAAAACCACTAAGCCCAAACCTAAAAAATCCTGAGATGCCTGTCAGCCTGCTTCCAAACTAGACAAGCCTGCTGCATGACGGGGATCCCAGGGTGGGAGGCCAGCTTCTGCAATTCGCCCAGGTCTGGTTAAGGATCACTTCAGATGCCTGGGTGCGGGAAGTTGTCTCTCATGGATACACTGTCTCTTTCAAGAGACGTCCCCCTCACCAGTTCTGCACGATGGTTATTCCTTCGGATCCGTTGAAAGCGCAAGCTCTACACCTGGTAGTGCAATCCCTCCTGGAAACAGTAGTGGTAGTGCCGGTACCTCTGTCCCAGAGTGGCAGGGGATACTATTCGACCCTGTTTCTAGTCCCAAAACCAAATGGGTCCTTCCGGCCTATAATCAACCTCAAATTATTTAAAAATTTGTGAGAGTGTCCAAATTCCGTATGGAAACTCTGCGCTCTATTGTACTGGCCATGGAACCCAAAGACTATATGGTATCTCTGGACATACAGAATGCTTACCTGCATATGCCTATTGCCATATTGCATCAGCAATATCTGCTGTTTGCCATTGGCAACTTACATTATCAAGTCCAGGCACTGCCATTTGGACTGGCCATGGCCCCTAAGATCTTCACCAAGGTCATGGCCGTGATGACGGCCCTTCTCCACCGTCAGGGAATCAGGATCCTGGACAACTTGCTGATCCTGGCGAACTCCCAAGATGTTCTCCTCAGTCATCTGGAACTGACGGTCCAATTCCTACAAGCACACAGGTGGCTCATCAACTGGAAAAAGTCCTCGCTGGTCCCTGCTCTGTTCATGGTGTACCTGGGGGCACTGCTGGACACCCATAGCCAAAGAATGTTTCTGTCTCCAGAGAAAGTCCTGAAACTTCAGGACAGGATGAGATACTTCCTCTCTCGCCCAAGAGTGTCGATACACTCATCGATGCAAGTACTAGGCCTCATGGTGTCAGCTTTCAACATGGTAGAGTACGCTCAATTTCATTCCCAGCCTCTGCAGAGGTTAATCCTTTCCAAGTGGGGCGACCTGCCTCATCAAATCAGGTCTCAAATGATCTCCTTGACTCCGGAGGTTCGTCTGTCACTGAGCTGGTGGCTGCAGGACCAACAGTTGAGCAGGTGCCGTCCCTTCTGGATCCCCAACTGGGTCCTTCTGACTACAGACACCAGTCTGTGGGGTTGGGACGCAGTGCTGGAGCAACACTCTCTCCAGGGTCGGTAGACCAAGGAGGAATCTTTCCTCCCGATAAACATTCTAGAATTGCGGGCAGTGTTCAATGCTCTGACGCTTGCCCTGCCTCTGATATAGAACAGGCCTGTTCATGTACAATCAGACAACTCCACCACGGTGGCTTACATAAATCATCAAGACAGCCGCATGGTAATGATGGAAGTATCAAAAATCCTTTGTTGGGCGGAACGCCATCTGCCAGCAATATCGGCAGTGTTCAGTCCGGGAGTCCTCAACTGGGAAGTGGATTTCCTCCATCGTCAGGACGTTCACGCCGTAGAGTGGTGTCTTCATCCGGAAGTCTTTCAACTCATAGTGGACAAGTGGGGCCTACCAGATGTAGACCTGTTGGCGTCTTGACACAATCACAAGGTTCCGGTCTTTGGATCAAGGACAAGGGATCCTCAAGCAGCGTTCGTGGATGCACTGGCAATTCCATAGAACTTTTGGATGCTATACATGTTCACTCCAGTGTCACTCCTGCCCAGGGTAATACGGAAGTTCAAGCAAGAAGGAGAATTACTACTTTAAGTCACTCCATCGTGGCCAAGAGGCATTGGTTCTCAGACCTGAAGGGTCTATAGATCGCGAGTCCTCTTCTACTTCCTCAACAATCAGACCTCCTCGTTTAGGGCCCTTGTGTCTACCCAGACCTGGCCAGACTGGCTTTGACAGCGTGGCTCTTGAAGCTTCACTCCTGAGGGCCAAAGGATTCTCCGAGGTGGTTATCCAAACTATGCCAAAGGCCCGCAAACCGGCTTCTGCACGGATTTATTACAGGGTCTGGAATTCTTACTTCACCTGGTGTGCTGCTAAGAATTACGATGCATCCAAATTCAGAACTTCCAGACTTTTGGCTTTTCTGCAACAAGGCCTATTTCTGCCTTGTAGGTGTGGTTTCAGAAAAAGATTGCATCTATTCCCGACGTTCATTCTTTTACTCGGCGTTTTACGGATTCAGCCTCCCTATGTCCCTCCTGTGGCTCCATGGGATCTATCTGTTGTCTTGAATGTCGTACAAGAGTCTTCATTTGAACCTCTTGAGTCTGTGTCTTACACTCAAGGTCGTGTTTCTGCTGGCTATTGCCTCTGCTAGGAGGGAGTCGGACTTAGGCGCTTTGTCCTGTCTTCCGCCCTTTCTAATTTTTCACCGTGACTGGGCAGTTCTTAGAATCCTGGTTATCTCCCTAAGGTGGTGACACCTTCCCATCTTAACCAAGAGATTGTGGTTCCGGCTTTTATCTCCTCTGGTTTGTCCTCCAAAGAGCGGTCTTTGGATGTGCTACGGGCTCTCCGTATTTACGTGGAAAGGACTGCCTCTATCAGGAGGTCAGATTCCCCTTTTGTACTTTTTGTTTTTCACAAACGTGGCTGGCCTGCGAATAAACAAACCTTGGCCAGATGGATTAGAATGGTGATTGCACAAGCATATGCACAGGCTGGTCTTCCAGCTATTGCTGATATCAAAGCCCATTCTACTCAGTCTGTTGGAACTTCTTGGGCGGCCCGCTGAGGCGCATCCACTGAACAATTGTGCAAGGCAGCTACGTGGTCCTCCGTGAACACTTTCATTAGGTTTTATGCCTTTAATACTTCTGCCTCCCAGGATGCTTCCTTTGGACGCCGGGTTCTTGTGCCCGCTGCAATGCATACCCTTCCAAGAGGAACTGCTTTAGGACATCCCCGATGTTATTCCCTGTAGAACACAGTGCACCCCGCTGTAGAAAAGGAGATTTTTGGTAGACTTAACATAGTTAAATCTCTTTCTGCGAGGTACACTGGGTTCCACAGGGCACCCACCCTGACGTACTTAGCTTCTTTGGGTTTGTATGGCATTAGCTGCTGGTCCCTTCTCCTGTCGTGAGAATGTGGTTCTATGTGACAAACATCTGCCTTCTCTTTTACCTGCTACTGGACTGGTTAACGAAACCGAGCTCCAGTGTCCGGAGGCGGGGTTATAGAGGAGGCCATGCAATGCATCCTGGGGACAGTCAAAGCTTTAGCCTGTTGGTGCCTCTGGATCAAGATCCAACTCTACAACCGATGTATTCCCTGTGGAACCCAGTGTACCTCACAGAAAGAGATTTAACTATGGTAAGTCTACCATAAATCTCTTTATCTAAAATGGATGTACGGAAATACTGTGTTACACCTATAAACCTGATATGGGCCATTTGTCTTCCAACAATGAAAAGATCTGGGTGAAACTCAACTTATGTAGAAGTTCTATTGTTTTGAATCTGGTTGAATGATATTAGCAAATGAGTGCATTTATGCTGAAATAAAAATGACATGCAAAAATATTTTGTGCAGTCAATGTGGTGCTCGATGCAAAGAATTAATAGAGGCGCTCATGAAATCCACACACCATGTTTTCACAGTTTCAAAAAAACAACCAAAGAATCAATTAAATAAATAAAGGGTATATATATTTTTATTTTTCACAATAATTCATAAAATACCTTCTAATATAGATAATTATTAACAATAACTCTCTAAATTACCACATGCATATGTTTATAGGTATATAAAATTACATAAATTAACTAAGCTATAACCATTATTATGTATAGTATTCAACTTCCACTGAACTAAATAGTTTAAAAGTTCACAATGTAACAGTGTGTTACAATCCTTTAGATACACTGTTGCTAAAATTTGGATATAGTTCCAGGATATGTCACAGTGGCTGCACGTTTAAAACCTGAGCTTCAATAAGGATTAATGGCATAAATTGACGGTGTGGAAATGAAAGAATTACCTCTCCAAAAGGGCTGGTGAACCCGAGCGTCCCCGGGTGAGTCCAAATTTTACCCTATAAATAGTGCAACTGGAGGGTACGTGGTATATCTGAATATATCCCCTAGCCGCTGAGTTTTGCTCAGTTGAACTGATAATTAAGCATCCAGTGTATGCCGTGCAGACAAGGGCAGGCGGCGGACGTGAAGCCGTTCGAGTATAAGCCGTCCACAGAGATCAGGCCGCACTGTGATGTTTCCTTTCGGACTGCCTGGACGTGCCCCGTCCGCCGGCAGTCAGCAGTATGGAAGATGGCAGGGCCAGTAATTGCCGCCGTGCAGATCACACAGTTCGATTTTTGTGCAAATAAGTGGTCGCCCGTCACTGCCACTGATGGAATGCTGACAGGGAACCTGCGTCCCAAATTTACCTCGATAGGTGTTCAATGGAAAAACGTGGGGGAGGAGTCCTGTGCAAACAAGGGCAGGCGGCGGGCGTGAAGCCGTTCAAGTATAAGCCGTCCACAGAGTTCAGACCGCACTGTGGTATTTCCTTTCGGACTGCCTGGACGTGCACCGTCCGCCTGCAGTCAGCAGTATGAAGGATGATAGGGCCAGTAATTGCCGCCGTGCAGATCCTGATCTCTGTGGACGGCTTATACTCGAACGGCTTCACGTCCGCCGCCTGCCCTTGTCTGCACGGCATACACTGGATGCTTAATTATCAGTTCAACTGAGCAAAACTCAGCGGCTAGGGGATATATTCAGATATACCACGTACCCTCCAGTTGCACTATTTATAGGGTAAAATTTGGACTCACCCGGGGACGCTCGGGTTCACCAGCCCTTTTGGAGAGGTAATTCTTTCATTTCCACACCGTCAATTTATGCCATTAATCCTTATTGAAGCTCAGGTTTTAAACGTGCAGCCACTGTGACATATCCTGGAACTATATCCAAATTTTAGCAACAGTGTATCTAAAGGATTGTAACACACTGTTACATTGTGAACTTTTAAACTATTTAGTTCAGTGGAAGTTGAATGCTATACATAATAATGGTTATAGCTTAGTTAATTTATGTAATTTTATATACCTATAAACATATGCATGTGGTAATTTAGAGAGTTATTGTTAATAATTATCTATATTAGAAGGTATTTTATTAATTATTGTGAAAAATAAAAATATATATACCCTTTATTTATTTAATTGATTCTTTGGTTGTTTTTTTGAAACTGTGAAAACATGGTGTGTGGATTTCATGAGCGCCTCTATTAATTCTTTGCATCTAGTTAAATTTCATAGGAGTTTTGCATATCTCCTTATAGTGGCGAACGTGGTTCCACACCATCAGTTCTAGTTTATCTTATTTGAGACTGATTAGTTTACAGATAAACACAGGCGCAGCAAAAGAGTATTTCCTCTCTTTCTGTTAATGTGGTGCTCACCTACAAAACAAATTTACTTAGGTGACCCAAATCTAATGAATTAACATACACATAAAAATGTAGTCACCATTCAAATGATCCATAGAGGGTAAAGTCCAAAATACAGTGGATCAGTTTCCTTTTTCTTCCCTTCATACATGGACACAACTCCTCCTTGAGGTATCTATGAAGAAAAGTGTCTTCCCTCCCCCATGCACTTATAGTAAGCTAGGTTCGGGGGACACAAAAGACACAAAAAGATAGTGCAGATTTCCTTTTTAAAAACAAATTTAATAAAACAGATGTGCACTTACAAATTAGAGATGTGCGGCTGGCAATTTTCGTGTTTTGTGGTTGGGTTTTGGTTCTAATTCCACTTTCGTGCTTTGGTTTTGGCTTGGTTTTGCCAAAACCACCCTTTCGTGTTTTGGTTTTGGTTTTGGATCTGGATGATTTTTGAAAATAAAAATAAAAACATAAATACTAAAATCACATCATTTGGAGGTAATTTTGATCCTATGGTATTATTAACCTCAATAACATTCATTTCCACTCATTTCCAGTCTATTCTGAACACCTCACACCTCACAATATTGTTTTTAGGCCTAAAAGTTGCACCAAGGTCACTGTATGACTAAGCTAAGCGACACAAGTGTGTGGCACAAACACCTGGCCCATCTAGGAGTGGCACTGCAGTGGCAGACAGGAGGGTAGATATAAAAAAAAAAAAAGGCCCCAAAAAGTACATGATGCAAAGAAGAAAAAGAGGTGCCCCTAGGTTGCTGTATGACTAAACCAAGCGACACAAGTGTGCGTCAAAAACACCTGGCACATCTAGGGGTGGCAATGCAGTGTCAGAGAGGATGGCACTTTTCAAAAACTAGGCCACAAACAGCACCTCATGCAAAGATGTAGAAGAGGTGCAATGAGGTAGCTGTATGACTAAGCCAAGCGACACAAACATTTGGCCCATCTAGGAGTGGCACTGCAGTGGCAGACAGGAGGGCAGATATAATAAAAAAAAGCCCTAAACAGCACCTCATGCAAAGATGTAGAAGAGGTGCAATGAGGTTGCTGTATGACTAAGCCGAGCGACACAAACAATTCCCACTGGAATTATACAGCAATATCACTGGAATTATACGGCAATATCACTGGAATTATATGGCAGTACCACTGGACATAATGGCAGTATCACTGGAATTACTGTATATGGCAGTACCACTGGACATATACAGAAGTGTCAGACAGGATGCCACTTTAAAAAAATAGTCCCCAAACAGCACATGATGCAAAGAAGAAAAAGAGGTGCAAGATGGAATTGTCCTTGGGCCCTCCCACCCACCCTTAAGTTGTATAAACAGGACATGCACACTTTAACAAACCAATAATTTTTTGCGACAGGGTCTGCCACACGACTGCGGCTGAAATGACTGGTTTGTTTGGGCCCCCACCAAAAAAGAAGCAATCAATCTCTCCTTGCACAAACTGGCTCTAAAGAGGTAGGATCTTGACCTCATCCTCCGATTCCCACCCCTTTCACTGGTACATCCCCCTCCTCACAGAGTATTAATTCGTCCCACTGGAATCCACCATCACAGGTCCCTGTGTACTTTCCGGAGACAATTGCTGGTCAAGGTCTTCCCGGAGGAATTTATAATTCATTTTAATGAACATCATCTTCTCCACATTTTGTGGAAGTAACCTCGTACGCCGATCAATGACAAGGTTACCGGCTGCACTAAACACTCTTTCGGAGTACACACTGGAGGGTGGGCAACTTAGGTAAAATAAAGTCAGTTTGTGCAAGGGCATCCAAATTGCCTCTTTTTCCTGCCAGTATACATACGGACTGTCTGACATGCCTACTTGGATGCTGTCACTCATATAATCCTCCACCATTCTTTCAATGATGACAGAATCATATGCAGTGACAGTAGACATGTCAGTAATCGTTGGCAGGTCCTTCAGTCCGAACCAGATGTCAGTTTTCGCTCCTGACTGCCCTGCATCACCGCCAGCGGGCGGGCTAGGAAATCTTATCCTTTTCGTTGCAGCCCAGTGGCGGGAGTAGGCGTACCACTCTAGGATCCTCCTGAGGAATCCTGGTTAGGAGAAGACTTGTCAGTCTTGCCAGGGACATGGCCTGCAGGACTACTGACGTTCATGGCTGAGGAGGAAGTTGGCGTTGAGGGAGTTGGTGGTGTGGCTTATGATGAATGCGCTGCAGGTGACGTATAAGGGAGGATGTTCCTAGGTGGGTAACATCCTTACCCCTACTTATTACAGATTGACAGAGGCAACACACGGCTTGACACCTGTTGTCTGGAATTGTGGAGAAATAATTCCACACCGAAGAGGTGGCTTTTTGGGTATTTTGCCCAGGCATCACAATGGGCTTCTTCATCCCACAGGTGTCTCCCCTCATTTAAACAAACCACATCACCATCAGAATCCTCATCGTCAACTTCCTCCTCAGTGCCAGCAACACCCATATCCTCATCCTGGTGTACTTCAACAGTGACATCTTCAATTTGAATATCAGAAACTGGACGGTGGGTGCTCCTTCCAGCACTTGCAGGGGGCGTGGTGCAAATGGTGGAAGGAGCCACCTCTTCCCATCCAGTGTTGGGAAGGCCAGGCATCGCAACCGCCGACACACTTGGACTCTCCTTGGAGATTTGTGATACCATCTCAGAATGCACAGTTCTTTTCTGTGCTTTTTCCAGCTTAACTCTGAATTTTTCTAGCGGGAAGATGAGGGCTTCCATCGTCATGTGAAATGGAACCACTAGTCATGAACATAGGCCAGAGCCACAGCCGTTTCTTGCCACTCCATGTCGTAAATGGCATATTGGCAAGTTTACGTTTCTCCTCAGACCATTTCAAAAAAAAATTTGGATCTTTTTACTGAACTTTGGCTTTTTGGATTTTACATGCCCTTTACTATCACATTGAGCATCGGCTTTGGCAGACGACGTTGATGGCATTTCATTGTCTATGTCAAGACTAGTGGCAGCAGCTTCAGCACTAGGAGGAAGTGGTTCTTGATCTTTCCCTATTTTATCCTCCAAATTTTTGTTCTCCATTATTTTTCTGGAGTTATATAACACAATATGTGACACTGGACATATGGCATCAGAGTATACCACTGTGACTGGTCACTGGAATGACTGATGGCTGATGCACAGGACACTACCACTGGTCTGATGCAGGACAACACAACAACACTGTGTCAGGAATCTGCATTTTCCATCACGTCACTTACCAGTGCTCTGATGTACTGGCCTCCGGAGGTCATATCCTCAGAGTTCCTGCTCAGTATCAGTGCCTTGGACAACGCATCACTTCCTGTGAACAGGCGTATCCTGGCTTCAGTCCTCTGTCTTCAGAGAATCCCCTGTGTATTGGACATGTGGAATTACAGGTCCCAGCAGTTCCAGTTTCATTCCGTTCCAGTTCTGATCCAGTCTCCAGTCTTCAGCCTCCTGTTTCCAGAGATCTCCTATTTCTGGCACCTCCAAGTTGTCTCCCTGTTCCAGTATTCCTGTGGAACTACAGGTACCAGCATCCCCTCCAGCATTCCTACGAGTCACATTCGGTGTACAAGTTCTCCTGGCTCCTCTGTTCCTTATCGTTATCTCATCTCCAGTCTTCATTGTTCCAGCTTGCTACAAACTCCAGCCACAGTCTGCACACCAATTTGCAGTAAGAGACTCTTCTCAGGTGTTTTTCTCAGTTCTCAGCCTGTGCACCTAATTACCAGCATTCCACACTGTGCATTGCCTTTAGCACTTAACATCTTGCTGTGTTAGGACTGTCTCCTGCATTGGCCTTGCTTGGCTACAAGAACCTGTGCCGCTACAGAGATTGTGTGCCTTTCATTTATTACCGGAGTACTGTTTGTTTCAGTTAATCTCATTGTTGCCATTCCTGTTTATAATCAAGCTTCAAGATCATCTTTATTCCTCATTCAGTTTTCAGTGACTTTTTGAATATCTATTTCTTTGGATTAAGTTATCATTCATTTTCCTGTCATCAGTTATATTTGCCATTTCCGTTTGCATCAAGTTTCAAGTTTATCTTCATTCTTCATTTATGTTATCAGTGACTTTTGAATACTCATTCCATTGGATCAAGTTACCGTTCATTATTCCTATCCTCAGTTATAACAGTTATTATTCATACTTCAATTATTGCCGGTTCTCAAGTTATCATCAATTGCATTCCATTTCATCTGTTATTCAATTACTCTGTGACCTTTGTGACATAATAAACATCAGCGCATATACGCAGGACTTTTCTTCGGCCTACGCGTTTTCTACATCACACCTACACTGACCCACTAATGCCCCCTCCGGGAACAGACAGACTTACAGACCTGACGCACTGTATGGGACTTATTATTATACAGCAGCATAGGACATATGGCAGCAGAGTATACCACTGTGACTGGTCACTGGAATGACTGATGGCTGATGCACAGGACACCTCCACTGGACTGATGCAGCACAATACACCACCACTGAACTGATGCAGCACAACACAGCACCCTATACAGCAGCACTGGACATATGGTAGCAAAGGACACCACCGTGACTGAACTGATGCAGCACAATACACCACCACTGAACTGATGCAGCACAACACAGCACCCTATACAGCAACACTGGACATATGGCAGCAGAGGACACCACCACTGTGACTGGACTGATGCAGCACAAGACACGGACACTGAGAGAACGTAGACACATCCTCTCTGTACACTCTCCAATGCCGGAGTGAAAATGGCGGGGACGTGCGGCTCCTTATATGGAATCCAAATCCCGTGAAAATCCGACAGCAGGATGATGACGTTTTGCCTCATTCTGGTTTCCGAGTCAGGTGGGAAAACCCGAGCCTGACTCAGATCCAGGCTCGGAGCGTGAAGTCCGGTAGGGTTCGGATCTCTGAGAACCGAACCCGCTCATCTCTACTTACAATTTGAACAACGTAAAAAGGCATTTAACAAATATTCCAAGGTAGAAACAGCAACGAGGTAGGTGAATCAAAACCTCGGAAGTGCCAGATGGCAAAGGGCAAGTGGAACTATTACTTCGGATGTTAGGTCCACCAAAGGTAAGTCAACGCAGGTCGCTGTCTCAAAGAGTCCACACCATGGGAGCCATCGTGGCCAGAAACCACCCCTCCTATTACCAAGCAGCTCAAATTATGACCACAATAGCATATAATACGATTAGCTAAGTATGTTTGATACAGTCTTTACTATAGACCAGAAGTTCTTTAAGCGTGATCTTCAAGGCACCCCAACAGTGCAGGTTTTAGGTGTATCCATATCTCAGCACAGATTGTTAAATCAGATTGACTGAGGTACTAATTAAGTCACCTGTGGCTAAGCATGAATATACTTAAAACCTGGACTGTGGGGGACAAAACTTTTTATAGGTATATAAGTTAAAGGAGAAAAACAAAATGTGGAATAATAAGACTAAAGACAGAGACTGTGAGTCTTGTTGTGGGAGACAATGTAACAGCAGATCTTAATAATTATTTTTGCTCCATATTCACTACTGAAAAAGAGGGGAAAGGGCAACAGTTAAGTTGCAGGGATATTCAGAAAAATGAAACAAGTACATATACAGAGGAGAACTCGCAACACTGAAAGTGGATAAATCAATAGGGCCAGATGGGTTACATCCAAGGATACTAAAAGAGCTTAAAGGGGTGCTGGTAGCACCATTAACAGAATTATTCAACCAGTCATTAGCTACAGGAGTATTTCCAGATAACTGGAAAAGAGCAAACGTAGTCCCACTGCACAAATGTGGAAGCAAGGAAGATGCAAGCAACTACCGACCAGTGAGCCTTACATTAGTAGTAGGAACATTGATGGAAACACTCTTAAAAGAAAGAGTTGTAGATTATCTCAAATCCAGCAATTTACAGGATCCCAAACAGCATGGAGTAACTGGGCAGAGATCATGTCAAACAAACCTTATTGGCTTCTTTGACTGTGTGACTAAAGTAATAGATAAAGGTGGAGCCATAGATACAGCTTATCTAGACTTTAGTAAGGCTTTTGACACTGTCCCACATCGCAGACTGCTAAATAAACTTGAAAACTTGTGATTGGATACTAAGATGGTTGAATAGATAAGACAGGATAGAAAACAGACAGTTGTAGTAAATGGAGTGCATTCATAGGTGGGAAATGTTACCAGTGGAGAACCCCAGGGATCTGTACTTGGACCAGTGGTTTTTAATATCTTTATTGGTGACACTGCAAATGGCACTAAAGGGACAGTATGCCATTTTGCAGATGACACAAAGTTATGCAACAGGGTAGACACACCAGGAGTGGTAAAACAAATGATTGAGACTCTAGGTAGACTAGAGGAATGGTCAAGAGCATGGCAATTACAGTTTAATGCCAAAAAATGCAAAATCATGCATTTGGGTATCAAAAAGCCAAAGGCTAAATATAGTATTAATGGCACTATACTGGAAAATTCTGAGGAGGAAAGGGATCTAGCAGTCACTATTTCAGGTGACGTAAAGGCAGGTAAGCAATGTAACAAAGCAATGAGGAAGGGTACTCAGATGCTTGGTTGCATAGGGAGAGGAATCAGCAGCAGAAATAAGTAATAATGCCACTGTATAGGTAAATTGTATGGCCTCATCTAGAATACTACTTGTATGTTCAATTCTGGAGGCCATATCGTCAGAAGGATATTAATACATTAGAGACTGTACAAAGAAGGGCAACTACACCGGTGCATGGCCTACATCACAAAACATACCCAGGAAGTCGAAGAAATCTCAAAATGTATGGTTTGGAGCAGAGAAGATGGTGTGTGAGGGGGCATGATAGAAACTTTCAAATATATCAAGGGTTTTAACAAAGTCCAGGAGGGAAACATTCTTCAAAGGAAGAGAAGTATTAAAACACATGCACGGAAACTGGAGGGAGGTAGGTTCAGGGGAAATTTAAGGGACAATTACTTCACAGAAAGGGTAGTAGACAAGTGGAATAGCCTCCCATCAGAGGTGTCAGAGGCTAAGAGAGTAGAGAAATTTATACATGCAAGGGATAGACATAAGGCTATTCTTACAAATAAATAAGGATCTAAGAAGGTTTGAGGTAAAAATGTGGTTAAAAAAAGGGGCAAAGTAGATGGGTCAAGTGGTTCTTATCTGCCGTCAAATTTCTATATTTTATTTAATTTTAATTTCCCACAAGGCTAGACCACTGCTTCCCCTCGCTGCCATTAGACTACGCCTAATATCAGTCATTCTGCCCCAATATAAGTGGTAAGATGGCGGGATGGCAGAAACATGGTCAAACATTGAGGTGCGTAGTGTGATCAGATTTCAGTGTCTAATGGGCACATCAGCAGCTTAAATTCATCACCAACTTGTTGAGGTGTACTGTGATAACGTCATGTCAAGGAAACAGGTTTGGGTTTGGTGCACTTCCTGTGGCGGTCGTGTTTGGCTGTCCAGATCGCTGCTCATCTTGAACGTTTGCCGTGCCATTATCAAAGGCCTTGCACCAAACCCAGGGCCAAATGTAATAGAGAGTTTCAGAAAGTGAGAGATTTGGTAAGATTTTAAAAAAATTTTTAAAGTGGCAATCATTTACACTGCAAAATCAGGTTGATCTTGCTGTGTAAATGATTGCCACTTTAAAAAAAAACCTGCAAAGCCTTACCAAATCTCTCACTTTCTGAAACTCTCACTCTATTACATTTGTTTCTGTGTTAATCCTTCTTATTTTTTTGCACACACAACACAGCCTTACATCTGGATCACATAAACAGTAAATAGGCCCCTATGTGAGAGTGTAGGCGTGGTACTAAGGGGCTTATTCAGGTTTGTTAGCAAACAAAAAAAGTTAGCAATTGGGGAAAAAAACATAGTGCTCTGCAGTTGGGGCAGATGTAACATGTGCAGAGATATTTAGATTTGTGTAGATGTGCGTATGAATGTAAAAGGACTGAGACAACCACTTGCAGTCTCCTTAGAAGTTAAAATACCAATTGGTGCGTCGTTAGAAAAAAACATTGGTTGCACCATCAAAACTTGCTCCAACCCTATGGCATGTGCAGTTTCCCTGTCCGAGTATGACCTCCTATGTGAGCGGTTGAGTGTCTGTGTACACAACCACTTTCACTTACTAGCCTATGTCACACCCATAGCTTGCCCATAAAAAAGACTATCTCCATGTGTATGCTAAGCCACAACCCTGTCACCACCCATGAACACCCACTACATTTTCAATGCACTTGTCCGTGCATGCATCTGAAATTGCAACTGCAACTCTGTTTGGACACAATTGGAATGCATTTGCAGTGCAGCTTAGACACATGCACAGTAGAAAAAAAACATTTTACTCTCTCACTTAGGCCTTGCCAGAAAGTGGACACTAAGGCCTTTATGCTTCAGTTCAGAAGCTATGGTATGGAGCTGGATAGCAGATTGCCCAATGTAGGATACCCATGACATAGACAGAGAAGCTGAGAAACAGCTGATGACACCCATCTGGGCTTGTAAAATATCTTGCAGAAGATATCCAGGAAGGCAGTATAGTTATGTATACTGTAATTGGATCATTCCACTCCCACAAAAAAACAGATGTAAGGCTAGGTCACCACGCCTGCTCCACGCCCCCTCCTATGTAACCTGACTGCTCCCTCCCAGAGGGAGCAGCCAAAATGCAGGCAAATATGCTACAATCACAGTGCTCCTCCTCAGCCTGGCAGCCAGCTCCCCCTCATCCACCGTTCAGCCCCCCACCAGCCTCAGTAAATGCACACTGCACTGCAGTGGGTAAGCAATAGCATGCTGTTTATTAGTGACTGGTCTCAAAGTGGAGGCCAGACCATTCTTAGGCTCAATGGTCTAACACTGATACAGGTTGAGTATCCAAAATTCAAAATCCCACATTTTGGTTCCCCTACTGAGATAATGACACATATACATATATATTATATATCTATATAATATATCTATATATACACATACTATATAATATATATGTCATTATCTCAGTAGGGGAACCAAAAATGTGGGATTTTGAATTTTGGATAAGGGATACTCAACCTGTAGTTACTTTTTTTCACCGTGAACATCATGGTGAACAGAGGTCCGATTCACAAATAGAGGTCATCCATGGTTCCAGCATGGCATTAATCTCCACCAAATGTGGTGACTGTATGATTTTCATATGCATTTAGGAAGAAAACCCCAAGGATGAGAGTAGCTACCCCCTGGTTTAGCAAGGGTTAATAGATGCTTGGGAGGCTGTCTGGTAGGAGGGGGCTAGGTCAGGTTGGCGTATAGTTTTAATTAGTGGTGGAGTTGTAAAGGACATTTTGTGGTTTGTGTGACTGCGGCCATTTCAATGTGGATTCTTCTCTGGTTGGAAGTTTGGTGAGCTCTGTGCCTTGTCTGCATTTCTTATCAAACTACTTGTTTCTTTCTACCTATATTGCTCTCTCTTTCTCTTTCTGGCTCCCTCTCTCCCCTGTGCTTTATTGTTTACTTTTCTGCCCCTTGTCTGCTCCCCCTCCTTTTTCACAGTCACTTTTCTCTTTTTTCTGTCTGTATTTTTCTTTGTACATCTTATTATGGCTTCCTGCAGCATTCTGTGGGTCTCACGTCCAGCTATTTGGCTGATGCCAGGTCGGCGGCTGCGGTCCCTGGCTCGAGGGGGGTGCAATGTCAGACCTCCTCTATCCATGGCTGGTGCAAGGTATTTCTGCTCCCTAGGTAAAAGCTTCAGCCTAGCTCCCCCTAACCTGCAACACCCCGCCCCCACCTCCTGGAGAGGAGATGCAGGTGGCCACTAGGTGGGCTGGGGTGAACTGTATTATTATACATAGACAGAGAAAAGGGACTTTGTTCACAATATACTTTTAGTTTAAAAGACCTTGAGTGCCGTCCATTCTTTCTGCTTGTGTATATACGTTAGCTGGCATGTTAGGAATCGAGTTGGACACTGAGGCCAATTTCACTTTAATGCTGAGTGACGGAATAAGATATATATATATATATATATATATATATATATACATACATACACTGCTCAAAAAAATAAAGGGAACACTTAAACAACACAATGTAACTCCAAGTCAATCACGCTTCTGTGAAATCAAACTGTCCACTTAGGAAGCAACACTGATTGACAATCAATTTCACATGCTGTTGTGCAAATGGAATAGACAACAGGTGGGAATTATAGGCAATTAGCAAGACACCCCCAATAAAGGAGTTGTTCTGCAGGTGGTGACCACAGACCATTTCTCAGCTCCTATGCTTTCTGGCTGATGTTTTGGTCACTTTTGAAAGCTGGCAGGGCTTTCACTCTAGTGGTAGCATGAGACGGAGTCTACAACCACACAAGTGGCTCAGGTAGTGCAACTCATCCAGGATGGCACATCCATGCGAGCTGTGGCAAGAAAGTTTGCTGTGTCTGTCAGCGTAGTGTCCAGAGCATGGAGGCGCTACCAGGAGACAGGCCAGTACATCAGGAGACGTGGAGGAGGCCGTAGGAGGGCAACAACCCAGCAGCAAGACCGCTACCTCCGCCTTTGTGCAAGGAGGAACAGGAGGAGCACTGCCAGAGCCCTGCAAAATGACCTCCAGCAAGCCACAAATGTGCATGTGTCTACTCAAACGATCAGAAACAGACCCCATGAGGGTGGTATGAGGGCCCGACGTCCACAGGTGGGGGTTGTGCTTACAGTCCAACACCGTGCAGGACGTTTGCCATTTGCCAGAGAACACCAAGATTGGCAAATTCGCCACTGGCGCCCTGTGCTCTTCACAGATGAAAGCAAGTTCTCACTGAGCACATGTGACAGACGTGACAGAGTCTGGAGATGCCAAGGAGAACGTTCTGCTGCCTACAACATCCTTCAGCATGACCGGTTTGGCAGTGGGTCAGTAATGGTGTGGCGTGGCATTTCTTTGGGGGGCCTCACAGCCCTCCATGTGCTTGCCAGAGGTAGCCTGACTGCCATTTGGTACCGAGATGAGATCCTCAGACCCCTTATGAGACCATATGCTGGTGCGGTTGGCCCTGGGTTCCTCCTAATGCAAGACAATGCTAGACCTCATGTGGCTGGAGTGTGTCAGCAGTTCCTGCAAAACGAAGGCATTGATGCTATGGACTGGCCCGCCCGTTCCCCAGACCTGAATCCAATTGAGCACATCTGGGACATCATGTCTCGCTCCATCCACCAACACCACGTTGCACCACAGACTGTCCAGGAGTTGGCGGATGCTTTAGTCCAGGTCTGGGAGGAGATCCCTCAGGAGACCATCCGGCACCTCATCAGGAGCATGCCCAGGCATTGTAGGTAGGTCATACAGGCATGTGGAAGCCACACACACAACTGAGCCTCATTTTGACTTGTTTTAAGGACATTACATCAAAGTTGGATGAGCCTGTAGTGTGTTTTTCCACTTTAATTTTGAGTGTGACTCCAAATCCAGACCTCCATGGGTTAATAAATTTGATTTCCATTGATAATTTTTGTGTGATTTTGTTGTCAGCACATTCAACTATGTAAAGAACAAAGTATTTAATAAGAATATTTCATTCATTCAGATCTAGGATGTGCTATTTTAGTGTTCCCTTTATTTTTTTGAGCAGTGTATATATATATATTAGTGATGAGCGGGTTCGGATCCTCGGGATCCGAACCCGCCCGAACTTCACCTTTTTTTTCACGGGTCCGAGCGACTCGGATCCTCCCGCCTTGCTCGGTTAACCCGAGCGCGCCCGAACGTCATCATCCCGCTGTCGGATTCTCGCGAGATTCGGATTCTATATAAGGAGCCGCGCGTCGCCGCCATTTTCACAAGTGCATTGAGATTGATAGGGAGAGGACGTGGCTGGCGTCCTCTCCGTTATAGTAGAAAAGACTGAGTGACTTAGTTATAATTGTGGGGAGGATTGGGGACGGGGAGCAGCTGTTAGGGAGTACAGTGCAGGGTTTTGATTATACCACCAGTGAGTTTAATCCGTTGTTTCTCTGCCTGAAAAAAAACGCTCCACCATATCTGTGCTCACTCAGTGTGCTGCACTGCTGCATATATCTGTGCTCAGTGCACTGCTCACACTGCCTAATTGTGGGGACTGGGGAGCAGTTATAGCAGGAGTACAGTGCACAGTTTTGCTGACAGTGACCACCAGTCCAGTATACGTTTGTCTGCCTGAAAAACACTCCTGTGGTGGGTTTTTTGTTCTTCATACTAGTTTAGCAGTCTGCTGACAGTGTCCACCAGGTCCGTTATTATTATTATACAGTATATTATATATATATATATATATATATATATATATATAAATAGCAGTACGGTAGGCCACGGCTGTACCTACCTCTGTGTCGTCAGTGCACTCGTCGTCCATAAGTAATATAATACTATACTATCCATCCATCTACATTGTATACCTGTGGTGGCTTTTTTTTTCTTCATACTAGTTTAGCAGTCTGCTGACAGTGTCCACCAGGTCCGTTATTATTATTATACAGTATATTATATATATATATATATATATATATATATATATAGCAGTACGGTAGGCCACGGCTGTACCTACCTCTGTGTCGTCAGTGCACTCGTCGTCCATAAGTAATATAATACTATACTATCCATCCATCTACATTGTATACCTGTGGTGGGTTTTTTTTTCTTCATACTAGTTTAGCAGTCTGCTGACAGTGTCCACCAGGTCCGTTATTATTATTATACAGTATATTATATATATATATATATATATATATATATATATATATATATATATAGCAGTATGGTAGGCCACGGCTGTACCTACCTCTGTGTCGTCAGTGCACTCGTCGTCCATAAGTAATATAATACTATACTATCCATCCATCTACATTGTATACCTGTGGTGGCTTTTTTTTTTCTTCATACTAGTTTAGCAGTCTGCTGACAGTGTCCACCAGGTCCGTTATTATTACTATACAGTATATATATATATATATATATATATATATAGCAGTATGGTAGGCCACGGCTGTACCTACCTCTGTGTCGTCAGTGCACTCGTCATCCATAAGTAATATAATACTATACTATCCAACCATCTACATTGTATACCTGTGGTGGGTTTTTTTTTCTTCATACTAGTTTAGCAGTCTGCTGACAGTGTCCACCAGGTCCGTTATTATTATTATACAGTATATTATATATATATATATAGCAGTACGGTAGGCCACGGCTGTACCTACCTCTGTGTCGTCAGTGCACTCGTCGTCCATAAGTAATATAATACTATACTATCCATCCATCTACATTGTATACCTGTGGTGGCTTTTTTTTTTCTTCATACTAGTTTAGCAGTCTGCTGACAGTGTCCACCAGGTCCGTTATTATTATTATTATTATACAGTATATTTTATATATATATATATAGCAGTACGGTAGGCCACGGCTGTACCTACCTCTGTGTCGTCAGTGCACTCGTCGTCCATAAGTAATATAATACTATACTATCCATCCATCTACATTGTATACCTGTGGTGGGTTTTTTTTTCTTCATACTAGTTTAGCAGTCTGCTGACAGTGTCCACCAGGTCCGTTATTATTATTATACAGTATATTATATATATAAGCAGTACGGTAGGCCACGGCTGTACCTACCTCTGTGTCGTCACTCATCCTCCATAAGTAATATAATACTATACTATCCATCCATCTACACTGTATACCTGTGGTGGCTTTTAGTTGTGCGCATTAAAATATGGAGAACAAAACTGTGGAGGTTAAAAAAATAGGGAAAGATCAAGATCCACTTCCACCTCGTGCTGAAGCTGCTGCCACTAGTCATGGCCGAGACGATGAAATGCCATCAACGTCGTCTGCCAAGGCCGATGCCCAATGTCATAGTACAGAGCATGTAAAATCCAAAACACAAAAGATCAGTAAAATGACCCAAAAATCAAAATTAAAAGCGTCTGAGGAGAAGCGTAAACTTGCCAATATGCCATTTACGACACGGAGTGGCAAGGAACGGCTGAGGCCCTGGCCTATGTTCATGGCTAGTGGTTCAGCTTCACATGAGGATGGAAGCACTCATCCTCTCGCTAGAAAAAAGAAAAGACTTAAGCTGGCAAAAGGAAACACAACAAAGAACTGTGCGTTCTTCGAAATCACAAATCCCCAAGGAGAGTCCAATTGTGTCGGTTGCGATGCCTGACCTTCCCAACACTGGACGGGAAGAGCTTGCGCCTTCCACCATTTGCACGCCCCCTGCAAGTGCTGGAAGGAGCACCCGCAGTCCAGTTCCTGATAGTCAAATTGAAGATGTCAGTGTTGAAGTACACCAGGATGAGGATATGGGTGTTGTTGGCGCTGGGGAGGAAATTGACAAGGAGGATTCTGATGGTGAGGTGGTTTGTTTAAGTCAGGCACCCGAGGAGACACCTGTTGTCCGTGGGAGGAATATGGCCATTGACATGCCTGGTCAAAATACAAAAAAAAATCAGCTCTTCAGTGTGGAATTATTTCAACAGGAATGCGGACAACTGGTGTCAAGCCGTGTGTTGCCTTTGTCAAGCTGTAATAAGTAGGGGTAAGGACGTTAACCACCTCGGAACATCCTCCCTTATACGTCACCTGCAGCGCATTCATAATAAGTCAGTGACAAGTTCAAAAACTTTGGGCGACAGCGGAAGCAGTCCACTGACCAGTAAATCCCTTCCTCTTGTAACCAAGCTCGCGCAAACCACACCACCAACTCCCTCAGTGTCAATTTCCTCCTTACCCAGGAAAGCCAATAGTCCTGCAGGCCATGTCACTGGCAAGTCTGACGAGTCCTCTCCTGCCTGGGATTCCTCCGATGCATCCTTGAGTGTAACGCCTACTGCTGCTGGCGCTGCTGTTGTTGCTGCTGGGAGTCGATCGTCATCCCAGAGGGGAAGTCGGAAGACCACTTGTACTACTTCCAGTAAGCAATTGACTGTCCAACAGTCCTTTGCGAGGAAGATGAAATATCACAGCAGTCATCCTGTTGCAAAGCGGATAACTCAGGCCTTGACAACTATGTTGGTGTTAGACGTGCGTCCAGTATCCGCCGTTAGTTCACGGGGAACTAGAGAATTGCTTGAGGTAGTGTGCCCCCGTTACCAAATACCATCTAGGTTCCACTTCTCTAGGCAGGCGATACCGAGAATGTACACGGACGTCAGAAAAAGACTCACCAGTGTCCTAAAAAATGCAGTTGTACCCAATGTCCACTTAACCACGGACATGTGGACAAGTGGAGCAGGGCAGACTCAGGACTATATGACTGTGACAGCCCACTGGGTAGATGTATTGCCTCCCGCTGCAAGAACAGCAGCGGTGGCACCAGTAGCAGCATCTCGCAAACGCCAACTCGTTCCTAGGCAGGCTACGCTTTGTATCACCGCTTTCCAGAATACGCACACAGCTGAAAACCTCTTACGGCAACTGAGGAAGATCATCGCAGAATGGCTTACCCCAATTGGACTCTCCTGGGGATTTGTGGCATCGGACAACGCCAGCAATATTGTGCGTGCATTACATCTGGGCAAATTCCAGCACGTCCCATGTTTTGCACATACCTTGAATTTGGTGGTGCAGAATTATTTAAAAAACGACAGGGGCGTGCAAGAGATGCTGTCGGTGGCCAGAAGAATTGCGGGCCACTTTCGGCGTACAGGCACCGCGTACAGAAGACTGGAGCACCACCAAAAACACCCGAACCTGCCCTGCCATCATCTGAAGCAAGAGGTGGTAACGAGGTGGAATTCAACCCTCTATATGCTTCAGAGGATGGAGGAGCAGCAAAAGGCCATTCAAGCCTATACATCTGCCCACGATATAGGCAAAGGAGGTGGAATGCACCTGTCTCAAGCGCAGTGGAGAATGATTTCAACGTTGTGCAAGGTTCTGCAACCTTTTGAACTTGCCACACGTGAAGTCAGTTCAGACACTGCCAGCCTGAGTCAGGTCATTCCCCTCATCAGGCTTTTGCAGAAGAAGCTGGAGGCATTGAAGGAGGAGCTAAAACAGAGCGATTCCGCTAGGCATGTGGGACTTGTGGATGGAGCCCTTCATTCGCTTAACCAGGATGCACGGGTGGTCAATCTGTTGAAATCAGAGCACTACATTTTGGCCGCCGTGCTCGATCCTAGATTTAAAACCTACGTTGGATCTCTCTTTCCGGCGGACACAAGTCTGCAGAGGTTCAAAGACCTGCTGGTGAGAAAATTTTCAAGTCAAGCGGAACGCGACCCGTCAAAATCTCCTCCTTCACATTCTCCCGCAACTGGGGGTGCGAGGAAAAGGCTACGAATTCCGAGCCCACCCGCTGGCGGTGATGCAGGGCAGTCTGGAGCGACTGCTGATGCTGACATCTGGTCCGGACTGAAGGACCTGCCAACGATTACTGACATGTCGTCTACTGTCACTGCATATGATTCTCTCACCATTGAAAGAATGGTGGAGGATTATATGAGTGACCGCATCCAAGTAGGCACGTCAGACAGTCTGTACGTATACTGGCAGGAAAAAGAGGCAATTTGGAGGCCCTTGCAGAAACTGGCTTTATTCTACCTAAGTTGCCCTCCCTCCAGTGTGTACTCCGAAAGAGTGTTTAGTGCCGCCGCTCACCTTGTCAGCAATCGGCGTACGAGGTTACTTCCAGAAAATGTGGAGAGGATGATTTTCATTAAAATGAATTATAATCAATTCCTCCATGGAGACATTCACCAGCAGCAATTGCCTCCAGAAAGTACACGGGGACCTGAGATGGTGGATTCCAGTGGGGACGAATTAATAATCTGTGAGGAGGGGGATGTACACAGTGAAAGGGGTGATGAATCGGACGATGATGATGAGGTGGACATCTTGCCTCTGTAGAGCCAGTTTGTGCAAGGAGAGATTGATTGCTTCTTTTTTGGTGGGGGCCCAAACCAACCAGTCATTTCAGTCACAGTCGTGTGGCAGACCCTGTCGCTGAAATGATGGGTTCGTTAAAGTGTGCATGTCCTGTTTATACAACATAAGGGTGGGTGGGAGGGCCCAAGGACAATTCCATCTTGCACCTCTTTTTTCTTTCATTTTTCTTTGCGTCATGTGCTGTTTGGGGAGTATTTTTTGAAGGGCCATCCTGCGTGACACTGCAGTGCCACTCCTAGATGGGCCAGGTGTTTGTGTCGGCCACTAGGGTCGCTTAGCTTAGTCACACAGCTACCTCATTGCGCCTCTTTTTTTCTTTGCGTCATGTGCTGTTTGGGGAGTATTTTTTTGAAGGGCCATCCTGCGTGACACTGCAGTGCCACTCCTAGATGGGCCAGGTGTTTGTGTCGGCCACTAGGGTCGCTTAGCTTAGTCACACAGCTACCTCATTGCGCCTCTTTTTTTCTTTGCGTCATGTGCTGTTTGGGGAGTATTTTTTTGAAGGGCCATCCTGCGTGACACTGCAGTGCCACTCCTAGATGGGCCAGGTGTTTGTGTCGGCCACTTGTGTCGCTTAGCTTAGTCACACAGCGACCTTGGTGCGCCTCTTTTTTTCTTTGCATCATGTGCTGTTTGGGGACTATTTTTTTGAAGTGCCATCCTGTCTGACACTGCAGTGCCACTCCTAGATGGGCCAGGTGTTTGTGTCGGCCACTTGTGTCGCTTAGCTTAGCCATCCAGCGACCTCGGTGCAAATTTTAGGACTAAAAATAATATTGTGAGGTGTGAGGTGTTCAGAATAGACTGGAAATGAGTGGAAATTATGGTTATTGAGGTTAATAATACTATGGGATCAAAATGACCCCCAAATTCTATGATTTAAGCTGTTTTTTAGGTTTTTTTTGAAAAAAACACCCGAATCCGACAAAAAAAATTCGGTGAGGTTTTGCCAAAACGCGTTCGAACCCAAAACCAAAACACAAAACCCGAAAAATTTCCGGTGCACATCACTAATATATATATATATATATATATATATATATATATACACAGTATATATATCTATAGGCATATAATCAGGTAGTGCTTGCTGCTGGAGTGTAGGAATTCAGGGGCCTGGAAGAGGTGCACCAGGGCTATGAGGGGTGGCTGTGGTGGCACCACTCAGCCATAGTTACGTCCGCCTCCTATTAGAGATGAGCGGGTTCGGTTTCTTTGAATCCGAACCCGCACGAACTTCACTTTTTTTTTCACGGGTCCGAGCGACTCGGATCTTCCCGCCTTGCTCGGTTAACCCGAGCGCGCCCGAACGTCATCATGACGCTGTCGGATTCTCGCGAGACTCGGATTCTATATAAGGAGCCGCGCGTCGCCGCCATTTTCACACGTGCATTGAGATTGATAGGGAGAGGACGTGGCTGGCGTCCTCTCCATTTAGATTAGATTTAGAAGAGAGAGAGAGAGAGAGATTGCTGTGATACTGTAGATTAGAAGAGAGTGCAGACAGAGTTTAGTGACTGACGACCACAGTGACCAGTGACCACCAGAGACAGTGCAGTTGTTTGTTTTATTTAATATATCCGTTCTCTGCCTGAAAAAAACGATACACAGTCACACAGTGACTCAGTCTGTGTGCACTGCTCAGCCCAGTGTGCTGCACATCAATGTATTGTATATAAAGCTTATAATTGTGGGGGAGACTGGGGAGCACTGCAGGTTGTTATAGCAGGAGCCAGGAGTACATGATAAATAATATTATATTAAAATTAAACAGTGCACACTTTTGCTGCAGGAGTGCCACTGCCAGTGTGACTAGTGGTGACCAGTGCCTGACCACCAGTATATTAGTAGTATTGTATACTATCTCTTTATCAACCAGTCTATATTAGCAGCAGACACAGTACAGTGCGGTAGTTCACGGCTGTGGCTACCTCTGTGTCGGCACTCGGCAGGCAGTCCGTCCATCCATAATTGTATTATAATATATACCACCTAACCGTGGTTTTTTTTTCATTCTTTATACCGTCGTCATACTAGTTGTTACGAGTATACTACTATCTCTTTATCAACCAGTGTACAGTGCGGTAGTTCACGGCTGTGGCTACCTCTGTGTCGGCACTCGGCAGGCAGTCCGTCCAACCATAATTGTATTATATACCACCTAACCGTGGTTTTTTTTTCATTCTTTATACCGTCGTCATACTAGTTGTTACGAGTATACTACTATCTCTTTATCAACCAGTGTACAGTGCGGTAGTTCACGGCTGTGGCTACCTCTGTGTCGGCACTCGGCAGGCAGTCCGTCCAACCATAATTGTATTATAATATATACCACCTAACCATGGTTTTTTTTTCATTCTTTATACCGTCGTCATACTAGTTGTTACGAGTATACTACTATCTCTTTATCAACCAGTGTACAGTGCGGTAGTTCACGGCTGTGGCTACCTCTGTGTCGGCACTCGGCAGGCAGTCCGTCCAACCATAATTGTATTATATACCACCTAACCGTGGTTTTTTTTTCATTCTTTATACCGTCGTCATACTAGTTGTTACGAGTATACTACTATCTCTTTATCAACCAGTGTACAGTGCGGTAGTTCACGGCTGTGGCTACCTCTGTGTCGGCACTCGGCAGGCAGTCCGTCCATCCATAATTGTATTATAATATATACCACCTAACCGTGGTTTTTTTTTCATTCTTTATACCGTCGTCATACTAGTTGTTACGAGTATACTACTATCTCTTTATCAACCAGTGTACAGTGCGGTAGTTCACGGCTGTGGCTACCTCTGTGTCGGCACTCGGCAGGCAGTCCGTCCAACCATAATTGTATTATATACCACCTAACCGTGGTTTTTTTTTCATTCTTTATACCGTCGTCATACTAGTTGTTACGAGTATACTACTATCTCTTTATCAACCAGTTTGTGCAAGGAGAGATTACTTGCTTCTTTTTTGGGGGGGGTCCAAACCAACCCGTCATATCAGTCACAGTCGTGTGGCAGACCCTGTCACTGAAATGATGGGTTGGTTAAAGTGTGCATGTCCTGTTTTGTTTATACAACATAAGGGTGGGTGGGAGGGCCCAAGGACAATTCCATCTTGCACCTCTTTTTTCTTTTCTTTTTCTTTGCATCATGTGCTGATTGGGGAGGGTTTTTTGGAAGGGACATCCTGCGTGACACTGCAGTGCCACTCCTAGATGGGCCCGGTGTTTGTGTCGGCCACTAGGGTCGCTAATCTTACTCACACAGTCAGCTACCTCATTGCCCCTCTTTTTTTCTTTGCGTCATGTGCTGTTTGGGGAGGGTTTTTTGGAAGGGACATCCTGCGTGACACTGCAGTGCCACTCCTAGATGGGCCCGGTGTTTGTGTCGGCCACTAGGGTCGCTAATCTTACTCACACAGTCAGCTACCTCATTGCGCCTCTTTTTTTCTTTGCGTCATGTGCTGTTTGGGGAGGGTTTTTTGGAAGGGACATCCTGCGTGACACTGCAGTGCCACTCCTAGATGGGCCCGGTGTTTGTGTCGGCCACTAGGGTCGCTAATCTTACTCACACAGTCAGCTACCTCATTGCGCCTCTTTTTTTCTTTGCGTCATGTGCTGTTTGGGGAGGGTTTTTTGGAAGGGCCATCCTGCGTGACACTGCAGTGCCACTCCTAGATGGGCCCGGTGTTTGTGTCGGCCACTAGGGTCGCTAATCTTACTCACACAGCTACCTCATTGCGCCTCTTTTTTTCTTTGCGTCATGTGCTGTTTGGGGAGGGTTTTTTGGAAGGGCCATCCTGCGTGACACTGCAGTGCCACTCCTAGATGGGCCCGGTGTTTGTGTCGGCCACTAGGGTCGCTAATCTTACTCACACAGCTACCTCATTGCGCCTCTTTTTTTCTTTGCGTCATGTGCTGTTTGGGGAGGGTTTTTTGGAAGGGACATCCTGCGTGACACTGCAGTGCCACTCCTAGATGGGCCCGGTGTTTGTGTCGGCCACTAGGGTCGCTTATCTTACTCACACAGCGACCTCGGTGCAAATTTTAGGACTAAAAATAATATTGTGAGGTGTGAGGTATTCAGAATAGACTGAAAATGAGTGTAAATTATGGTTTTTGAGGTTAATAATACTTTGGGATCAAAATGACCCCCAAATTCTATGATTTAAGCTGTTTTTTAGTGTTTTTGGAAAAAAACACCCGAATCCAAAACACACCCGAATCCGACAAAAATAATTCGGTGAGGTTTTGCCAAAACGCGTTCGAACCCAAAACACGGCCGCGGAACCGAACCCAAAACCAAAACACAAAACCCGAAAAATTTCAGGCGCTCATCTCTACCTCCTATATGCATTCATGACTTCATGGTACATGTGTCAGCATGGAGGAAGTGCTGTGGCACCATGTGGCACTGCCTGATAGTTGTGCCAGCACCCGATTTGACCTGCAGCTGCCACCAGCACAGTGTAAAAGGGGGTTGTCTCTTACAGAGACATCCTTCAGGTTATTGCTTGATAAATTCAGTGGTGCCTTCCAAGCTGCCTAATGGTAGAGCCTGCCCTGCCTCTATTCTCCCTCGGCTCCAGCTCTGAGTCATGGCACTCATGTGACTCTGCAGAGGAGCCTGGGCATGGGGGGTCCCTATACATGGCCAGCTATGAAACCTTCTCCTCTGGTACTTGTCACTTTTGGAGGGGCAGAGTGAAGCCCCTGCAGCAACTGAAGTGGGGGATGGGGGTCAAGGGGTTGCACTAGGTGGTGCTTATGCTAGCTGGGGTTGTGCAGGGGGCGCTGGCAGCTGACAAATGCCCAGGTTGTTTCTGATCAGGCAGGTCCTCCTTCCAATCTTTTGCCCCTCCCTTAATCCACCCTGCAGCTGGATGCTTCGGTTTAATTGCCAGCAGCTGCAGAGGGGGTGATGGCGCCTGCCCAGTTGTCGCCACTGGATACCATTCTGATGGCTATGGCATCAGCAGTGGCTCCGTTACTGGCATGGGGTCTTGGAAGGACGTCAATTGGGTCACCAAGGGATTCGTTAGGAATCTCCTCCTTGAATTATTCCCTATTATGGTTTCCATGGAACTCAAGCTGCCTGGTCGGAATGACAACATTTTGCGCCATGCCATGAGAATAGAGATAAGAAAGATCATGACCTTATTCTTGCATTTGTTTTGGAGATGTATCAGACTAGTCAGTCTAGGGCTGTGGCGTCTTGGATTTTGGCAGATTTGTCTCATTTTTAAAAGGTTGAGCACGTGTAACCCCCATTCCTCCCAAGGTTTGGCATTCCATCAATCTGTTCTTGCAAGTTATTGGGGGTTTTGGCGTCAGTCTGCAGTTTTGATTATGAAATTTTTATTTTTAGCGTGGTGTTTGTTATGGCGTTTCACAGGGCTTTCCAGATTTCTGAACTGGTGGCACCAGCAGAGCATGGACCTCCAGCTATGTTTTTTTCACAGGTAGTGCTCGAGGAGGCAGCAGTTCTATGTCAAATATAAAACTGATCAGTTGGGGTGGGGTCTTTGGGTGACCTTGAAGGCTTGCAGTGACACTGGTGTTTGTCCTGTTGTTTGGGCACGGAATGACTTGCCTTGTCGGCCTCCTTTTGCAGGGGTGTGGTTGGTGCATGCTGACGGGACACCTTTGACCCATTTTCAATTTGGTTGGGTGCTTAAGTGGTGCGTGGTGGTGGTCGGTTTCTCTCTGTTGGATATTTGAACCCATTCCTTCTATATCGGCTGCTGCAGTGGGTTATTCCATTGATTCAGGCTCTCAGTCACTGGAAGTCTGGTGCCTATAAAAGGTACATTAGACTTCTCTAAGATCTTGTAACGTATGTCCTAACTTGGGTGTTAGCTACTCGCCACCTTTGGTGGGGATCCTGAGAAATTTTTGTTTTACTACCCATTTTAACTTCAGCTTCATGGCAGCCAGTTTAATTTCACCAACAGTGTCGCACATCTCATGTATGAGATGAGTATAAAAATATATTACTGTGGTAACACCTTCACCCACATTGTCGCACAATACGTGTATGAGTCAGGAATAATAATTAAACACTGCGGTTTAATTTCCCCCAACAGTGTCACACAATACGTGTTTGAATGGCAGTGTCACAGTACTTATGAAAAAAAACTTTTTTATAGGACACTGGGGTACAGCACAAAACAAAACAAAAATACTATATATATTTATTCTTTATTGCGTTAGTGGACTTTGACGCAATAAAGAATACACTTTTTCAACCGTCTATTCAGTCTCCTGAGTGTCGCCTATACTGGAACTTTATGTAAGGTATATATTTACCATGGAGGCAGGGCCGGTTCTAGCCCTTCTTGCGCCCCGGGCGGGAAATAGGGGCGTGGCTTCATACAGGGGGTATGGTCAGTTACGCCCCCTGTACAGAAGAGTAGCGCCGCTGAAATGCTGAGCGGTGCGCAATGATGTCATCGCGCACCGCACAGCAAAGGTCCTCTCCATGAAGGGAAACTAGACGCGTAGCATCTAGTTCCCTTTATGAAGAGTACCTTTGCTGTGAGGTGCGCAATGACGTCATCGTGCACCGCACAGCAAAGGTCCTCTCCGCAAAGGGAAACTAGACGCGTAGCATCTAGTTCCCTTCACAGGGGGACACAGCCGGGGGACACAGCGGGCAGTGGGGGGCACAGCAGTAGCGGATCTTGCCATGGTGCGGTGCCCTCCGGATTGCACCGGCGCCCTCCGGAAGGTAGCGCCTCGGGCAAAAGTCCTGCTTGCCCGTGGCAAGATCCGCTACTGCATGGAGGGCAACTGGGTGTCTTCACTAACGCTGAGGAAGGGGAGTGCCAGGTACAAGTTTGATATATATACAGTGGGGCAAAAAAGTATTTGGACAGCCACCGATTGTGCAAGTTGATACACTTAAAAAGATGAGAGAGCAGTTTCTCATCTTCCATAGCTCCCTCGCTTGCACAGACCTAAAACCATTCAGTCAGTGCCAACAATATCCCTAACTTTATCGGTGTGGGACTCACTAAAATCTAAACTTTCACTTCACACACATCCCTCTCCCCTAACTCCCATCTGGAACAACCCCTCCTTCACCCCGGGCCGATCCTATCATTTTGCTTCCAACTGGTCTAGAGCAGGCATCTCCTGCTTTCATCATCTACTTCATAAAAATGTACCGTACTCATTCGCAGACCTTCAAACACAGCACTCTCTCCCGACTTCATACTTTTATCAATACCTTCAAATTCGAAATTTCGTGATGTCCTCTACTAGGACAACGCCTCTTCCTAATGTCCCGACTCCGATGGAGCGCCTTTGCATGTACCGTTCCACGGATCGAGGCATTATTTCTATTTTGTATCAGTCCATTTTGTCTCCAGTTTCGCCTCCACGCACAGCACATGAACTTGCATGGGAAACTGACTTGGGGACCTCCCTAGATGATGACGTATGGGAATCTGTCCGATTGAATATTTCTAAATGTTCTATTAGCGTTTCCATTAAGGAGAACTCCTACAAAGTCTATGCACGCTGGTATTTGGTTCCTGAACGCTTACACCAAATATATCCGAACACTTCTAACCTCTGTTGGCGCCAATGTGGTCAAGTAGGCTTGTATATTCATATTTGGTGGAGCTGCCCGAAGATAGCCTCTTTCTGGTCCATGGTCCGTATCCTTATTCAGTCGCTTATTCCGGACTGCCCCTCCCTCCTGAGACGCTGCTCCTGTGTGCCCCAGCCTGTCAGCTATCCAAGCCTGAAAACAAACTGGCTATGCATATAGCCTGTGCAGCTAAACTCCAGATTGCTAAATCATGGAAACTTCCTACCCCTCCAACCCGTCCTGAACTTATGAATCGTGTTTGGTTTGTAGCGAAGATGGAATACCATTCCTCCTTGATGAACAACACAGTGGATAAATTCCACAGCGTTTGGACACCTTGGTACGCTAAATTTCAAGTAGCTCTCCCAGGTCTCTCCTAGTTCACCCTACCCTTTTTCCTCACCCTTCTTTTCTCTTGACTCGCTCTCCCCTTGTCTGTGGTTTGTTTTTGCTCTTTTACTCTTTATTTCTCTCTACTCTTTTCTTTCCTCAATTTTCATCATCATCCCTGCTTCTTTTTCCCTCTGACTGTCTTTGTAATTTCCTACAAGCCCTCCCAAGGGTTCCACTGGTTGGCCCTTCTGAATATTCTTTCTTATTTTCTATTTTTGTTCCTAATTCCTGATTGTTTTTGGGTTTGTTTAAAAAAAAAAAAAAATTAGAGACAAATTCATGCACTTAATTTTCTAGTCTATGTACTTCAACATGTTAATTTACGCTCTCACCTCTTCTGTTTTATGTTGCTGTTATTCTAGTTTTCTTGTGCTCTGATTATATCAATTACCTCCATTTGTCATTGCTTCTCTCTCGTCAATAAAACTTTGTGACTTAAAAAAAAAAGATGAGAGAGGTCTGTAATTTCCGTCATAGGTACACTTCAACTGTGAGAGACAGAATCTGAAAAAAAAAAAAAGGAAATCACATTGTATGATTTTTAAACAATTGACTTGTATATTCTTGCGGAAAATAAATATTTAGACAATCAAAAAGTTTAACTCAATACTTTGTAATATAACCTCAGTTGGCAATTACAGAGGTCAAACGTTTCCTATAGTTCTTGACCTGGTTTGCACACACCGTAGCACTGTAAGTGACAAACTCGCGGGACCTGTGCCGGAGGGGAGAATGGGAGCACATAGAGCACATGATAAGTCACCATGGTAACAATAAACAAACCGAAAATCATAATAAAACAGTGTACAAGCAATCAAGAAGATGTGAGGCCTATGCTTCACAAAAGGTGTGCAACAAACTATACATGGTATACGAAAAAGTGTAACCTATAAATATGAAAAAAAAAACACAGTAAAAATCTGTAATAAGCGGGCAGTACAGATCTATACAGCAGCACTATATACTTTATAACACATATATCAAAAAGTTATGTAAAAAACATAAAAAAACAATGCTGTCAATGCTGCCACAAAACTTCACAGTGTTCAACATTCAAAATCTTAAATATACCAAAAAATTTTTTTTTAATATTCCAAAAACCTTCTTATATACCCCTAGATGCATAAACAGAAGGTGAAAAGAACATGTCACAGAGAGACGGCTAAGACAATGTAAACCAATTACATAAAACTGTAAAAATGTATGCCTGCTGGGTGAGATGGTTCTAGATTAAATAAAGCAAGATAGACTAAGAGATTCGTTCAAACTCCGGGGGTTAAGTGCCAAGAGTAAATATCCACCTTGCCTCTAATTGTAGAAGCTTTTTGGAACGATCACCACCCCTCAAGGATTTGGGAACCAGTGCGATCATTCTATATCGCAGAGAGGACATGCTGTGCCTGGCCACTGCAAAATGCCTGCAATGAGCATGGCTCTTATGGCTGTTCTATGTTGTGCAATGCGCTCCTTGAATTGCCTCTCTGTCTTGCCCACATAGTGTAAGCCACATGGGCAAGACAGGAGGTACACAACGAATCTAGATGTACAAGTCAAGGGAACTTTAATGACAAATTATTTTTCCAGTGCACCTGTAACAACCCCCTTTCCTGCTCAAGAAATGTTGCTTAAACAGCCCCATCCCTGTGATGTCCGTCCTAACTAGTAAGTCCCTGATGTTCGGACCTCGCGTATTACTAGGAAGGAGGCGGAGCTGTGTATTTCACAACGAGGGCAAATCTGGCTCCATTTTATTAATGGGCCACAACTGTTTAGCTCTTTTACTAGTCATTTTGCTTTAACTGTAGTAACCCACGGTATCCTCTGCTGAGGGGATGAAGGTTTATTAGCTTTCTCATGAATAAGATCCTGTCTATTGAAAGACAATGCCTTAGTTTCAGCTTGTAACAATAAAGAACTAGGATACCCTCTCTGTAAGAAGTTCTGTGTATTTATTTCTAACTGCACCTCTCTATCCACGGCGTCACTAGTAATACAGCAGGCTCGTATATGTTGGGGAAAAGGTAAACTGTCTATTGTAGCATGAGGATGAAAACTGTTATATCTGAGGATAGTATTATTATGATCTGTCGGTTTAACATATCAGCTGGTCTGCACTTGTTTATTGACAATACTAACATCCAAAAAATTAATTTTAGTATAACTGGTGATAGCTATCAATTTAGCTGGACTATTTGACAAGTTATGTTGTGCGATTACCTCATCCAATTGGTCCATATCTCCTGACCAGAAAAGCAAGATATCATCAATATAGCAATAATATTTAAACACAAAATGATGGCAATATCAGAAAAATGTACTTTCTACAATGTGCATGAAAGAGTTGGCATATGACGGAGCCACACAACTCCCCATAGCACACCCCGCCTGTTGTAGAAAAAAACAACCATCATACAGAAAATAATTGTGCTTAAGCATAAATTCCAAAAGTTTAATGAAAAACTGTGTATCAGGACTTTTGTATAATGGATTATCAACTATCAACTGATGGACTGCGGTCAACCCTAGATCATGAAGAATACATGTATAAAGACTAGTCATGTCTATGCTAGCCAGTACCAAATTATCAGGGATTTGTTCAATCTCACCTAGTAATCTAAGCAAAGATGAAGTATCCTTCAAATGTGTGAAGGTATTCTGGATAACTGGCTGTAAAAACGAATCCAAAAATATTGCCACAGGTTCACAAAGCGACCCCCTGGCAGAAATAATTTGTCTGCCAGGGGGGTGCTGAGCATCCTTGTGCAACTTGGGAATGGTTGGGAATTTTTATATGAATGAGCTTCACTGAGTCTTTTCATTCTGACAGACAGCACTTTTAGATATTTAATGATTTATATTTACCAGTGTCCCAAGCGCAGTGTTATTTCTCTATTTATCAACTTCATTTCACGTTTTGTTTGTCTCACCATGGTTACCCAACTGATGAAAAGGCGCGACAGCCTTGAAAAGTTGTTGACATGTAGCCTCTTGTTTTATGCATATCTTTTGTTTTTTCACTGGATGATTTTTCAACATAATGTTCTGATACACTTTTGGATATACTAAGCCTGTGGTATGCCGCCTCCGTTTTTTCCATATAACACCTGGTTACAGGTATGGGAAACTGTTTGTATATATATATATAGCGGCTGTCCCTTCCAACTGGTGCCGTGTGGTGCGCCTGACTGCATTGCGCACCGCACTGCATTGTGGGAGCGGCGTCAGACACTAGAGGTCATAATTGACCTCTAGTGTCTGTGTGCAGCGCTATGGGAGAGACGTCATGACGTCTCTCCCATAGATCTGAGATGTGGTGGCCGGAGATGGAGGACAGCAGCAGCGGTCTGGAAGCAGGAGCGGGGCTGGTGAGTATTTTTCTTTTTTGTAAGCGCAGCTACCTGGGGTACAGCAACAGGGGTCACATCTACCGAGAGCACAGCAACAGGGCACAGCAACAGGGGGTACATCTACTGAGGGCACAGTAACAGTGGGCACAGCATGGGGCACAACTACTGAGGGCACAGCAACAGGGGGCACATCTACTGAGGGAACAGCAACATGGCACAACTACTGAGGGCACAGCAACAGGGGCACAACTACTGAAGGCACAGCAACAGGGGGCAAAACTACAGGGGCACAACTACTGAGGGCACGGCAACAGGGGAAAAAACTACTGAGGGCAGAGCAACAGGGGGCAAAACTATTGAGAGCACAGCAACAGGAGGCTAAACTACAGGGGGTACAGCAACAGGGGGCAAAACTACAGGGGCACAACTACTGAGGGCACAGCTACAGGGGGCAAATTTACTGGGGGCACAACTACAGGGGGCACAACTACTGAGGGCACAGCAGCAGGGGGCAAAACTACTGAGGGCACAGCAACAGGGGGAAAAACTACTGCGGGAACAGCAACAGGGGGCAAAACTACAGGGGCACAACTACTGAGGGCACAGCTACAGGGAGCAAATCTACTGGGAGCACAGCTACAGGGGCATAACTCTACTGGGGGCACAACTACAGCCCCTATTTGTTTATGTGCACCTACGGCGCGCATTAACTCTATTTTACCTATCGGGGGGCGGGGAGGGGGGGGGAACTTTCGCCCTGGGCGCCACAAGGTCTAGAACCGGTCATGGAAATGGGATCCGTTCCAGATTTTGCAACAACCTGGAAAATGCCTACAGCAGACTTTAGAAAACCCCCGGCAGACATCGGGAACTATTTTAGCTACTGTAGTTTGGTTTTGATAAAAAAAAAAACAGTGAGGTTCCCTGGGGGTGGATGAGAGAAGATGGCGGGCCCCATTCACAAAGTCAGTCCAGGTCTTGTGGGTTCTGCAGCCAGGATGGCTGAGTAATTGTGCACCTGTAGGATACCTAGAAAGGGATGAAGGTTTCACAGGAGCAGGACCTCTGATGCTGACTAGCAGCCAGAAGCTAGGGCCTGTAAGGGGGCTAGTGTCAGGGGTCTGGAAGACTGTGTATGTCTGAAGGGACTTTGGTATCAGTTGTTTATGTCAGGACGCATTTCCACTGAAACGGGACGCTGCATGCATTGGTGACTATGGGTTGTCTTCACTTTGACGGCGGTCGGGCGTTCTTCTCCCTCTTGGGGGTCCATGACCCCACTGGAGGGAGAATAGATAGCGTGTCACGAGTGCAGTGAGCCCGCAAGGGGCTGATATGCGCTTGCCCAGCTGTTGGTATGCCGGCGGTCAGGATTCTGGCACCGGTATGCTGGTCGCCGGGAGCCCGACCGCCGGCATAACATACTACACCCACTGACTATAACCCAAGACACTGTGTTGTGAATGTTTATTTGTAGTGCCATTGGCAAAAAGCTTTACACTGCTTGATTCATTGTTTTGGTAGACTGTATGCTGGGTCTATAACCACCTGATGGCTGTGTGATGTTAAACAGCCAGGGAGATTGTTGTTACTCCAAGATGTGGTGTGAACAAGTTGGTTTTGTTTTATGTAGAAAAGAACCTGTGATTTAGTAAAACTGTTTTGTTTTCACGATATACCTTGGTGTCAGTATTGTTTGATAATGTAAAATATTACCTTTAAACATAAGCTATATACTATTTACGGACTAAGCACGCTATTGGCGCACAGAGTACCGTAAGGGTACGCACTTAGCGTAGCAGATGCTAGGCCGTGGGCGCGACGCACGAGCGACACGTACGCTCACAGACTCACGCTTAGTATCGAACACGCTAAAGGCGTCCCGAGTACCGTAATGCTACGCTATCGGCGTAGCGGACGCTGCGCCGTGCAAGTGAGACACGAGTGGCGCAGACGCTCACAGAATGACACACAGTAAACCTTGTTAACAACACACAGTAAGGGTATGCTTATACTCTAAACCTTAGCAATGTAATACTACAATGATGTAACGCTTATTAACCTTGATAATATGAAAGCTGTTTGAGCGATTGAGACGCTAAGAAAACCCTTTACAGTAACTAGTGAAAACACAAGACCTGGTTTGGATTTAAAAATCACTCCAGCTCTAACACCTTCGTGGATGATTCTTTAGAGTAAAAAAGGAAAAACAGTACAGCTTATACACTACAAAACTACCATCAAAATCTAAACAGATTAACAAGGAATAATATGAACAATAGCATACAATTACAAACACAAGCAAACAGAATGAGAATAAATGGCAAACACTAAGGATAACAAAATGGCTACAGAGAACAATACATACGTGGGAATGATTCGCAAGCGCGTCCTGGATCCAGCCCTCAGCATTCAATGAGAAAGCCTTTCAGAGAGAGTGAGTGAGTGGCCCAGGCAATGGTGGTCCTTATATACACAGCATACAGCATACAGTAACCATACAATGGTCCCTATAATCTCATTGTTCATTGGACACAGGAATGTGTCTCTGCATTATAACAAAAGGTCATAGGTGGGGTTGAACAGGTGGGCTGTGTCTTTCTCCAACTGCTCAGGTGGGAGGTATCCTCAGGATTCCCGCCGCATGGATAATGAACAGCAAATACAGTAAATGTCCACAAACTACTTTTGTACATAACTATACGCAGGAGCGAGCAATCTTTTCCTAACCAACACCGAAATGTTACCATTAAAATACTCTACAGCTGGATACTAGACACCACTGTTCAACCTTTATCTGACCCTTCCTATCATGCAAAGAGGGATCTCTCTGTCCAAGAACCGTTGAAACTAAACATACTTGCTGACATTGTTAAGGGGAATATTATCTATAAAACACACTATATGGGTTAAATATGTTGCGATCGAGTCACTCGCTAGACGCTTACAAACTCCGCCGTAAATACACATCTCCATGCGCAGGAGACGTTGGAGCGTCCCCTACGCAACCTGAGGGGATGCGTACGCACGGGGGAGTGGGTGCACGAGCAGCGGGCATGTGCATTGGGGTTAGTACAAGGCATGTGAATCATGATATTTTTCGACTTTGACAGTCCACCCTTTGGCAGTCAACAATAACTGCCAATATCTAAACAATTAAGCAGAAAAATATATATTACCATGAAATACCTTATTATGATTGGGAGTAGGGAGGAGAGGAGAAGGTGGGAAATGTATGACCTAGTGAGATAGTAAAAAGCATGTATGTATGAAATCCATGTCTGAGGGGTCATGTATCATTCGAGGTATTGCGAAGTATACATTGAATCCTTCTTATCCCATATTAAGGGTCTGTAAGTGGGCTAACAAACTCTACCGAGCTGTTTTCGGCTTTTTAGTTCCAACAAATGGGGTGCACATTAGTTGATGATACATGAAGGGGGGAAAATATGTGAGTACTAATATATGTGCCTATATTACCTGTCGACTATGTGTGTCACTACCTGAAGATAGTAGAGATGAAGATAAGAAACATGCGTTATAAATGCATTCATATGATATTGTATGTGATTGTCCTTGGATGTCTTGTTGAAGTCTTGTTGATGTCTTGTCCGGGTTGCTGTATCTTTGCTGTAAATGGCAAGCAAAGTTTTTCAAGTGTCCATAAAGTTAAAGTCTCTAAAAGTTCATCAAATGTCTGTAAAAAGTTCATCAGTGGTTTGTATAAAGGGTCATCAAAATCTTCTTCCGAGTCGGTGTCTTTTTACCTTGGAGAAAAACAAAGGAGAAACAGGTGAAAGAAACGGACCGTGGAATCACATTTTATCACAGCATTGTCTCGATTGATGGGTCATAAATTAAACCAGTTGTTGTTACAATGCCCTCGCTCATTAAACTCATCAATTTGGTACTACGCTTGCAATTCATTAAAATCCGAACACATCTGAATATCAAACCAATCATTATGACAACTCCTAGGATACATAAGAGAAATTTCCCTACAGTAACGATAACATTTTGAGCCCATTCTCCTAAACCTGAGAACCAATTGCGTGGGTTCAACCATGATACCCAGCCGGTCAGTTCATTACCCACAGAAGCAAGGGTAAGGTTGTGTCTCCTTCGGAACTCCCACTTCAATTGCAAGATATCGTCCATCTTTTGATCGATGACCTCGGTTGGGTCATCAGTGCTGTTTGTGATATAAGTACAACACTTCACACCATACTGAGTTGCTAGGGTGACACAATACCCTCCTGTCACCGCAGTGATGTAATTGAGAACCATCCTGTGCTGGATCAGTTCCGTTTTGTAAGCTTGCAATTCTCTCCCAGTATACCTGAAGGTGTCATTATATATCTCGGTGATATTGTCTATCAGGTTCGCTAGCGCAGTTATATACCTAAAATTTATAACTCCTCTGGCGGTACGGGTGATATCTAGCGCGAGTAGGAGTTGAATCCCGGTGGATTCGTGGATCAAGTCAGAGGCTGCATGCTCTGTCCTATCTATAAGGTGTCTCTTTACAATGTGTTTGTAATGGGTGTGAGTGTAAGGAGCTTGAGCATTGCGGTGAACGTCTTTCATTCTATCATGGGTAATGGTCATTACTTCCGGTAACACTCTTCCAATGTAACACAATCCCTCTGAGTTTGGGGCAAGCCACTTATACGCCTTCCTCCCACATATGAAATATGCATCATCAGGGAGGACATATGGGACAGAATATGACATCACCATATTACAAACCTTCCAGGTGAAAAATCCTATCCCTAACTCTCTCATTTGTCTAGTACACGTATCAGGTGTTAGGCGCCGCGGTCCGTGGCGTCACTCGGTCCATCTCCGAGCGACGACTGCGGCCGCTGCACCCTCCTCCTTGCCCGCCCGGCGCCTAGCAACTAGGGACGCCGTGCGTGCTGAGCCGCCGGGTCCCTAGCAACGCTAGGATGCTGGGCGCGCCGAGCCGCTGGGACCTTAGCAACGGGGACGCCACAGGCGGACCGCGTTCCCCGTTGCAGGGATTGATTAATTAAAGTGTTCACACATGTTCTCTGGTCGTGCAGCAAGGCAGCTGCACGACATTTTTTTAATTAGGCTCTGTGCTCTTATTGGAGGGTTTCCTGTTAAATGCCTCCTCAGTGCCTCACACAGACGCCGGTGATAGCTTCCTGCATGCTGCTCATGTTTGGTGAACGTCTGTTCCTGGTCTACTGTGTCTGGTCTCTCCAGTTCTCTGAGTCCCTGAATCTTGGAGTTTGTCATCTGGTCCCAAGGAGTTCTCCTGGTCCTCATTTACCTGTGGCAGTCGATTTAGGTTCCCACTTGGTTTCGTGAGTGGCGGCCCTGCCGCGTGTTATGGCCTAGGCCGCTTTAGTATTATTTTCTTGCATTGGAGCATTTGCGGAGGTTTCCGCTTCCATAGTCCTCTCCGGTACTCGGCGGTGCCGTGTAGGAGAGTGGACAAGTGGATTATTTTGGTTATTCTTTTCCCTGGCGGTAAGCCGCGCATACTTTTAGTTTCAGGTTAGCCAGTAGCCCCTGGCCTTGTTGATTAGTTAGAGGGCCCTTTGTTATTACCCTGTCTCGGTTCACTCTTTGTCTCTCCTTAAGACCTGAGGGGGCATCGGAGTTGGGCAGACGTAATCCACCCTTCAAACGCGGCTGCCATGGGCCCAAGAAACCATAGTCTCGCAAGAGTGAACTGACAGCACGGGTAAGACAACGGAGGTAGGGCGCCAGGGGCTATTCCCATTCCGTTTCCCCTTTCCAGCATTACATTCTGGTACTCAGGTCTCACAGTATAAGATCTCCCCTGACCTGAGTGTCTGGATCATAACATTATCACCGGCCAAAACATAAAAAAAAAAAGGGGTTTATTTTTTCCATTTTTTGTTTTGGTGAGAGTAAAATTCGGCCTCATGAATCCGGCAGGGTTAGGGCCAAATCCCGGTCAGCTTTTGGTTAACCAAATTCATGAACTAACTCAGATGGTTCAGGTACTCACTCTTCGGGTGAAATCGCAGGAAGATCTTTTGCGAGCCTCCCCGAGTGTGGTCCCAGAGCCAAAGATGCATTTACCCGACCGTTTTTTGGGTAACCGAGAAGATTTTTTTAATTTTAAGGAAGCTTGTAAGCTTTATTTTCGTTTAAGGCCTCGTTCCTCTGGTACTGAGTCTCAGCGGGTTGGGATAGTTATGTCGTTGCTCCAGGGTGATCCACAGACCTGGGCGTTTGGGTTAAGAACAGATGATCCTGCTTTGTTATCTGTAGACGCCTTTTTTAAATCGTTAGGCCTGTTATATGATGACCCAGATAGAGAGGCATCACCTGAGAGTCACCTGCGTGCCCTTAAACAAGGTAAAAATCCAGCAGAGGTGTATTGTACCGAATTTCGCCGTTGGTCGAACGACTGTGGCTGGAATGACCCAGCCCTGCGCAGTCAGTTTCGCCTCGGTTTGTCTGAACTTATTAAAGACAGTCTCCTTCAGTACCCCGCTCCTGAGACTCTCGACAAACTCATGGAGCTTGCTATTAAAATAGATCGTCGTCTCCGAGAGCGGAGGGCTGAAAGAGGAACAATTTTTAGGCCTAATCCTTGTGTTTATACCTTTCCGGAGGACGTCGAGGAGCCCATGCAGATGGGTCTCTCCCGGCTGTCTCCAGAGGAAAGAACCAGAAGATTAAGTTCTGGTCTTTGTTTGTATTGTGGTGGTAAGGGACATATTGCTCGCAACTGCCCGAACAAGTCGGGAAACGCTCTGACCAAGTGAATTGTGAGGGGGTTCACTTGGGTCTGCAGCTAATCTCCTCAAATGATTCTCTATTAGTTCCTGTTAAGATTTCCTTTGGCAGCCTCAGTTCATTGGTGTCGGCCTTCGTCGACAGTAGAGCTGCAGGAAATTTTATGAACTTGGCTTGGGCTAAGGCTTTAGGCATTCCACAGATACCACTAGACAAACGTATCACCATGCACGGCTTGGATGGGGGTCCGCTTTCCAATGGGATAATTACTCACTGCACACCTCCAGTATTACTGACAGTGGGGGCCTTACATTCTGAAGACATAGAATTTTACCTTACACATTGTCCGGCAGTTCCTGTAGTTTTGGGTCATCCCTGGCTTGCCTTTCATAATCCCACCATAGATTGGCGGTCTGGGGAGATTTCCCAATGGGGTCCTTTTTGTGTTAAGGAATGTATTTCCCATCCAGTCCGGGTTGCGGCAGTCGTCCCAGAACTTATTCCTGTAGAATATCAAGATTTTGTCGATGTGTTCTCCAAAGGCAATGCGGACATTCTGCCTCCCCATCGGTCCTATGACTGTGCGATAGAGTTAGTACCAGGTGCCACTTTGCCTAAGGGGAGATTATATGCCCTGTCTGGGCCAGAAACCACAGCCATGAATAATTACATTCAGGAAAGCCTGAAAAAAGGCTTTATTAGGCCTTCGAAATTTCCGTTGAGTGCAGGTTTTTTCTTTGTCGAGAAAAAAGATGGGTCACTTAGACCATGTATTGATTTTCGGGCTTTGAATAAGATTTCGGTTAAAAACACCTATCCTTTGCCATTGATTTCTGTGCTTTTTGATCAGTTACGCTCCGCCATGATCTTTTCAAAAATCGAACTTAGGGGAGCTTACAACCTCATCCGAATAAGATCTGGGGATGAGTGGAAGACGGCTTTCAGCACTCAGTCGGGTCACTATGAATACCTGGTGATGCCGTTTGGCCTGTCAAATGCTCCTGCTGTGTTTCAGGACCTCATCAACGATGTTCTCCGTGACTTCCTTGGGAAGTTCGTGGTCGTTTATTTAGACGACATTTTGATTTACTCTGAGTCTATGGAACAACATGTTACCCAGGTGCGTCTGGTTCTTCAAAAACTACGAGAGAATCATTTATACGCTAAGCTTGAGAAGTGTGATTTTCACATCACAGAAGTGTCCTTCTAGGGGTACATTATTTCTCCCCAGGGATTTTTTATGGAACCGAAAAAACTTCAGGCCATCCTTAATTGGGAGCAACCCACTAATTTAAAAGCAATTCAGCGCTTTTTAGGGTTTGCAAATTATTACAGGCGGTTCATTCATACCTTTTCTGACCTGGTCGCTCCTATAGTAGCCTTGACTAAAAAAGGAGCGGATCCTTCCAATTGGTCGCCTGAAGCTGAGTCTGCCTTTCGGGCCTTGAAGCAGGCCTTTGTCTCGGCTCCTGTCCTCAGACACCCTAATCCGGAGCTCCCCTTTATTGTTGAGGTTGATGCCTCAGAGGTTGGAGTGGGGGCTATCCTTTCTCAGGAAGATCCGGAGTCTCAGGAATTACATCCTTGTGCCTTCATGTCCAGGAAATTCTCCTCCGCAGAATCCAACTATGACGTTGGTAATCGTGAATTACTTGCAGTAAAATGGGCTTTCGAGGAGTGGAGGCATTGGCTGGAGGGAGCTAGGCATACTATTACAGTATTTACTGACCATAAGAACCTGCAATATATTGAGTCAGCTAAACGGCTTAATGCTCGGCAGGCACGTTAGGCACTGTTTTTTACTCGTTTCAGGTTTATTATCACCTTCAGGCCTGGTTCCAAGAATACGAAAGCTGATGCCCTGTCACGTTGCTTTCTTCCGGTTCACAATAGCAATCCTGTTACTACCCCCATAGTTCCATCTTCAGTCATCCGGGCAGGTCTCACACAGGATTTATTTACTCAGTTAAACCAGCTTCAACACCAGGCTCCTAGACTTACTCCTGCTGGTCGTCTTTTTGTCCCTGAATTTTTGAGAGGCACTGTTTTAGCTGAGTTTCATGACAACAAGGTCTCTGGTCATCCAGGTATCACTAAGACCTTGGAACTGGTCTCTCGCTCGGTGTGGTGGCCTAGTCTTTCTAAGGACGTAAAAGAATTTGTCCACTCCTGTCAGGTTTGTGCACAGCATAAGGTCCCTCGTTCGTTGCCGATCGGGCAACTCATACCTTTAGCCGTTCCTCTCAGGCGATGGTCTCATATATCCATGGATTTCGTGGTGGACCTTCCCCTTTCAGCCGGATGTCGAGTCATTTGGGTGGTAGTGGACCGTTTTAGTAAAATGGCTCATTTCATTGCTCTTCCCCGATTACCCTCTGCTCAAGGGTTGGCAGTTTTGTTCCTCCGCCATGTGTTCAGGCTCCATGGTTTGCCCACTGATATTGTCTCTGATCGGGGTCTGCAATTTATCGCACATTTCTGGAAATGTTTTTGTGCCTCATTGAATATGAAACTGTCTTTAACATCTGGTTACCATCCACAGTCTAACGGGCAAACCGAACGAGTCAATCAGTCATTAAAACAATATTTACGCTTGTATTCGGCCAAACTCCAGAATGATTGGTCTGAATTTCTTCCTTTAGCCGAATTTGCTTATAATAACTCCTGTCATTCCTCCACCAAGGAGTCCCCATTCTTTTCAGTCTTTGGTTTTCATCCTGGAGCCAACTCTTTTTTCCATCATTCTCCAGTCTCCTCGTTGACCTTAACCTCCCATCTCAGAGCAATTTGGAGAAAAGTGCACCTTGCCCTGAGAAAAGCTGCCTTCCGAGAAAATACATTTTCTGATACGCTCCGACGTCCTTGCACTTTTAAGGTGGGAGATAAGGTGTGGTTGTCAACTCGCAACATCAAGCTCCGACAACCTTCGGCTAGATTGGGACCCAAATTTATTGGACCATTCCTTATCATTAAAAAGGTCAACCCAGTTGCTTTTCGGCTACGCTTGCCAAGATCTCTCAGAATTGGAAATACTTTCCACTGTTCCCTTTTTAAACAGTATTTTTCTTCCAGGAGATTTCCTCGGAGGACTTCCCAGGGTAGATCTCCGGTGGATGTTCAGGGGCAACAGGAGTTTTGGTAGAGAGGGTTTTAGATTCAAAAATTTCTCGAGGCCGGCTTTATTTTTTGGTTCACTGGAAAGGCTATGGTCCGGAGGAAAGATCTTGGGTCTTGGATAGAGATCTTCATGCCCCTAAACTCAAGAGATTATTTTTTCAGGAGTTTCCCCAGAAGCCGGGCTTTAGGGGTTCTTTGACCCCTCCTCAAGGAAGGGGTACTGTTAGGCGCCGCGGTCCGTGGCGTCGCTCGGTCCATCTCCGAGCGACGACCGCGGCCTCCTCCTTGCCCGCCCGGCGCCTAGCAACTAGGGACGCCGTGCGTGCTGAGCCGCCGGGTCCCTAGCAACGCTAGGACGCTGGGCGCGCCGAGCCCCTGGGACCTTAGCAACGGGGACGCCACAGGCGGACCGCGTTCCCCGTTGCAGGGATTGATTAATTAAAGTGTTCACACATGTTCTCTGGTCGTGCAGCAAGGCAGCTGCATGACATTTTTTGTAATTAGGCTCTGTGCTCTTATTGGAGGGTTTCCTGTTAAATGCCTCCTCAGTGCCTCACACAGACGCCGGTGATAGCTTCCTGCATGCTGCTCATGTTTGGTGAACGTCTGTTCCTGGTCTTCTGTGTCCGGTCTCTCCAGTTCTCTGAGTCCCTGAATCTTGGAGTTTGTCATCTGGTCCCAAGGAGTTCTCCTGGTCCTCATTTACCTGTGGCAGTCGATTTAGGTTACCACTTGGTTTCATGAGTGGCGGCCCTGCCGCGTGTTACGGCATAGGCCGCTTTAGTATTATTTTCTTGCATTGGAGCATTTGCGGAGGTTTCCGCTTCCATAGTCCTCTCCGGTACTCGGCGGTGCCGTGTAGGAGAGTGGACAAGTGGATTATTTTGGTTGTTCTTTTCCCTGGCGGTAAGCCGCGCATACTTTTAGTTTCAGGTTAGCCAGTAGCCCCTGGCCTTGTTGATTAGTTAGAGGGCCCCTTGTTATTACCCTGCCTCGGTTCACTCTTTGTCTCTCCTTAAGACCTGAGGGGGCATCGGAGTTGGTCAGACGAAATCCGCCCTTCAAACGCGGCTGCCATTGGCCCAAGAAACCATAGTCTCGCAAGAGTGAACTGACAGCACGGGTAAGACAACGGAGGTAGGGCGCCAGGGGCTATTCCCATTCCGTTTCCCCTTTCCAGCATTACATCCTGGTACTCAGGTCTCACAGTATAAGATCTCCCCTGACCTGAGTGTCTGGATCATAACATCAGGCTGCATGATATGCGCACAGTATCCTGGTGATACTTCTCCAACTCGCATGGTCCTACTTCCTAGAGTGTACCTATACTGAAAATATCTCCCACCGTTGGCTGTTTGGCGTATAAGCTCTGAGTCTACGGGCATTTTATCGGCTCTGTGTGAAAATGCCATGGTTTGGTTGTTCCATGTCACTTCCCAATTTCCCGGCTTTCAGGGATTGGAAATGTTAAAACATGTTAAGGACCTATCCACATGATATTGGTGGAGCTTCAAACTAGGAGGCTTAGAAATATTAAATTTCTTGTCCACCGGTCTCCCATCCCTTAATTCAAGTACCTCATCTATTGTTAAAGAGTATGGCACTAGTCCTGACTTTCTATGACCTTGAGGTACTTGTGTGCACACCCAGCATTCCGTTTGGTTTAAAACCTTACCCACTAATGAGTGATAGTCACTCAATGGATGACGGTCCATATTGATATTAATGCTGGACTGACATCTCTGGATGCACCCGTCCTCAACTATGTTGTCACAATTCCTACAGATACAACTCTCTTCAGCTAACAATCCTTCACAATGTCTGTTTGTGTCATGGCTACCAGATCGTTTTCTGATACTCGCCTTTGCTCGGTGATTGTGTTGCTCTCGGAATTCTACGAATCCATCCTGGTCATCCGAACCCATTCCAGATCCTTTCTCGACCTCTCTGGTACTCTCACCGAAACAGACTGCTCTGGTCAACAACAGGGTCAACAGGAAAACACGGAATGCAGTCTCTTGGGGCAAGTCCATCTTGCAGGAGGAGAAAGAAAGAGTTGTAATGGGGGAAAGAAAATAATTGAAGGGAAAGAAAATTGTTACGATAATTCGTCTCTAGTCTTGTTGTTGTTCTTCTTGCTCAGATGCCGTCTCAACAGTGCTGCCTCTCAGTCTTCCCAAAACGAACACTCCAGTGATACTATATTCTTTCCGAATCAGCGATCTTTCTGTAAGGAGCATAAATCTTGCATTACCATTTGTTTAACTGTTGTATGACATACCATCCGTAAAACATGAAAGAACAAAAAGAGAGAGAACAGTAGAAAAAGAGAAAAATTGTCAGATTTCCGTTCACCATCAGGCTGTCACACCACCATGTCTATCGGTATCTCTGCACAGTCTCCCCCACCAGTATTTCCACCCTCTGTGCGTGGCCAGGCACAATGATGCTGGTAAGATATACTGGGGTTGGGTAGACCTCTGAAAAGACCTAGTAGACATGTGACGTTTGAGCTGTAGTTCTGCTGGTGAACGTCAGAGATGAAAAGGAAACATTTAAAGATAAATCACAGAGTTTACCTGGCCGCCCCTGTGTCTACAAGGAATGACCTACCAATTACATCGACTGTAACCTCAGGCTTACTATCAAGGCTAATAATCAACTTCACTGGCTGCAAATTACAGGTGCGGTCCAAAATTTTTCCTATATGATCCCTGATTACAATTACGTGCATTATGTCGTTGTCTAGGGGGTTGATATACCTTATGTGGGTCTCTAAACATACAACTCCGTGCATAATGCCCTTCCCTCTGGCAGTTATAACATGTTATCACATTCGACTTACCAACAGAGGTCTGGGGTTTAAGCTGATGTGGCTTCGTTGTCAGGGCCTGTCTACTTATTGTCATTTGCTTACCCCCTTGTGACTCCCTGTGTTTTACGATGTTCCGATCATGCTCAATAGCGGTCTCTCTCAAAGCAGCCACCGATATACCTCTCCAGTTAGGTTGAGTGGTCTGTACCCTTGTCCTCAACACTTCCTTTAAACCATCCATTAATACATAAACCGCTACCACTCTATACTCTACAATGTGAGGTGCAATTGTCTGTGCATAACATACAATACCGTACTTACCTGTGGACACGACCTCACCTGACCCTCCGTAAGGGGGCTTTACTACTGCCTTTACCGATTGGGCCGTGCCCACCTGGGTGTCTCGTATGATGGCTGCTGGAGAAGGTGTCGACATCGTGCTGGGCTCACTTTCTTGCTTGTAATCCTGAGGGAAGTTTAACATGGGGTGCAACTTGCACGGGTTAGAATTTGTACATTTATCAGTTTTACTTCTATCGTTATTAACACATTTATTACGCTTACTATTATCATCATTAATACATTTATTAAGTGCACTATTATCATCATATCCCAGTATGCCATTCTCTGTAGCCATTGTCTCTCCAGTTGCCATCAGTTTCCTGTTAGGGTTAGAACCAGCTGTGTAAACTAATTCCTTCTGTATATCACTCTCTCGTTGCCATAAATGTAAACAGTTAGTGTGTCTGATCCTTTGTTTTTGGGACTTTAACAGACAGATCCTAAGCCTTAGATTATGCAATACCTCTGAGTCGAAACTACCTATCCCAGGAAATGGTGCTTTATCCCCCACAGTCATTTGTGTCCATTCATCACAAAAGGTCTCAGTGTGGGGACCATACTTCCCCCACATTACTAATCGAGCAGACCCCCGGGGTCTGCAAATCTCTGCAGTCTGAACCCTGACTGCTAAACGTCCCTGTGTTGTGCACTTGGCTTCCATTGTGGACCTTTTTTAACACAGAAAAACTTCCTAAAATGCACCAAACACAGAAGTCTACGGTGGAAATCCTTCAAGCTCTTCCACTGAACTTCTTCTGCTCCGGGTATCCCCGGTCCACCTTCTAGCAGACTCGTGTAGCCGTTGCAGGCCCTACCTTTATTTTACACAAATCACGATTGCATGTGCTCACTACAACGCGTATGAGGATAAGATTTACGCACGAATATGCAACCTCATATCATGTTGCATCAATTGTTTACACATACAACCGTGCGGTCCAATCGTACCACTTATAGACACTTGTTATCTATAAATGGTAGGATCATTGGAGTCTCTTCCGTCTGTGCTCCACAACAGCCGGAGCGTAATACCACGAAAACTTTTATCACACTCCGTCGCACGTGTTCACCAAAACCGTGCTCGCACATTTTCACCTAGACCGTGCTTCACCAAGCTTCACCAAGATCACCAAGCTTCACCAAGATCACCAAGACCACCAAGCGGGATTCAATACACTCATACCTTTTTCAGCCCACACTATCATTCTATAGTTTTCTGATCAGAAAAATCATTTCTTGTTAACTGATAGCTTTCCCCAGAGGTAATACAGAAAAAAAGGTGTTTTTTAAACTAAATATTGGATACTGATCAATTTGTGCTATTATCGCGTGGCTACCGTATCGCCTAAACTAAAACAATGCTATCGTGTGATTTGTATTTAGTGGGTGTATCCGTACGCACGTTGCGTAATATACGCCACGTGTGTAGGCCTTTGCGTTGCGTACGCAATCTCGCACGTGGCCAGAGACACGTATGCAAAGGCCAGATACGCCCCCCGCAATGCAAATAACACGCTTCTATAAATGTAAACGATGTTCAACTATAATCGCTTACCCACACCACACTGTATCTCCTGTATAAGCCTTTATAAATGGGCCAGGCTGCGTGTGTGTTTTACATGTAATCCCTTAAATATTACATTATATTTTTAACTAAATAGCAACAAATTTCTCGGCATGGGTCAAAATGTATCTAATAATCAAAGCTAATGGCAACAAGCGAATAGATATGCAGAGTACACAAATAAAATACAGGTGCGTGCGTGTGTTGCGTGCGCAGTTGAAACCAAACAGAAATTTAAACAGATTTAAAAGACAATAAAAACAATAGCTTTGCGTTCTTACCTTTCGGTTCCGGATCCCACCAGCATCCCTACAAACCAAGCGGAGCAGACGCTTATCTAATCAGCACTACCGTATCCCCGACCACCGAACGGCTAACAGGGGATACTACCTTCCCGCCCTTTGCTGATGGATAAAGTCTGCCTTGTCCCGCTAGGCTGTGGATATGAGGAGGCCCGGACGATGCCCCAAATTGATAATGTCAAATATTATCTTTAAACATAAGCTATATACTATTTACGGACTAAGTACGCTATTGGCGCACAGAGTACCATAAGGGTACGCACTTAGCGTAGCAGACGCTAGGCCGTGGGCGCGACGCACGAGCGACAAGTACGCTCACATACTCACGCTTAGTATCGAACACGCTAAAGGCGTCCCGAGTACCGTAATCCTACGCTATCGGCGTAGCGGATGCTGCGCCGTGCGAGTGAGACACGAGCGGCGCAGGCGCTCACAGAATGACACACAGTAAACCTTGTTAACAACACACAGTAAGGGTATGCTTATACTCTAAACCTTAGCAATGTAATACTACAATGATGTAACTCTTATTAACCTTGATAATATGAAAGCTGTTTGAGCGATTGAGACGCTAAGAAAACCCTTTACAGTAACTAGTGAAAACACAAGACCTGGTTTGGATTTAAAAACCACTCCGGCTCTAACACCTTCGTGGATGATTCTTTAGAGTAAAAAGGGAAAAACAGTACAGCTTATACATTACAAAACTAACATCAAAATCTAAAAGAATAACAAGGAATTGTCACAACTGAGGGCCTGAGCTGACGGGAGGCAGCCTCAGTTGTAGGGGCTGAGATGTAACGGAACCTGGGAGGTTGTATCAGACCCCTAGACATGTAAGTAACATGTAGAATAACTGCCCGAAGGCGTGACCACGACAACCAGGATAAAAGTCAATGATGTTTATTATGACAAACTCCGTAACACAGCAGCAGTAAAAGGAAACATAAAAGTCAACAGAGGATAAATACAATTCCTGGGTACTACAGGGTGGCAAGGGCCACAGGCACTGGTAGTGTGAGACAGTTCTTATAATCTTCTAGTTGGAAAGTCCTTACCAGGCCTGACTGTAGCAATGGAGAGAACCCAGGATCGTACCAGCTGATGTTCCAGGAAAGGCTGGGCTGCTGAAGGTAAAACGGCTGCTGTGGATACTGGCTGGAACCAGACTGTTGTTGGTACGGAATGGATACTGGCTGGAACCAGTTAAATAATAAAACGAACTTGAGAGCGATGAAATAATAATGAAGTTTGGAGTTTGAGAGCGGTGAAATAATAATACCGGTGGAGAGTGGTAAACTGCAGAAAAGGACACCGGCCCTTTAAGAGAAGCTATACACTGCTGGAAGCTGGGCTGGAAGCAGGTGATTGTTTGAGAGCGGTGAAATAATAATACCGGTGGAGAGTGGTAAACTGCAGAAAAGGACACCGGCCCTTTAAGAGAAGCTATACACTGCTGGAAGCTGGGCTGGAAGCAGGTGATTGTTTGAGAGCGGTGAAATAATAATGAAGTTTGGAGTTTGAGAGCGGTGAAATAATAATACCGGTGGAGAGTGGTAAACTGCAGAAAGGACACCGGCCCTTTAAGAGAAGCTGTACACTGCTGGAAGCTGGGCTGGAAGCAGGTGATTGTTGTAGCTGGAAACAGGTGAGTTCAGAATGGATCGGAGAGTCAGGCTACACCGCAGATGGAATGCTGGTGCGGGTCTCTATAGCAGAAGTCTGGAGACAGGAGCTGGAACCTGGAAGACAACCACAGGAGAGAGACAAACTGGAACTAGGTTAGACAACCAAAGCACTGACGCCTTCCTTGCTCAGGCACAGCTTACTTATACCTGCAGCAAGGAAGGGGTTGGCTAGGCAATTATGCAAATCAACAATACAGACAGCAGATTGGTGGAAATGATCAGATGACAAAATCCAAGATGGCTGCGCCCATGCAGACACTTGGAGGGAAGTTTGGTTTGTAATCCATGTGAGAATTGAAACAGTAATGGCGACGCCGGCCACAGGAGACAGGAGACGCCAGACTGACAAGCGCACATTTAACCACGCGGGCACAGCGGAGGCCGCGGCTGATGAAATCACCACTCTGACATTCTGCATGTGGAAACTCAGGAACAGCGGGATCCGGTCCTGGAACGCTGAGCCAGCCTTAGGAGGCATCTGAAGGGTAAGTAATGGCGTCCAGATACCCGGATCGTGACAGCACACCCCCCTTTAGGAGTGGCCCCAGGACACTTCTTAGGCTTTAAAGGAAACTTTGCGTGGAAATTTCGGACCAAGGCAGGAGCATGGACGTCTGAGGCATTGGTCCAAGAGCGTTCTTCAGGACCATAGCCCTTCCAGTCAATGAGGTATTGTAACTGACCGTAACGGAAACGTGAGTCCAAAATCTTGGCCACCTCGTACTCGACTCCCCGTTGAGTCTGAACTTTGGGAGCTGGAGGAAGTGCGGAATGAAACCGATTCAGGATCAGCGGTTTCAACAAAGAAACATGAAATGTCCTGGGTATTTTCAAGAAGGATGGTAACTGTAACCTGTAGGCAACAGGATTGATGACTTGTTCAATCTTGAAGGGTCCGATGTAGCGAGGTGCAAATTTCATGCTGGGAACTCTCAACCTCAAATTCTTCGTGGACAGCCACACACGATCACCCACCTTGAGAGCAGGAACCGCTCTACGCTTCCTATCGGCAAACTTCTTATACCTGAATGAGGCTTTAAGCAGGGCTGCGCGGACGTTCCTCCAGTTATTTGAAAACTGACGCAAGGTGACATCCACTGCTGGAACAGAAGTTGCGGGAAGCGGTTGGAATTCTGGGACTTTAGGGTGGAATCCATAATTAATGAAGAATGGTGTAGAAGAAGATGAGGAATGGTATTGATTGTTGTGGCTGAACTCGGCCCAAGGAAGGAGTTGAACCCAGTCATCTTGAGAGGAAGACACATATATACGGAGGAAGGCCTCCAAGTCCTGATTCACCCTCTCGGTTTGACCATTGGTCTGAGGATGGTAAGCCGTGGAAAACTTTAACTTGACTTGGAGGGCTTGTCACAAACTTCGCCAAAATTTGGCTACAAATTGTACTCCACGATCCGAGATGATCTCTTCAGGAAGACCGTGAAGTCGGAAGATCTCTTGTATAAACACTTGAGCCAACTTGGAAGCTGACGGAAGACCGGTGAGAGGGATGAAATGTGCCATCTTGGTGAACCGGTCAACTACCACCCAGATGGTATTAAACTTGTTGCAGATAGGTAGATCGGAAACAAAGTCCATCGACAAATGGGTCCAAGGTCGACGGGGAACAGATAATGGTACCAGTTGCCCCGCAGGCGACTGGCGGGAGACTTTGTGTTGGGCACACTTTGGGCAGGAGGCAATAAATTCCATAACGTCCTTCTTCAGAGTTGGCCACCAGTAGGACCTAGAAATAAATTCAAGGGTTTTCTGAATGCCTGTATGTCCAGCAAAACGGGAAGCATGGGCCCAATGCATGAGCTTCTTCCTTAGAACTGGCTTAACAAAACTTTTCCCTGGTGGAGGCGTAGAGTCCATCCCTACCGTGGAGAATGCCAACGGATTAATAATAGGATGCTTGTCTGCAGACTCGGACTCATTTTCTTGCTCCCATGAGCGGGAAAGGGCATCGGCCTTACGATTCTGAGAACCCGGACAGAACTGGAGTTTAAAGTCAAACCTAGAGAAGAAAAGTGCCCATCTGGCCTGACGAGGATTCAGACATTGTGCGCCTTTGAGATATAAAAGATTTTTGTGGTCGGTAAGTATGGTGATTGAGTGGGAAGCTCCCTCCAACAGGTATCTCCACTCCTCCAGAGCGAGCTTGATGGCTAGCAACTCCTGATCGCCAATGGCATAGTTGCGCTCAGCTGGGGAGAACTTCCGGGAGAAGAAACTGCAAGGATGTAGATGTCCATCTTTGGCCCTCTGGGATAACACTGCTCCTACTCCAACGGAGGAGGCATCTACCTCTAAGATAAAAGGAGAGTCGGTGTCGGGCTGTTTCAGAACTGGTGCAGAGATGAACCGTTGCTTCAGAAGGTGAAAGGCCTGTGTAGCTTCCTCGGACCACTTGGACGGATTAGCACCTTTCTTGGTTAATGCAGTGATAGGCGCCACAATGGTGGAAAAGTCTCGTATAAATTTTCTATAATAATTGGCGAACCCTAAGAACCTCTGGACCCCTTTGAGGCTTAAGGGTATAGGCCAATTCTGGATTGCTTGGAGTTTCTCAGGATCCATCTCTAGTCCGGAACCGGACACAATGTAACCTAGAAACGGAATGGTTTTAACTTCAAACACACACTTCTCCAATTTACAATAGAGGTGATTGACACGGAGACGGGAAAGAACCTCTTTTACCCAGAAACGATGATCTTCGAGATTATTAGCAAAGATGAGGATGTCGTCTAGATAAACCACGACATGGCGGTACAAGATGTCCCTGAAAATCTCATTCACGAAGTGCTGGAAGACTGCTGGAGCGTTGCTCAATCCGAAGGGCATGACGAGGTACTCATAATGTCCGTCACGGGTGTTAAAGGCGGTCTTCCACTCGTCACCCTCACGGATTCGGATGAGATTGTAGGCACCCCTCAAGTCCAGCTTTGTGAAAATAGTTGCACCACTAACTCTATCAAAGACCTGGGTAATCAGGGGTAAAGGGTATCGGTTCTTGACGGTAATGTCGTTCAGACCTCTGTAGTCGATGCACGGACGCAGACCACCGTCTTTCTTCTTAACGAAGAAGAAGCCTGCGCCGGCTGGAGAAGAAGATGGTCGGATGAAACCCTTCGCCAGGTTCTCTTTGATGTACTCTTCCATGGAGTGTGTCTCAGGCAGAGACAACGGATAAGTTCGGCCTCGCGGTGGAACCTTCCCTGGAATGAGGTCGATTGGGCAGTCCCATTCTCTATGAGGAGGAAGGATATCAGCAGAGGCTTTACTGAACACGTCCGTGAAGTCTTGATATGGAGGAGGCGGAACATCAGATGACCTGGGGAAGGAAGAACAAACAGGAAGAACTTTGGCTAAACAAGTCTCAGCACAGGAGGGACCCCATGCCAGTATTTGCGTAGTCGTCCAGTCAATTGATGGGTTGTGGAGACGGAGCCATGGAAGGCCTAAAACCACTGGATGTGTGGCTCTTGGAATCACTAAAAAAGAAATATACTCAGAATGAAGAACTCCCACTCTCAGACGAACTGGAAGAGTCCTTAAGGAAATGACTGCGTCAAAAATCTTGCTGCCATCCACGGCAGTCAAAGAGATGGACGAGGACAGTCTCTCGGTGGGTAGGGACCACCGTTTAACATAAGCTTCGGTTATGAAATTCCCAGCTGCTCCGGAATCAAGGAGGGCAATGACGTTCCTGTAACGTTGAGCAATTTGGAGCGACACTGGGAGGTTACAGTCATGAGGAGATGGAGAGGAGATCATTACTCCTAGCCGGCCCTCTCCTTGGCGAGCTAGGATCTGGAGTTTCCCGGACGTTTGGGACAGGCATTGATAGTGTGCGACGGAGCTGCACAGTAGAGACAGAGAGACTCAGAGAGACGTCTTCGGCGCTCAGCGGGAGATAGACGGGAACGACTAATTTGCATAGGCTCATCCTTGGATGGAGATGGTTGACGAGGAGGAGGAGCAGAAGATTTAGGAGTAGATGATCTTCCTCGCTCGGTTGCTCTCTCTCTGAAACGTAGATCAACCTTCGTGCAAAGAGAAATTAGCTCATCCAACTTAGAGGGCAAGTCTCTGGTAGCTAACTCATCCTTGATGCGTTCTGATAAGCCATGCCAGAATGCAGCATACAGGGCCTCGTCGTTCCATGCCAGTTCGGATGCCAGGATTTTAAACTGTATAAGATACTGTCCCACAGTACGTGTTCCCTGGCGTAAATGGAGAATCTCAGATGAAGCAGATGTTATCCGGCCTGGCTCGTCGAAGATGCGCCTGAATGTAGCTACAAAGTCAATATAGGAGGATAGCAGGGGATCAGACTTCTCCCATAAAGGTGATGCCCAGTCAAGGGCTGAGCCACTGAGAAGGGAGATGATATAGGCAATTTTGATACGGTCACTGAAGAAATTGCCAGGTAGAAGCTCAAAGTGGATTTCACATTGATTGAGAAATCCCCTGCAGAACCTTGGAGATCCATCAAATTTTGCTGGCGTTGGAAGATGAAGATGTGGACTGGAAATGGGTAAGGTGGGTGGGGTTACAGCTGGTGTCACTGTAGTGGACGCACCGGACGTGCCAGGTCCACGGAGGGTCGTTTGAATCCCATCCAGCCGTGTAGAGAGATCCTGGAGACAGCGGATGATGTGGCCCTGTGCAGCCTCCTGATGTTCAAGTCGGGCTGCCAGTTCTTGCATCGGCCTGGCCGCTTGATCCTGGTCTCCGGCTGGATTCATTAGGTCAGTGCTTACTGTCACAACTGAGTGCCTGAGCTGACGGGAGGCAGCCTCAGTTGTAGGGGCTGAGATGTAACGGAACCTGGGAGGTTGTATCAGACCCCTAGACATGTAAGTAACATGTAGAATAACTGCCCGAAGGCGTGACCACGACAACCAGGATAAAAGTCAATGATGTTTATTATGACAAACTCCGTAACACAGCAGCAGTAAAAGGAAACATAAAAGTCAACAGAGGATAAATACAATTCCTGGGTACTACAGGGTGGCAAGGGCCACAGGCACTGGTAGTGTGAGACAGTTCTTATAATCTTCTAGTTGGAAAGTCCTTACCAGGCCTGACTGTAGCAATGGAGAGAACCCAGGATCGTACCAGCTGATGTTCCAGGAAAGGCTGGGCTGCTGAAGGTAAAATGGCTGCTGTGGATACTGGCTGGAACCAGACTGTTGTTGGTACGGAGTGGATACTGGCTGGAACCAGTTAAATAATAGAACGAACTTGAGAGCGATGAAATAATAATGAAGTTTGGAGTTTGAGAGCGGTGAAATAATAATACCGGTGGAGAGTGGTAAACTGCAGAAAAGGACACCGGCCCTTTAAGAGAAGCTATACACTGCTGGAAGCTGGGCTGGAAGCAGGTGATTGTTTGAGAGCGGTGAAATAATAATACCGGTGGAGAGTGGTAAACTGCAGAAAAGGACACCGGCCCTTTAAGAGAAGCTATACACTGCTGGAAGCTGGGCTGGAAGCAGGTGATTGTTTGAGAGCGGTGAAATAATAATGAAGTTTGGAGTTTGAGAGCGGTGAAATAATAATACCGGTGGAGAGTGGTAAACTGCAGAAAGGACACCGGCCCTTTAAGAGAAGCTGTACACTGCTGGAAGCTGGGCTTTAAGCAGGTGATTGTTGTAGCTGGAAACAGGTGAGTTCAGAATGGATCGGAGAGTCAGGCTACACCGCAGATGGAATGCTGGTGCGGGTCTCTATAGCAGAAGTCTGGAGACAGGAGCTGGAACCTGGAAGACAACCACAGGAGAGAGACAAACTGGAACTAGGTTAGACAACCAAAGCACTGACGCCTTCCTTGCTCAGGCACAGCTTACTTATACCTGCAGCAAGGAAGGGGTTGGCTAGGCAATTATGCAAATCAACAATACAGACAGCAGATTGGTGGAAATGATCAGATGACAAAATCCAAGATGGCTGCGCCCATGCAGACACTTGGAGGGAAGTTTGGTTTGTAATCCATGTGAGAATTGAAACAGTAATGGCGACGCCGGCCACAGGAGACAGGAGACGCCAGACTGACAAGCGCACATTTAACCACGCGGGCACAGCGGAGGCCGCGGCTGATGAAATCACCACTCTGACATTCTGCATGTGGAAACTCAGGAACAGCGGGATCCGGTCCTGGAACGCTGAGCCAGCCTTAGGAGGCATCTGAAGGGTAAGTAATGGCGTCCAGATACCCGGATCGTGACAGGAATAATATGAACAATAGCATACAATTACAAACACAAGCAAACAGAATGAGAATAAATGGCAAACACTAAGGATAATAAAATGGCTACAGAGAACAATACATACGTGGGAATGATTCGCAAGCGCGTCCTGGATCCAGCCGTCAGCATTCAATGAGAAATCCTTTCAGAGAGAGTGAGTGAGTGGCCCAAGCAATGGTGGTCCTTATATACACAGCATACAGTAACCATACAATGGTCCCTATAATCTCATTGTTCATTGGACACAGGAATGTGTCTCTGCATTATAACAAAAGGTCATAGGTGGGTTTGAACAGGTGGGCTGTGTCTTTCTCCAACTGCTCAGGTGGGAGGTATCCTCAGGATTCCCGCCGCATGGATAATGAACAGCAAATACAGTAAATGTCCATAAAATACTTTTGTACATAACTATACGCAGGAGCGAGCAATCTTTGCCTAACCAACACCGAAATGTTACCATTAAAATACTCTACAGCTGGATACTAGACACCACTGTTCAACCTTTATCTGACCCTTCCTATCATGCAAAGAGGGATCTCTCTGTCCAAGAACCGTTTAAACTAAACATACTTGCTGACATTGTTAAGGGGAATATTATCTATAAAACACACTATATGGGTTAAATATGTTGCGATTGAGTCGCTCGCTAGATGCTTACAAACTCCGCCGTAAATACACATCTCCATGCGCAGGAGACGTTGGAGCGTCCCCTACGCAACCTGAGGGGATGCGTATGCACGGGGGAGTGGGTGCATGAGCAGCGGGCATGTGCATTGGGGTTAGTACAAGACATGTGAATCATGATATTTTTCGACTTTGACATGTTATTCTATAACAACCCCAATAATACTGTTACAAATGGTGGTCCATATGGGGACCGTAAAGTGGGGTGCCAGACGCTTTTCAGCGTGGCACTGAACCCTCCCCGCCCCGACTGTTCCCCCCCCCTTTTATGTCTAAAAGGGGTTATGTCCCAAACAGTATAAAGGTTTTTTTTTTCTTTCCAAGTCTAAAGAAGCAGGGGGAACTGGCCCATAGGGGTTATATATTGAAGCCTGCTGTCTTCTGCTACCCCTCTAACCTCAATATGGAGGAGCTGTTGCGTACACTGACCGCTGCTGTGGTGGCACAGCAAAAGACCCAAGAACAGATGACACAGTTGTTGACAGATCGGGCGCCTGAAAATAAGCTGGTCATATTAAATAAAATGACCACCTCAGATGATCAGGAAGCCTACCTTCTAATATTCAATAAAAATGCTCAGCAGTTAAAATGGGCAGTAGATACGTGGGCGTACCGATTAGCACCATATCTGAACGGAATGTCACAACGGGCATATGCCGACTTGTCTGTGGAAAAAAAACGAAACACTATGGAGTAGTAAAGGCTGCTATCTTAGCCCGGCTGAGCCTAACCGTCGAGACTAAAGCACAGCGCTTCAAGGAATGGACTTTTCAGTCTGGATCCCCTGTCAGGATACAATTAGCAGAGTCAGCCAAGTATGGCCACAGTCTGAAGAGAACGGTTCTCACCAGATAGTAGAGACGGTAATTGTGGACCAGTGTAGCCACACCCTGGATCACAACACCCAAAGATGGGATATCCATGCCACCCCTAAAAATCTGGAGGCATTGGCAATCACCCTACAGAGATATGAGACAGCTGGTAGAATGGCTACGGGCCCTGATCAGAAGTCACTGCTGGGCAGCCAGTGAAGGTAATACCTACGACTCGTTCTCCTAGACTGGGGACAGGACTGCGACCACAGGGGTCTTCCCCCACTGTCCATGCATCTATAAATAATGGGTTCTCTCCTGAAGAGAGACCCTCCCCATCATACTGTAAATGTGGTGAAACTGGCCACTACAGACGCATGTGTCCCAAATGAAGAGATCCCATGGATTGTAGTGTTGCAAAAGGCACAGAAGAGAACATGGTGTTCTGCTCTATGTTGTCTTCACAAGGATGAGCCCCTCTGATATGGGAGCCAGTGCAAATTGGAGGACAGAAATTGACGTCCTTGGTAGCCTCCGGCAGTGAATTAACATTGGTCTCAGCGGCCGTCATGCCAAAGAACGTGGAACAACTGCCGGTATCGGCCAATATCCTGTGTGTGCATGGGACTATGGAGAAGTATCCCCGTGTCATACTACCTATCACTGTACAAGGCCAGACTTATTACATTGCAGTGGCAGTTGGACCTAAACTTCCCTTAGAAAGCTTCTTGCTCCAACAGATGAGCAAATCTGATGACCCTCCAAAGCACTCTTGTACTGCATCATCTGAGGTGGTTATTGTGGGTGAAGGTGGTGTTGAGCAGACTTCCCCAAAGGAGGGGCTAGAGTGCCCAGTTCCTCTTCCAGAGTGGGCCCAAAACTTACAGCAAGTGGACCTGGAACACTTTGCAAGGGATCAACAGAATGATGCCACTATTGATAATATAAAGGACAAGGTAGTCAAGGTCAATGGGAGGGTTAATATTCCCTACCCACCTGACGGGACTCCTTATTTCATTTTGAGAAAAGACTTACTATATTGGTTAATAGTTAGCCAAGGGAGTAAACTAAAGCAGCTATTAGTACCCTGAAAACATGTACCGCTTGTGCTGACCACTGCGCACACGCATCTCTGGGGTGGACATCTAGGCAAAGAGAAAACAAGAGAGAGAATATTACTCTGTTTCTATTGGCCAGGAATACATGCAAATGTAAAGGCGTATTGCCAGTGGTGTCCAACATGCCAACGGACCAGTCCAAAACCCCACTTCCGGGCTCCCTTGATACCTATACCTATTGTACAGGTACCCTTTGAGTGGATAGCAGTGGACTTAGTGGGTCCACTGGAAAATTGATTATGCAACGCGATACCCTGAAGCCATACCTCTTCGTAACACAAAAACTGCAATAATTGCTAAGGAGCTAATGTTGTTATTTACCAGGGTTGGCTTCCCTAAAGAGATCCTTACTGACCAGGGCACTCCATTTATGTCCCAAATTCTCAAGAGTTATGCCAGAAATTACAAATCAAAAGGCTGCATACCTCAGTCTACCACCCGCAAACGGATGGTCTGGTAGAACGATTCAATTAAACCATGAAGACTATGATAAGATGAGCTTATGGCAAGAAAGGCAGAGAATGGGATGAAGTACTGCCGTTCCTAATGTTTGCAATCAGAGAAGTCCCGCAGGCCTCCACAGGATTCAGCCCGTTTGAGCTACTATTCGGGAGACAGACTAGAGATGTACTGGATGTGATACAATTTGTAGCCCGGCTCTATGAGAGACTTCATATGATTGCGCCAATCATCCAGGAAAACCTTGTTGAAGCCCAAACCCGCCAGAGGCAATACTATGATGCTACTGCCAAAGCGAGGCAGTTCCACCCGGGGGACAAGGTGCTAGTCCTGTTTCCGACTCTGGAGAGTAAGTTTTATGCTCAATGGCATGGACCCTATGAAATCATAGAGGCTGTGGGTCCGGTTAATTACAAGGTCAAACAACCTGGGAGAAGACACCCAGAACAGATCTATCACGTCAACTTACTTAAACTCTGGTTGAAAGAGGAATCCACATCAGCTGTGGCTGCTTCTCGACCAGAGGTGGCCGAAGTGCCTGTAGGAGAAGCTCTAACTCAACAACTGGTAGCTGAGGTGAGAGCTCTGGTTGCTTGGAATCAAGATGTTTTCTCATCCAAGCCTGGAAGAACAACTCTGATCGAGCATGAAATTTATACACCACCAGGAGTCATCGTAAGAGAAAAACCATATCAGATACCTGAGGCGAGACAGGAAGCTGTCGCCACAGAAGTCCGAGAAATGCTGTACCTGAATGTGATTGAGGAATCACAAAGCAATTAGTCCAGTCCCATAGTATTGGTACCAAAACCAAATGGGACAATTTGGTTTTGCAATTAATTCTGTAAACTTAATCAAGTATCACGTTTTGACGCATACCCCATGCCGTGAGTTGATGAGTTAGTGGAGAACCTTGCGGGCAGTCGGTACCTTTCTACGCTAAACTTAACAAAAGGGTATTGGCAAATTCCCTTAGCCAAAGCTGCGCGAGAGAAAACTGCTTTTGCCACTCCAGATGGACTGTTCCAGTATTTGATGCTTCCGTTTGGGCTCCATGGAGCACACGCCATGTTCCAATGAGCCATGGACTGATTGTTGAAACCACACCGGGGTTATGCGGTGGCATATCTCAATGACATGGCCTAAACCTACCACCAAAAAAGTGTGAACATTTCTGGGACTGGTCAGGTACTATAGGCACTTTATAGAAAATGTTGCTGCCCGAGCCTTACCCCTTATGGAACTCCTAAAGAAGAATCAACCTAAGGAAGTGGCATGGACAAAGTTGTGGAAGGAGCCTGGGTAGATCTTAGAACAACCTTGTGTTCTGCCCCAGTTCTAGTAGCTCCTGACTTCAAGAAGATGTTCATATTACAGACAGACGCATCAACATCGGGTCTAAACAGAGCCGGCCCTAACCAATATGATGCCCTAGGTAAGATTTTGGCTGGTGCCCTCTAGCACCACCGCTGGTTTTGCCTCTGACCTTGCACCCCTTTCCTAGCACCATCACCCCTCACCCATAGCAGTCCTTATTTTGGTGTTTGTACCCCCTATACTTTAAATAGGAACAACTCGCACATTTGGCGCACAGCCCAAAAACGGGTGTATTTTTGCTGGCAAGGGGCTTGGCCACACAATAGTAACCCCAATTCCAATTACGCCACACAGTACTGCAACTTTATTCACATTTGATCATGCGATAGTGTCCATAATTCATATTACATCCCACAGTAGTATCACTTTACCTTATAAACGTTACTCCTCACAGTAGAGCCCCTTATTCACATTACATCACAATTAATTGCTCCTTATTCACATTACACCATACCCTATTGCTCTTTATTCACATTAGATGACACAGTAGTGCCATTTCTATAAGCAACGCCACATAGTAGAGCAACTTATACACATAATGCCACACATTAGTACAGGGCCGTAACTACGTGTGTGCCAGGTGGGCCTGGCACACAGCGCAGTTGCCCTGGGGGCGCACGGCCAGCGGCATGTAATGAGTCAAATTGACTCATTACATGCCGCCTCTGCTGTGTGCGCCGTGTGCCGCCGCCGCGCTGTGGAAGAGAGAGCAGTGCAGGGCAGCGGAGAAGGAGGAGGAGGGAGGGGGACTGGAGCCGCAGCAGCGCTATTTCATTGGTAGTAAGCGCCGCGGTTTCTCCATCCCAGCATCCACAGCAGCGCCGGGCAGCCAATACGGAAGGAGAGGGGACAGCTGCAGCGGCGCTTACTACCAATGAAATAGCGCTGCTGCGGCTCCAGTCCTCCTCCCTCCTCCTCCTTGTCCGATGCCTGCACCGAGGGAGCTGCCAGCACGAGGAGCCTGTCAGCAGGGAGATGGTAAGTATCTCTCTCTCTCTCTCTCTCTTTCTCTCTCTCTCTTTCTCTCTCTCTCTCAGGGGGACACCATCTGCCATAATGTGTAAAAAGGGGGACTGGCTGCCGCAATGTGTAAAAAGGGGGACACCGTCTGCCGTAATATGTAAAAAGGGGGCCTGGCTGCCGCAATGTGTAAAAAGGGGGACTGGCTGCCGTAATGTGTAAAAAGGAGGACTGGCTGCCGCAGTGTGCAAGAAGGGGGACACCGTCTGCCGTAATATGTAAAAAGGGGGACGCTCTGCCGCAATGTGTAAAAGGGGGACACCGTCTGCCGTAATATGTAAAAAGGGGGCCTGGCTGCCGCAATGTGTAAAAAGGAGGAATGGCTGCCGCAATGTGTAAAAAGAGGGACGCTGGCTGCTGCAATGTGTATAAAGGGGGACACCGTCTGCCGTAATGTGTAAAAACGGGGACGCTGTCTGCCGTAATGTGTAAAAAGGGGGACGCTGTCTGCTGTAATGTATAAAAGGGGCTCTACCTGGTGTAGTGGCGCTACTGTGCAGCGTAATTTGAATAATGGAGACTACTGTGCACCGTAGTATGAATTGCTATTATTTTGTGGCCACGCCCCTTCCCCATGAAGCCATGATAATGTCGATATTATCTTAAAACATAAAGCTATACCTTTAAACACACTTTTACCATGGAGCCGCTGCGGCCGCTAAACTTAGTACACACGCTACGTACTTTATACACTGTATCACTGTACGGACTTTGCGTACAAACGCCGCGCTGGGGGTACAAAGTACACGCAGCGCGTACACACCCAATTAATACACTTTTAAACCTTATACAGTTAGTCAATGTAATACACTTTAAACCCTAGCAGGGAAAAGAGGACACAACACCGATTTGTAGTTAATCGCTGGGTTCCGACACCACAGAGTAATATTTCTGAAATGTGGGTTAACAATACAAATTATGCACTACAATACAACAGAGTAAATGGCTACAGTCAATGTACATACGTGAGAATATTTGCATGCGCTTCCCGGTCCGGTCCTCTGCTATCAGGTTGATAGCGTTGAGAGTCTTGTGTGTCCGGCCAGCCTGCAACAGGCTTTTTATACAATACTTCCAAAAGCAATACAATGGATACTGTAATCCCTCTGTCCATTGGACACAGGGATGCACCTTTACAGTACAGGAGAGGTCATAGGTTGATTTGAAAAGGTGGGCGATGTCTTTCTCAACTGTTCTTGTGGGTGGTCTCCTCTGGATTCCCGCCGCATACATAATGGCCCTCATTAGGAGTTGTTCGCTCGCAAGCTGCTTTTAGCAGCTTTGCACACGCTAAGCCGCCGCCTACTGGGAGTGAATCTTAGCTTATCAAAATTGTTAACGAAAGATTCGCAATATTGCGAAAAGACTTCTCTGTGCAGTTTCTGAGTAGCTCGAGACTTACTCTGCCAGTGCGATCAGTTCAGTGCTTGTCGTTCCTGGTTTGACGTCACAAACACACCCAGCGTTCGGCCAGACACTCCTCCGTTTCTCCAGCCACTACCGCGTTTTTCCCAGAAACTGTAGCGTTTTTTCAAACACTCCCATGAAACGGCCAGTTTCCGCCCAGAAACACCCACTTCCTGTCAATCACATTACGATCACCGGAACGAAGAAAAAACCTCGTAATGCCGTGAGTAAAAATCCTAACTGCATAGCAAATTTACTTGGCGCAGTCGCAGTGCGAACATTGCACATGCGCAGTTAGCGGAAAATCGCTGCGATGCGAAGAAAATTACAGAGCGAACAACTCGGAATGACCACCAATATACAGTAAATACAGTTTATATCTATATTCTGCTTCTGCACATAACTATCCACAGGAACATGCGATCTTCCTCAAACCAACACCGGAATGTTACCCTTAAAATACCCTACAGCTGGAAACCAAACACCACCTTATAACCTTAGTCTGTCCCCTCTTATCCTGTAAAGGTGAATCCCCTTGTTCTGAAATCATTTAAACTGTTGATACTTTCTGATGTGGTGCAGGGGGACTATGTGTACAATGTGCACTATTTGGATTAAATATGTAATGTGTTGATAGCTCTCACAAACTCCGCCGTAAATACCCATACCACGCGCAGGACCGCGAGAGCGACCATATGCAAATTGCGGATATGTGCACGCACGGCGGAACAAGTGCACGCGCAGTGGGCATGTGTGTGTATTTTATACGTGCTGTGTGTTCTGCAATATTTTTCGACTTTGACAGTCCACCCTTTGGCAGTCAACAATAACTGCCACTATCTAATCACTAAACAGAAAAATATCAATACAATATCTACAGACAATTGGATGGTAGGAGGAGAGTTGTAGGCGGGAAATGTATGACCTAGTGGGATAGTAAAAAGCATGTATGTATGAATCCATGTCTGAGGGGCATGTGTCATCGTGCCGTATATGTTCTAGATAAGCTTCGAGGTATTGCGAAGTATACATTAAATCCTTCTTATCCCGTATTAAGGGTCTGTAAGTGGGCCAACAAACACTACCGAGCTCTTTTTGGCTTCTTGTTCCAACAAATGGGTGCACATTTAGTTGATGATACATGGAGGGGGAACATATGTGAGTGCTAGTATATATGGATATCACCTGTCGACTATGTGTGTCATTAACTGAAGGTTGTAGAGATGAAGATAAGACACATATCTAAAATACATTCACATAACATTTTCATAATCATTCTTGGGTATGGTCGATGTCTTTTCCGTATGGGTGTATCTGGGCAGAGGGGGAGACAAAGGAAAAACGGGTGAAAGAAACAGGCCATGGAATTAATTTGCAATCCTTATCATAACACTGTCTCTATGGATGGGTCGTAAATTAAATCTGCTGCTGTAACAGCGCCCCCGCTCCTTAGACTCATCAATTTTGTGCCATGCTTGCGCCGCGTTAGAATTCGGACACACCTAAATATCAAGCCAATAATTATGACGACTCCCAGGATACAAAGGAGAAACTTTCCTACACTCATAATAACATTTTGAGCCCACTCTCCTAATCCTGAGAACCAATTTCGTGGGTTCAACCATGAGACCCAGCCGGTCAGCTCATTACCCACAGCGGTCAGGGTAAGGTTGTGTCTCCTCTGGAACTCCAACTTCAACATATCATCCATCTTTTGATCGATAATCTCTGTGGGGTCGTCAGTGCTGTTTGTAATATACGTGCAGCACTTCACACCATATTGAGTTGCCAAAGTGACACAGTACCCACCCGTCTCGGCTGTGATATAATTGAGGACCATCCTGTGCTGGATCAGTTCTGTCTTGTAAGCTTGTAACTCCCTTCCCGTTTACCTGAAGGTGTCGTCATACATCTCAGTGATATTATCTATCAAGTTCGCTAGCGCATGGATATACCTATAATTTATAATTCCTCTGGCAGTACGGGTGATGTCTAATGCGAGAAGGAATTGAATCCCGGTGGATTCGTGGATCAAATCAGAGGCTACGTGCTCTGTCCTCTCCATGAGGTGTCTCTTGACGATGTGTTCATAGTGAGTATGAGTATAAGGAGCCTGAGCACTGCGGTGAACATCTTTCATCTTATCATGGGTTATGGTCATGACCTCTGGCAACACTCTTCCAACATAACACAATCCCTCTGAGTTTGGGGCAAGCCACTTATACGCCTTCCTCCCACATATGAAATAGGCATCATCGGGGAGAACATAGGGGACAGAATATGACATTACCATATTACAAACTTTCCAAGTGAAAAAACCCATCCCTAGTTCTCCCATCTGCTCAGTACAAGTATCAGGCTGGATGATATGAGCACAGTACCCTGGTGATACTTCTCCAACCCACATGGTCTTGCTTCCTCGAGTATACCTATACCGAAAATACCTTCCACTGGTGGCTATTTGGCGTAGAAGTTCAGAGTCTATGGGTATCCTATCAGCTCTGTGCGAAAAGGCCATTGTCTGGTTATTCCATGTCACCTCCCAATTTCTGGGTTTTCGGTAATAGGAAATATTGAAACATAATAAGGATCTATCTACATGATACTGGTGGAGCTTCAAACTAGGGGGCCTAGAGATATTGAATTTCTTGTCCACCGGTCTCCCACCCCGTAATTCGAGTACCTCATCTATCACTAAAGGGTACGGTACTAATCCTGACTTGCTCTGACCTTGAGGTACTTGTGAGCACACCCAGCATTCTGTCTGGTTTAAGACCTTACCCACTAGTGAGTGGTAATCACTCAATGGATGACGGTCCATGTTGATATTAAGGCTGGACTGACATCTCTGGATGCACCCATCCTCGACTATGTTCTCACAATTCCTACAAATGCAATTTTCCTCAGCCAATAACCCTTCACAGTGCCTCCGAGCTCCCTGACTACCAGATCGCTTTCTGATACTCGCCTTTGCTCGAGTGATGTGTTGCTCTTGAGATTCTACAAATCCATCCTCGCCATCAGAACCCATTCCAGATCCTTTCTCGACCTCTCTGGGACCCTCACCGAAACAGACTGTCCTGGTCAACAACAGGATTAACAGGAAGACCCGGAACGCAGTCTCTTGGGGTAAGTCCATCTTGTTAAGGGAAGAGAAAGGAAACAAGAAGGGGGGGGGGGGGGGAGAAGAAGAGAAGGAGGGTAGTGGGGACTGGAAAAAAGAAAAAAAAGAAAAACTGGTGCGACAACCGCCTCTGATCTTGTTGTTCTCCGCGCTCAGGTGCCGTCTCAACAGTCCTGCCTCTCAACCTTCCCGGAACAGACACTCCAGTGATACGATGTTCTCTACACTCTGCTCTTTGTCACGGGTTCTTTCCGGGTCAGCGACCTTTCTGTAGGGAACATAAATCTTGCATTTCAATGTGTTTATCTGTTGTGTGGAGTGAACCATCTTCGGAAAGTGAAAAGAGAGGGGAAATAATAAAAAGAAAATTTGTCAGATTTGCGTTCACCATCAGGCTGTCACACCATCATGTATATCGGTATCTATGCACAGTCTACCTTCACCAGTATTCCCATTCTCCACCCTTTGTGCATGACCAGGCACACTGATACTGGTGTCCCTATGCTGGTGAGATATACTGGGTTTGGGCAGAACTCTGAAAAGACCGAGTAGGCATGTGACGTTTGAACTGTAATCCTGTCGGTGAACGTAAGAAGATGAAGAGGGAGCTTTTGAAAACCAATCACATAGAGTTTAGTAACATGTAAGCTTGTAAAGGCAAAGAAGATTTTTACAAAATTTGACATCTGGATTGGGCACTACGGGGAATGATTCACTAATCGGTCTGTTCTCCTCTACTGGGACTATCCCAACCATCAATCCAGTGTCTTGTCCATTCTAAGTTCATAGGGAACCCGGTATCCTTGAGATAATTTCCTCTACCTGTGATGGACATGCATCTAAAACAGTGAAATGCAATATTAGTCTTCGTGGGTATCTAACATATTTTGTGCTTCCTGGGTGGGAGCACTCTATATGTATACCATCTCTAACAAAACTCCTGTTAAGTTACTTAGAGGTCACTTCTGCTAGAGAGAGAAGCAGAAGTTTAGAGGCCTCCTCCTAATCCCAGTATGTTCTGTCAAAAGGGTAAAGTTGCATTTATTCTGTTCTTCCCATTAACCGAATCTGTGTTTTTCTATACTGTATCGTGATTCCTTACTATATGTCCCTTGATCCCATCTATGTGTTTAATAACGTGGCTTGTTTATTCTGTCTAGGGGTCTATATTGGCTATGTGCTGTACTACTCTTACAATCTCTAGCAAAATGCCCTTTATTTTTACAAATGTAACATATTCTCGGTCTTTTGTTACTACTAAGGTTTCGGGGTTTGGGCTGATGAGACTTTGGTGTAAGAGCCTGCATACTTTCAATCCTCAGCATCTCCTCTTGCAGTTTCCTACGCCTAGCAATATTCCTATGGTGTTCAATTGCGCACTCTCTAAGGCAAGCTACTGTGACCCCTCTCCAATTAGGCAAAGATGTTTGTACCCTGTCCCTTACTGTCTTATTGAGTCCGTCCATTAGCACTGACACAACTACCTCCCTGTGGTGTGCATTGTCCTTAATGTCCTCGATCCCAGTGTATCTAGCCATTTCCTGCAGTGCTCGATGGAAATATTCAGATGCCATTTCATTTTCCCTCTGCTTTATGGAGAAAATTCTTCTCCACTTAACAGTTGTGGGGAAATACAACTCTAGTTGCCTGTTGATTTGCTCTAAGTTCTCCTGATTGAGTTTGTCAGTCATACGACTATCCGACTCTAATCTACAATCAGTGATTCATTTTTGGGTGTCAATATTAGGGGGTAGGCACGCTTTCAAAAATGTCCGCCAATGTTGGTTTGTCGGTTCATACGCATTACCCAGATCTCTGATAAACTTTTGACATCTGGCTAAATGCTTCCGAGGGTCGGGGAATTCTGAAATGATTGATCGCAGCTCATCTCTGGGCCACAGGTAATACATTGCATTATTCCTGGTGAGGATTACTCCCTGACTATCGGTTCCCCCATTGGGAGTTACTATTTCCAAGACAGGGTGTAATTCTACCATTCCGTTCCTAATCTGTTTACAGTGAGGTGTTGTTGTCTCTGTGCAATGAACTGTCTCAGACTTACCGGTGGCTGTGACCTCACCCGTTCTTTCATTGGGGAATATTGTTACTGCACTACCTGGTTGGACAGGCCCCACCTGAGTTTCCTGCAAGGTGACTGCTTGGAGGAGAGCTGCGATTTGGCTGAATCCTTCATCTCCCTGTGACCTAAAACCTTGGAGAGACTTCAAAACAGGATACATTTTGCAAAAGTTAGGGTTAATACATTGCTCTTTCATATTACTATCATTTACGGATGTATCATTGACTGTAGCCTTCTGTTCCCCTTCGACCTGTGTCGACAATGGTGTGTTTGTGTTCTCATTCCCGCTAGGTTTGGAACCTGCTGCATTTGTTAATTTCCCTTGCATATCCCCTTCTTGTTGCCATAAATTTAAACAATCTGTATGTGTAATCCTTTGTTTTCGGGATTTTATTAGACATATCCTACTCCTTAAATTCTGCAATACCTCTGGTTCAAAACTGCCTACCTAAGGGAATGGTTCCCTATCTTCCGCAGTCATACGTTCCCATTCATTGCATAAAACTTCTGTGTACCTCGCTGACCCCCTGGGCTGCGGCATGTCAACCTGAACCCTGGTTGAACGTCCCTTACTTGAGCAACTGGCCCCCATATTTTGCAGGTATTGCCCTTTCAGCTAATCCCACAAAAAAACAAAATACTCAATATAAGGCAACGGTGAAAGTTCTCCGAGCGCTCGTCACCCGCTCACCGCCCACGTTGGCCAGTACTACCATACACTGTCGATAGCAAAGGCAATGTACCCAACTTAGGGCCCCTATGTAACCTCTATTTACTGGAAGTTTCTGGGAATAACTTACCCTTTCCAGTAAATATAGGTCGTTGGAGATTTCCTGAGAGAGGCCAGCGAAAACTCCCTAAACCTTATTATACACAAATCACGCTTGCGTATGCTATATACAGCGCTAATGATACCGCGATTTTACGCAAAGCTCGTAAAAAGGTTATCACGTTGCGCTAAATATTGCACCCACAAACGCGCGGTCCAATCACACAGCGTATAGGTACTTGTTACTTATCCGCCGTACGACCACTGGAATCGAATCACAAGCTGCGAAACCTCAGCCGGAGCGTATAAAAAAAACGAAATGGGTAAACCTCGCTAACCAACTGGGCCACGGTACTCTAACACAATTGCCTACCTTGCTCCTTTGTGCTTAAATCTATATTAACATGAGTCAGCTGCCTCACGCCACCAAGTCTCCACTCACTTGATGTACCACTCGACGGGATCCCGAATTCCCGGGGTCCACTACGTTCTCTGTTACGTTCTCTCACTCAAATACACTTTGGTTTTTCTGTACAGAAAATTATCTTTCATTCAGATAAACAGCTTTACTCCCAGAGGCGATACAGTAAACAAAGTTTTATTTAAACTAAATCTTGGAAACCGAGCAATTTGTGCTAATGTAGCGTGGCTACTGTCCCGCCCCTAAACTAAAAGAGACTATTGTGTAATTTGTACTTAGCGGTCGTACCCTTACGCACGTTGCGTAAACACGCGACCGTGTGTATGTCTTTACGTTGTGTACGCAGTCCCGTACTTTGTCCGAAACACGTGTACAAAAACCGTACGTCCGCAATAGTACAAATCCCACACTTCTATAAATGTAAGCGATATTACCTATAATCGCTCACTTAACACAACACAGTTTCTTTCTGTATAAACCTTTTTAACTAGGCCAGACTGTGTTTGTGTTTTACGTTTACTTCCTTAATATTGATTCTATATTTTAACTAAATAGCAACAAATTTCTCCGCACAGGTCTAAATGAATCTAGTAATCAGTACTTATGGCAACAATGTGAGCAGGTATACAGAGTACAGGTGTACGCTTGTGTGTGTGCGCATTTGGCGCCAAACAGAAATTCACAGACTTTTTAAATAGCTTTGCGTATTTACTTTACGGGTCCCACCAGCATCCCTACAAACCATGCAGAGCAGACGTCATCTAATCAGCAATAAAATAGGGTTTCCAGTGTATCCAGCGGCCAGAAAAAGGTTTACGTAGGATACCTGTCCGCCCTTTGCTGATAGATAAAGTCTGCTTTAACCTGCTAGGCTGCGGGTATGTGGAAAAACCGGACGATGCCCCCAATTGATAATGTCGATATTATCTTAAAACATAGGCCCTCATTCTGAGTTGTTCGCTCGTTGCCGATTTTCTCTATATTGCGATTAGTCGCTTACTGCGCATGCGCAATGTTCGCAGAGCGCATGCGCTTAGTTATTTTACTCAACAGTTAGGTATTTTACTCACGGCATTACGAGGATTTTTCTTCGTTCTGGTGATCGGAGTGTGATTGACAGGAAGTGGGTGTTTCTGGGCGGAAACTGGCCGTTTTATGGGTGTGTGTGAAAAAACGCTGCCGTTTCTGGGAAAAACGCGGGAGTGGCTGGAGAAACGGGGGAGTGTCTGGGCGAACGCTGGGTGTGTTTGTGACGTCAAACCAGGAACGAAACTGACTGAACTGATCGCAGTGGCAGAGTAAGTGTCGAGCTACTCAGAAACTGCTAAGAAATTTCTATTCGCAATTTTGAGAATCTTTCGTTCGCAATTCTGCTAAGCTAAGATTCACTCCCAGTAGGCGGCGGCTTAGCGTGTGCAATGCTGCTAAAAGCAGCTAGCGAGCGAACAACTCGGAATGAGGGCCATAAAGCTATACCTTTAAACACACTTTTACCATGGAGCCGCTGCGGCCGCTAAACTTAGTACACACGCTACGTACTTTATACACTATATCACTGTACGGACTTTGCGTACAAACGCCGCGCTGGGGGTACAAAGTACACGCAGCGCGTACACACCCAATTAATACACTTTTAAACCTTATACAGTTAGTCAATGTAATACACTTTAAACCCTAGCAGGGAAAAGAGGACACAACACCGATTTGTAGTTAATCACTGGGTTCCGACACCACAGAGTAATATTTCTGAAATGTGGGTTAACAATACAAATTATGCACTACAATACAACAGAGTAAATGGCTACAGTCAATGTACATACGTGAGAATATTCGCATGCGCTTCCCGGTCCGGTCCTCCGCTATCAGGTTGATAGCGTTGAGAGTCTTGTGTGTCCGGCCAGCCTGCAACAGGCCTTTTATACAATACTTCCAAAAGCAATACAATGGATACTGTAATCCCTTTGTCCATTGGACACAGGGATGCACCTTTACAGTAAAGGAGAGGTCATAGGTTGATTTGAAAAGGTGGGCGATGTCTTTCTCAACTGTTCTTGTGGGTGGTCTCCTCTGGATTCCCTCCGCATACATAATATACAGTAAATACAGTTTATATCAATATTCTGCTTCTGCACATAACTATCCGCAGGAACATGCAATCTTCCTCAAACCAACACCGGAATGTTACCCTTAAAATACCCTTCAGCTGGATACCAAACACCACCTTATAACCTTAGTCTGTCCCCTCTTATCCTGTAAAGGTGAATCCCCTTGTTCTGGAATCATTTAAACTGTTGATACTTTCTGATGTGGTGCAGGGGGACTATGTGTACAATGTGCACTATTTGGATTAAATATGTAATGTGTTGATAGCTCTCCATGCGTTCACAAACTCCGCCGTAAATACCCATACCACGCGCAGGACCGCGAGAGCGACCATACGCAAATTGCGGATATGTGCACGCACGGCGGAACAAGTGCACGCGCAGTGGACATGTGTGTGTATTTTATACGTGCTGTGTGTTCTGCAATATTTTTCTACTTTGACAGCCACAGCCCTATATATTTTCCGCGCGCCTACTGTGCGTACTGCCCCTATCTTGCATGGGGGGGGGGTGCCAATGTCGTTTCTTGCACACAGCGCTGAAATGTCTAGTTACGGCACTGCATTAGTAATGCATTTATACACATAATTCCACACAGTAATGCCCCTTACACATATGAGACACCTTATTAATGTCCTTATAAACATAATGCGCCTTACACATTATGACAACCTTCATTAATGCCCTTTTACACATAATGTCCCTTACACATATGCCGCACATTATTAATGCCCTTATACACATAATGACACACATAGTGCCACCTACACATTTGCTGCACATTATTAGTGCCCCTTTACACATAATGACACACATACAGTAGTACCCTGCTACACATATGCCGCACATTATTAATGCTCTTATACACATAATGACACACATAGTGCCACCTACACATTTGCTGCACATTATTAGTGCCCCTTTACACATAGTGACACACATACAGTAGTACCCTGCTACACATATGCCGCACATTATTAATGCTCTTATACACATAATGACACACATAATGCCCCTTACACATATGTTGCACATTATTAATGCATTTTTACATGACACACATAATGCTCCTTACACATATTCTGAACACTACTGCACAACTAACCCACTCACATGCACACAGCACTCACACTGCCACTAACACTGTGACCTCTGCCTCTGCTTGGATACAGATGTGTCCTCATAAATCTTGCCTCAATGCTAACGTTGGGCACCTTTTTTTAATGAAAATGCATCTTATTTGCATTGCTATGTAGCTAGGATGCACAAGCAGCTTCTACTTTTTAAAATGATATGCAGCATGCCTATATACTGTGTGAGACTGTGGCTGTATCTGCATATGAAATGCTACACACAGAATATAGGCATGCCGCATATAATTTTAATCAGCAGAAGCTGCTGATGCCCCTAGGCATATCAAATGCCCTAGGCAATTGCCTAGTTTGCCTATGCCTATGGCCGGCTCTGGGTCTAGGGGCTGTCCTGTCACAGGAAATAAATGGAGAAGAGAAACCGCTCTTTTACTTAAGCAGAAAGTTAGTACTCAGAGAAAAAAAATATGCCATTGTCGAGTTGGATTAAATGGGCAGTTGAGTCTCTTAAGTATTACCTTCTGGGCTGAGAAATCATCCTGGTAACAGACCATGCTCCGCTTCATTGGATTCAGTTGAATAAGGAAGTCAATGCTAAAGTAACACGTTGGTTTTTGGCACTTCAACAGTTCAAGTTCAAGGTAGAACATAGACCTGGAACCCGTCACAAAAATGTTGACACTTTGTCCAGGCACTACGAGACCATAAAGCCCCTGGAAGGAAAGGTCGCTTTTCCTACTAAGGAAAAACACAGGGGGAGGGTATGTGATAAGAGAGACACCAGATGGTCTGAAGTGGAGTACGAGACCAGTCGAAAGGAGCCTTGCAAAAAGGAAATGGGATCTGTTCTATATTTTGCAACGACCTGGAAAATGCCTACAGCAGACTTTAGAACCCCCAGGGAGACAGCAGGAACTATTTTAGCACCTGTAGTTTGGTTTTGATAGAAAACCAGTAAGGGTTCCTGGGGGTGGATGGGAGAAGAGGGCGGGCCCCATCCACAAAGGTCAGTCTAGGTCTTGTGGGTTCTGCAGCCAGGATGCACCTGTAGGATACCTAGTAAGGGATGGTTTCACAGGTGCAGGACATCTGATGCTGACTAGCGGCCAGAAGCTAGGGCCTGTAAGGGGGCTAGTGTCAGGGGTCTGGAAGACTGTGTATGTCTGAAGGGACTTCGGTATCAGTTGTTCCTGTCAGGACGCATTTCCACTGGAACGGGACGCTGCATGCATTGGTGACTATAACCCAGGACATTGTGTTGTGAATGTTTATTTGTAGTGCTGTTGGCAAACAGCTGTACACTGCTTGATTAATTGTTTTGGTAGACTGTATGCTGGGTCTATAACCACCTGATGGCTGTGTGATGTTAAACAGCCAGGGAGATTGTTGTTACTCCAAGTTGTGGTGTGAACAAGTTGGTTTTGTTTTATGTAGAAAAGAACCTGTGATTGGGTAAAACTGTTTTATTTTCACAATATACCTTGGTGTCAGTATTGTTATTCTATGCAGGGCCACCATCAGGGGGGTGCTGGAGGCACAGATGTCCCGGGCCCGGCCTCTCTGAAGAGAGAGGAGGGCCCAGGATGCTCATGCAGCCACCTGCCCGCCAGCCGCCGCCATTCCGCTGTCATCCCCGCTGTTCTGCCACTGTCTTCCGACCCTCCAGCAGCTCTGTATTGAAAATGTCTCTCCCACAATGGCCTCCACCACAGAGGAGACAGTTATTCAAGATACTAGAGGAGCCCTCTAGTATCTTTAATAACTGTCTCCTTTGGGGCTGCGGCCATTTTGAGAGGGACACTTTCAATACAGAGCTGCAGGAGGACGAAGGACAGCAGCAGAACAGCGGGGACGGAACCGGGCAGGTAGCAGCATGAGCATCTCGGGCCCTCCAGACAGCGGCACATGTATGTATGCATGTGCATATAATATATATATATATATATATAAAAAAAGAAAAATGAGGTGAGATCTTAAGGTGTCTGATGGCGAACTTAAAAAGTATAACTAAAATAAATAAATTATACTCCTTCGGTGGCTTCGCGTCTGCATACAAATTTTTATTTTTTATTTTTTGGAATATATATTTATTTTTTATTTCACTTTATTTTATTTATTTTATTTTTTTGGGGGGGGGGGGGGGGGGTGTAGGAGGAACTGCCTATTTTGTCAGTCCCGACACCAAAATTTCTGATGGCAGCCCTGAATGACAACCCCAACAATACTGTTACAGGTGGTGGCCCGTAAGCGGACCGTAAAGTGGGGTGCCAGCTGCTTTTCAGTGTGGCACTAACCGCTCCCCCAGACTTGACTAAAGCCTAAAAAAAAAGTCCCCCCCCCCCCTTTATGTCTTAAAGGGGAAATGTCCCAAACAGTATAAAGGTTTTTTTTTCTTTCCCAGCCTAAAGAAGCAGGGGGAACTGGCCCATCGGCGTTATTTATTGAAGCCTGCTGTCTTCCGCTACTGCTCTAACCTCAATATGGAGGAGTTGTTACGTACACTGACCGCTGCTGTGGTTGCACAGCAAATGACCCAAAAGCAGATGACACAGTTATTGACGGCTCAGGCGCCTGAAAATAAGCTGGTCATATTAAATAAAATGACTGCCTCAGATGATCCGGAAGCCTACCTTCTAATATTAAAAAAAAAAAACTCAGCGGTTAAAATGGGCGGTAGATACGGCCTGTGGGCGGACCAGTTAGCACCATATCTGACTGGGATATCACAATGGGCATATTCCGACTTGTCTGTGGAACAAACTAAACACTATGGAGTAGTAAAGGCTGCTATCTTAGCCCGGCTGGGCCTAACCACCGCGAGTGAAGTATAGCGCTTCAAGGAGTGGACTTTTCAGTCTGGATCCCGTCAGGATACAAATGGCAGAGTTAGCCAAGTATGACCGTAGTTGGCTACAGCCTGAAGAGAACGGTTCTCACCAGATAGTAGAGACAGTAATTGTGGACCAGTGTATCCGCACTCTGGATCACAACACCCAAAGATGGGTAATCCACGCCACCCCTCAAAATCTGGAGGTGTTGAAGGGACAAATATGCGCGCACCGAAGGCGCGCGCCACCAAAAAGGGACGTGGCTTCATTGAAAGGGGTGTGGCTTCGCATAAAGGGGCGTGGCATTGCAGGAAAAGATTACCTTATACCCCAGTTTTGCAACCTGCATGCCCAGACGTTAGCCACCACAGGAAAGAAAAATAATCCTGATTCATGCCCCTTACATTATTTGTAATTTTTCCTCCTTATAGTAATGCCTAGTATACATTATGCCACATACTGCAATGGCCCTTAGACATTATGCCACACACAATAATGCACATGACACAATATGCACACACTGTAATGCCCCCGACACATTATGCCACACACCGTAATGCCTGTGACACATTATGACAGGAATCGCAATGCCCGTTATACATTATGCTACACACTGCAATGCCCCTGATACATTATAGCACATACAATGTCTGTGACACATTATGACACACACCACAATGATCCTGAGACATTATACCACATACCACAATGCCCGTGACATAGTATACAACACACCGTAATGCCTGACACATTATGACACACACCGCAATGTCCGTGATACATTATGCCACACACTGCAATGACCCTGAGACATTATACCACATATCACAATGCCCGTGATATAGTATACCATACACCGTAATGCCTGTGACACACACCGCAATGCCCGTTATACCCTATGCCACACACCGCAATGCCCGTTATACATTGTGCCACACTGCAATGACCCTGAGACATTATACCACATATTACAATGCCCGTGATATAGTATGCCACACACCGTAATGCCTGTGACACATTATGACACACACCGCAATGTCCGTGATACATTATGCCACACACTGCAATGCCCATTACACATTAAGTCCTACAGTAATGCTTCTAATTACTTTTAAATTACCTGCTCGTTGCCAGGGGTTTCATCCTCTTGGTTCCATGCACGGTGCCAGGGGTTTTCATGCACAGGGTGTCATGGTCGTTGCCAGGGGTTTCATGCACTGGATGTCATGCTCGTTGCCAGGGGTTTCATGCACTGGGTATCATGCTCCTTGCCAGGGGTTTTCATGCTCAGGGTGTCATGCTCGTTGCCAGGGGTTTCATGCACTGGGTGTCATGCTCGTTGCTAGGGGGTAGTGCTTGTTGCTAGGGCAGTGCTCCCAGTGCCACATATGTCCTCAGTGCCAGACATTTCCCCACGGTGCCAGGTACTCACATGCCCCCAGTGCCAAACATAGCCCCCCCCTATGTGCCAGGTACACATATACCCCCCCAGTGCCACATATGCCCCCAGTGCCAGATATTCCCCCACAGTGCCAGGTACTCACATGTCCCCAGTGCCAAATATAGCCCCCCCCATGTGCCAGGTACACATATACCCCTCCAGTGCCATATATGCCCCCAGTGCCAGATATTCCCCAACAGTGCCAGGTACTCACGTACCCCCAGTGCCAAATATAGCCCCCCCCATGTGCCAGGTACACATACCCCCCCAGTGCCACATATGCTCCCCCAGTGCCTCCCCCCCCCCGCGCTCCCCCGCTGTTTTGTGTTGGAGGGAAACGGAGGGCACAGCGCGCTCCTCTCCTGTGTCCCTCCTGGGTCTCTGGCGGGTCTGTTAAAGGAAGTGCCGGTTCGTGAGCCAATCAGAGCTCATGAACGGCACTTCCTTTATTAGACCCGCCGGAGACCCAGGAGGGATACAGGAGAGGCGCGCGCTGTGCCCTCTGCTCAGTGTCCCTCCTTACAGCGGCGGCGGGTTAGTGAGGAGACCGCAGATTGACATGCGGACGCTCGTCCGCATGTCAATCTGCTCTAAATCAGTGGCGGCACCCCCGGAGCCCCTCGCCCCCAAGCCACCGCAAGGGCTGCGGGGGCAGTAGTTACGCCACTGCTAAGGGCCCTGATCGGAAGTCACTGGCTGGGCAGCCAGTGAAGGTAATACCTACGACTCGTTCTCCCGAACTGGGGACAGGACCGTGACCATGGGGGTCTTTCCCTACTGTCCCTGCGTCAAGAAATAATGTATTCTCTCCTAAGGAGAGCCCCTCCCCATCAATTATATTGTAGCTTTTATTATTTAATTTTACACTGGGACGGAGCCCCTGGATGGATGGACAGATCACCCCTAGGTGGACAGAGCACCCCCTGTCAGATACACCAGATGACAGACAGATCACCCCTGGGCTGATACTGATAGAGTCAGTCACCAGCCCCTGGATGTACACAAAGTATACTGGGTTGTAACTTTTAACACTGGGGCAGAGCCCCTGGATGTATATGGACAGATTATCACTTGTCAGATACACCACCAGACAGAGCACCCCTGGACTGATACTGATACATAGGACACACCAGCCCCTTAATGTACTGTACATACAGTATACTGGGATTTAACACTGGGGCAGAGCCCCTGGATGTATATGAACAGATCACCTCTTGTCAGATACATCAGAAAAGATACATCAGTCAGATACATCACCTGGACTGATACACCTCACCAGCCCTACAGCAGCCTAACACCCATGTCCCACGCCCCACAACCCAGTACTGAGACGGACACGTCCGTTCAGTGCACTCCCTACAGCCAGAGTGAAAATGGCACCGATCACTGGGACATTTAAAGAAACCAAACCCAGGGAGAATCTGACAGCGGGATGATGACGTTTTGCCTTGTTTTGGGAACCGAATCTCGCTGGAAACCCCAAGCCGGACTTGGATCTGGACTGGGATCTTGAAGTTTGTGTGGGTCCGGTTGTCGGAGAACCAGACCCGCTCATCTTTAGTTTTGGGCCAGCAAGTCCAGGGCGGCAAGGCATTGGGATTTATTCCCTGTTTTGAGGCAGGTTTGCTGGTTAGGTGTAAGGGGCATGCACTGGAATGCCTATAATGTGGCCTTTTTGTTGTGTTATATGGTCGGAGATTATCCCTCACAGGGTATGGAGGGACGGTTTGTCCCCACTTGGCCTGGAAGCGGCCAGGAGTAGGATCAATTTGGTTGTTGATGGTCGAATGAATGAATTCGGAGGTTTAGTTGTTGCACATTTAGTTGATCCGATTTCAGGATGTTCAATTGTTTAGAACTGGTATATCTTATGGAGGAGGGTTGTTTCCTATTTGTGAAGGACTTAGTACAGGGGATTTTAGTTGGTTAAAATATGGTGGCGTGTTCGCTTCTTCGGGAAACCTTTTGTGGAGGCAAAGAATGGTAGCAGTGGCTTTCTGCCTTGGTACCTTGAGATGCTCTCCACTTCAGTACACGGTTTTAGGCTGATTCTTCCCTACTGGGATCAGCGACACCACCGTGTAGGTGGACCTTTTTGTTTGTGTCATTGGAGTGAGAGGTGGATACCTTGAGTGTGGAGATGGTTGGCGGATGGCCTTCCATCTATTTTGGTTTATGGGAAGGATGCAGCTGGTGATATTACTTTGTGGGGCCATTCTTTCTACGCCTCTATACGTTGTCTCTCCTTCTGTAGCTTTATATTTAATATTTTAAGCACTTAGTAGTTTAAAGTTTAAAATAGGTTAAGATTAATTTTAAAATAAAGCTGACCATCCCTTTGCCCATTATAATTCCTCTGTGTCTTTATTTCATTACAGTTGTTAAGTTGGTTGCATTGCTTGTAAAGGGTTAGCACAAATCAGACATTAGGGCATTTATATTATGTTGTACAAAAGTATACAACATTTTCGAAAATAAAATAAAATCCCCTGAAGTAGTTGTAAGGTCACCACAAAGGAGAGGGGATAATGCAAGCATGCAGATTCTGTAAAGGGCCCTCAATATAGCCACACCGCTCTAGTACAGGGGCCTTGTCAATCTGTTGATGGTCCTGATTTCAATGAAACTAGCAAATTCACTTTAACATCAAGTGATATTTTTGTTAGAGAAGATCTAACTAAAAGGTAACATAATTGCTATAATTCATCAAATTAATAAAGATTATGATTCTCCCACCCTCCACCTGGAGACAGGGCTGCCATCAGAAATTGTGGGGCCCGGGACTGACAAAATAGGCAGCCCCCCCCCCCCCCCACTAAATATATATATATATATATATATAGTAGACGTGGAGACTGCGGCACTCAATTTCAATAATAAGGCTTTTTACTGAAGCATATTAGAAAGTTACAGGATGCCTAGACAAGGCCGACGTTTCGGTGCTGCAGGCACCGTTTTCAAGGCAGGCATGAAATGCTGGGTAAGAATAGCTAACAAGACTAACAAACATAGATTTCTTACCTAAATAGGGGAACAGCCATCACGCCGCTGAAGAGCCGGGACCGGCTTCCGCCCGCCGCAGCTGCGTATGCGTCACTTCCGGTGACGTCAGTCGACTTCCTTTCACGTTACCATAGCGACGCGTCCCGTAGTCACGGCGACGCGTCTGAATGCCTGGCCGCCTCTGTGGAGCCGCTGACTGATCTCCCCGGCCCTCCATACAGCGCTCTGCCACAAAACACAAGGGGACACGTAATAGAGAGTTAAAATATACAGATAGGCAATACACTATAAGCATGTATATGCAAATAAAGCGTAGGTGGGCACATTAGTGTAACAGTCATATAAGTGCTTGTACAAAAGATATCATAAATCGTATGTACTGTAAGGGATGAAGGAAGAAGAAAAGGAAGACAAAAGGAAGGAAACACACTAAATGACCAGTTTGATCTGGCCTCATAGCACTCATGTATGAACCAGATGGAGAAATGTGAAATGTAGCAGTCCACTTGTCTTCCTTTTCTTCTTCCTTCATCCCTTACAGTACATACGATTTATGATATCTTTTGTACAAGCACTTATATGACTGTTACACTAATGTGCCCACCTACGCTTTATTTGCATATACATGCTTATAGTGTATTGCCTATCTGTATATTTTAACTCTCTATGACGTGTCCCCTTGTGTTTTGTGGCAGAGCGCTGTATGGAGGGCCGGGGAGATCAGTCAGCGGCTCCACAGAGGCGGCCAGGCATTCAGACGCGTCGCCGTGACTACGGGACGCGTCGCTATGGTAACGTGAAAGGAAGTCGACTGACGTCACCGGAAGTGACGCATACGCAGCTGCGGCGGGCGGAAGCGGACGCCGGTCCCGGCTCTCCAGCGGCGTGATGGCTGTTCCCCTATTTAGGTAAGAAATCTATGTTTGTTAGTCTTGTTAGCTATTCTTACCCAGCATTTCATGCCTGCCTTGAAAACGGTGCTTGCAGCACCGAAACGTCGGCCTTGTCTAGGCATCCTGTAACTTTCTAATATGCTTCAGTAAAAAGCCTTATTATTGAAATTGAGTGCCGCAGTCTCCACGTCTACTATTCACTACTTCTAATGAGGGCACCAAGGAGCAACTTTTTCCAGCACGGAGTGACGGTTCACACCAGTTCTATATATATATATATATATATATATATATATATTAAAAGTAAAAAAAATAAATTTATATTTTAAAAATAAATAAATCCTGAGAACAGTAGCGGTGGCGCTTATACATGCCTCCAACAGTAGCGCCGCACCGCTTACACATAATGACCACACACACACACACATAGATACACACACACACTCAGATTCACACATACACACACACACACCTAACTTACCTATCACAGGAGCTGTTGCAGATCATTCTCCTGTGACCTGTGGTAGCAGCCAGCCTGGTCCCGTGTAGCCCCACCCCCTCCATTCTGGTAGCCCCACCCCCTTTTCATACCCGAGTTCTGACACTGTCACAGGAGTGGGGAGAGGATGCTGCAAACTTCAATTGAAAACGTCCCTCCCACAATGGCCGCCGCCTCAGAGGAGACAGTTATTAAAGATACTAGAGGAGCCTCCTCTAGTATCTTTAATAACTGTCTCCTATGAGGCGGCGGCCATTTTAGGAGGGGCACTTACAATTGATGCTTGCAGCGTCCTCTCTTCCTCCTGTGACTGTCAGATCTCGGGCACGAAAAGGGGGCGGAGTAAAGCGGCGGGCGGGCGGACGGCGGCATGAGCGGCACGGGCCCTCTCCTCCCTGTTAGAGAGGCAGGGCCCGGGACCACTGTGCCCGCAGCACCCCCCTGATGGCGGGCCTGCCTGGAGATGAGCAGTTTGTTCTAGGAGACTATTATTTAGATCAGTGTTTTCCTTCCTTGGTCCTCAAAGCCCACTAAGGCTGGGCACACATTACAATGCTATCTCAGGGCTGAAACTAGGATTTTTGTCACCCAGGGCAAGTCAGTAATTTGGCGAACCCCCGTCCCCCACCCCATAATAAAGATAGCTCTGGTGTACAGGCGCTGACTGGCAAATTTCTACCTGGGAGCCAATTATGGCACTAATGGTTGAAAAGAACCTTTTTGCGCAGTAACCTGGAAAACTAGCACAATTAGAAACAGAAAACCACAATTAGCAGGATAATAAATAATGAGATAATAGCAGTTCTCTTTACCCGAATACTCGTTATAGCTTCAAGGGATTAAGTAATAAATAGGTCTAATTTATGTTCAAAAGGTTTATTTACACTAACTAAAAATAGAATAAAATGAACAAACATATAATACAAAATAAATTGAGGAGTGAGTCCCAGCCTACCAGAAATGGTTGGAAAGTGTGCAGTGGGTGGTAAAGCAGCACAGCATGCACAGCAGGAGGAGCAGGTCTCCCGGGCAGCATGCACATCGGAGGAGCCAGTCACCAGGGCAGCAGGAACATCGGAGGATCCCGAGTGCAGGTCCTCTCTTTACTGCCACTAGACTTCTGGGATGTATTCTTGCGGTACTTCATGTGCTACTATGTGCCGTGTACAGACAGCAGTCTGCAGCGTGTTTCTAGGACAGGTGGCAAGCTGAATTACGCCCCCACATATATATGGCGCCTGGGGCATGTGCCCCCTTAGGGCCCCCCCCTAGTTACAGCCATGGCTATCTTTACTATTTGTCATATTGGAATGACAAATCATCAAGATCGTCTAATGTATATGCAGTATTGCTCGATCCCACGGATGGCATACGTTATTGTTAGATTGATCATGCTGCATGGTCAATCTAACAATATTGTGTGTGTGCGGCCGTGCATATTCAGGAAGGATGGAAAGACATATCGTTACGTTAATGATTAAATGACGTAACCTAATGAAGGATGGAAAGACATATCGTTACGTCATTCATTAATTTGTCTAGTGTGTACTGCCAATCTGCGATGGACCAGGGCATAGGGAAATCAGCCCATCAATCGCCATGATTGTCCATCATTGTATGTGTACCCTGCCTAACAGTCCAGGTTTTAGTGATATACATGCTTGAACACAGATGGTTAAATCAAAATAACTGAGGTACTAATTAAAATATCTTAATCATTTAGCATTTAATAATATCAGATGAAGTTCTGTATATCGCCCATTTCTTTATGAAACCTGTATACGTGCATGTATCGCCATTGACATTCCAGGCTTCTCTAGGGATTTGTGCTGAAAAAACAAAACCGATGTGTCCTATGAGTTTATTGGCCTAACAACACCCTAAAGCTGTCAAGTCTATTCTGCTGCCAAGAATGCTTAACGTGGTTGGTAAATTGGAAAATAAACATCATCTTTTGCTGCTGCTGCACAATATAATCAAGACTGGAAAAATTGAGTCAGTATACCGAGTTTCTCTTTTCAAATCAAAGTATGTGTTAAGAAATTAGCACTTATTATGGGCAACAGTAAGAAAAAATATATATATTATTGAAGAGTGGAAACTCATATAATGTATATTTTAATAGATATACATTATGAGTTTCCACTCTTCAATAATATCTTTAATATATTTATACAAAGTGATTCAAAAGTCGCAGTATACCCTTTAGTTTAAAAACTGTGCAGGAAGCGGGAAAACTGACTTAGATTCAAGATGGGCGATTTCAAGATGGTGCCCATGGTGCCCAAATCTTCTTTTGATTGCCGAGTGCCGCACCTGTATACTGCATATCTATTCCTTGCTGTGAAGGCACCAGCACTATTCTGTGAAGTTGTAGTGAGTGCCGGACTGGTGTATTGTTATACATACATAAGTTGTAACACTGTAGGGGAACCGGAACCCATTTCTTGGGGTAGATGGCAGCAGGCAGCAGCTGAGAAGTCATACAAGTCCAGTTTTTATGGTGCAACTGGCCACAACCAGTTTTATTAAACAGAAAACAAAACAAACATCAAAAGAAAATACCTTGCCTGTCCGGCACTAACTAAACACAAGACGTTCCTAACGGTCTCTAAACAAAAAAAACACAGTTTCCAGTCAACACTGTATGGCTCACTTATATAAGGAAGCGTATCTCTCTCACAGAGACCCTGCAGTCTTCCCAGGCAGTCTACCTACACTAATCAGGCTAGCAGCCCTATAACCCACTTACACAGCTGAAACCCTGATTAGCCCTCTGTGAGGCCAAAGACCCGAACTGGGCCCAACGTCTGGAACTTGCCCTATCTTTCTTTCAGGGCCCGTATCCAGCTTTTCCAATAAACTGAAAAGGTTCTGACAAAACAAAACATTTTCCTAGAAGTTTTCATTTTTCTAATAGAGGTAAGACAAGAACCTGGGACAAACATACCTGCCCTCAAACACTATTCCAGTGTTCTTGTCACATATCCCCCTCCCCTGTTTCGACCTAGGGACCGGAACACTTGTAGCCCCCAAACAGAAGATGCGGGACAATGCATCTGCGTTGGCCAATTGTGTACCCGGTCTATGTTCAACAGTAAACTTAAAATCCTGCAATGCTAGAAACCATCTAGTTACCCGAGCATTCTGACCTCTATTTACATACATCCATTTTAAAGGGGCGTGATCTGTCACTAGTCTGAATTGTCTACCCAAGAGGTAATATCTCAAGGTATCTAGTGCCCACTTAATGGCCAAAGCCTCCTTTTCCACAATGGCATACCTTTTTTCATGCTCATTGAGTTTCCTACTCAAATAAATGATAGGGTGTTCATCCCCATCTCTGGTGTGGGACAACACAGCCCCTATCCCTACCTCTGAGGCATCTGTCTGTACAACAAATTATTTCGAAAAATCTGGTGTTATCAATAACGGTTGTGAACACAAAGCCACTTTTAATGCTTGGAACGCTTTTTCTGCATCAGGGTTCCATTTCACCATATTTGACTGCTTCCTTTTGGTAAGGTCTGACAACGGCACTGCTGTGGTCGCAAAATTGGGAATAAACTGTCTATAGTACCCAGTTATTCCCAAAAAAGCCCTTACCTGTTTTTTATTCACTGGACAAGGCCAGTTTTGAATAGCATCAATTTTATTCAATTGGGGCCTAATCAGATCTCTGCCTATGGTGAAGCCCAAGTATTTGACCTCCTCCATTGCGAGGCAGCACTTCTTTGGGTTAGCAGTTAACCCTGCCTCTCTGATTGAGTCCAGTACTGCTTGCACTTTAACCAAATGGGACCCCCAGTCTGTACTGTGAATTACCACATCATCCAAATAGGCAGCTGCATATTTTCTATGGGGCCTCAAAATTTTATCCATCGCCCGTTGAAAGGTTGCTGGAGCCCCATGCAACCCAAAGGGTAACATCTTATACTGGTATAGCCCCTCCGGAACCGAAAAGGCTGTTTTTTCTTTTGCACTATCAGTTAAAGGTATTTGCCAGTACCCTTTGGTCAGGTACAACGTGGTGAGAAACCTAGCTGTCCCCAGCCTTTCTATAAGCTCATCCACACGGGGCATGGGGTATGCGTCAAATTTGGACACCTCATTTAACTTACGAAAGTCATTACAGAAGCGTATGCTACCGTCTGGCTTTGGGATGAGAACTATGGGACTGGACCACTCACTGGCCCTCATTCCGAGTTGTTCGCTCGGTATTTTTCATCGCATCGCAGTGAAAATCCGCTTAGTACGCATGCGCAATGTTCGCACTGCGACTGCGCCAAGTAACTTTACTATGATGAAAGTAATTTTACTCACGGCTTTTTCTTCGCTCCGGCGATCGTAATGTGATTGACAGGAAATGGGTGTTACTGGGCGGAAACACGGCGTTTCAGGGGCGTGTGGCTGAAAACGCTACCGTTTCCTGAAAAAACGCAGGAGTGGCCGGGGAAACGGTGGGAGTGCCTGGGCGAACGCTGGGTGTGTTTGTGACGTCAACCAGGAACGACAAGCACTGAAATGATCGCACAGGCAGAGTAAGTCTGGAGCTACTCAGAAACTGCTAAGTAGTTAGTAATCGCAATATTGCGAATACATCGGTCGCAATTTTAAGAAGCTAAGATTCACTCCCAGTAGGCGGCGGCTTAGCGTGTGTAACTCTGCTAAATTCGCCTTGCGACCGATCAACTCGGAATGAGGGCCACTGTTAGATTCCTCTATGACTCCAAGTTCTAACATGGTTTTAACTTCTTTAGAAACAGCTTCTCGCTGAGCTTCAGGAATCCTATATGGCTTTAAATGGACCCTGACCCCTGGTTCTGTGACAATGTCATGTTTTATTATGGTCGTTCGGCCAGGCAGCTCTGAAAATTCTTTAACTTGATTGTTCTGATCAGCTGATAATGTCTCTGACACCTTTACTGCGGGAAGCAACCGAGGTGAAGACACCGAAGGGCAAGGCTCCGCTGACAGAGACAACCTATCTTTCCAGGGTTTGATTAAGTTAACATGGTAGATTTGTTCGGGTTTTCTCTTTCCCGGTTGGTATACTTTGTAATTAACCGCATTCAATTTTTCCCTAATCTCAAATGGACCCTGCCATTTAGCTAGGAACTTGCTTTCCACAGTGGGTACCAAAACAAGAACTCTATCTCTGGGAGGAATTACCGTATCTTGGCACTCCGGTTATATACCCTCTGTTGAGCACTTTGGGCCTGTTCCATGTGCTCTCTGACAATAGGTACCACGGCTGCAATCCTATCCTGCATTTGTGTTACATGTTCAATAACGCTTCTATAAGGAGTGGGCTGTCCTTCCCACGTCTCTTTGGCAATGTCCAACAGCCCTCTGGGGTGTCTACCATACAACAAATCAAATGGAGAAAACCCAGTAGAGGACTGAGGAACTTCTATGATGGCCATTAACAAGTAGGGCAACAAACAATCCCAGTTTTTCCCATCTCTATCAACAACCTTTTTTAACATACTTTTTTATGTTTTATTGAACCTTTCCACCAACCCATCAGTTTGGGGATGGTAGATGGATGTCCTGAGGTGAGTGACCTTAAATAATTTGCACAATTCTTTCATGATCCTTGACATAAATGGAGTACCTTGGTCAGTCAAAATTTCTTTTGGTATTCCCACTCTACTAAAAACCTGCACCAGCTCCCTAGCTATCGCCTTGGTTGTTATAGTGCATAAAGGGACAGCCTCAGGATATCGAGTGGCATAGTCCATAATTACCAGGATATACTAATGGCCCTGAGCGGACTTTAACAAGGGCCCCACGAGATCCATGGCTATTCTGTCAAATGGGACCTCTATAATAGGCATGGGGTCTAGGGGCATGGTATTGGCATTCAGGACAGGAAGAACAACATTCAGACACTTCTTTATAAACCCCTGGCCAAAAGAACCTTTGTAAAACTCTTTCAGTGGTTTTTTCTGCCCCTAAATGTCCTGCTGTAACGTGACTATGAGCTAAATCTAGTACCGTTCTCCAATAAGGCTGGGGAACTACCAGCTGTTCCACCACATCCTCACCCTTTTTGACAATGTGGTACAAGAGCTCATTACAGATGGCCATGTGGGAATACGTAACCCTGTCACCTGGTACCACAGGTTCCCCATTAACAATCTTAACATTCTCTCTAGCCTTTACCAAGGTAGGATCCTTTAACTGTTCAGACACAAACAGATCCTTCTTTACCTCCAGGTCAGGCACGCTTTCAGTTCTAACTACTATGGGGTATATGCAATTGCGGTCGAATTCCCGAAATTGTCGAATTTCGGGTCATTTTCGACCAAAAAAAATATTCGCCTATGCAATTCAGTGTTTTCCGACCAAAAAACGGACTTTCAAAATTCGACTTTTTGAAATTCGAATTTTTGCAAATTCGACTTTTCTGCAATGATACAAGTGCTGCAATTCGACCAAAGCATATTCAATTCAAGTTTGGAAATTCGACAGCTGTGCTTTTAGACAGCAAATTCGTCATTTTCAATCCGCCACACTTTGGAGGGTGAAAACAATAACAAAAAATTTAAACATGCTTTTTTTGGTGTGTTTTTTTTAGGAATAGCATATCTATTTATATTAGAAGGGATTAGGTACTTTTTTTTTTTTTTTTGGGAGGCACAAATATTATTTATATATTTTTTTAAATATTTTTTTTTTTAAATTGCTGGAACGGTAAAATCTTTAAAAAAAATGGCGTGGGGTCCCCCCTCCAAAGCATAACCAGCCTCGGGCTCTTCGAGCTGGTCCTGGTTCTAAAAATGCGGGGAAAAAATTGACAGGGGATCCCCCGTATTTTTAAAACCAGCACCGGGCTCTGCGCCTGGTGCTGGTGCCAAAAATACGGGGGACAAAAAGAGTAGGGGTCCCCCGTATTTTTAACACCAGCATCGGGCTCCACTAGCTGGACAGATAATGCCACAGCCGGGGGTCACTTTTATGCCGTGCCCTGCGGCCGTGGCATTAAATATCCAACTAGTCACCCCTGGCCGGGGTACCCTGGGGGAGTGGGGACCCCTTCAATCAAGGGGTCCCCCCCCCAGCCACCCAAGGGCCAGGGGTGAAGCCCGAGGCTGTCCCCCCCATCCAATGGGCTGCGGATGGGGGGGCTGATAGCCTTTTGTGATAATGAAAAGAATATTGTTTTTTCCAGCAGTACTACAAGTCCCAGCAAGCCTCCCCCGCAAGCTGATACTTGGAGAACCACAAGTACCAGCATGCGGGAGAAAAACGGGCCCGCTGGTACCTGTAGTACTACTGGAAAAAAAATACCCAAATAAAAACAGGACACACACACCGTCGACAGTAAAACTTTATTTCATACGTCGACACACACATACTTACCTATGTTCACACGCCGACATCGGTCCTCTTCTCCATGTAGAATCCAGGGGTACCTGAAAATAAAAGATCAATATACTCACCTCAACCAGGGTCCAGAGATAAATCCACGTACTTGTAGAAAAAAACAAACCGCAAATACCCGACCAAACGGACTGAAAGGGGTCCCATGCTGACACATGAGACCCCTTACCCCGAATGCAGAGAGACCTGTCAGTGACAGCTGTCACAGAAAGGTCTCTAAAGCCAATCAGGAAGCGCAACTTCGTTGCGCTCATCTGATTGGCTCTGCGCGTCTGAGCAGACAGCGCATCGCACAGCCCCGTCCATTATATTCAATGGTGGGAACTTAGCGGCTAGCGGTGAGGTCACCCGCCGGTCAGCGGCTGACCGCGGGTTAACCCCACCGCTACCCGCAAAGTTCCCACCATTGAAATTAATGGAGCGGCTTTGCGATGCGCTGTCACAGCACAGACAGTGCACAGCCAATCAGGTGAGCGCCACGGAAGTAGCGCTTCCTGATTGGCTGAAGGGACTTCAGTGACAGGAGTCACGTGATGTCCCGGGATTCGGGAGAAAGGGGTCTGATGTGAAAGCATGGGACCCCTTTCTTAGTCCGGTGGATCGGTGTTCGTTTTTTTTTTTTTGCCAAGTACGTGGATTATCTCTGGACCTGGATTTACCTCTGGACGCTGGAAGGTGAGTATAATTTTTTCACAGGTACCTCGGATCGTCGGAGACCGTGGCAGTCGGCGTGTCAACATGGGTAAGTATGTGTGTGTCGGTAGTGTGTAATAAAGTTTTACTATCAAGGTGTGTGTGTACTGTTTTTATTTGGGTATTTTTTTTCCAGTAGTACTACAGGTACCAGCGGGCCCGTTTTTCTCCCGCATGCTGGTACTTGTGGTTCTCCAAGTACCAGCTTGCGGGGGAGGCTTGCTGGGACTTGTAGTACTACTGGAAAAAACAATATCTTTTTATTATCACAAAAGGCTATCAGCCCCCCCATCCGCAGCCCATTGGATGGGGGGGGACAGCCTCGGGCTTCACCCCTGGCCCTTGGGTGGCTGGGGGGGGGGGGGACCCCTTGATTGTAGGGGTCCCCACTCCCCCAGGGTACCCCGGCCAGGGGTGACTAGTTGGATATTTAATGCCACGGCCGCAGGGCACGGCATAAAAGTGACCCCCGGCTGTGGCATTATCTGTCCAGCTAGTGGAGCCCGATGCTGGTGTTAAAAATACGGGGGACCCCTACTCTTTTTATCCCCCGTATTTTTGGCACCAGCACCAAGGGCAGAGCCCGGTGCTGGTTTTAAAAATACGGGGGATCCCTGCCCAATTTTTCCCCGCATTTTTAGAACCAGGACCAGCTCGAAGAGCCCGAGGCTGGTTATGCTTTGGAGGGGGGACCCCACGCCATTTTTTTTTCCGGGTTTTTCCCGTTTTTTTCCCGTTTTTTCAAATCGCGGCAAAATCCGCCAAATCGGCCGATTTTCGCCCGCGGCTCTGGCGAATCCGTTTTTCATTGAATATGGTGAATTCCGGCAGCCACCTGCCGGAATTCACCTGGCGAATTGAGTCGAATTAAAAAACGGCGAAAAATTGCCGCGATTCGCCGTGAATTGCATATACCCCTATGTCTCTGTTGCCAGCAAGAGGGTCCTCACTGGACTCCCCATCTGTCACTTCCCAAGCCAAACTAGCAAAAGGCAAAGGGTCAGAAAGTTCCGAAGACACACGTACCTCCATAAAATCACCGGTATTATCAACTGGCAATTTACTTCTCACATCTGTTGATAAACGTGATTCCCACAGTTTCCAAAAATGAGGAAAATCCCTCCCTATTATGGCCTCATGCACCAAGGTGGGGACCAGTCCTACTTTAATCATTGCTGACCCACAACAAGTTTCTATATTCACTTCAGCAGTGACATAATGTTGGGTATCCCCATGTATGCAAGTTACCCCAATAGGTATTTGCTGGACCTTTAAGGGGTTCACTAACCCAGCTTTCACGAGGGTAAATAAACTTTCTGAATCTAGCAAGGCCTCTACCCGGTTACCCTCTAAGAACACATCACACATTTGTTTTTCCAGCTCAGGTGAAGGTACCACAGTACAGGCTAGCCTAGCAAAGAAAGACATTCTGCGACATTCAAAGGCAGCATCACATTGCATGGGTTCTTGCGTGACTGGGCAATTGGCAATAACATGACCTGGCATACCACACCTAAAACATTTAACCACACGATTATCAACCCGTTTGGGCAGCATAGACCGTTCTAGCCCCATTGGCCTGTCTCCAGGGCCAGTGTTTACAGTCTCACCAGCCTTGCGTTCTCTTAATCGCCCAGCAACGTTTTCCCACGGAACAGTCTTACCAGTCTTTACTGAAGGGCACTGTCGAGGATCTATGGGTTGCTGGGTGGTCATCAGTAGTTCCTCGGCTGCCAAATACCTCTCTACCATGTCCACTAATTGGTCAGCAGTATCCGGGTTTCCATGGCTCACCCACTTGCGCAGGACCATGGGCAAAAATCTCAAATAGCGGTCCATGACGACTCTTTCAACCATCTGGGGACCAGTTAATGTCTCTGGCTGTAACCATTTTTTTGTTAGCTGAACAAGGTCGTGCATCTGGGAGCGAGGAGGCTTCTCCATGGCGTACACCCAACTGTGCACCCGTTGTGCTCGTACTGACAGCGTGACTCCCAGGCGGGTCAGGATCTCAGTCTTTAGTTTATCACAGTCCCGAGCCTCAGCAAGGCTTAAATCAAAGTACGCTTTTTGGGGCTCACCTGACAGAAAAGGTGCCAGCAGACTGGCCCACTGTGCTTTTGGCCAGTTCTCACGCTCAAATAAGCGCAAACACATACATGTCCTAATAGTCTTTTTGTCCTCCTTCAATGATGGAAAAGATGGTACCACGGATTTAGCTTCAAATATATGAAGACATTTTCAGGCAATAATAGTTCCTTATAATGCCACTAGAAGAAGACGATGGATCTCAAATAGAAAGAAAATTCATAGTGCAATATTGCCATAGAATAAAATCAAAGTATTTATTACAAATATGCAGTCACAATAAATAAAACAGGTAACAGCATATAACCATAAAAATGGTAGATGGTTCTTAGCCTGGGGACACAGCAGTTAACACGAACACCCTCTAAATGGGACAGATCCGGACTATTCCACAGAGAGGAACCGTTTGCAGCTCACCCGACCAGTCCACCGTGACAGCTCACACAGCCTGAAGCTTTTCGGACATCCAGGTCCTTCGTCAGAGGCATAGTGAGCAATCAAACATTGCAAGTCTAAATAACCCATACAATGAACTTTATGAGGAACAGGTGCATTCAAAATTAGCGCTCATTCGCGATTGACCGGAACCGGAAGTGACATATCGCTCCGTCCAGCGGAAGCGGAAGTGACATTTTTGCGTGTCATCATGCGGAAATGACGTTTTTTTGCGTGTCATCATGCGTTCCACAACCTCCGTTCCAGGAAGTGCATCTTCACCACAATTCATTTTATTAAGGAAATGTCCATCAACATAGAATCTCATCCAATAAGGTATCCATTGATTCATATCAGATAACGATGAGACATAAAACATAAAAAGTAAAAATATGTTGTAAAAATATGTTAAAAAACATTCAGATATAAGAACCAATAAGAATCACAAAAACAGGAGACGTCATTATAAAAACCACTTCAACTCAAACTCTGCATTCAGCCCTTTGGGGATTAACGTTTTCAATCTAAAAATCCATTGCATTTCTGCTTTGGCTAGTCTAATATCGATATCCTTACTCCTCCATGTAGGGCTAATGATTTGGATCCCCCAAAAGGATTTCATAAATTTAGGATTACAATTATGACAATTTTTAAAATGTGAGGAAACAGAGTGAGTTAGGAGTCCTTTTCTAATATTATAAGGACTCCTAACTCACTCTGAATCAATGGATACCTTATTGGATGAGATTCTATGTTGATGGACATTTCCTTAATAAAATGAATTGTGGTGAAGATGCACTTCCTGGAACGGAGGTTGTGGAACGCATGATGACACGCAAAAAAAACGTCATTTCCGCTTCCGCATGATGACACGCAAAAACGTCACTTCCGCTTCCGCTGGACGGAGCGATATGTCACTTCCGGTTCCGGTCAATCGCGAATGAGCGTTAATTTTGAATGCACCTATTCCTCATAAAGTTAATTGTATGGGTTATTTAGACTTGCTATGTTTGATTGCTCACTATGCCTCTGACCAAGGACCTGGATGTCCGAAAAGCTTCAGGCTGTGTGAGCTGTCACGGTGGACTGGTCGGGTGAGCTGCAAACGGTTCCTCTCTGTGGAATAGTCCGGATCTGTCCCATTTAGAGGGTGTTCGTGTTAACTGCTGTGTCCCCAGGCTAAGAACCATCTACCATTTTTATGGTTATATGCTGTTACCTGTTTTATTTATTGTGACTGCATAATTGTAATAAATACTTTGATTTTATTCTATGGCAATATTGCACTATGAATTTTCTTTCTATTTGAGATCCATCGTCTTTTTCTAGTGGCATTATAAGGAACTATTATTGCCTGAAAATTTCTTCATATATTTGAAGCTAAATCCGTGGTACCATCTTTTCCATCATTGAAGGAGGACAAAAAGACTATTAGGACATGTATGTGTTTGCGCTTATTTGAGAAAATATTTTTCTGTTTTAAATATGCCATTGGGATTGTTGTGAAGAGTCTCCCTTTTTCTCATAGCTGCACCACTGTTTGTTTTTTTGCGCAACTAGGAAAATCAGTTTTTTTATCCAGTTCTCACGCTCGGCAGTCCTTTCAAACATGGTCAGGTAGGCTTCCACATCATCAGCCTCTGTCATTTTCTGCAGGAAGTGACTGGCCCGTATAAAACTACAGCTAGTCGGAGCACTGACGGCCACATCTCCAATCCGGGCTGCAAGGCTCTCCACCACTTCTGTTAAGGCCTCTCGCTGTAGTCTCCAATTTTCCTCCATTGCCACCTGCTGCTGTCTGATGGCCTCCTGCTGAGCCGCTGTAGCTTGCAGCAGGGCTTTAAGCAGTTCCTCCATGTCGACAGATTTTTCAGGCGGCTTTGTAGCTGCTTTCACCCAGGACATATATCAAACCCTCAGGGGTGAGTCTCAGCAACTTCACACTTGGCTGTAACTGCATAAACCACCGTTTTCTGCAGGCCTCATAAAGCTGCTGCTTTCACTTATGCGCAGAACAGAATGCTTGCATTCTCCACCAAGTTGTAACACTCTAGGGGAACCGGACCCCGTTTCTTGGGGTAGATGGCAGCAGGCAGCAGTTGAGAAGTCATACAAGTCCAGTTTTTATGGTGCAACTGGCCACAACCAGTTTTATTAAACAGAAAACAAAACAAACATCAAAAGAAAATACCTTGCCTGTCCGGCACTAACTAAACACAAGACGTTCCTAACTGTCTCTAAACCAAAAAAAAACACTGTATGGCTCACTTGTATAAGGAAGCGTATCTCTCTCACAGAGATCCTGCAGTCTTCCCAGGCAGTCTGCCCACACTAATCAAGCTAGCAGCCCTATAACCCACTTACACAGCTGAAACCCTGATTAGCCCTCTGTGAGGCCAAAGACTCGAACTGGGCCCAACATCTGGAACTTGCCCTATCTTTCTTTCAGGGCCCTTATCCAGCTTTTCCAATAAACTGAAAAGGTTCTGACAAAACAAAACATTTTCCTAGAAGTTTTCATTTTTCTAATACAGGTAAGACAAGAACCTGGGACAAACATACCTGCCCTCAAACACTATTCCAGTGTTCTTGTCACAATATATATATATATATATATATATATATATATATATAAACCAGGCACGTGCGGTAAGCTAAACGGCTCAGGAGGCACTGGCTTACCCCAGAGCCAGAAATCCATGCAATATATGAGCCATAGGGTACATCTGGGCATTAAACACAGGTGCAGCAGTATAAACTCCTGAAAATTTGGTGAGGTTTGATCAGAGATGTGCTGAAAAGATTAGCAGGTGAGACCACTGCCTCACCTGCCATAGAGTTTTTACTCCAGAGTTTGGGCTATAAATATTATTAGAGTGATGCAAAGAAGATATTTTAAACACATTATTAGTATTTTTTATATACTTTATTCAGACAAAATTCTGGTTTAAACGTAAGTATGACAGGAAAGGCTCTGCCTCACCCCACCGCACGTCACTTATATATACACTGTATGTGTGTGTGTGTGTGTGTGTGTATATATATATATATATATATATATTTGTGAAACAACAATATTCAATCCCTGCGCTGCATGTCCGTGTTTTCCAGAGTCTCTTTGAAACTATTGTCCCAGTGCTGCTCAATCCAGCTCCCAGCCAGGGAGCAAACGGTATTGGTGCTAGAAACAAATCAGGAGAGCGCACTGGTAAATGTAAAATCATTCACTTTATATAGAAAAAAGCAATATCCACATACATTGCAGTTAAAACTTCCAAGCTCCGTGAAATTCACAAGACTGTCAGTGTTGTGCTGCTCAGTCGAGCTGGAACTGTCTCATCGGCTCCGGACCCGGCGGGTGACATCACAACGTCCTCAGCAAGTAGCCACGCCCAACGCATTTCGACCAATCCCCTGATGAAGACTATGATTGGTCGAAACGCGTTGGGCGTGGCTTCTTGCTGAGGACGTTGTGACGTCACCCGCCGGGTCCGGAGCCGACGAGACAGTTCCAGCTCGACTGAGCACAACACTGACAGTCTTGTGAATTTCACGGAGCTTGGAAGTTTTAACTGCAATGTATGTGGATATTGCTTTTTTCTATATAAAGTGAATGATTTTACATTTACCAGTGCGCTCTCCTGATTTGTTTCTAGCATATATATATATATTTATTTATTTATTTATTATTGTTATTTATTAACAGTTTCTTATATAGCGCAGCAAATTCCGTTGCGCATTACAACTAGACACAATTATAAGACAAAAATCAAACCGTCATTGAGGTAGGAGGGCCCTGCTTGCAAGCTTACAATCTATGGGGAAATAGGCATTGATACACAACGATAGGTGCTATCTATTGCATAGTTGTACACTAGACTGAAAAGGTTCTTGGTGGGCTGCATGATATCACATCACAGCAGTGATGAACCAGGATCAGGAGGAAAGGAGACTGAAGAAAGAAAATATGTGTGGATAAGTGTGGACTGTACTGTGGGGATATTATTGGATAGGAAAGCTAATAAGGTAATGTGAGCGGTTCTGGAATGTGATAAGCTTGTCTGAAGAGGTGAGTTTTCAAGGAACGCTTGAAGGTTTGAAGACTAGAGGTGAGTCTTATTGTACCTGGTAGGGCATTCCACAGAGTGGGTGCAGCCCGACGAAAGTCCTGTAATCATGCATGGGAGCAAGTACTGAGTGTGGATGAGAGACGTAGATCTTGTGAAGAGCGAAGGGGCGGGGTTGGGAGATATTTTGAGATAAGCGAAGAGATGTATGTTGGTGTAGTATGGTTAATAGCCATGTGTGTAAGTAACAGTATTTTATATTGAATACGGTAGAATACAGGTAACCAATGGAGGGACTGACAGAGTGGATCTGCAGACGATGAATGTCTAGCAAGGAAGAGTAGCCTCGCAGCTGCATTCAGAATACAGGATACAGCACCAGCTGTCACACTGCAGCGGGTATAGCCAGTCTAGAGCCCCTGCTGCTAACTGCTCAACCCAGCTTAAGTCCCTCCACTAGAAAAGGAAAATGGGGTAAAGTACATTACTTTAGCCACAACTCAATGTACATGAGTATATTTTCAAATGAGCTCTATAGTACCAGCAGTTGAGACTGACCACTCTCTTTATAAAAGGGCTCTGCCTGGCGTGTAATGTGTGTAAGGGGCTCTATCTGGTGTAATGTGTATAAAAGAGGCTCTACCTGGTGTAATGTGTATAAGAGGCTTTACCTGGTGTAATGTGTATAAGGAGCTCTGCCTGGTGTAATGTGTATAAAAGGGGCTCTACCTGCAGCAATATGTATAAGGAGCTCTACCCGGTGTAACGTGTAAAAAGGGGCTCTATCTAGAGTAACGTGTAAAAAAAAGGGCCTCTGCCTGGTTTACCATGTACAAAAAAAGAAGCTCTACCTGGTGTAATGTGTAGAAGGGGCTCTACCATGGCGCAATGTATATAAGGGGCTTTGCTCTACTGTGATGTAATGTGTGTATGGGGCTCTAACATGGCATAATGTGTATAAGGGGTACTACTGTGTGGTATAATGTGACTGACGGACACTACTGTTACCATATAATGTGAATTGATAATATCCTGTGGCTACGCCCCTTCCCCATGAAGCAATACCCCTATATTTTTGTGCACTGTCCCTACTTGAATTGGGGGGCGCCAAAGGAAACTTTTGCCCTTGGCGCCACAAAGTGTAGAACAGGCCCTGCCTTATATATATTACTGGTAGGTATTACTATGTATTCATGTAGTACCATCCTTGAGGGTTGAATCAGATTGTTACTCCTTATATGACAAGTACTGTTAGTATAATAGGTTTAGTGTAAATTATAGTCTTAATATAATCTAATTTGCTTGGTTGCTGGCAGATGTCACTGCATTCATTAATTATATGGCAGTGTTGATATATAATAACCTTATAAAGGCAGCCCCTAATTCAGATAAAATGTATGTCTTACTGCAGCCAGGGGTTCTCAAACGCGGTCCTCAAGGCACCCCAACAGTCCAGGTTGTAGGTATATCCATAGTTCAGCATAGATGATTAAATGAAATTCACTGAGGAGCTAATTAAGTCACCTGTGGCTAAGCATGGATAAACTTAAAACCTGAACCGTTGGGGTGCCTTGAGATCCACATTTGAGGACCATTGTATTACTGGTAGGTAGCACCCTTTATCTGTATATTATCACTGTTGGGGGCTAATCATGTTAGCGACATGCCCTATATAATATTTGCTGTTGTCAGATTAATGACATTAGTAATAGTGCCGCAGTATTTTCAGTCATTTTAAATGATACACTGCTGGCAGAAATCTCTGCACTAATTAGTATTGTAGCATTAAAATGTAATAGTACTCTTACTCATATAGGGCATACTTGCCTACCTGACCCTCTCCATGAGGGAGAAAATGCTCTGTTCCTGGACTTTCCTGGTAATGTATGATTGCCATCACCTGTAGTGAAACACCTTTCTTATCAATTAACTAGCTCACCACAGTTGATGGCAATCATACATTACCAGGAAAGTCCAGGAACAGAGCATTTTCTCCCTAATGGAGAGGGTCAGGTAGGCAGATTTATAGATTAGAATTATACTATCCTAATTTCTCCTTCCAGGTGGTGTGTGGCACTACTAACAGGATTGCACATGTTGAAAGTAAATGCACATACAGCATAGATTAATATGGGTACAGTGGCGTAACTACTGCCCCCGCAGTCCTCGCGGTGGCTTGGGGGCGAGGTGCTGCGGGGGCGCCCCTCGCCCCCAAGCCACCGCGAGGACTGCGGGGGCGCCACTGACTTTGCACAGATTGACATGCGGACGAGCGTCCGCATGTCAATCTGCGGTCTCCCTCCCTGCTGTAAGGACTTGGAGGGACACGGAGCGCATAGCGCGTCTCTCCTGTGTCCCTCCTGGCTCTCCCCCGGCCGGTCTAAGTGCCGTTCGTGAGCTCTGATTGGCTCACGAACCGGCACTTCCTTTATTAGACTTGCCGGGGGAGAGCCAGGAGGGACACAGGAGAGACGCGCTATGCGCTCAGTGTCCCTCCAACACAAAGGTGCGGGGGGGGGGGGGGGGAGAGGAGAGCAGGCACTGGGCGCATATACCTGGCACTGGGGGCATATACCTGGCACTGTGGGGGAAGATCTGGCACTGGGGGCATATACCTGGCACTGTGGGGGTAGATCTGGCACTGGGGGCATATACCTGGCACTGGGGGCATATACCTGGCACTGTGGGGGAAGATCTGGCACTGGGGGCATATACCTGGCACTGGGGGCATATACCTGGCACTGTGGGGGTAGATCTGGCACTGGGGGCATATACCTGGCACTGGGGGCATATACCTGGCACTGTGGGGGCATATACCTGGCACTGGGGGCATATACCTGGCACTGTGGGGGAAGATCTGGCACTGGGGGCATATACCTGGCACTGGGGGCATATACCTGGCACTGTGGGGGCAGATCTGGCACTGGGGGCATATACCTGGCACTGGGGGCATATACCTGGCACTGGGGGCATATACCTGGCACTGTGGGGGAAGATCTGGCACTTGGGGCATATACCTGGCACTGGGGGCATATACCTGGCACTGTGGGGGCATATACCTGGCACTGGGGGCATATACCTGGCACTGTGGGGGAAGATCTGGCACTGGGGGCATATACCTGGCACTGGGGGCATATACCTGGCACTGTGGGGGTAGATCTGGCACTGGGGGCATATACCTGGCACTGGGGGCATATACCTGGCACTGTGGGGGCATATACCTGGCACTGGGGGCATATACCTGGCACTGTGGGGGAAGATCTGGCACTGGGGGCATATACCTGGCACTGGGGGCATATACCTGGCACTGTGGGGGTAGATCTGGCACTGGGGGCATATACCTGGCACTGGGGGCATATACCTGGCACTGGGGGCATATACCTGGCACTGTGGGGGAAGATCTGGCACTGGGGGCATATACCTGGCACTGGGGGCATATACCTGGCACTGTGGGGGTAGATCTGGCACTGGGGGCATATACCTGGCACTGGGGGCATATACCTGGCACTGTGGGGGAAGATCTGGCACTGGGGGCATATACCTGGCACTGGGGGCATATACCTGGCACTGTGGGGGTAGATCTGGCACTGGGGGCATATACCTGGCACTGGGGGCATATACCTGGCACTGTGGGGGAAGATCTGGCACTGGGGGCATATACCTGGCACTGGGGGCATATACCTGGCACTGTGGGGGAAGATCTGGCACTGGGGGCATATACCTGGCACTGGGGGCATATACCTGGCACTGTGGGGGTAGATCTGGCACTGGGGGCATATACCTGGCACTGGGGGCATATACCTGGCACTGGGGGCATATACCTGGCACTGTGGGGGGAGATCTGGCAGTGGGGGCATATACCTGGCACTGGGGGCATATACCTGGCACTGTGGGGGTAGATCTGGCACTGGGGGCATATACCTGGCACTGGGGGCATATACCTGGCACTGTGGGGGAAGATCTGGCACTGGGGGCATATACCTGGCACTGGGGGCATATACCTGGCACTGTGGGGGTAGATCTGGCACTGGGGGCATATACCTGGCACTGGGGGCATATACCTGGCACTGTGGGGGAAGATCTGGCACTGGGGGCATAAACCTGGCACTGGGGGCATATACCTGGCACTGTGGGCATATACCTGGCACTGTGGGCATATACCTGGCACTGTGGGGGAAGATCTGGCACTGGGGGCATATACCTGGCACTGTGGGCATATACCTGGCACTGTGGGCATATACCTGGCACTGTGGGGGAAGATCTGGCACTGGGGGCATATACCTGGCACTGGGGGCATATACCTGGCACTGTGGGGGTAGATCTGGCACTGGGGGCATATACCTGGCACTGGGGGCATATACCTGGCACTGTGGGGGTAGATTTGGCACTGGGGGCATATACCTGGCACTGGGGGCATATACCTGGCACTGTGGGCATATACCTGGCACTGTGGGCATATACCTGGCACTGTGGGGGAAGATCTGGCACTGGGGGCATATACCTGGCACTGGGGGCATATACCTGGCACTGTGGGGGAAGATCTGGCACTGGGGGCATATACCTGGCACTGTGGGGGAATATCTGGCACTGGGGGCATATACTTGGCACTGTGGGGGAATATCTGGCACTGGGGGCATATACCTGGCACTGTGGGGGAATATTTGGCACTGGGGGGAGCAGGCACTGAGGGGGCATATGTGGCACTGTGGGGGAAGATCTGGCACTGGGGGCATATACCTGGCACTGGGGGCATATACCTGGCACTGTGGGGGAAGATCTGGCACTGGGGGCATATACCTGGCACTGGGGGCATATACCTGGCACTGTGGGGGAAGATCTTGCACTGGGGCATATACCTGGCACTGGGGGCATATACCTGGCACTGTGGGGGAAGATCTGGCACTGGGGGCATATACCTGGCACTGTGGGGGAGCAGGCACTGAGGGGGCATATGTGGCACTGTGGAGGAATATTTGGCACTGGGGGTAGCAGGCACTGAGGGGGCATATGTGGCACTGGGGGAGGGGTATATTTGGCACTGGAGGCATGTACCTGGCACTGGGGGCATATACCTGGCACTGTGGGGGAATATCTGGCACTGGGGGTAGCAGGCACTGAGGGGGCATATGTGGCACTGGGGGAGGGGTATATTTGGCACTGGAGGCATGTACCTGGCACTGGGGGCATATACCTGGCACTGTGGGGGAATATCTGGCACTGGGGGCATATGTGGCACTGGGAGCACGGCACTAGCAACAAGCACTACCCCCTAGCAACGAGCATGACACCCAGTGTATGAAACCCCTGGCAACGAGCATGACACCCAGTGCATGAAACCCCTGGCAACGAGCATGACACCCTGAGCATGAAAACCCCTGGCACCATGCATGGAACCAAGAGCATGAAACCCCTGGCAACGAGCAGGTAATTTAAAAGTAATTAGAAGCCTTACTGTAGAACTTAATGTGTAATGGGCATTACGGTGTGTGGCATAATGTATCACGGACATTGCGGTGTGTGTCATAATGTGTCGGGCATTACGGTGTGTTGTATATTATATCACGGGCATTGTGGTATGTGGTATAATGTCTCAGGATCATTGTGGTGTGTGTCATACTGTGTCACAGACATTGTATGTGCTATAATGTATCAGGGGCATTGCAGTGTGTAGCATAATGTATAACGGGCATTGCGATTCCTGTCATAATGTGTCACAGGCATTACGGTGTGTGGCATAATGTGTCGGGGGCATTACAGTGTGTGCATATTGTGTCATGTGCATTGTTGTGTGTGGCATAATGTCTAAGGGCCATTGCAGTATGTGGAATAATGTATACTGAGCATTACTATAAGGAGGAAAAATGACAAATAATGTAAGGGGCATGAATCAGGATTATTTTTCTTTCCTGTGGTGGCTAACGTCTGGGCGTGCAGGTTGCAAAACTGGGGTATAAGGTAGTCTTTTCCTGCAATACCACGCCCCTTTACGCGAAGCCACGCCCATTTTAACAAAGCCACACACCCTTTTTGGCGGCGCACGCCTACGGCGCGCACATATTTATCCCTTTGCTAATGCCAATTATGGGGGGTATGGGGGGGGGGGGGCGCCGAAGGATTTTTTGGCTTGGGGGAGGAAAATTTCTAGTTACGCCACTGTATGGGTACTATATAAATTGATTAACTGACAAGGTTGTTTAATCTGTATGATTAATAGTTCCAAAGAACCAAACTTTTGAACTAGAAAGGAGTCCTAATAATAGGTTACACATGTTGCTGTAAGATATATTTAGTTTCCCAGATAAAGAAACTAATCTGTTGCACTCAAGGAATCATTGACTATAATAAATATAACCTGCTTGTAGTCTATTTCCCTGAATCAGTGATCTTATGGTCTGTACACACGGTGAGATTTTTTCTTACGATTTTGACTATATATAATCAAAATCGTAAGAAAAGTTAGTGCAGATTGCAAGGTGAAAGTCACCTTGCGATCCCGATTCGATGCCGATGCGCGGTACCGCGTGGTCGGCATCGCAAGAATAGATAGACTGTGCAGGCAAGTCAATTTTGACTTTCTCTATAGAAGAGATAGTCAAAATTGACACTTAGCCAAAATCGCACATAGTCAGTATCGCAAGCACACTCATTATGTGCTTGCGATACTGACTATGTGCCGACCTAGCCCCTGTCGCATAGTGAGAATCGGGCACAGCCCGAATCTAACCGTGTATACAGGCCTTTAGATACAATGGTGGTCATTCCGAGTTGATCGCAGCCAGCAACTTTTTGCTGCTCCTGCGATCAACTAGTACACGCCTATGGGGGAGTGTATTTTAGCTTAGCAGGGCTGCGAACGCTTGTGCAGCCCTGCTAAGCTAAAAAAAATTCAAGCAGAACATGACTAGCCCTGGACATACTAACCCTGTGCGACGATCTCTGCGATGCTGGGGCCGGCTTTGACGTCAGACATCCGCCCTCCGTTCTCCTGGACACGCCTGCATTTTACTCACCACTCCCCGAAAACGGCTCCAAACGGTGCCGATCCGCCCAGGAACGCCTTCGTTCTGTCAATATTCTTGCGGTCGTCTCTGCGACCGCTTTCTTCGTAGGATGCAAAGTAACCCGGCGACCCCTGTCACCGGGCAACGATGTGTGTGCGCAGTGCGGCCGCTGCCCATGCACATTCCAGACCACAGCGACAAAACGATGTGTGCGAATGGGTCGGAATGACCCCCAATGTGTCCTAAATTAATTACAATATATCACTCCATTTACAGATCACATTACATTGTATCAGGTAACAGCAGGGTGAGCTGGCTGTGGCCTCTGGGTGCACTGATCTGCCTATTGCTGGACATACATTTTTAAATTATCTGGCTGATCTACTCGATATCAACAGATTGACCAGATAATTGCAGAGTGAGTGTATGTGGCTGACTGATATGAAAATATTGATCGGCCAGGCATGCTAGTAATATAATGAGAACTAAATTGACTAATGCTGTTCTTAATAAACAGTCCATTGCCAAATACTAAGAGCAGTTATTTCAAAAGTTTCCTTGGCCAAACACTTGGCATCTACGGTACCCAATGTAGGTCATTTCTTTGTGCTAAAATGCTGAGAAATACAGGCAGGTGCTTACCCATCATACACCATAAGGTAGGTGTCTGATTGGCTCCACATTTATTCTGCAGCAGAATGACCCCAAACATACAGCCAATGTCATTAAGATTAGAGATGAGCGGGTTCGGTTTCTCTGAATCCGAACCCGCACGAACTTCATGTTTTTTTTCACGGGTCCGAGCGACTCGGATCTTCCCGCCTTGCTCGGTTAACCCGAGCGCGCCCGAACGTCATCATGACGCTGTCGGATTCTCGCGAGACTCGGATTCTATATAAGGAGCCGCGCGTCGCCGCCATTTTCACACGTGCATTGAGATTGATAGGGAGAGGACGTGGCTGGCGTCCTCTCCATTTAGATTAGGAGAGAGAGAGAGAGATTGACCTGAGGCTGATACTGTAGAAGAGAGTGCAGAGTTTAGTGACTGACCACAGTGACCACCAGCAGTGCAGTTGTTTTATTTAATATATCCGTTCTCTGCCTGAAAAAAACGGTACACACAGTGACTCAGTCACATACCATATCTGTGTGCACTGCTCAGCCCAGTGTGCTGCATGCCTGCATCATCTATGTATATATTATATATCTGACTGTGCTCAGCTCACACAGCTTATAATTGTGGGGGAGACTGGGGAGCACTGCAGTGCCAGTTATAGGTTATAGCAGGAGCCAGGAGTACAAGACAGTCACATACCATATCTGTGTGCACTGCTCAGCCCAGTGTGCTGCATCATCTATGTATATATTATATATCTGACTGTGCTCAGCTCACACAGCTTATAATTGTGGGGGAGACTGGGGAGCACTGCAGTGCCAGTTATAGGTTATAGCAGGAGCCAGGAGTACATATTATATTAAAATTAAACAGTGCACACTTTTGCTGCAGGAGTGCCACTGCCAGTGTGACTGACCAGTGACCTGACCACACTGACCACCAGTATAGTTAGTAGTATACTATATTGTGATTGCCTGAAAAAGTTAAACACTCGTCGTGTGACTTCACTTGTGTGGTGTTTTTTTTTTTATTCTATAAAAAACTCATTCTGCTGACAGACAGTGTCCAGCAGGTCCGTCATTATATAATATATATACCTGTCCGGCTGCAGTAGTGATATATATATATTTTTTATATCATTATTTATCATCCAGTCGCAGCAGACACAGTACGGTAGTTCACGGCTGTAGCTACATCTGTGTCGGCACTCGGCAGTCCATCCATAATTGTATACCACCTACCCGTGGTTTTTTTTTCTTTCTTCTTTATACATACATACTACTACATCTCTTTATCAACCAGTCTATATTAGCAGCAGACACAGTACAGTACGGTAGTTCACGGCTGTGGCTACCTCTGTGTCGGCACTCGGCAGTCCGTCCATAATTGTATACCACCTAACCGTGGTTTTTTTTTCTTTCTTCTTTATACATACATACTACGACATCTCTTTATCAACCAGTCTATATTAGCAGCAGACACAGTACAGTACGGTAGTTCACGGCTGTGGCTACCTCTGTGTCGGCACTCGGCAGTCCGTCCATAATTGTATACCACCTAACCGTGGTTTTTTTTTCTTTCTTCTTCATACATACATACTACGACATCTCTTTATCAACCAGTCTATATTAGCAGCAGACACAGTACAGTACGGTAGTTCACGGCTGTGGCTACCTCTGTGTCGGCACTCGGCAGTCCGTCCATAATTGTATACCACCTAACCGTGGTTTTTTTTTCTTTCTTCTTTATACATACATACTACGACATCTCTTTATCAACCAGTCTATATTAGCAGCAGACACAGTACAGTACGGTAGTTCACGGCTGTGGCTACCTCTGTGTCGGCACTCGGCAGTCCGTCCATAATTGTATACCACCTAACCGTGGTTTTTTTTTCTTTCTTCTTCATACATACATACTACGACATCTCTTTATCAACCAGTCTATATTAGCAGCAGACACAGTACAGTACGGTAGTTCACGGCTGTGGCTACCTCTGTGTCGGCACTCGGCAGTCCGTCCATAATTGTATACCACCTACCCGTGGTTTTTTTTTCTTTCTTCTTCATACATACATACTACTACATCTCTTTATCAACCAGTCTATATTAGCAGCAGACACAGTACAGTACGGTAGTTCACGGCTGTGGCTACCTCTGTGTCGGCACTCGGCAGTCCGTCCATAATTGTATACCACCTACCCGTGGTTTTTTTTTCTTTCTTCTTCATACATACATACTACGACATCTCTTTATCAACCAGTCTATACTAGCAGCAGACACAGTACAGTACGGTAGTTCACGGCTGTGGCTACCTCTGTGTCGGCACTCGGCAGTCCGTCCATAATTGTATACCACCTAACCGTGGTTTTTTTTTCTTTCTTCTTCATACATACATACTACGACATCTCTTTATCAACGAAGTCTATATTAGCAGCAGACACAGTACGGTAGTTCACGGCTGTAGCTACCTCTGTGTCGGCACTCGGCAGTCCGTCCATAATTGTATACTAGTATCCATCCATCTCCATTGTTTACCTGAGGTGCCTTTTAGTTGTGCCTATTAAAATATGGAGAACAAAAATGTTGAGGTTCCAAAATTAGGGAAAGATCAAGATCCACTTCCACCTCGTGCTGAAGCTGCTGCCACTAGTCATGGCCGAGACGATGAAATGCCAGCAACGTCGTCTGCCAAGGCCGATGCCCAATGTCATAGTACAGAGCATGTCAAATCCAAAACACCAAATATCAGTAAAAAAAGGACTCCAAAACCTAAAATAAAATTGTCGGAGGAGAAGCGTAAACTTGCCAATATGCCATTTACCACACGGAGTGGCAAGGAACGGCTGAGGCCCTGGCCTATGTTCATGGCTAGTGGTTCAGCTTCACATGAGGATGGAGGCACTCAGCCTCTCGCTAGAAAAATGAAAAGACTCAAGCTGGCAAAAGCAGTAGCACCGCAAAGAACTGTGCGTTCTTCGAAATCCCAAATCCACAAGGAGAGTCCAATTGTGTCGGTTGCGATGCCTGACCTTCCCAACACTGGACGTGAAGAGCATGCGCCTTCCACCATTTGCACGCCCCCTGCAAGTGCTGGAAGGAGCACCCGCAGTCCAGTTCCTGATAGTCAGATTGAAGATGTCAGTGTTGAAGTACACCAGGATGAGGAGGATATGGGTGTTGCTGGCGCTGGGGAGGAAATTGACCAGGAGGATTCTGATGGTGAGGTGGTTTGTTTAAGTCAGGCACCCGGGGAGACACCTGTTGTCCGTGGGAGGAATATGGCCGTTGACATGCCTGGTGAAAATACCAAAAAAATCAGCTCTTCGGTGTGGAACTATTTCAACAGAAATGCGGACAACAGGTGTCAAGCAGTGTGTTCCCTTTGTCAAGCTGTAATAAGTAGGGGTAAGGACGTTAACCACCTCGGAACATCCTCCCTTATACGTCACCTGCAGCGCATTCATAATAAGTCAGTGACAAGTTCAAAAACTTTGGGTGACAGCGGAAGCAGTCCACTGACCAGTAAATCCCTTCCTCTTGTAACCAAGCTCACGCAAACCACCCCACCAACTCCCTCAGTGTCAATTTCCTCCTTCCCCAGGAATGCCAATAGTCCTGCAGGCAATGTCACTGGCAATTCTGACGAGTCCTCTCCTGCCTGGGATTCCTCCGATGCATCCTTGCGTGTAACGCCTACTACTGCTGGCGCTGCTGTTGTTGCTGCTGGGAGTCGATGGTCATCCCAGAGGGGAAGTCGTAAGCCCACTTGTACTACTTCCAGTAAGCAATTGACTGTTCAACAGTCCTTTGCGAGGAAGATGAAATATCACAGCAGTCATCCTGCTGCAAAGCGGATAACTAAGGCCTTGACAACTATGTTGGTGTTAGACGTGCGTCCGGTATCCGCCATTAGTTCACAGGGAACTAGACAATTTATTGAGGCAGTGTGCCCCCGTTACCAAATACCATCTAGGTTCCACTTCTCTAGGCAGGCGATACCGAGAATGTACACGGACCTCAGAAAAAGACTCACCAGTGTCCTAAAAAATGCAGTTGTACCCAATGTCCACTTAACCACGGACATGTGGACAAGTGGAGCAGGGCAGGGTCAGGACTATATGACTGTGACAGCCCACTGGGTAGATGTATGGACTCCCGCCGCAAGAACAGCAGCGGCGGCACCAGTAGCAGCATCTCGCAAACGCCAACTCTTTCCTAGGCAGGCTACGCTTTGTATCACCGGTTTCCAGAATACGCACACAGCTGAAAACCTCTTACGGCAACTGAGGAAGATCATCGCGGAATGGCTTACCCCAATTGGACTCTCCTGTGGATTTGTGGCATCGGACAACGCCAGCAATATTGTGTGTGCATTAAATATGGGCAAATTCCAGCACGTCCCATGTTTTGCACATACCTTGAATTTGGTGGTGCAGAATTATTTAAAAAACGACAGGGGCGTGCAAGAGATGCTGTCGGTGGCCAGAAAAATTGCGGGACACTTTCGGCGTACAGGCACCACGTACAGAAGACTGGAGCACCACCAAAAACTACTGAACCTGCCCTGCCATCATCTGAAGCAAGAAGTGGTAACGAGGTGGAATTCAACCCTCTATATGCTTCAGAGGTTGGAGGAGCAGCAAAAGGCCATTCAAGCCTATACAATTGAGCACGATATAGGAGGTGGAATGCACCTGTCTCAAGCGCAGTGGAGAATGATTTCAACGTTGTGCAAGGTTCTGATGCCCTTTGAACTTGCCACACGTGAAGTCAGTTCAGACACTGCCAGCCTGAGTCAGGTCATTCCCCTCATCAGGCTTTTGCAGAAGAAGCTGGAGACATTGAAGGAGGAGCTAACACGGAGCGATTCCGCTAGGCATGTGGGACTTGTGGATGGAGCCCTTAATTCGCTTAACAAGGATTCACGGGTGGTCAATCTGTTGAAATCAGAGCACTACATTTTGGCCACCGTGCTCGATCCTAGATTTAAAGCCTACCTTGGATCTCTCTTTCCGGCAGACACAAGTCTGCTGGGGTTGAAAGACCTGCTGGTGAGAAAATTGTCAAGTCAAGCGTAACGCGACCTGTCAACATCTCCTCCTTCACATTCTCCCGCAACTGGGGGTGCGAGGAAAAGGCTCAGAATTCCGAGCCCACCCGCTGGCGGTGATGCAGGGCAGTCTGGAGCGACTGCTGATGCTGACATCTGGTCCGGACTGAAGGACCTGACAACGATTACGGACATGTCGTCTACTGTCACTGCATATGATTCTCTCACCATTGAAAGAATGGTGGAGGATTATATGAGTGACCGCATCCAAGTAGGCACGTCACACAGTCCATACTTATACTGGCAGGAAAAAGAGGCAATTTGGAGGCCATTGCACAAACTGGCTTTATTCTACCTAAGTTGCCCTCCCACAAGTGTGTACTCCGAAAGAGTGTTTAGTGCCGCCGCTCACCTTGTCAGCAATCGGCGTACGAGGTTACATCCAGAAAATGTGGAGAAGATGATGTTCATTAAAATGAATTATAATCAATTCCTCCGCGGAGACATTGACCAGCAGCAATTGCCTCCACAAAGTACACAGGGAGCTGAGATGGTGGATTCCAGTGGGGACGAATTGATAATCTGTGAGGAGGGGGATGTACACGGTGATATATCGGAGGGTGATGATGAGGTGGACATCTTGCCTCTGTAGAAACAGTTTGTGCAAGGAGAGATTAATTGCTTCTTTTTTGGGGGGGGTCAAAACCAACCCGTCATATCAGTCACAGTCGTGTGGCAGACCCTGTCACTGAAATGATGGGTTGGTTAAAGTGTGCATGTCCTGTTTTGTTTATACAACATAAGGGTGGGTGGGAGGGCCCAAGGACAATTCCATCTTGAACCTCTTTTTTCTTTTATTTTTCTTTGCGTCATGTGCTGTTTGGGGAGGGTTTTTTGGAAGGGACATCCTGCGTGACACTGCAGTGCCACTCCTAAATGGGCCCGGTGTTTGTGTCGGCCACTAGGGTCGCTAATCTTACTCACACAGTCAGCTACCTCATTGCGCCTCTTTTTTTCTTTGCGTCATGTGCTGATTGGGGAGGGTTTTTTGGAAGGGACATCCTGCGTGACACTGCAGTGCCACTCCTAAATGGGCCCGGTGTTTGTGTCGGCCACTAGGGTCGCTAATCTTACTCACACAGTCAGCTACCTCATTGCGCCTCTTTTTTTCTTTGCGTCATGTGCTGATTGGGGAGGGTTTTTTGGAAGGGACATCCTGCGTGACACTGCAGTGCCACTCCTAAATGGGCCCGGTGTTTGTGTCGGCCACTAGGGTCGCTAATCTTACTCACACAGTCAGCTACCTCATTGCGCCTCTTTTTTTCTTTGCGTCATGTGCTGATTGGGGAGGGTTTTTTGGAAGGGACATCCTGCGTGACACTGCAGTGCCACTCCTAAATGGGCCCGGTGTTTGTGTCGGCCACTAGGGTCGCTAATCTTACTCACACAGTCAGCTACCTCATTGCGCCTCTTTTTTTCTTTGCGTCATGTGCTGATTGGGGAGGGTTTTTTGGAAGGGACATCCTGCGTGACACTGCAGTGCCACTCCTAAATGGGCCCGGTGTTTGTGTCGGCCACTAGGGTCGCTAATCTTACTCACACAGTCAGCTACCTCATTGCGCCTCTTTTTTTCTTTGCGTCATGTGCTGATTGGGGAGGGTTTTTTGGAAGGGACATCCTGCGTGACACTGCAGTGCCACTCCTAAATGGGCCCGGTGTTTGTGTCGGCCACTAGGGTCGCTAATCTTACTCACACAGTCAGCTACCTCATTGCGCCTCTTTTTTTCTTTGCGTCATGTGCTGATTGGGGAGGGTTTTTTGGAAGGGACATCCTGCGTGACACTGCAGTGCCACTCCTAAATGGGCCCGGTGTTTGTGTCGGCCACTAGGGTCGCTTATCTTACTCACACAGTCAGCTACCTCATTGCGCCTCTTTTTTTCTTTGCGTCATGTGCTGATTGGGGAGGGTTTTTTGGAAGGGACATCCTGCGTGACACTGCAGTGCCACTCCTAGATGGGCCAGGTGTTTGTGTCGGCCACTAGTGTCGCTTAGCTTAGTCATCCAGCGACCTTGGTGCAAATTTTAGGACTAAAAATAATATTGTGAGGTGTGAGGTATTCAGAATAGACTGAAAATGAGTGGAAATTATGGTTTTTGAGGTTAATAATAATATGGGATCAAAATGACCCCCAAATTCTATGATTTAAGCTGTTTTTTAGTGTTTTTTTAAAAAAACACCCGAATCCAAAACACACCCGAATCCGACAAAAAAAATTCGGTGAGGTTTTGCCAAAACGCGGTCGAACCCAAAACACGGCCGCGGAACCGAACCCAAAACCAAAACACAAAACCCGAAAAATTTCAGGCGCTCATCTCTAATTAAGATCCATCTTCAGCATAAAAAAGAACAAGGATTGTCCCCATAGAGCCCTGATCTCAACATCATCGCGTCTGTCTGGGATTACATGAAGGGACAGGATTTGAGCAATCCTAAATCCTTAGAATATCTATGTTTAGTTCTCCAAGATGTTTGGAACAACATCCCTGCCGAAAAACTGTGTGCAAGTGTACCTAGGAGAATTGATGCTGTTTTAAAGGCAAAGGATTGTCACACCAAATATTGATTTGATTTAGATTGTTTCTTCTGTTCATTCACATTTTGTTAATTGTTAAAAAATAAACTATTAACACTTCTATTTTTGAAAGCATTCTTGCATTTTTTCACCCCTGCCTAAAACACAGTAGTGTATATACAGTTCTCATACATATGAATTATGAAATTATGATTCCAAAGTGAGTTCAGACATGGAATTACGGCTCTGATTATATGATATTTATTCACAGGCAAATCAAATTATACAGATTAAGCTATACACAGTAGTAATATTATTTATTTTATTTATTTATTAACAGTTTCTTATATAGTGCAGCAAATTCCGTTGCGCTTTAGAATTGGACACAATGATACAACAAAACTGGTTAATAAACAAACAAACAAACAGTCAGAGGTAGGAAGGACCTGCTCGCAAGCTTACAATCTATAGGGAAATAGGCATTAATACACAAGGATAGGTACTATCTCTTGCATATTTGTCCACCGGATTGCAAAGGTTCTAGGTGGGTTGCATGATATCACATCACAGCAATGATGAACCCAGGTCAGAAAGAAGGGAAAGTGAAGAAACAGAAAATATGTGGATGATATGTGCGGACTGTACAGTGGGGATATAATCAGATAGGAAAGCTTATGAAGGTTGAGTGAGCGGTTCAGGAATGTGATAAGCTAGCCTGAAGAGGTGGGTTTTCAGGGAACGTTTGACGGTTTGGAGACTAGGGGAGAGTCTTGTTGTGCATGGTAGGGCAGTCCACAGAGTGGGTGCAGCCCGATGGAAGTCCTGCAATCATGCATGGGAGCAAGTAATGAGTGTGGATGAGAGACGTAGATCTTGTGAAGATCGGAGAGGTCGGGTTGGGAGATATTTTTAGATGAGCGAAGAGATGTACATTGGTGTAGTATGGTTAATGGCCTTATGTGTGAGTAAAAGTATTTTATATTGAATACGGTAGAATACAGGTAACCAATGGAGGGACAGACAGAGTGGATCTGCAGACGATGAACGTCTAGCAAGGAAGAGTAGCCTCGCAGCTGCATTCAGAATGGATTGTAGTGGTAAGAGTCTCTTCTTGGTAAGACCATTAAGAAGACTATTGCAATAATCAATGCGGGAGATAATGAGAGCATGGGTTAGAGTTTTTGCAGTGTCTTGTGTAAGGTATGGTCATATTTTGGATATGTTTTTTAGATGCATGTAACATGATCTTGAGACAGATTGAATGTGGGGAGCAAAGGACAGTTCTGAGTCAAGTATGACACCTAGGCAGCGAGCTTGTGGAGTAGGATTGATTGTTGAGTTCTCAACAGTGATAGAGATATCAGGTTGGTAACTACTATTGGCCAGTGTAAATATAAGTAGCTCTGTTTTGGAAATATTAAGTTTGAGGTGGCGAGATGACTTCCAAGATGAAACAACAGAAAGGCATTTAGTGACCCTGACCAATACAGATGGTGACAAATCTGGGGAGGATAGGTAGATTTGAGTATCATCTGCGTACAGATGATACTGAAATCCAAAAGAGCTGATTAGTTTACCAAGAGATGAGGTATAGACTGAGAAAAGCAGAGAACCTAAGACCGAGCCTTGTGGTACTCCAACTGAAAGAGGTAACGAAGAAGAGGTGGATTCAGAGAAGCGAACACTGAAGGAGCAATTAGATAAGTAGGATAGGAACCAAGAGAGGACTGTGTCTTTAAGACCTAGGGATTGTAGTGTTTGTATAAGAAGAAAATGGTCAACAGTGTCAAAAGCAGCAGAGAGATCTAGAAGAATAAGAAGTCAGTCATGGCCGTTGGACTTTGCAGTGACCAGATCATTCACTACTTTAGTCAGTGCTGTATCTGTGGAGTTAGAGTGCTGGGAACAAAAGCCTGACTGAAGTGGGTCAAATAAATTGTGTGTTTTAAGAAAGTGTGAGGCGAGTGTAGGCAAGTCTCTCAACTAGCTTGGAGAGGCATGGCAGCTGAGAGATGGGACGGTAGTTTGAGAGATTGTTAGGGTCAGAATTTTGTTTTTTCAGAATGGGAGTAATCAGTGCATGCTTGAACAGTGAAGGAAAGATACCAGTAGAGAGAGAGAGATTACAGATAATACATATAATAATGATGCTTATACTTCCAAAAAACATAATAATTTAACATACAATTTATCAAACATAGACAATTACTAACATACATTTTATACTTGCAAGTACATAGTTACTGTCCTAAAGATCATTTCCTCTGTGTGAACATATCTCTTTCCTCCTCCTGCACATAGCTTCTTCTTTACTCCTCATCTTCTTTCTTTCTGACCCTTTTGACTTCTCCATCACTTCTGATCACCTACCTTCCCTACCTCTAGATTGTGCACTTGAATTATATATTATACATGTGTTACATTATACTGCATAGGACTATGGTCTGTTTTGTACAGTGCATTTCTGTTATTAACCTGGTACATTAACATTCATGCACTAGCAGTATTTACTATATATATTTATCAAGGGGCCCAGACCATGCACTCCCTAATGGTTTGCCAAGCATCTAAGCATTGGCCCCTACCACTGCATTCCCCCGGTGGGCCCTTCATGCCCCAGTCCGACACTGGATACTGTTAGAAGTTGTCATATGAATCAAAAACATATACCATACACTCCTTATATAATGCTATCAGCACCTACACTTGTGGTTCCCAGCCTCTCCCTATATTTTTTGTGTAAATATGTGTGTGTATACTCGTGTGTACATTTGTGTGTGTGTGTATGTATATATATATATATATATATATATATATATATTTACTCTGTATATATGACACACAGATAAGTATTATGGATGTGAAATGAGATGAGTATGCAGGTAACTTGGTAAACTACCAAAACTAAGATTTTTACTTGGTAGTCTCTGTTCTAGGTACAGGTTCCTTGAATTTTCCGCAGAGAGGTATGGAGGACGAATCAACATGGAGAATTATACCTATGAACTTTCAACTAGAGTTATAATTTATTTATGAAAGTGTTCTTGTCAATAAACTTTCAAATAGCTGATGAACACTACTTTCTTCACAATAGCTTACAGTTTACAGTAGTTTACAATTTTCAATAAGTTACAAACAAAAAAAAACAGTAAACTTGTTTTACTGCGGAACTTGGTGTCTTGAAGTTTTTCGCAGGAACAGTGTAAGATTGCCTGGATCAGAGGTTCTGTTCTAGAACACATTTAAGCATTCCATAAACATTCATGCATTTGAACCATTTACTTTCATTGTTAGTAATAGCACAGGGTAGTAAAATTCTTCATCAGAATTATATCAAATCAATTGTACCAATGGTCAATAATGGCTTGTCTTAACAGGCCAGTAACCATGGGGGTCATTCCGACCCGTTCGCATGCAGTGTGAACGGTTCGGGACTGTGGCTGCGCGGCGCCCGCAATGCGCACGCACGCCGTTGCCCGGCGATGGTTGTCGCCGGGCAGCGACGTCGCCATTGCAGAAAGTGATCGCTGCGGCTTTTGCTTGAAGACTGACAGGCGGGAGTGGTTCCGGGGCGTCAACTGACCGTTTTCAAGGTGTGGCGAGGTGAACGCAGGCGGATCCAGGCGTTTGGAGGGCGGGTGTTTGACATCAATCCCGGGACCTTCGTCGCTGGATCCATCGCACAGGGTAAATAGGTCTGAGCCTGGTCTTGTTTTGCAGGAAACATAGCCCTGCTATGCTAAAATAAAGTCCCCCATAGGCGGCGTCGAGTTAATCGCACGAGCAGCAAAAAGTTGCTATGTGCGATCAACTCGGAATGAGGGCCCATATACATATGTATGCAAACAATAACACAGTGAATTTATAACCTTCTATTCTACTAGGTAGAGATGGGTCCACGGTTATCTTGACTAGTTTTCTGAGCCTGGGCACAACATGACTTATTAGCATAAACCCTTCATCTGTTCTCAACTGCAATACAATACAGAGAACAATATAGCAGGGGATTAAGAATTATAGCAGGGAATTAAGGGAGTCATTCCGACCCGTTTGCACGCAGCGGTTTATCGCTGCGGTGCGAACAGGTACGGAATGCACATGCGCGGCGGCGCAGTGCGCCTGTGTGACATTGCCCGGCAACAGGGGTCGCCGGGTTATGTCGCGGGTACCAAAGGAAGTGGTCGCAGAGCCAACCACAAAGAAGATTGACAGGAAGAAGGCGTTCCAGGGCGGATCCGGACCGTTTGGAGCCGTTTTCGGGGAGTGGTGAGTAAAATGCAGGCGTGTCCAGGAGAACGGAGGGCAGATGTCTGAAGTCAAAGCCGACTCCAGCATCGCAGGGATCGTCGCACAGGGTAAGTATGTCCAGGCTTAATCTTCTTTTGCTTGAAATTTTTTTAGCTTAGCAGGGCTGCACAAGCGTTTGCAGTCCTGCAAAGCTAAAATACACTCCCCCATAGGTGTGGACTAGTTGATCGCAGCAGCAGCAAAAAGTTGCTGGCTGCGATCAACTCGGAATGACCACTCAAGTCCGACTGGCCAGTCTCAGTTAATCCCATTAAAGGTCAAGATAAATGTGTACCCATCTGTACTATACATATTCCCAGTTAGCTCAAATAATAAAGGCCCTCATTCCGAGTTGTTCGCTCGTTCTTTTTCATCGCATCGCAGTGAAAATCCGCTTAGTACGCATGCGCAAAGTTCGCACTGCGACTGCGCCAAGTAACTTTACTATGAAGAAAGTATTTTTACTCACGGCTTTTTCTTCGCTCCGGCGATCGTAATGTGATTGACAGGAAATGTGTGTTACTGGGCGGAAACACGGCGTTTCAGGGGCGTGTGGCTGAAAACGCTACCGTTTCCGGAAAAAACGCAGGAGTGGCCGGAGAAACGGTGGGAGTGCCTGGGCGAACGCTGGGTGTGTTTGTGACGTCAACCAGGAACGACAAGCACTGAAATGATCGCACAGGCAGAGTAAGTCTGGAGCTACTCAGAAACTGCTAAGTAGTTAGTAATCGCAATATTGCGAATACATCGGTCGCAATTTTAAGAAGCTAAGATTCACTCCCAGTAGGCGGCGGCTTAGCGTGTGTAACTCTGCTAAATTCGCCTTGCGACCGATCAACTCGGAATGAGGGCCAAAGTTCAGCTGAGTTCTTTACTGATGGTACACATTGAAAGGAAAATCCTCCTTTGTAATGTACATACAGTAAGTAACATGGTATAAGTACTGGCCAACACTTGAAACTCCTTATGCTGCAGTAGCTGACATATAAATGTCACGATCCGGGTATCTGGACGCCATTTCTTACCCATCAGATGCCTCCTAAGGTTGGCTCAGCGCTCCAGGACCGGATCCCATCTGTTATCCTGATGTGTACATTCCTGTATCCTCTCCTGTCACTCTGGGACGCTGTCACAGTGAACGCCATATTACACCTGGCATGGCGTCTCCCGCGGCCTCCGCCGCCGTCCCTGAACTTCTGCATGCAGAGTGTCTGAGTGGCGATTACGTCAGCCGCGGCCTCCGCTGTGTCCGCGTGGTTGGATGTGCATCTGTCAGCCTGGCGCCTCCTGTCTCCGGTGGCCGGCGCCGCCATTACTGTTTTCATTACCACATGGATTACAAACCAAACTTCCCTCCAAGTGTCTGCATGGGTGCAGCCATCTTGGATTCTGTCAGCTGATCATTTCCACCAATCTGTTCTCAGTATTGATAATCTGCATAATTGCCTAGCCAATCCCTTCCTTGCTGCAGGTATAAATACACTGTGCCTGAGCAAGGAAGGCGTCAGTGCTTTGGTTGTCAAACCTAGTTCCTGTTTGTCTCTCTCCTGTGATTGTCTTCCAGGTTCCAGCTCCTGTCTCAAGACTTCCACCATAGAGACCCGCACCAGCATTCCACCTGCGGTGTAGCCTGACTCTCCAATCCATTGTGGATTCATCTGTTTCCAGCTACAACATTACCTGCTTCCAGCTCAGCTTCCAGCAGAGTACAGCTTCCCTTAAAGGGCCGGTGTCCTTTCTACACTTTACCACTCTCCACCGGTATTATTATTTCTCCGCTCTCAAGTTCTACATTTCAGTTCATATTTCATCGCTCCCAAGTTCATTTATTATTTAACTGGTTCCAGCCAGTATCCACTCCGTGCTAACAACAGTCTGGTTCCATCCAGTATCCACAGCAGCTGTTTTATCTTCAGCAACCCAGCTTTTCCTGGAACACCAGCTGGCACAATCCTGGGTTATCTCCATTGCTACAGTCGGGCCTGGTAAGGACTTTCCATCTAGAAGATCATAAGAACTATCTCACACTACCAGTGCCCTGTGGCTCCTGCCATCCTGTAGTACCCAGGAACTGTATTTATTCTTTGCTGACTTTTACGTTTTCTTTTACTGCTGCCGTGTTGCGGAGTTGTCATAATAAACATCATTGACTTTTATCCAAGTTGTCGTGGTCACGCCTTCGGGCAGTTATTATTCATGTTACTTACATGTCCAGGGGTCTGATACAACCTCCCAGGTTCCGGTACATCTCAGCCCCTACAACTGAGGCTGCCTCCCGTCAGCTCAGGCCCTCAGTTGTGACAGTAAGCACTGACCCAATGAATCCAGCCGGAGACCAGGATCAAGCGGCCAGGCCGATGCAAGAACTGGCAGCCCGACTAGAACATCAGGAGGCTGCACAGGGCCACATCATCCGCTGTCTCCAGGATCTCTCTACTCGGCTGGATGGGATTCAGACAACTCTCCGTGGATCAGGCGCGTCTGGTGCGTCAACCACAGTGACTCCAGCTATAACCCCACCCACCTTACCCATTTCTGCTCCACGTCTTCATCTTCCAACGCCAGCAAAATTTGACGGATCTCCAAGATTCTGCAGGGGATTTCTCAACCAGTGTGAGATTCAGTTTGAGCTACAACCTGGCAATTTTCCCAGTGACCGTACAAAAATTGCCTACATTATTTCTCTTCTCAGTGGCTCAGCCCTTGATTGGGCATCACCGTTATGGGAGAGGTCCGACACCCTGCTATCTTCCTACACTGCCTTCGTGTCAACATTCAGGCGCATCTTCGACGAGCCAGGCCGGGTAACCTCAGCTTCATCCGAGATTCTCCGTTTACGCCAGGGGTCACGTACTGTAGGACAATATCTGATACAGTTCCAGATCCTGGCATCCGAACTGGCATGGAACGACGAGGCCCTGTATGCTGCATTCTGGCATGGCTTATCTGAGCGTATTAAAGATGAGTTAGCTACCAGAGACTTTCCTTCTAAGTTAGATGAGCTAATCTCACTCTGCACGAAAGTTGATTTACGTTTCAGAGAGAGAGCAACTGAGCGTGGAAGATCATCTGCTCCAAAATCTTCTGCTCCTCCTCCTCGTCAACTGTCACCATCTAAAGATGAGCCCATGCAACTTGGCCATTCCCGTTTAACTCCTGCTGAGCGCCGAAGACGTCTCTCCGAGTTTCTCTGTCTCTATTGTGCAGCTCCGTCTCACACCATTAATGCCTGTCCCAAACGTCCGGGAAACTCCAAATCCTAGCTCGCCAAGGAGAGGGCCGGCTAGGAGTAATGATCTCCTCTCCATCTCCTCAAGATTGTAATCTCCCAGTCTCGCTTCAAGTTGCTCAACGTTATCGGAACGTCATTGCCCTCCTTGATTCCGGAGCAGCTGGGAACTTTATTACCGAAGCCTATGTTAAACGGTGGTCCCTACCCACCGAGAGACTTTCTTCGTCCATTTCTTTAACTGCCGTGGATGGCAGCAAAATTTTTGATGCAGTTATTTCTTTAAGGACTCTATCAGTTCGTCTGAGAGTGGGAGTTCTTCATTCCGAACTTATTTCTTTTTTAGTGATTCCAAGAGCCACACATCCTGTGGTCCTGGGCCTTCCATGGCTCCGTCTTCACAATCCTACAATTGATTGGACGACTACGCAAATCCTGGCATGGGGTTCCTCCTGTGCTGAGACATGTTTGTTTAAAGTATTGCCTGTCTGTTCTTCCTCCCCCAGGTCGTCTGATGTTCCACCTCCTCCATATCAAGATTTCACGGATGTGTTCAGTAAAGCTTCTGCTGATATCCTTCCTCCTCATAGAGAATGGGACTGTCCGATTGATCTCGTTCCAGGGAAGGTTCCACCTCGAGGCCGAACTTATCCGTTGTCTCTGCCTGAGACGCATTCTATGGAGGAATATATTAAAGAGAACCTAGCAAAGGGGTTCATTCGACCTTCTTCTTCTCCAGCCGGCGCAGGCTTCTTTTTTGTAAAAAAGAAAGATGGTGGTCTGCGGCCGTGCATCGACTACAGAGGTTTGAACGACATTACCATCAAGAACCGTTATCCTTTACCCCTGATTACTGAGCTCTTTGACAGAGTTAGCGGAGCTACCATCTTTACAAAGCTGGACTTGCGAGGTGCATACAATCTCATCCGGATCCGTGAGGGTGACGAGTGGAAGACCGCCTTTAACACCCGTGACGGACATTATGAGTACCTCGTCATGCCCTTCGGATTGAGCAATGCTCCAGCTGTCTTCCAGCATTTTGTCAATGAGATCTTCAGAGACATTCTATACCGTCATGTCGTGGTCTATCTAGACGATATCCTCATTTTTGCCAACGATTTAGAGGAACATCGTTTTTGGGTTAAAGAGGTTCTGTCCCGTCTCCGTGTCAATCATCTCTATTGCAAATTAGAAAAATGCGTCTTTGAAGTCAAGTCCATTCCGTTTCTAGGGTACATTGTGTCCGGTTCCGGACTAGAGATGGATCCTGAGAAACTACAAGCAATCCAAAATTGGCCGGTACCCTTAACCCTCAAAGGGGTCCAGAGGTTCTTAGGGTTCGCCAACTATTACCGAAAGTTTATACGAGACTTTTCCACCATTGTGGCGCCTATTACTGCTTTCACTAAGAAGGGTGCTAACCCGTCCAAGTGGTCTGAAGAAGCCATGCAAGCATTTCATCTTTTAAAACAAAGGTTCATCTCTGCGCCTGTTCTGAAACAGCCTGACATCGACTCTCCTTTCATCTTAGAGGTGGATGCCTCCTCCGTTGGAGTAGGAGCGGTGTTATCTCAGAGGGCTAAAGATGGCCATTTACACCCTTGCAGTTTCTTCTCCCGGAAGTTCTCCCCAGCTGAGCGCAACTATGCCATTGGCGACCAGGAGTTGCTAGCCATCAAGCTCGCTCTAGAAGAGTGGAGGTATCTGTTGGAGGGAGCTTCTCATTCAATCACCATACTTACAGACCACAAGAACCTTTTATACCTGAAGGGCGCACAATGTCTCAACCCTCGTCAGGCCAGATGGGCACTTTTCTTTTCCAGGTTCGACTTTAAACTCCAGTTCTGTCCGGGCTCTCAGAATCGCAAGGCCGATGCCCTTTCCCGCTCATGGGAGCAAGAAAATGAGTCAGAGTCTTCAGACAAGCATCCTATTATAAATCCGTTGGCATTCTCCACGGTAGGGATGGACTCTACGCCCCCATCAGGGAAAAGTTTTGTGAAGCCGATGCTAAGGAAGAAGCTCATGCATTGGGCCCATGCTTCCCGTTTTGCCGGACATACAGGTATCCAAAAAACCCTGGAGTTTATCTCTAGGTCCTATTGGTGGCCAACTCTGAAAAAGGACGTCTTGGAGTTTATTACATCTTGCCCAAAGTGTGCCCAACATAAAGTATCCCGCCAGTCGCCTGCGGGGCAACTGGTTCCACTATCCGTTCCCCGTCGACCATGGACCCACTTGTCGATGGATTTCATTACAGACTTACCCATGTGTAACAAGTTCAATACCATCTGGGTGGTAGTTGACCGGTTCACCAAGATGGCACACTTCATTCCTCTCACCGGTCTTCCGTCAGCTTCCAAGTTGGCTCAAGTATTCATACAAGAGATCTTCCGACTCCACGGTCTTCCTGAAGAAATTATCTCAGATCGAGGAGTTCAATTCACAGCCAAATTCTGGCGAAGTTTATGTCAAGTCCTCCAAGTCAAGCTAAAGTTTTCCACGGCTTACCATCCTCAGACCAATGGTCAAACCAAGAGGGTGAATCAGGACTTGGAGGCCTTCCTCCGCATCTATGTGTCCTCCTCTCAAGATGACTGGGTTCAATTACTTCCCTGGGCCGAGTTCTGTCATAACAACCAGTATCATTCTTCATCTGCTTCAACACCATTCTTCACTAACTTTGGATTCCACCCTAAAGTCCCTGAGTTCCAACCGCTTCCAGCAACTTCTGTTCCCGCAGTGGATATCACCTTGCATCAGTTTGCCAATATCTGGAAGAGCGTACGATCAGCTCTGCTCAAGGCATCGTTCAGGTACAAGAAGTTTGCGGATAAGAAGCGTCGAGCAGTTCCTGCTCTCAAGGTGGGTGATCGGGTATGGTTATCCACGAAGAATTTGAGGTTAAGAGTTCCCAGTATGAAGTTTGCACCTCGCTATATCGGTCCTTTCAAGATTGAACAAGTCATCAATCCTGTTGCTTACAGACTCCAGTTGCCTCCCTTCTTAAAAATACCCAGGACATTCCATGTTTCCCTGTTGAAACCGCTGATCTTGAATCGGTTTCATTCCTCACTTCCTCCAACTCCGAAAGTCCAAACTCAACGAGGCGTTGAGTATGAAGTGGCCAAGATCCTGGACTCACGTCACCGTTACGGTCAACTACAATATCTTATTGACTGGAAGGGTTATGGTCCTGAGGAACGTTCATGGACCAATGCTTCTGATGTCCATGCTCCTGCCTTGGTCCGGAGATTCCATTCCAGGTTTCCTCAAAAGCCAAAGAAGTGTCCTGGGGCCACTCCTAAAGGGGGGGGTGCTGTCACGATCCGGGTATCTGGACGCCATTTCTTACCCATCAGATGCCTCCTAAGGTTGGCTCAGCGCTCCAGGACCGGATCCCATCTGTTATCCTGATGTGTACATTCCTGTATCCTCTCCTGTCACTCTGGGACGCTGTCACAGTGAACGCCATATTACACCTGGCATGGCGTCTCCCGCGGCCTCCGCCGCCGTCCCTGAACTTCTGCATGCAGAGTGTCTGAGTGGCGATTACGTCAGCCGCGGCCTCCGCTGTGTCCGCGTGGTTGGATGTGCATCTGTCAGCCTGGCGCCTCCTGTCTCCGGTGGCCGGCGCCGCCATTACTGTTTTCATTACCACATGGATTACAAACCAAACTTCCCTCCAAGTGTCTGCATGGGCGCAGCCATCTTGGATTCTGTCAGCTGATCATTTCCACCAATCTGTTCTCAGTATTGATAATCTGCATAATTGCCTAGCCAATCCCTTCCTTGCTGCAGGTATAAATACACTGTGCCTGAGCAAGGAAGGCGTCAGTGCTTTGGTTGTCAAACCTAGTTCCTGTTTGTCTCTCTCCTGTGATTGTCTTCCAGGTTCCAGCTCCTGTCTCAAGACTTCCACCATAGAGACCCGCACCAGCATTCCACCTGCGGTGTAGCCTGACTCTCCAATCCATTGTGGATTCATCTGTTTCCAGCTACAACATTACCTGCTTCCAGCTCAGCTTCCAGCAGAGTACAGCTTCCCTTAAAGGGCCGGTGTCCTTTCTACACTTTACCACTCTCCACCGGTATTATTATTTCTCCGCTCTCAAGTTCTACATTTCAGTTCATATTTCATCGCTCCCAAGTTCATTTATTATTTAACTGGTTCCAGCCAGTATCCACTCCGTGCTAACAACAGTCTGGTTCCATCCAGTATCCACAGCAGCTGTTTTATCTTCAGCAACCCAGCTTTTCCTGGAACACCAGCTGGCACAATCCTGGGTTATCTCCATTGCTACAGTCGGGCCTGGTAAGGACTTTCCATCTAGAAGATCATAAGAACTATCTCACACTACCAGTGCCCTGTGGCTCCTGTCATCCTGTAGTACCCAGGAACTGTATTTATTCTTTGCTGACTTTTACGTTTTCTTTTACTGCTGCTGTGTTGCGGAGTTGTCATAATAAACATCATTGACTTTTATCCAAGTTGTCGTGGTCACGCCTTCGGGCAGTTATTATTCATGTTACTTACATGTCCAGGGGTCTGATACAACCTCCCAGGTTCCGGTACATCTCAGCCCCTACAACTGAGGCTGCCTCCCGTCAGCTCAGGCCCTCAGTTGTGACAATAAAGTTCTTTAAAGGGGTCAACAGTATTTTCCTTATGAGCTCCTAGTTGTTAATGTATACAATCATAGGCGAATCCAGGGGGGGGGGTGTCACTCGGGCACTTGCCCCCCCCCCCCCCCCCCCCATTCTGTCGTTTCTGACTTCTTTTTTTCAAAGGGAGAACAGCAGCAGCATTACTGCTATTTCCGTCAGTCAGATCTGATAAAAGAGCCGGCAGGCACTAGGACGCGCCGCGGCGCTAACAGCAAGTCCGTGTGGTAACCAATGGGGAGGCTGAAGCTTCCCCCTGCACACACCGCAACCTACCTCTCCCACTGCCAGCCAGCCAGAGTCCAGCCCAGGCGCGGGGTTCAAATGTCAGCATCGAGTAAGACTGTTACTTATGATGGTGCAGAAAGCTTCATTAGCCCTCATTGCACCACACAGTATCCCAGCGCTTCCTCCTCCACTTCCTTTACCACTGTGCTAGGTGCTGTCAAACTCAGCCTCAGCTTTGAGAAGGCGGCCCGTGTGATTGTGACAGGGCTGTCCTGTAGATGTCTTATGCTGCTTGCTGGAGATCCAGCTGGCTGCTTCTGCTAATCAAAGATGGGCAGTTCGTGTGATGCAGTCTGAGTCTCAGTGCAGTGCACAAAACAAGGTATGCTGCACCTGCCACCACCAACTAAAAACTATAATAATTATATTGTGCTGGGGTGCCTTCCAGGCTCCCATACCTAATGGAACAGGTGACCAACATTTCAAGGCCCAATCAGCCTTTTCATCAAGGTGAAACATTGGCAATAAACCAGGATGCGCTCCTACAGCCAATCATTACGTGATGGCGTATTCTGTGAGGCCACGCCCCCTGTGATACCACACCCCTTATCTGGGAGCACGCGTGCCTTAGGTACATGTAAATATAGCTATTACGGTTCCCCTATCATGGTGCCCCCCCTTTCATTTTCTTCTGGATCCGCCGCTGTATACAATTTAGGGTACCTGGCAATAATGTACATTTTCACAATTGTGGTCTAGAAGATCCTTAGTATCTATAAATAGCTTTAATTAGACACTGTCATGGTATGTTGCAGACTGAACTGTGTACCGTTGCAGTACTAAGATTTCCGTGCATTAAGTTTCTATTGACAACTGAGGAAAGGGTTGCATGTTTATGAGAGGACAGAGTTGTGCATATACTTAGTCTTAGAGTACTAGTTATTTATTTTTATTATTTTCTTTTCAGTAACACTAACCTCTGTACCGGGCAATAGTGTTAATCCCCACTTAATGTTCAGCTACAGTATTATGTTTGATCATATCGGGATCCTGGCGCTTGGGATGCCAGCAGTCAGAAAACCAACAGCGGCATCCCAATGCTCAGGATTCCGACACCTACTTGGTAAGTATACTATCCCTAATCCTTACCTCTCTGACCCTAACCCTCCTTCCGTAGCCCAACCTTAACCTTCCCCAGTGGTGCCTAACCCCCCTTCATGCAGCTTTCCAGTCTGGAGTCCCAGCAGTCCATTGTTCAGGATCCTGGCATTCACATACCTCCCAACTGTCCCATTTTTTTGGGACTGTCCTGCTGTCTTCCCCTGTGGGCCACAGTGTCCCGCGGTGGGGGGGGCAGTTGGGAGGCTGCTGCACTCGCGGCTCTGCTTAACAGAGCAGCGGTGAATAGACGCTGTGCGCATGCGCACAGCGTCTATTCACTAGAGACGGAGGGAGAGGGGGCATGCCAGCAGCTCATAGAGCACTGGCCGTGCCCCCATAGTGATGAAAACAGGGGCGTGGCTCACGATAGCGACACTACCACAAAGCCACGCCCCTTTCCCTGTAGGTCACGCCCCTTTTCCGGGCGGCTTTGTTGCACCAAAACGTCCCTCCTTCTCTCCTCCCAACATCGGGAGGTATGCATTCAGGATCCTAGTGCCGGCATTTCAATCCATGATGGGATTCTGGCATCAGTATTCCAACTGCTGAGATCCCGTTGTCGAAGTAAAAAAAATATTACATACAGACAACATACAAACTCCTAACAGAGAGGTCTCTGTTCGTTCGCATACACGCAGCTTGCACAGGATATACGGTAACATACGCATTTACACAGACAAGCCACAAAGATATATTCAACACATATTTCATACAACACATAAATTACACATAGACAAAACATGTCAAGCACCAGACATTATAATGTATTTATATATTAGAGTGTAACATCAGATATATATGTATTATTGGAACGGAACAAGGTAAATATAACATGCTTAGTGTCAAAATGATCAGGAGAATGCGTGTATTAATTTGATAGCTATGGGTAGATTGTAGCACATTGCAACAATTAGTTATGACCAAATGTATGAATACAAAGGACTTTCTGAGACTAGAAACTGGCCTCACAGCATTACTCTGAGGGCAAACACATGTGTTTGCAATATAGGACAAATGCCCTCACACTGACCTATGAGCCGTCGAGTTCTTGAGAGGTCTAGCCTCTGGACCAATGGAAGAAGATGAAACCCACTGCTGTATACACCTATTATTTTACAGTATAAACATAGGGACCAAGAAGTAGGGAGCTCTCTGATACATTCTCATTTCACTCTCACTCACACACACATTCACACACACAAACACACACACACACCCTTATCAGAAGTCTCCTAACTGATGACTGGCTGCCTGGGACCAGTTAAACTAAGCGTATGTATGTTGGCTGTATCAGCTTCTTATGTAACTATAACTCTGTACCACTTACCTAGATTTATATATATTATAACTGAATGATCTACTGTACATGTTATTTTGTATGCATACCCCTTTTAATATCAAATATATATATACCTCTGAGCGTTGGACCTCAGCTTACAATGTGTGCGACTGCTTGCTTTCTCTTAAGGGATATAGTGTTGTGATGTTCAGTGCACTTTTATCGTATATAGGCCCTCATTCCGAGTCGTTCGCTCGGTATTTTTCATCGCATCGCAGTGAAATTCCGCATAGTGCGCATGCGCAATATTCGCACTGCGACTGCGCCAAGTATCTTTGCTATGAAGATAGTATTTTTACTCACGGCTTTTTCCTCGCTCCGGCGATCGTAATGTGATTGACAGGAAATGGGTGTTACTGGGCGGAAACACTGCGTTTTATGGGCGTGTGGCTGAAAACGCTACCGTTTCCGGAAAAAACGCAGGAGTGGCCGGAGAAACGGGGGAGTGGTTGGGCGAACGCTGGGTGTGTTTGTGACGTCAAACCAGGAACGACAAGCACTGAACTGATCGCACAGGCAGAGTAAGTGTGGAGCTACTCTAAAACTGCTAAGTAGTTTGTGATCGCAATATTGCGAATACATCGGTCGCAATTTTAAGATGCTAAGATACACTCCCAGTAGGCGGCGGCTTAGCGTGTGTAACTCTGCTAAATTCGCCTTGCGACCGATCAACTCGGAATGAGGGCCATAGTTATAAGATGCGCCTTGCGTTTGCAGTATATATTAACGCTGGTATTGAAATGTTTATTTTGAAATAATTTGAAATTCACACCGTACGCCGGGATCCTGACCGGATCCCTATTATGCATTAGTCTGGCTGTTAGGAGTGAGGCCTCTCAGTCTAATGCTGTTAAATCTCACAGGATGATGGAAATGGTGACAGAGTAGTGCTGTTCTATAGATACTGCACAAACCTCTCTCCCTGTGGTTGCTCCATTAGCACTTGCTCCCTGGGTATCCAACAGACTGTCCTCACTTATCCACCTCCTCGGATGTTGCACCTACTGCTCCACCACATCTCACAGCCGCTGGGACTCTTCACAGGTAAGAAACAGATGCACCAGTGAGTGTAACTTCTCCTGCTCTGCTCATTACCTCCAGCTGCTGTGCTGCTGTAACCTGACAGCAGGGCCAGTGCAAGGTCTCCCTGCACCCTAGGCAGAGTTTCAGCCTAGCGCCCCCTAATCTGCAAACCCACCACCACCAGCTCTTAGAGGGAAGATGCAGGCGGCCACTAGGTGGGTTGTGGTGAATTGTATCAGTATACATATATAGAGAAAAGGGACAACACTTAAGGACTTTTAAAGTGAAAAAGTATACTGTATAATATACTTTCACTTTCAAATACTTGAGTGATGACCATTCTTTCTTCTTATGTACAGTATACACGCTTGCTGGCATGTTAGTAGTTGTATAGGACACTGAGGTCAATTTCACATTTTATATATATCTATATATATATATATATATATATAGAGTTAGATATCTATAGCTTCTACATATGGTGTCTGGTGGGTATATACATACATATATATACGCACATACATTTATTTGTATCATCCTTATTGTGTTCCATCCCCCCATCTGTAAGTTCATTACTTACCCCTCATCTCCATATGTACTGTATTGTGTCCCAGTGCTGTGTTTTCCTATTATGCTGTTTACAAGTGCAAACCACCCATTGGGATGTACAGAAACCCTCATGGGTTACTTACCAAAAAGTTGTTTCCCCTCATAAATGACCTGGTTCCTCTTACAGGCAGCAACAGTATTACAGTGACACTGCTGGGTGCAGACATGTAGTCAGGTGCAGCTTGCTGCTGTAGAGCCGGGATCCAGAGGAGAGGTATAGGTCATTAGTAGTGGTCGACTGTCGACCTAAGTGTGGCCGACCTAATGACCATATCCCCAGAGGAGGTATATCAGGCCTATGAGGAGCGGCCATTGGGGAGCCCATCAGGAGTCATAGTTACATCTGCCTCCTATGTGCCTTCACATGACTTGATGTTACACGTGTCGGCACGGAGGAAGCACTGGGGCGCTATATGGTACAGCCTGATAACGCCCCGCCGCTGCCCCGCTGCCGCCCTCAGGCCTTCTTTGCATCTCTGCCTCCGCTGCACCATGCCGACCACAGCCTCCTCATCTACCACACCACAGACCACAGCATCCGCAGTACCGCCGCTGCTAAATAGGTAATCTTACCCTGCTGTCCCTCTCTCTGTCACTCTCCCTGTCCCTATGTCACTGCTGTCACATTCCCTGTCCCTCTTTCACTCTCACTGTCTCTATGTTCCTGCTTTCACTCTCCCTGTCCCTATGTCCCTGCTGTCATTTTCCCTGTTCCTCTGTCACTCTCCCTGTCCCTATGTCCCTACTGTCTCTTTCCCTGTCCCTCTGTCCCTCTCCCTGTCCCTATGTTCCTGCTGTCACTCTCCCTGTCCCTATGTCCCTGCTGTCATTTTCCCTGTTCCACTGTCACTCTCCCTGTCCCTGCTGTCACTTTCTCTGTCCCTATATCCCTGCTGTCACTCTCCCTGAATTTTGTCTCATTCCATGTGGCATAATGTGAATTTCGGCTCATTCTGTGTGCTATAATGTGAATTTTGGCTCATACCGTGTGCTATAATGTGCATTTCAGCTCATACCATTTACTATGATGTGAATTTCGTCTCATTCTATGTGCTATAATGTGAATTTTGGCTCATTATGTGTGCTATAATGTGAATTTCGGCTCATTCTTTGTGCTATAATGTGAATTTCGGCTCATTCTGTATGCGATAATGTGAATTTTGGCTCATACCGTGTGCTATTATGTGCATTTCGGCTCATTCTCTGCGCTATAATGTGAATTTCGGCTCATTCTGTGTGCTATAATGTGAATTTCGGCTCATACCGTGTGCTACAATGTGAATTTCGGCTCATACCGTGTGCTATAATGTGAATTTCGCCTCATTCTGTGTGATATAATGTGAATTTTGGCTCATTCTGTGTGCTATAATGTGAATTTCGGCTCATTCTGTGTGCTATGATGTGAATTTTGGCTCATACCGTGTGCTACAATGTGAATTTTGGCTCATACTGTGTGCTACAATGTGAATTTCGGCTCATACTGTGCGGTATAATGCGAATTTCGGCTCATTCTGTGTGCTATGATGTGAATTTCGGCTCATACCGTGTGCTACAATGTGAATTTCGGCTCATACTGTGTGCTACAATGTGAATTTCGGCTCATACTGTGCGGTATAATGCGAATTTCGGCTCATTCTGTGTGCTATGATGTGAATTTCGGCTCATACCGTGTGCTACAATGTGAACTTCGGCTCATACCGTGTGCTACAATGTGAATTTCGGCTCATACTGTGCGGTATAATGTGAATTTTGGCTCATTCTGTGTTCTATAATGTGAATTTTGGCTCGTACTGGGTGGTATAATGTGAATTTCGGCTCCTTCTGTGTGCTATAATGTGAATTTCGGCTCATACTGCGTGCTATAATATGAATTTCAGCTCATACTGTGCGGTATAATGTGAATTTCGGCTCATACTGGGGATCATTCCAAGTTGATCGCTCGCTAGCAGTTTTTAGCAGCCGTGCAAACGCATTGTCGCCGCCCACTGTGAAGTTTATTTTCGCTTTGCAGAAGTGCGAACGCCTGTGCAGCAGAGCGCCTGCAAAATCTTTTTGTGCAAAACAAGACCAGCCCTGCAGTTACTTATCCTGTGCGTTGATTCTAACGATGGAGGGATGGCTTTTGACATCACACACCCACCTAGCGAACGCCCAGCCACGCCTGTGTTTTCCCCGACATGCCTGCATTTTTCTAAGTACTCCCTGAAATGTCAATCACCTTGCGGCTGTCTGTGCGATTGGAATCGTCGCTAGAACCAGTGCAAAACCACAAAGGACTTTGTACCCGTACCGCGCGCGTGCACATTGCGGAGCATACGCATGCGCAGATTGGCCCTTTTTACTCACTGATCGCTACGCAACGAACAACGGCAGCTAGCGATCAAATCGTAATGACCCCCATTGTGTGGTATAATGTGAAAGGGGCACCAGTACTAGATAGTATAAGGGGTCCTACTATTGTGGTGCATAATGTGTATAAGGGGTGCAAGGTGTGGTAAACTACACTGAAGGACATGCCCCCTTTTGAGTGGTCATGCCCCCTTTTACGGACCAAATTGCAAACTTCACTTTTCCAAACCCCAACTTCAAAATTTCCACTTTAACCACTGGCTAAATCTAGAATATCAATAACAAATGTCCCAGCAACTCTGTATATATAATATATATACATTGGACAGCTACATATTGGACTGTAACTAGGGGTGTAAAAGTGGGCCCAGGGGTGACACTGTAGCTGCTTCCCCATGACACCTGCATGTGACTTGCAATAAGATGCCTGGAATGGCACCCTGCAGCGAGTAGTGAGTATCCATAAGATGCTCTGGGCAGACACCCTGCGGAGCTGTCTGGAGTATCCTTAGGATGCTCTGGACAGTGTTCTACTCAGAGCCAGCACCCCTACGTGTAACATCATGATGTCACTGGTTTAGGGGGCGGGGATATAGTCAGTGTGTCATCATTCCATAAATGGACACCTGTATGTTGACATGGCCATTCTGTTTATAGTATGAGACATTATGTTGACAGTATGTACCTGGGGTAGGGTTAAGGATAGTGTCAAAGTCAAAAATATTACATACACACAACATACAAACTCCAAACAGAGTGGCCTCTGTTCGGGCGTATTACCACCGTGTGTACGCATACACGCACATTACGTATACAGGTTCACGAGCCTTGCATATTAACGCATGGCAAGAGTATATACGGTAGCATACGCATTCGCACAGAACAGCCACAAGGACATATATAATACCTTATTCACATAGTGCATAATTTACACATAGGCCCTCATTCCGAGTTGTTCGCTCGCAAGGCGAATGTAGCAGAGTTACACACGCTAAGCCGCCGCCTACTGGGAGTGAATCTTAGCTTCTTAAAATTGCGACCGACGTAGGCGCAATATTGCGATTACAAACGAGATAGCAGTTTCTGAGAAGCTTCAGACTTACTCTGCCTGTGCGATCAGTTCAGTGCTTTTCGTTCCTGGCTGACGTCATAAACACACCCAGCGTTCGCCCAGGCACTCCCACCGTTTCTCCGGCCACTCCTGCGTTTTTTCCGGAAACGGTAGCGTTTCCTGCCACACGCCCCTAAAACGCCGTGCATCCGCCCAGTAACACCCATTTCCTGTCAATCACAATGCGAACGTCGGAGCGATGAAAATGCCGTGAGTAAACTTACTTTCTTCATAGTAAAGTTACTTGGCGCAGTCGCAGTGCGAACATTGCGCATGCGCACTAAGAGAATTCTCACTGCGATGCGATGAAAAACTCCGAGCGAACAACTCGGAATGAGGGCCATAGTCTCTATATACATTGTCAGCAACTTACATACACTTTATAGGTAAAACAACAGAGTTATTCATCTTTACATGGTGTGAGGGGATGAAGCAGTATAAGGGCTTAGTGTTTGGTATCCAGATGTGCAGTATTTTAAGATCTACATTCCGGTTGCTATTTACAGTTTATTGCATGTCGCATGTTTCTGCGTGTAGATATACGCAGAAATGTAATATTCGCAAACTGATATTGTACTGTACTTATGATATTTGGCGGGAAACTAGAGGCTAACATCTGCAAGTGCACCCTGGACCAAGCATCGCCCATTTATTCAAACCAACCTATGACCCCTCATGTACTGTAAATGACTTGCCCCCTGACCTATGAAAGAAGAGCTTACATTCCCCTTTGTACTGTATTTGGACAAACTGTATAAAAGAGAGGCCTCCTGACCAGGCTCAGCCCCTATTCTCTTAGGACATCTTGCCAAGACTGACTGAGGCCTGGATCCAGGAGCGCTCGCGTTTAAACGTATGTATTATTGGTTGTAGCTCTTCTCTGTATATTGTTGTAGCTTTTTATCTGTATATTTTTAATTAAATACTGTTGATGCGTTGGACCACAACATTACATTTAACTACTGGTGTCGCATTCCATTCTTGTTTGGGGTAAAGCGTATTCAGCCACACGTGTCACTATATCGTGTGCATAACGTGTCGGCGTGTATACGCAACATATATGCACAATTTAGCTGTTATATGTATTTGATTAGCGGCCGCAGCGGCTCAAATGACAGTGTGCGTATGTATTGCTTTTTCTTGTGATTTAATCGAACTTAACAGTTGTGAGCTTGTCCGGTTCATCTCACACTCGCGGAATTGCAGGGCCTTACAGACTTAGGTCTAACAACAAACCAAAGGGTGGAGGACGCGTCTAAATTAAAACAATTTTGTTTTGTGTTAAAACTACCTAATGTTGTTAAACCACGTCTGTTTTGTAGTTTCAGAGGTGCTGGTGCGAACCGAGGGACAACAAAGAAAAGCAATTTTTCTTTGGGTCTGTTGGCGCGAAAATACGCACAAGCGTACAGATATTTTGCGTATATTCTCATACATTGTTGCCATAGGTTGTAGTAGTCATTATAGATCTGTTACGCACACCAGTGCTAACAGGAGTATACCGGTGTATGAACAGAGAGGGAAGCGAAGCAAACGAACTCACAGACAGTATAACATAACATACACAGGAGGTGATGGAATAACTAATAAACACAAAGTGAACGGAGAAGCCCAAAGGCTCAGGAATTGGGTGTCTCCCTAGTGTCAGGAATGCTCAGATGGAATAGAGCGGACAATGAAGCGATGTGTAGTGATTTAGCTTGTGGAGCACCTGAAATGATGTTGCTAAGAGCAACATAAAAAACCCCAAAGGGTTACCAACGGGTGTGGGAATAAACTCATTGGTCAGAGATAGAAATATAGACACAAGGAGAGTATCCACAATCCTAACCCCCACTTGCAGGGCACAGGTTCAGCTTACTGCCACTAAACTGACACCTGGACGCCCTGCACAGTGAGGGAGGATTAAGCAAGCAGGTCTGAGAGTACAGCCGCAAACCTGCTGGGTTCACAGAATAGCAAAAGAACCCCAGCAGGTCAAACAACTGACTCCAGTCTTACTGCTAGGTCCGGATTGGCAGAATGAAGTACCGAATCCCAAGGCCTATTCGCAGTAAGCAACAAGTAAATACAAAGTCACACAGTACTAGCTAACTCTCTGGAACTGACTAACAAACAAAGATTCAGCAGCATTTGCCTAGCCTGAGAGGATGGTTTATATAGCAGGTGCTGTCCACGCCCCACTCAGACCTCACAGACTGTGAGCACAAAACCAGCGCCGGATTCCCTGCCGTGCACAGAGCCTGTAACCACTACACAGTAAAAACCCGGACCGGAGTATCAGCTGCGCTCAGGTTACTTCGCTAACACTTGCCTCCCGGTTGCCATGGCGACGTGGCAGCACAGAGCAGGAGATCCTAACAGTACCCCCCCTCTGACGAGGGGTCAAAGAACCCCTCCCACCGGGTTTATCGGGGAACTGCGAGAAGAAAGAGCGTATCAGTCTGGGGGCATGAAGATCACAACTGCGCACCCACGACCGCTCCTCCGGGCCATACCCCTTCCAGTGCACCAAAAATGACAGCCGACCCCGAACCATCTTGGAGTCAAGAACCCTTTCAACCACAAACTCCCTCTGACCCCGTATCAGAAGAGGAGAAGGTCTTCCACTGGAAGAAGTGTTACTAACCGCCAGTTTTAAAAGGGAACAATGAAATTATTTATTGATACCCAATGAACGGGGCAGATCTAACTGAAATGCCACCGGATTGATAACCCTGGTGATCTTATAAGGGCCGATGAACCGGGGGCCAAACTTATGAGATGGCTGTCTCAACTTCAAATTCTTGGTGGACAACCAGACGAAATCTCCTAATTTGAAGCTGCAGGGTCTTCTCCGCTTATCAAAAACCCTTTTGGTCACTAATGACACAGACACAAGGGCTTTCTTCACTTTCCTCCAAATACCCCTAAGGACCGAAACAACAGAGGAACCACCAGACGTGGAATCCAGGGGGTCAAAAGAATTGGCCTTAGGATGATGCCCATACACACAAAGGAAGGGAGAGATCCCTGTAGCAGAGTGAGCCGCGTTGTTATAGGCAAACTCCGCCATGGACAGATGAGCAACCCAGTCAGTATGACACTTGGAGACATAACACCTGAGGAACTGCTCCAAGGACTGGTTCACCCTCTCAGTCTGCCCAGTAGACTGTGGATGGTAGCCTGACGACAAGCTCACAGAAATCTGGAGATCAGAACAAAATGCCCTCCAGAATTTGGCCACAAACTGGGATCCACGGTCAGAGACCACATCAAGTGGCAACCCGTGGAGGCGCACAACATGCTGCATAAATAACTCAGACAGGCGTCTGGCCGATGGCAACCCAACCAGTGGAACGAAATGCGCCATCTTCGAAAACCTGTCAACGACAACCCAAATGGCTGTCATCCCCAAGGATTTGGGCAAGTCCACCACAAAATCCATGGAAATGTGGGTCCATGGCTTAGACGGAATAGAGAGTGGATGTAATGGGCCGACAGGAACCCCTCTAGGAGTTTTATTTTGGGCACAAACGTCACATGCCCGAACCCACTGATCCACATCCCTAGCCACCGAGGGCCACCACACCGCCCTAGACAGCAACTCCCGAGTTCTGGCAATACCCGGATGCCCTGCCAACCTCTTGGCATGGAATTCCAGGAACACTCGCTGTCTTAACCTAGGAGGCACAAACAAGAGACCTACCGGAAGGTCTGGAGGAGCCTGCTCCTGTGCTCTAAGGACTAATGACAAGAGGTCCTGGGTAATGCCCACTTTAATACATGATGGGGACACAATGGGCAATGGCTCCTCGGTGGTCTCTTGAACTGGAGCAAAACTCCGTGAGAGCGCATCAGCCTTGATGTTTTTTGACCCAGGGCGATATGTTATCAAAAAATTAAAGCGAGCAAAAAACAAAGCCCATCGTGCCTGCCTGGCATTGAGCCGCTTCGCTGACTCTAAATATTAGAGATGTGCACTTGAAATTTTTCGGGTTTTGTGTTTTGGTTTTGGGTTCGGTTCCGCGGCCGTGTTTTGGGTTCGACCGCGTTTTGGCAAAACCTCACCGAATTTTTTTTGTCGGATTCGGGTGTGTTTTGGATTCGGGTGTTTTTTTCAAAAAACACTAAAAAACAGCTTAAATCATAGAATTTGGGGGTCATTTTGATCCCAAAGTATTATTAACCTCAAAAACCATAATTTCCACTCATTTTCAGTCTATTCTGAACACCTCACACCTCACAATATTATTTTTAGTCCTAAAATTTGCACCAAGGTCGCTGGATGACTAAGCTAAGCGACCCTAGTGGCCGACACAAACACCTGGCCCATCTAGGAGTGGCACTGCAGTGTCACGCAGGATGGCCCTTCCAAAAAACACTCCCCAAACAGCACATGACGCAAAGAAAAAAAGAGGCGCAATGAGGTAGCTGTGTGAGTAAGCTAAGCGACCCTAGTGGCCGACACAAACACCTGGCCCATCTAGGAGTGGCACTGCAGTGTCACGCAGGATGGCCCTTCCAAAAAACACTCCCCAAACAGCACATGACGCAAAGAAAAAAAGAGGCGCAATGAGGTAGCTGTGTGAGTAAGCTAAGCGACCCTAGTGGCCGACACAAACACTTGGCCCATCTAGGAGTGGCACTGCAGTGTCACGCAGGATGGCCCTTCCAAAAAAAACACTCCCCAAACAGCACATGACGCAAAGAAAAAAAGAGACGCAATGAGGTAGCTGTGTGAGTAAGCTAAGCGACCCTAGTGGCCGACACAAACACCTTGCCCATCTAGGAGTGGCACTGCAGTGTCACGCAGGATGGCCCTTCCAAAAAAAACACTCCCCAAACAGCACATGACGCAAAGAAAAAAAGAGGCGCAATGAGGTATCTGTGTGAGTAAGCTAAGCGACCCTAGTGGCCGACACAAACACCGGGCCCATCTAGGAGTGGCACTGCAGTGTCACGCAGGATGGCCCTTCCAAAAAACACTCCCCAAACAGCACATGACGCAAAGAAAAAAAGAGGCGCAATGAGGTAGCTGTGTGAGTAAGCTAAGCGACCCTAGTGGCCGACACAATACTCCCCAAACAGCACATGACGCAAAGAAAAATTAAAGAAAAAAGAGGTGCAAGATGGAATTGTCCTTGGGCCCTCCCACCCACCCTTATGTTGTATAAACAGGACATGCATACTTTAACCAACCCATCATTTCAGTGACAGGGTCTGCCACACGACTGTGACTGAAATGACGGGTTGGTTTGGACCCCCACCAAAAAAGAAGCAATTAATCTCTCCTTGCACAAACTGGCTCTACAGAGGCAAGATGTCCACCTCATCATCATCCTCCGATATATCACCGTGTACATCCCCCTCCTCACAGATTATCAATTCGTCCCCACTGGAATCCACCATCTCAGCTCCCTGTGTACTTTGTGGAGGCAATTGCTGCTGGTCAATGTCTCCACGGAGGAATTGATTATAATTCATTTTAATGAACATCATCTTCTCCACATTTTCTGGAAGTAACCTCGTACGCCGATTGCTGACAAGGTGAGCGGCGGCACTAAACACTCTTTCGGAGTACACACTTGTGGGAGGGCAACTTAGGTAGAATAAAGCCAGTTTGTGCAAGGGCCTCCAAATTGCCTCTTTTTCCTGCCAGTATAAGTACGGACTGTCTGACGTGCCTACTTGGATGCGGTCACTCATATAATCCTCCACCATTCTTTCAATGGGGAGAGAATCATATGCAGTGACAATAGACGACATGTCCGTAATCGTTGGCAGGTCCTTCAGTCCGGACCAGATGTCAGCATCAGCAGTCGCTCCAGACTGCCCTGCATCACCGCCAGCGGGTGGGCTCGGAATTCTGAGCCTTTTCCTCGCACCCCCAGTTGCGGGAGAATGTGAAGGAGGAGATGTTGACAGGTCGCGTTCCGCTTGACTTGACAATTTTGTCACCAGCAGGTCTTTGAACCCCAGCAGACTTGTGTCTGCCGGAAAGAGAGATCCAAGGTAGGTTTTAAATCTAGGATCGAGCACGGTGGCCAAAATGTAGTGATCTGATTTCAACAGATTGACCACCCGTGAATCCTTGTTAAGCGAATTAAGGGCTCCATCCACAAGTCCCACATGCCTAGCGGAATCGCTCCGTGTTAGCTCCTCCTTCAATGTCTCCAGCTTCTTCTGCAAAAGCCTGATGAGGGGAATGACCTGACTCAGGCTGGCAGTGTCTGAACTGACTTCACGTGTGGCAAGTTCAAAGGGCAGCAGAACCTTGCACAACGTTGAAATCATTCTCCACTGCGCTTGAGACAGGTGCATTCCACCTCCTATATCGTGCTCAATTGTATAGGCTTGAATGGCCTTTTGCTGCTCCTCCAACCTCTGAAGCATATATAGGGTTGAATTCCACCTCGTTACCACTTCTTGCTTCAGATGATGGCAGGGCAGGTTCAGGCATTTTTGGTGGTGCTCCAGTCTTCTGTACGTGGTGCCTGTACGCCGAAAGTGTCCCGCAATTCTTCTGGCCACCGACAGCATCTCTTGCACGCCCCTCTCGTTTTTTAAAAAATTCTGCACCACCAAATTCAAGGTATGTGCAAAACATGGGACGTGCTGGAATTTGCCCATATTTAATGCACACACAATATTGCTGGCGTTGTCCGATGCCACAAATCCACAGGAGAGTCCAATTGGGGTAAGCCATTCCGCAATGATCTTCCTCAGTTGCCGTAAGAGGTTTTCAGCTGTGTGCGTATTCTGGAAACCGGTGATACAAAGCGTAGCCTGCCTAGGAAAGAGTTGGCGTTTGCGAGATGCTGCTACTGGTGCCGCCGCTGCTGTTCTTGCGGCGGGAGTCCATACATCTACCCAGTGGGCTGTCACAGTCATATAGTCCTGACCCTGCCCTGCTCCACTTGTCCACATGTCCGTGGTTAAGTGGACATTGGGTACAACTGCATTTTTTAGGACACTGGTGAGTCTTTTTCTGACGTCCGTGTACATTCTCGGTATCGCCTGCCTAGAGAAGTGGAACCTAGATGGTATTTGGTAACGGGGGCACACTACCTCAAGAAATTGTCTAGTTCCCTGTGAACTAACGGCGGATACCGGACGCACGTCTAACACCAACATAGTTGTCAAGGCCTCAGTTATCCGCTTTGCAACAGGATGACTGCTGTGATATTTCATCTTCCTCGCAAAGGATTGTTGGACAGTCAATTGCTTACTGGAAGTAGTACAAGTGGTCTTCCGACTTCCCCTCTGGGATGACCATCGACTCCCAGCAGCAACAACAGCAGCGCCAGCAGCAGTAGGCGTTACACGCAAGGATGCATCAGAGGAATCCCAGGCAGGAGAGGACTCGTCAGAATTGCCAGTGACATGGCCTGCAGGACTATTGGCATTCCTGGGGAAGGAGGAAATTGACACTGAGGGAGTTGGTGGGGTGGTTTGCGTGAGCTTGGTTACAAGAGGAAGGGATTTACTGGTCAGTGGACTGCTTCCGCTGTCGCCCAAAGTTTTTGAACTTGTCACTGACTTATTATGAATGCGCTGCAGGTGACGTATAAGGGAGGATGTTCCGAGGTGGTTAACGTCCTTACCCCTACTTATTACAGCTTGACAAAGGCAACACACGGCTTGACAAATGTTGTCCGCATTTCTGTTGAAATACTTCCACACCGAAGAGCTGATTTTTTTGGTATTTTGACCAGGCATGTCAACGGCCATATTCCTCCCACGGACAACAGGTGTCTCCCCGGGTGCCTGACTTAAACAAACCACCTCACCATCAGAATCCTCCTTGTCAATTTCCTCCCCAGCGCCAGCAACACCCATATCCTCCTCGTCCTGGTGTACTTCAACACTGACATCTTCAATCTGACTATCAGGAACTGGACTGCGGGTGCTCCTTCCAGCACTTGCAGGGGGCGTGCAAATGGTGGAAGGCGCATGCTCTTCACGTCCAGTGTTGGGAAGGTCAGGCATCGCAACCGACACAATTGGACTCTCCTTGTGGATTTGGGATTTCGAAGAACGCACAGTTCTTTGCTGTGCTTTTGCCAGCTTGAGTCTTTTCATTTTTCTAGCGAGAGGCTGAGTGCTTCCATCCTCATGTGAAGCTGAACCACTAGCCATGAACATAGGCCAGGGCCTCAGCCGTTCCTTGCCACTCCGTGTGGTAAATGGCATATTGGCAAGTTTACGCTTCTCCTCCGACGATTTTATTTTAGATTTTTGAGTCCTTTTTTTACTGATATTTGGTGTTTTGGATTTTACATGCTCTGTACTATGACATTGGGCATCGGCCTTGGCAGACGACGTTGCTGGCATTTCATCGTCTCGGCCATGACTAGTGGCAGCAGCTTCAGCATGAGGTGGAAGTGGATCTTGATCTTTCCCTATTTTTGGAACCTCAACATTTTTGTTCTCCATATTTTAATAGGCACAACCAAAAGGCACCTCAGGTAAACAATGGAGATGGATGGATACTAGTATACTTATGGATGACGAACGACTGCCGACACAGAGGTAGCTACAGCCGTGGACTACCGTACTGTGTCTGCTGCTAATATAGACTGGATGATAATGAGATAAAATTAAAATATATATATATATATATCACACTAGTACTACAGCCGGACAGGTATATATATATTATGTAATGACGGACCTGCTGGACACTGTCTGTCAGCACTGCAGACTCCTAAAGTAAGCTACTAGTATCAAGAAGATAGAAAAAAAAACCACGGGTAGGTGGTATACAATTATGGATGGACCAGCGACTGCCGACACAGAGGTAGCTACAGCCGTGGACTACCGTACTGTGTCTGCTGCTAATATAGACTGGATGATAATGAGATAAAATTAATATAAATATATATATATATATATATATATATATATATATATCTATCACACTAGTACTGCAGCCGGACAGGTATATATATATTATGTAATGACGGACCTGCTGGACACTGTCTGTCAGCACTGCAGACTCCTAAAGTAAGCTACTAGTATCAAGAAGATAGAAAAAAAAACCACAGGTAGGTGGTATACAATTATGGATGGACCAGCGACTGCCGACACAGAGGTAGCTACAGCCGTGGACTACCGTACTGTGTCTGCTGCTAATATAGACTGGATGATAATGAGATAAAAATAAAATATATATATATATCACACTAGTACTGCAGCCGGACAGGTATATATATATTATGTAATGACGGACCTGCTGGACACTGTCTGCAGAATGCATTTATAAAAACACCACACAACGAGTGTTTAACTTTTTCAGGCAGACAATCACAATATACTGGTGGTCAGCAGACAATCACAATACTGGTGGTCAGTGGTCACTGGTCAGTCACACTGGCAGTGGCACTCTGGCAGCAAAAGTGTGCACTGTACTTAAATGTACTCCTGCTATAACTGCTCCCCAGTCTCCCCCACAATTAAGCTGTGTGAGCAGTGAGCACTGAGCAATCAGCAGTCAGATAATGATATACAGTATATGATGCAGCACACTGGGCTGAGCACAGATATGGTATGTGTGACTGTGTCACACTGTGTATCGTTTTTTTTCAGGCAGAGAACGGATTAATTAAACTGGTGGCACTGGTCACTGGTCACACTATCAGCAGCAAGTAGTACTCCTCCTATATGCTCCCCAAAATTTGTGTCTCTCTCTAGTACTCTAGTCACTCTAAACGGAGAGGACGCCAGCCACGTCCTCTCCCTATCAATCTCAATGCACGTGTGAAAATGGCGGCGACGCGCGGCTCCTTATATAGAATCCGAGTCTCGCGATAGAATCCGAGCCTCGCGAGAATCCGACAGCGGGATGATGACGTTCGGGCGCGCTCGGGTTAACCGAGCAAGGCGGGAAGATCCGAGTCGCTCGGACCCGTGTAAAAAAAACTGAAGTTCGGGCGGGTTCGGATTCCGAGGAACCGAACCCGCTCATCTCTACTAAATATGCCAGATTCTTATGGTCGGTGAGAATTGAGACCACAAACTTAGCCCCCTCAAGCCAGTGTCTCCACTCCCCGAGTGCATCCTTTATAGCCAACAATTCCCGGTTACCCACATCATAATTCATCTCGGCAGACGAAAATTTACGGGAAAAGTAAGCACAGGGATGAAGGCGATTATCAGACACCCCCATCTGGGAGAGCACTGCCCCAATACCTATCTCAGAGGCATCCACTTCTACCACAAAAGGACGCTCTGGATCTGGGTGTCGCAGCACCTTGGCCGAGACAAATGCCCTTTTGAGACGGGCAAAGGCCGCTTTGGCCTCACAAGACCAGTGAGCAACATCCGCCCCTTTCTTAGTGAGTGCCACCAAGGGGGCCACTATAGACGAAAATCCAGCGATAAACAGTCTATAAAAATTCGCAAAGCCCAGAAAACGCTAAAGCGCCTTCAAACTAGTGGGCTGTACCCAATCCAGGACTGCCTGTACCTTAGAACCCTCCATTTGGAAACCTTCTGAGGAGATAATATACCCTAGAAATGCGATTTGCTGGACTTCAAACTCGCACTTCTCCAGCTTCGCCCCAAGCTGGTGGTCTCTGAGTTTCTGAAGGACTAAGCGTACATGCTTCCGATGTTCCTCCAGAAGATTAGGATGTCATCTAGATAAACAACTAAGAATCTATCCAAATATTCCCTGAGCACATCGTTCATGAATTCCTGGAAGACTGCCGGGGCATTAGAGAGGCCAAAAGGCATCACCAAATATTCATAATGCCCTGAGTGGGTATTAAAGGCAGTCTTCCATTCATCCCCCTCTCTTATTCGGATTAGATTGTAAGCACCGCGTAGGTCAATCTTAGAAAAAATGGTGGCAGTACGAAGCTGGTCAAACAAAACCGAAATGAGAGGCAGTGGGTACGAGTTTTTAATCGTGATACGGTTCAATTCCCTGAAGTCAATGTAGGGTCGCAACGAACCATCCTTTTTACCCACGAAAAAGAACCCCGACCCAACTGGGGACTGTGAGGGTCTGATAAATCCCTTAGCCAAGTTCTCCTGAATGTACTCTGCCATAGCCTGAGTCTCAGGACGTGACAGTGAGTACAACCTGCTCTTGGGAAGCTTAGCATCCGGCAACAAATCAATGGCACAGTCATAGGGGCGATGGGGAGGTAGTACCTCCACAACTTTTTTGGAGAACACATCCGCAAAATCTGCATAACATCCTGGCAATCCTGGCAAACTTAGCTGCGAGAGCCTGACTGGAAGGCTCAAGCAACTCCTGAAACAATCACTACCCCAACTAAGAATCTCCCCAGAGACCCAGTCAAATTGAGGGTTATGGGCCCTTAACCAGGGTAACCCCAAAACCAATGGGGCAAAAGAACAGACAGTCACATAAAAAGACAATTTTTCAGAGTGTGTGGCTCCAATAAACAAAGGAATTTGGCTGGTGCAGGAGGTAATTTTACCCTGGGACAATGGTTCCCCGTTTAATCCACAGATCTCAATCTCTGATGCCAAAGGTACTGAAGGAACAGAGTGTTCCAGGGCGAATTGACGGTCCATGAAAACCCCATCGGCCCCACTGTCAACAAAGGCCTCAGTCTTGACAGTTTGACCGAGGATCTCCAAAGTCACCGGAATGAGAAAAGTCTTTTTAGGAAATTCTGACTTCTGGCCTGACAGGATATTTCCCATCACCCTCAGGCCCTGAAGTTTTCCGGTTTTTCTGGGCATGATACTACAACATGACCTTTATTCCCACAGTACAAACACAAACCCTGCTGTCTCCTCCGCGTCTTCTCACGCAAGGAGAGGCGGGTAGCCCCAATCTGCATAGGCTCCTCGGAATATTCCTCAGAGTCTGAGGTTCCCTTGGGAAAAAAGGAAACTGCGGTCTCCCTTTCAAGCCTACGCTCTCTCAGCCGTCTATTCACCCGGATGGATAACTGCATGAGCTGATCTAAGCTATCAGGCGAGGGATATTGTACCAGTTGGTCCTTTATCTGGTCAGAAAGGCCCCTTCGGTACTGGTTTCTCAGGGCTGGGTCATTCCACTGGGTATCATGAGCCAACCTCCGAAACTCCGTACTATAAACCTCAGCTGGCCGTCACCCTTGCTTAAGAACCGTAATCTGAGCCTCGGCTGAAGCCATCTTGTCAGGGTCATCATACAAAATGCCCAGTGCCGTAAAAAAAGCATCAACACTTTTAAGCGACGGACAGTCAGGCTGTTACCCATATGCCCAGACCTGTGGGTCTCCTTGTAGCAAGGAAATCACCATGCCCACCCGCTGAATCTCCGACCCAGAAGACTGGGGCCTAAGCCTGAAATATAGCTTACAGCTCTCCTTGAAACAAAAGAACTGCGAGCGATCTCCAGAAAAACGATCCGGGAGATTTACTTTCGGCTCCTTAACCCCTGAACTTGCCGCTGCTGCTGCGGGAGCTCCGCTAGTGGCCTGCGGGGTGTTCATTTTAATGGACATCTCATTAAATTGTCGAGTCAGGACCTGCACCTGATCGACCACCTGTTGCAAAGTATTTTGAGGGGTATGCTCCATATTCCCACAAAATTTCAACAGGAGTAAGGCTGCTGAATATGTTACGCACACCAGTGCTAACAGGAGTATACCGGTGTATGAACAGAGAGGGAAGCGAAGCAAACGAACTCACAGACAGTATAACATAACATACACAGGAGGTGATGGAATAACTAATAAACACAAAGTGAACGGAGAAGCCCAAAGGCTCAGGAATTGGGTGTCTCCCTAGTGTCAGGAATGCTCAGATGGAATAGAGCGGACAATGAAGCGATGTGTAGTGATTTAACATGTGGAGCACCTGAAATGATGTTGCTAAGAGCAACATAAAAAACCCCAAAGGGTTACCAACGGGTGTGGGAATAAACTCCTTGGTCAGAGATAGAAATATAGACACAAGGAGAGTATCCACAATCCTAACCCCCACTTGCAGGGCACAGGTTCAGCTTACTGCCACTAAACTGACACCTGGACAGTGTCACAGTGGCACAGTGAGGGAGGATTAAGCAAGCAGGTCTGAGAGTACAGCCGCAAACCTGCTGGGTTCACAGAATAGCAAAAGAACCCCAGCAGGTCAAACAACTGACTCCAGTCTTACTGCTAGGTCCGGATTGGCAGAATGAAGTACCGAATCCCAAGGCCTATTCGCAGTAAGCAACAAGTAAATACAAAGTCACACAGTACTAGCTAACTCTCTGGAACTGACTAACAAACAAAGATTCAGCAGCATTTGCCTAGCCTGAGAGGATGGTTTATATAGCAGGTGCTGTCCACGCCCCACTCAGACCTCACAGACTGTGAGAACAAAATCAGCGCCGGATTCCCTGCCGTGCACAGAGCCTGTAACCACTACACAGTAAAAACCCGGACCGGAGTATCAGCTGCGCTCAGGTTACTTCGCTAACACTTGCCTCCCGGTTGCCATGGCGACGTGGCAGCACAGAGCAGGAGATCCTAACAAGATCTGCATAGAATTGGATACGTTATTTGTTATACATTTGTTGTATTTGTTTAGTGGTTACTTGAAAAACACATACAAGACTTGGTTCCTGCCTAAAAGTTTGGGCAACACTCAAGCTATCCACATGGGTGACTTTCAGTGTGTGTGTGGGGAACAAAGGAAATATTGTGCATTAATCAAAAGCAATAAAAGCACAAGTTTTGTTCTATTGCTTACATTGGTTGATATAAGTGTGGTTGCTGCGTATATTCATATGCAGGAATACGTAATTGCGAACGCACGGAACACACGTGGCACAGTACAAATGATACGTGAAGCGTGCGTATGGGGATGCGCACATGTGCACGATTACGCACATGGTTGCGTAAGTTAGCAAGCGCAAGTTTGCCACACAATAGAATTTAATTTTAAGGTGGGACTTCTAGTTATACATTAACAAATAACTATTCGATTTTAGACAAATTACTCAAAATCTTATTATAAGTGTACTACCTCTGGGGCAAGTTATCAATCAAAGGGAGTGATTTTTTTTTTCTGTACAGAAAATCTAAAAGTGTGGGTTGTTGAAAAGTAAGTGTGAGTGGATTGAACCCCGGAAAGCGGGATCCCGTCGGTGAGGCACTGAGTAAGCAGAGGCTTGGTGGCGTGGAGGTTAGCGACCTCACGTATTTATTGGTATTCAGGCACGTAGTGTGTGTGTGTTTTTAAAGGTAAAACGTGCAGAGGAATGTGATTTCTGGTGTTACGCTCTGGCTGTAGAGCGCAGCTAGTGAATTCGTCTCCCGTGATCGTAGGGCGTATAGATAACAAGTATCTATAAGCCATGCGATTGGACCGCACGTGTGTGTATGTGATACGTGGTGGAACGTGATACCATTTGCATAATTTTGCGCAATTGCGGCATCATATGCTCTGTGTTAGCATATGCAGACGTGATTTGTGTAAAGAGAAGGAATTTTTGCTGACTCTCTCAGGAAATATTCCTGGTGGAACTCCATGGGAAGGCTTGGTGACGTTTCCCAAGCAGAATTCCTGTGGAAAGAAACCAAAAAGATCAGGCTTTTAACCTCCACTGAAAAAGGCGGGGAATTAATTTATTCCTGTTAATACTTCATACTTCCAGTGCTGAGGAGTCTGGTGGGTCCTCACTGGGTACGTGGGAAAATTACTACAGGAGTGGACTGTGGTACTGTCCAGAGGAGAAGGAGCGGGTGAAAAGCGCTCAGAGGACTTTTCAGCGTCGTCCCACGTTGGTAACTTAGTGCGTGTGTTTAAAAAGTCCACAATGGGAGCAAAGTGTGCACATGAGAGGCATTAAGGAGCCAGGGTTCAGGCTGAGGAGCAGGGGTCGAAAGGGCCCACTGGTTATATTAGGAGGAAGTAGGAATTAGGGAGTATTGTGTAGGAAGTATGGTCCTTACATGGATGCTTTTTGTGATGAATGGGCACGAATGACTGTTGAAGATAGGGCATCATTTCCTAGGGTTGGTAGTTTTGACCCAGAGGTGCTGCAAAATGTTAGAAATAGAATATGTGTTAGGTTCCTGGTGCTCAGAACAAGGGAGATGTTATGAAGCGAGTCCAGAGCACCAGGACGTAATGCTGGGAAAGGGGAATGGAAAGGGAATAGCCCCTGGCGCCCTATCTCCGTTGTCTCGCCCGTGCTGTCAGTACACTCTTGCGAGACTATGGTTGCTTGAGCCCATGGCAGCCGCGTTTGAAGGGCGGATTACGTCTGCCCAACTTCGATGCCCCCTCAGGTCTTAATGAGAGACAAAGAGTGAACCGAGACAGGGTGATAACAAGGGGCCCTCTGACTAAACAACAAGGCCAGGGGCTACTAACAAACCTAAAACCAAAGTATGTGCGGCTTGCCGCCAAAGGAAAAGAACAACAAAGGAAATGCTGACCACACGCCGACACAATACTTTTGTGTACCGGCGGTGACAGCATAAGCAGAACCCTCTGCAAAACACCAGTGACAGAAATAAGAACGGAATACAGCGGCCTAGGCCGGCGGACGCGGCAGAGCCGCTACTCACGGAACCGGTACGTATACTGGCAAACGGACAGGAACCCCCAATGCTGCCGACACAGACTCTCAGAACTGGAGGACAGGCAGAATCCCAAACGACAGACCGGTGGACACCAAGAAGCCAGAAACTTGACCAGGCACAGGCAAAGGCACTGGGACTCAGTACACGAACACTTCACGGCAGGACACGGGATCAGACACAGGAATCGACACAGGGACTGACACAGGAATCGACACAGGAAGCAGTTCGACAGACACTGCTACACAGGAGCTCAGGAATTGGCAGGAACAAGCTCAGAACTCAAGCAGACTGGAAACCAAGAAATATCACCAGCGTCTGTGAATTGCACTGAGCCAGCATATAACAGAGAGGCCTAATTAATAATCTCATGCAGCTGCCCTGTTGCATGACTCCAAACTGACAAGATGCATTTAGCAGCCAGGTGAAGCTGAACACATGGGAACAAGCTGCAATTACACAGACTCACCAGCGGCAGCAACCAAGAGTACTCTAAAACAGAGCAACGGGAAATCCTGGCCTGCGAAACAACTTATAAACATAAAATAGGAATGAACCACTACCTGTGGTTCATAACAGTATCCCCTCCTTAAGGGTGAGTTCCGAGCACCCCATGACACCCACGGGGAACATGAACAGAAGAATAACATAAAATACCTAACTGACATGCAAAACAGGAATGAGCCACAGCCGTGGCTCATAACAATATGTCTGATCAAATCCAAGAAACGGAGGATCAGACATAACGACTGTTTAAACATATGGCAACACGAAGGAGAAACGCAAAGAGAACTTGCTTGCGCAGCGAGGTCAAAACCAGACAGGAATGTGAATGCGAGTACACCACCACCGCCATATGTCGATGGAGAGAAGACTCCTACAACCAATAGTATACTAGGAAACGATAAAAATACATTTGTAAAATGTATTAACCCTAACCCTTGCAAATTGTACCCTGTCCTAAGTTCTTCCAAGGATCATAGTTCAGAGGAAGATGACGAACCTAGCCTGATCTCAGCCCTCTCTCAGGCAGCCACCCTGTGGGAATCCCAGGTGGGCACAGCCCAACCAGTTAGAGCGGTGGCTGTGTTTTCCACATGAGGGATGGGTGAGATCATAGCCATTGGTAAGTATGGGACTGTACATTACGCAGAGACAGTAGCTACCCACAATGAGTCAAATAGGAATGGAGTGGTTGGGTTACACCCTGTACGGGTAATAGCAGTTCCCAATGGGAGAACTGATAGCCAGGGAGTAACCCCCATCAGGAATATTGCAATGTATTGCCCGTGGACCAGATCGGAACTGCGGTCAATCATTTCAGAATTCCCCGATCCCAGAAAAGATTTAGCTGGGTGCCAGAAGTTTATTAAAGATCTGGGTAATGCCCATGAACCCACAAACAAAGATTGGCGGACAGTGTTAAGAGCGTGCCTACCTCCAAATATTGACAGCCAAAAATTCATAACAGATTGTAAGATAGAGGCAGACAGTCCTCTGACTGATGAATATAACCAGGAGAACATAAAACAAATCAATATACAACTAGGATTGTATTTCCCCACAGTTGTAAAATGGAATAAAATTTTCACTATCAAACAGAAAGAAAGTTAACTAGCATCTGAATAATTTCATAGAGCTTTACAAGATATGGCTAAATACACTGGGATAAGGGATATAAAGAATGATGTGAACCACAGGGAGGTGGCTGTCTCTGTGCTGATGGACAGACTCAAAGAGGCATTGAAAGTCAGGGTACAGACTTCTTTGCCTAATTGGAGAGGGGTCACTGTAGATGCTCTGAAAGAGTCTGCTATTGAGCATGACAAGAATATCTTTAAACATAAAGAACAACAGGGGGAGAGGTTGATGACGGGTGAGTATACAGGCTCTGGAAGGTCAAACTACACAACCTATTCCCCAGGTATTTGAAGAACTGAGAAGGAGAGTGAACAGGTGTTACACTTGTGGGAGGGAAGGACATTTCTCCGGGGACTGTACACAGAAGAGACAACAAGCCCCTAGACATGAGCCACGTACTCAAAACTACTCAACACATAGACGGGACCAAGGGACACATAGGAGGGATTTCGAGCCACATAGGAGGGACACACATAGATTTCTCCCAAGGAGGGATGGGCAGACCTCCAACTCATCACAGTTACTTCCCTCACGTATGATAGCTGCCAACGCCTTCCGGGGAAACCAACAATACAGGCAATAGGAAGGGGGTCACACCTGTATTCTGCAGCCAGTGAGGTTGACTAATGACCTCAGAGACAAACCTGAGGTCATGGTCAATGTAGCTGGTACAAGACAACCTTTCCTTGTAGATACAGGGGCTGCCAGATCTGTATTAACCTCTTCAACAGGAATAATGACCATGAGCAAAACTATTTTGGCAATGGGAGTAATGGGAAAAGTGCAGCAGTACCCTTTGACTAGAGCCTGCAGAGGTTATGATAGGGCCCTTGCATACCAAACATTCTTTCTTGTTGGCTGTTGGCTGTATTTATTGTACCCCTGAGGGTGTGTTTTTAGATATCCCTGAAAACCATGCACCGGAAGTACAAGATATGTTATGCACCCCTCAAAGGCTAATGTTGCACTCTACCATTCTAGACACATGTCCATCGCAGGTAGAGGAAATGATCTCGCAAATACCGCGTTCCCTATGGACTAAAGATGGACAGGACACTGGATTGATGGCAAATGTAGCCCCAGTAGTTGTGCAAATAAAAGATGGCAGGATAGCTCAAAAAATCCCCCAGTACCCTCTGCAGCCAGAGGTGGATTTAGGAGTATACCGTGTCATAGAATGGCTGCTACAGCAGGGCATCCAAGTCAGGACATCCAGTACAGCCAATAGTCCCATCTTCCCTGTGAAAAAGAGTGGGGGAAGGGGTTACAGGCTAGTACAGAATTTAAGGGGGATAAACAAAATAGTCAACAGCCAATTCCCTGTAGTGCCCAATCCAGCTGTCATCCTCATATAGATTCCCTCTACCTCTACTCACGTCACTGTAATTGACCTCTGCTCGGCTTTCTTTTCTGTTCCTCTTCACCCCGACAGCCAGTACCTCTTTGCGTTCTCTTACAGGGGAGTACAGTATACCTGGACCCGTCTCCCCCAAGGTTTCATTGACAGCCCAAGTATTTTCTCCCAGGCCCAACATGATTGTTTGCAATCCTTTCAGCCTAAGAATGGGTTGGTGCTGATACAATATATTGATGACTTGTTGTTATGCTCTGATTCATTTGAGTCGTCCCTGGCAGATACTAAACAGCTTCTGTTTCACCTCTCCCAGACAGGACACAAGGTTTCCAAGGATAAATTACAGTTGTGCCGGACAAGGGTTTAATACTTGGGACACTGCTTGACGCAAGGACTAAGACATCTGAACCCTGACAGGATACAGGCCATCCGTGACATGACTCTGCCGTAGACTCAGCAACAAATTTGCACATTTATAGGAATGTGTGGATATTGTCGGAACAGGATTCCGGGGTTCTCTATTTTTGCACTACCACTGCAAGAAATGGTCTCTTCAAGCAAACCAGAACGGGTCTCTCATACTGAGGAGTCCGAACTGGCATTTGAGAGACTGAAAGAGTGCTTGTCAAAAGCACCAGCATTAGAGATGCCAGATTATGAGAAACCTTTTGAACTATATGGTACCGAAAGTGCTGGGTGCGTGCAGGGGTCCTAACACAAAAACATGGTGCTGCCAGCAGACCGGTAGCCTACTACAGTGCACAGTTGGACAATGTAACACGGTCTCTCCCCACTTGCCTATGAAGTGTTGCAGCAATAGCTTTGTTGGTAAGTAAGAGTTTAGACGTAGTGCTAGGGCATGACCTGACAGTCCATACACCTCATGCAGTATCAGCCTTGCTAAACTCCACCCAAACCAGACATGTCTCATCCGCCCGGTTTACAAGATGGGAACTGTCACTGATGGCCCCTGTAAACATTACCATAAAAAGGTGTAACACCCTAAATCCTGCAACGTATTTGCCAAGTGTGCCTGGTCAGGCACAAAGGATGGAGGATGAGAATGATGGTGAAAGAGGATTTAGTACATACACTGATACACATGACTATATGGAATACTTGAATCAGACCTTCACTGCAAGACACAGTGACAACCCACTAGAAGATGTAGACCTTACCTTTTACACGGACGGTAGTTGTCACAGAGACTGATTCAGGAGACCTGTGCACCGCAGTGGTAGATGACGAAGGTATTATAGAAGCTGAACCCCTTGGCCCACCTCACTCAGCACAAGTCGCTGAGCTGGTGGCACTGACCAGAGCATGTGAGTTGGCAAAGGGTAAGTCAGCTAATATATACACAGTCCGTGTATGCTTTCGGAGTAGTGCATGATTTTGGGGCCCTGTGACGCCTTAGAAATTTTGTGATGGCAGCTGGCACACCTGTGACGCATGCGTCACACATCAAAAGACTGCTGACGGCCATACAAGAACCTGACAGAGTGGCTATTATCAAGTGTAAAGCACACACTTACAACCAAGACCCAATTTCACTTGGTAACAGCCGGGCGGATTAAGCTGCTAAATGGGTAGCAAGCACCACTACACAATTTACCACCACACAACTGACGACATTCAATACAGTAAATACACAACAGTTAATTGAAATGCAAGATTTGTATTACCTACAGGAGAAGGCAGTCTGGAAGGTGAGGGGATATGGTCAGGAGTCCTCAGGACTATGGAGAGATGGACAAGGTAAGCCAGTGGCCCCCAGCGTGTATCTCCCAAGCCTAGCTGAGGCAGCACATGGTCTGACTCATCTGGGCAAGGAAGGTTTGTGCAAATTGGTAAGAGCTTACTGGAGTGCACCAGGGTTCTCTTCTCAGGCAAGCAAGTAAGCAATGACATGTCTTACTTGCTTCAGGAATAACATGGTCTGACTCATCTGGGCAAGGAAGGTTTGTGCAAATTGGTAAGCGCTTACTGGAGTGCACCAGGGTTCTCTTCTCAGACAAGCAAGAAAGCAATGACGTGTCTTACTTGCTTGAGGAATAACATGGTAAAACAATACCAATGGAGCCATCCCATATCCCTCCTACAGATGGACCTTTCCAGGTAATACAAATCAATTTTATACAGCTACCACTCTGTAGGAATTTGAAGTATGTATTGGTGTGAACTGATGTTTTCTCAAACTGGGTAGAGGCATTCCCTGCTGCTACAGATACTGCCGTGTTTACCGCAAAGAAAATTGTGCAAGAATTTGTGTGTAGGTATGGTATCCCTAAGATTATTGAGAGTGATTGGGGTACCCATTTTACAGGTGATGACTTTCAGGTTATGTGCAAACTTATGGGTAGGAATAGCAAACTTCATACTCCCTACCAACCACAGGCCAGTGCGAAGGTGGAGAGAATGAACAGCACTATTAAAAACAAGCTGAGCAAAGTGATGGCTGAAACTGGACTGTTGTGGCCGGAAGCACTGCCACTAGTGTTGTACAGCATCAGAACCACTCCCAGGTCACCGCTTAACCTATCACCCTTTGAAATTCTTTTTGGACGACAGCCTCACATAATGGGGGTGATTCCGAGTTGTTCGCTCGCTAGCTGCTTTTAGCAGCATTGCACACGCTAAGCCTCCGCCCTCTGGGAGTGTATCTTAGCTTAGCAGAATTGCGAGCGAAAGATTAGCAGAATTGCGAAAAGAAATTTCTTAGCAGTTTCTGAGTAGCTCAAGACTTACTCACAAATAGCGATCAGTTCAGTCAGTTTAGTTCCTGGTTTGACGTCACACACACGTCCAGCCAGCCACTCCCCCGTTTCTCCAGACACTCCCGCGTTTTTCCCTGGCACGCCTGCGTTTTTCTGCACAGTCTTAGAAAACGGCCAGTTTCCGCCCAGAAACACCCACTTCCTGTCAATCACACTACGATCGCTTCAACTATGAAAAATCTTCGTTCGGGCATGAGTAAATCTACTAAGTTTTGTGTTAAAATACTAACCGCATGCGCAGTGCGAACCATGCGCATGCGCATTTTTGCCTTAATCGCTCCGTTGCGAAAATCGGCAACGAGCGAACAACTCGGAATGACCCCCAATGATAGATCCCCAGGATGATCTGAAATGCAATAATGAGAGATTGTGCAATACTTGGTTAGGATGAGCCAGCAATTGAGAAATCAGCAAAGGAATCTGAAACTGGCGATTCCTGACCTACCAAACAGTAACTGTCATGAAATTGAACCTGGGGACTATGTGATGATTCAAAATTTTCTACGCTCAGGTTGCCTAATAGACAGGTGGGAAGGACCGTATCAAGTTCTGTTGACCAGCACAACATCACTAAAGGTTGCTGAAAGAGAGACTTAGGTCCACTCATCCCATTGCAAGAAGGTCGCTAACCGGGAGAAAGCTCGTGAGAAAGAGAAAGGTGAGGAAAACCTGATATCACTGGAGAATCTGTTTCGGGAAAGCTGAAAGGCAGAACTGTCTAACTGTACCTGAGCGTGGTGAAAAACAAGATCAACGACTGTTGTCTTATTATTATTTTTCTCTCCAACACCCCCTCCCTTTTTCTAAATGGATTTGCATCGAGAGACCGTGTTATCCCTATTCCGGATTTTGATTGTGACTCTATTTTAGATCAGGAAATTTGTTTTTGCAAGGGCCCCCGAGAAGTTGAGCAAGGATCTGGAGTGGGTTCTGATGAAGAGGATGAATTTGTAGGATCCCAGGATCACTCCATCACTTTGGTCAAAGCTGTTATAAGTAAGAGATCTGGTAGTCACAGAGTTCGGAGACAATGTGAGGGGTTGTTGTCTGATGAATACTGCATATGTAAGTACTGCAATCCCATAATAGAAGATGAGTGCATCCAGAGATGTCAATCAAACAATAATATCGATATTGACGGACATCCTTTGAGTGACTTCACTCACTAGCAGTTTTAAACCAAACAGAATGCTGGGTGTGCTCACAAGTACCTCAAGGACAGAGTAAATCAGGATTAGTGCCATACTCATTAACAGTAAAGGAGGTACTCGAATTGCATGTGGGGAGACCGGTGGACAGAAATACAATATATCTAGACCCCCTAGCCTAAAGCTCCACCAGTACCAAGTAGACAGATCCCTACTTTGTTTCAATGTAACCAATTTCCGGAAAGCATGAAATTGGGAAGTGACTTGGAACAATCAGACAATGACCTTCTCACACAGAGCTGGTGAGGAACCCATCAACTCTGAACTTGTACGTAGGATAGCCACAAGTGGGAGGTACTTCCGATACAAGTATACACGTGGGACCAAAACCATGTGGGCTGGAAAAATGTCACAGGGATATTGTACGAACTTCTTCCAGCCTGATACTTGTGTCAAGCAGATGGAAAAACTGGGGACAGGTTTCTTTGTGGGAATTATCTGTGACATGATAACAATGCATTTTGTCCCCTATGTTCTCCCAGATGATGCTTATTTTATATGTAGAAGAAAGGCGTACAAATGGCTCACTCCGAGCTCTGAAGGGTTATGTTACATAGGCAGAGTACTACCAGAAATCATGACCATTGCACATGACCGAATGAAGGACATTCACCGCAGCGCTACGCCTTATACTCACACCCACTACGAATACGTTTTTAAGAGACACCTCATAGACAGGGAAGAGCCAGTGGCCTCAAATTTGTTTCATGAATCCACCGGAATTCAGATTCTTCTTGCATTAGACATCACCCATACTGCCAGAGGAATCATAAATTATAGGTATATCCATGCGCAAGCGAACTTGATAGACAATGTCACTGAGATGTATGACAACACCCTCAGATATACGGGTAGGGAACATATGTACAGTATATCATTCAGTATAACATGTATAAGCCTAGGTAAGTGGTACAGAATTACAGTTACAAAAGAATCAGTTAAAGCCAGTATACATCACCCTGTCCCATAGAACATTCCTTTCTAGATAGACTCTGCATCTCTTCCCCTCAGCAACAGCAACTAACCCTCTAAATCCTAGAAACTACATATATCAAACAGTGGGAGTTAACAGGTTGTTGGTTTCGGTCTCCTTACATTGGCCCAGGAATGGGAGGTTTCTCATTCATTGTGTGTTATTGGTCAGTTCATATGTAAGCAATGTCCAGTTTGAAGATGCAGATACAATGTGCCCCGGGCGCCGGAAGAAGGGGGGCGCTGAGAACTCTGTCCAGCGATTCAGTCAGCCGCTCCTCCATCCCCGCTGTCCCCGCCGTGTGCTACACCTCCCACGTTAATAAGTGGAGTGGGCGGGCAGCGATTGGACGGTGTCACCCATAGCCCACTTCCTCAAGTCCCCCTCTGACGGCGCTGACCGCGGCAGCGGGAATGACACAACGCAGTGCCATCACCGCCTGCGTCGTTAAGAGGAGGAACTGCCAGCCAGAGCCCGGAGACAGGATAACCCACGGTGAGTTACAAGTAGAAAGATGTAATTGAGGGTGGGTAATGTGCGCTGTGTCAGGGATTAAATGTGTTGGGGAGGGGGAGAGTTGTGTCAGGGATTATATGTGTTGTGGGGGAGATCTGTGTAAAAGATTATATGTGCTGGGGGGGGAGAGTTTTGTTGTGGATTATGGCCCTCATTCCGAGTTGTTCCCTCTGTAATTTTCTTCGCATCGCAGCGATTTTCCGCTAATTGCGCATGCGCAATGTTCGCACTGCGACTGCGCCAAGTAAATTTGCTATGCAGTTAGGTATTTACTCACGGCATTACGAGGTTTTTTCTTCGTTCTGGTGATCGTAATGTGATTGACAGGAAGTGGGTGTTTCTGGGCGGAAACTGGCCGTTTTATGGGTGTGTGTGAGAAAACGCTGCCGTTTCTGGGGAAAACGTGGGAGTGTCTGAAGAAACGGGGGAGTGTCTGGGCGAACGCTGGGAGTGTTTGTGACGTCAAACCAGGAACGAAACTGACTGAACTGATCGCAGTTGCCGAGTAAGTCTGGAGCTACTCAGAAACTGCTAAGAAGTGTCTATTCGCAATTCTGCTAATCTTTCGTTCGCAATTTTACTATGCTAAGATTCACTCCCAGTAGGCGGCGGCTTAGCGTGTGCAAAGCTGCTAAAAGCAGCTTGCGAGCGAACAACTCAGAATGACCACCTATATGTGCTGCTGGGGGACAGCTGTGTCATGGATCAAATGTTACAATGTGCTGGGGGAGGGCTGTGTGTGGAATACCCCCCTATACCTGCCTGGCACCACACACCTTGTTGCAGTGCATGCCCCCCTCTCCCCCCCCACCCATCTCTCTATCCCATCTTTCTCTCTCTCTCTCTCTCTCTCTCTCTCCTCCGTGGGACTGCGTAATGAGAGGTACAACTGTGCAGTGTTTTTTACCTTTAATTTTTATTTGTGTATTTTTTATTTTTTTATTTTTTTATTTATTTTTGTTTATTTTTATGTTTGGGGCGGGTGGACCAAATGACTGCCTTGCCCCGGGTGCCGAAAATTCTAGTTCCGGCCCTGATTCTCATTTAGACTATTTCCCTGAAAATCTTGGTTCTGTAAGTGAAGAGCAGGGGAAAGATTTCATGAAGATACCAAGGAGATGGAACGCAGATACCATGATTGCGGACTACTGTTGGATGATGCACAAAGAAGAGGCACAAGCTGTCTACAAGATAAAAAGTACCAAAGGGAGATTTGAGGGGGAAAAGTAAAAGCCAGTATAAGGACTTGTAAACGTGCAGAAAACTATATTTTTTTTTTTTTTTCAAAATGTGTTTTATTTATGAAAAAATATTTTGAACAAAGAATCAAACAAAGGGGGTCATTCAGATTTGATCGCTGGGCTGCTAATTTTGCTGTCCGGCGTTCAGATAGTCGCTGCCTCCAGGGGGAGTGTATATTCACGATGTAAGTGTGCGATCCCATGTGTACACCGAGCTGCTATAATCCACTTTGTTCTGTCTCTGCGCAGCCCAGGACCTATTCTTACAGTGCGATCACATCAGGCTGATCAGAGCCGGAGCTGACGTCAGACACACTCCCTGAAATGCTTGGGAACGCCTGCGTTTTTCCCAACACTCCAAATAAACGGTCAGTTACCACGCACAAACGGCTTCTTCCTGTCAATCACCTTGCGAACGCCCGTGCAATTGGATTTCTTGTCCCATCCCGTTGCATGCACATGCACAGTTAGTACCTGATTGCCCGCTGTGCGAAAACGCACAGCAGCGATCATATGTGAATGACCCCCAATGTGCCGTGTCATATGGATAAGAACATGGGGAGACAACAAAAGTGTGAGCATATTCTACAGATATATCATGTAAAAAACATGTGCCAAGGCAAACAATTAAATGTGCCCAAGACAGAACTTGGGCCCCATACGCTACAATGATATGTCTGAAGCTGAAGTCGGATGTGATTTCCCTTTAACTCCCCCGGGACCTTCCCGGGAGCGATTCCATACGATTTGGTACTTTTGTGCTATTTTTGCATTAGATATATCGCATGCGATTGATGAAGCCGCTATACATCGCATGCAATATATCGTACGACATACAATTGTACCATGAGATATATCTGATGGGCTGGATAGAGGGCTACGGGGGCCCGGAGTGTCCTGAGAATGCCAGTCAAACTTCCCTGTGATACATCGCATGCACAAAAAACTCACTTTTTTCATCCGATTCCATCCAATTCCGATATATCATTAGTGCAGCACCAACGACCTAGGGGATCCTATCCGACAGCCACGGGGACGCGCCTCAGATTGGATACGATCTAAAACACATACGATTATACACAATTTCATACAATATATCAGACGGATATATCGGAATTGCATGAAATTGTGTAAAATTGTACTAGTGTATTTGGCCCTAAAGTCCAATAAAAAAAAACTGCAGATGATTTTCAATTACCCCAATTTTGCAGGACTGTGTTATTACAAGACACTGTCAGACACATATCAGTCTGCTATTCTCATGGCATTGGCAGCTGAACTAATGGGCCGTACACATAATTAAGGAAGCTACAGTGACCAGCAGTAACATATGTTACTGAGCTACATAAAGAAGTTATTTATGAATGAACAGTAATGGTATCAGAAGCACCTGGAGCACCCTGGCCACTATAAGTGTCCGTCCACATATGTTTGCTGTTTCCTATATTATTGGCTCTCCTTGATCAGTGTCTTGCAACAGTAATTGTTCTGCCTGATACCAAACCTTGGCTTGTCTCCTGAACTCTGCTCTGCCTGATAACTGGTTACTGAATCTTGGCTTGCTTCCTAACCTGTTTGATTTGTCTAGAGCGGACTGAAGTCTGGCTAGTCTCCTGACCTCCATTCTGCCTGGTAACTCTGTCCTGCATGATTTCAGTGTACTGAACTCTGGCTAGTCTCCTGACATCCACTCTGTCTGGAGACTTTCCTCTCCCTGATTACATTGTGCTGAACTCTGGCTATTCTCATGACCTGGGACATTTTAACAGAGGAGTGGGACCCTGGGCCCACCATGTTCCGGAGACTAATTTCACTACTGTACATGCACAGTGGCCATTATTGCCATGGCTGCAGTGCCCAACGTGGGACTCCGGAAAGGAAAGTATTAAAACATGGGTGCAGTGTGTGCGGAGCACACAGGCCCCTGGGTACAGGGGGGCCCCACACCGCTCCCATGTTTTAATACTTATTTTCTGGAATCCTGCGTCTGGCGCTGCAGCCATGGCAATAATCCCCCATTATAGAAACGCCAATGCTCATAACCTCCCCTCTGCACGGTTACTCCACTCTCCTGACCTGCACTCTATCTAGTAACTCCGCTCTCCTGACCTGCACTCTGTCTGGTAACTCTGCTCTCCCGACCTACACTTTGTCTAGTAAATCCGCTTTCCTGACCTGCACTCTGAGTCTGTCTAATAACTCTGCTCTCCTGACCTGCACTCTGTCTGGTAACTTCCCTCTGTATGATTACATTGTACTGAACTCTGGCTAGTCTCCTGACCTCCACTCCACTTGATTACCGTGTTCTGAACTTTTGCCAAGTTCCTGAAAACCTCCCTGTCTAACTAATGTGTACTGAACTTTAATTGGCATCCAGCCTCTTTTCCAGTGATCCTAATAATTGGTGACAATGCAGATGTGTCAAAAAGCATATTAACTGCTTGTATACCCAATGTACAAATGCAATGTGGTTAAAATTCATATTTACATGAATTGCCAGTCCGTTACCAGCCTTAAAGCAACAATCCTTGTGGCAGCATATAAGAAGAATAATGATATTTACCATTTCTCAAGTAATGGTTCCTTTGGATTAATGATTGAAAATTTGTCAGATTTCCCACTATGTTATAGGACTACCCACATTCAAGAATATATAGGGTCCAGTAGAATATTCTATGCATTATTCTGCACTTCATGTTAAGTCATCCAAACTGATGTATCCTGGGCTACTGACCATTCTGTATCTGGAGTAATTCTAAGGAGGGCTTGAGGGCTGTGGTAAGACATGTCAACATTCAGAAGGTCAGAAGGTTCTGAATGTTGACAGTCAGAAGGTTGACATGGTCATTAGGTCAATAATCAACATGTAAACATACATTTAGGTCTACATGGTTAAAAGGTTGACACATTTAAACTGCTGACATTTAACATGTCGACATATGATTATGTTGGTTATTTTAGCCTAAACATAACTCAATTAACAACAAAAACAATGTTGACATTTTGGTGTTGACATGTTAAACGTTTACATTCTGAATGTGTCTGCATTTTAACCGTGTCGACCTAAATACAGTACATATCTACATTTGATTGTTGACCTAATGGCCGTGTTAACCTTCTGACTGTCAACATTTAGAGCCTGGATAGGAAGTGGCGAGACAAACCGCACTAGATCGCTCCCGTCTCTAAAGAAGTCCTCCTAAGAGAGGAGGTAGGTTTCAACAGGAGACTGATTTAAATTCAAACAGAATAACCAACTATCATTTTATTCAAAAAAAGAGAAAGAATATCTCTTATGGTTAATTTAATTGGTTGGTGGTGCTCCCCAGAGTCAGAAATAGCACAGTGTTTAAGGAAAGAAAAGAAGACTCTTTTTGGGGGGCACTCTTATTTATATTACACCTGTACAGGAAAAATGCTATTATCAATAAAATATAACTTTTATTAAGTGTATTTAAAATATCTGAGATTGTATTTAATCAACAAAAAATGCAGCAGTGAAATCATGCCCTGCAAGTTAATTGGGTATAGAGTTGCTCCCAATTTAATTGGGTATAAAGTTATTCCCAAAGTGGGTATTTTATAGGTTATGAGAGCCCACAATTATTGATATCCACACACCTCTATTGTCATTGGAACCTATAATGGTATTTAATTGTATTGTTCAATCTGAAATTCCTGAACGGCACTGATTGGTACAGAACAAATTGCCATTAACAATCTTAAGTATCAAAAGTGCATAAAGCGCTGACTGTAGGGTTTCTTCCTTTCCTATAAGTTAGTAGCTCTTACCCCGGTTGTCACTCTTTTAAGTGTAAAAGGCCGGTAGTGATCAGCTCAATCTCTATAATGATCACGTGTTGGGGAATCTTAAAGTATAATTAAACAGCGACACATAATGCGGGTGTGTTTCAACTTTATATACGAAGAGTCCTATATTGGGTTGCGGTCACAGATTTATGAAGAAAAACACCAAGTATTATTACTGACATAAACCATTGTACCTGCAACCTGATCTGTGCGTTTAAGTCGAGCTTGTACAGAGATCATATATGAGTTGCAGAGTGAAATATTATTGTAACATCAGTCTAAGGAGACAGCAAGGATATGCTGTGCTCTGAGGGATAAACTGTGTCCTTGTTGTTACAATTACCGGTGAATTATTCACACACGTCTACAGGATACAGAAATTTATATAACTGTCAGCAGATGGACCTAAATGTTCACCCTTTTTTTCTATTTGAGATGTTTGCAACCCAATCTGTGTGTTCAACAAGATGTTTTACAATTTTGTACAGAAATCACATATAGGCTGTAAGATATTATATTACAGCACCCGGCTGGAGAGAGAAAACAAAAACAATTCTGTGCTCTATAGAAGGATATATTATGCCTTTGTTGTTGCAACCGCCAGTAATATTATTCAATCACATCTAAGAAATACAGATTTCTCATATCAGAAAGCCACAGTATGACAATTAGCCTCCTCATCTGAGTCATATGTGATTTTAGGCATTCGTACTCACAAATAAACACATGGAATATGGTAATTGGACTAAACCATGCTAAGTGTGAGAGCCTGTGTGGATCATTAATAGCATTTAAGGGAGGCAAACTTCCACATATCAAATAGACACAGTGTATTGGTTACCTTTCCTCAATTACACGTAATCACAGAAAACACACATTAAATGTATATAGGTAACAATTTATATCATTAAAATACATCATATAGTCAAGCTATATAATCATGATAGCATGTATATGTGTTTGAAAGTTCCCCAAATATGAGAGAGAGAAAACCAGTGAGTAAATCCTGCAACTTCTGCTGTCATTCCATCTTGATTTACCTGTGCCTATGGTAATCAGCGGAGGGAAGATGAGAGAGTGGCCGGGTAATCTGCTGGTTAGGAAGGAAGAAAAGAGCCGTTCTGCTGTTCCCGTTAGAGCGTATACAGCTACCTGGTGTCCAGGGACATTGCAGGGAGCCGCAGCGCAATGCAGGAATGAGAGTGGGCCGAGTATTTGTGCCTATATCCGAGGAATAAACAAATTTAGTGAGTAGAGAAAAACCCGTATTACGGGCGTGTGGGCTCACGAGCCTCCCACTGGCAGCGGCATCAGCTCCGATTCAGCCGTGGAATGGATAACGCGTTTCACTCGTAAGCTTGTTCACATCCTGTCACATGCAGCATCCACAGGACACCACTACCATTGACTTTATATAGCAGATCCTTAATGGTCTGTAATCACAGTGAATTAGATTGACAGATACGTGAGCCACTAAGAAAAGGCTAAACTGAAACGACGACCTTTAAAAAGTTTTTTTCTCCAAAGGGTCACACCTATAAACTTACTACAAAATTACTTTGTCCCAGAGAAAAAACTATATAACCATAACTTTATAAGCGTATGAGTGTGTGTACGTGTGCATCCATATTTCAAATAATCCCCATGTATCACACAATTTTAATAACTGATTATTATTTAAATACCTTTAATTTTAGTTGATACCTTCGACTGCTATTTTGTGGCCGTATCAATAATATATACAATTGTATAGTTATTGGTCCCAATCAACCCACCATACAATATAGATTGCAAATGAAGTGAAATGCCTGTAAAGGATGGACAAATGCAATAACAATTACCTGTAATTTAGTAAGGTTATTTATCCACAAAGGGACTGTGCGTATATACATTAGCACATATACATGCAACACATATACATGCAACTTCATGACAACAACTGCTATAAACATCTACTACTCAATACTATGGATTACATAAAAAGTAAATACAAAAGGATCCTGGAAGATTCTCGTGCAAATGGAACTATATCCAAACATGAATATGAGTATCTTTGGACTGAGAATCCCACAACCCCTACCTTATACCTATTGCCGAAGGTACATAAGGATCCCAGAATGCCTCCTGGGAGACCAATAGTCTCTGGAATAAACAGTATATCTGAGAAGGCTAGTCGATTCCTTGATCTACATCTAAGAGATCTGGTAATGGGTCTCCCCTCCTATATACAGGATACGAGAGATATCCTTAGAAAGATACATGACATCAATCTGGGAGAAGGCTACTTATTGGTAGGCCTGGATGTTGAGGCTTTATATACGAGCATTGATCACAATGCAGGTATTTCTGCAGTGAAATATTTTCTAAATATGAGTGAATTTGGTGATTTTCAGGAATTTCTTTTAGAGCTATTACACTTTGTTCTGAATCATAATTTCTTTACTGTTGATGACAAATTTTTCCTACAGGTAAGAGGGACAGCAATGGGCGCGGCATGTGCGCCAACCTACGCTAACCTATATTTAGGAAGGTGGGAGAAAGAAATGGTGTTTAGTGGCGATAATGAACAATTTACGAAACATGTGATCATGTGGTATCGCTATATCGATGACATCTTCGTAATTTGGGATGCAGGACAAGAACTCCTGCTTCAGTTTATTGAGAAACTCAATTGCAATAGTCTAAATCTGAGATTGACTTATGAAATAAGCGATACTGAAATCTCCTATTTGGATATAAAAATCTATAAGAAATTGTTCTGAAGCCGGCATATTCCAGCAACAGAGTGATGAACTCACACGGAGGCTTAGAGAGAGGGGATATAGCCATAACTCTATCAAGAGAGCAAAACACTCCCTAAGAAACATCAATAGGGAAACATTAATTTTTGGGGGAAACAACACTAAAGTTAAAAACAAAGAGGAAGTGAGATTCATCAGTAATTTTAACAGCGAATGGAGACTAATTAAGAACAGTCTTCAGAAGCATTGGCATGTTCTCTTGGCCGACCCAGATCTCTCAGGACAACTCGGACCAACTGTATCTATGAGCTGGCGCAGGGCGCCAAATTTACGAGATCACCTTGTCAGGAGCCATTTTACCCGTACCAAACCTAAAAATCCCACCCTGGTAGGTTCCTTGCATGTGGATCATGCAAAGCTTGCCAGTTTATGATTAGGAAAAAGGAAATCATGGACAGATATGGCAATAACATCAAAATTAAGGACTATATCAACTGTCGAACAACTGGGGTGGTTTACTGTATCCTATGTGAATGTGGTGCCAAATATGTGGGAATGACCACGAGGATGCTAAAACAACGCATCCTTGAACACATTGGGACAGTGAGGAATGCTGTTTTGGATATGAGTAGGGGAAGACAATTGACTACTGTAGCCAGACATTTTCATTGTAAGCATAAGGGTGATCTGAAGACTTTCAAAGCATTTGGCCTAGAGGCAGTGTACCTTGGTATCAGGGGGGGAGATCTCACTAGAGAGTTACTTAAACGTGAAAGTCGTTGGACATTCGAACTGGATGCTCTAACTCCGGGCGGACTCAATGAACATATCAATTACAGCCCCTTTTTGTGATAATATCCACATCAATTACATTATCTGTAATTAACCCTCTCATATCTCCCCCATGATTCAAAATCATAAGATACTGTTTGGACTATATCTCCTTCTCTCTCCTTCTCTCCTGCCTATCCTCCCTCTCGTTTTCCCTCTCCTCCTCACTAACTTACTTTCCCTCTCCTCCTCACTAACTTACTGTCTATGAAGCCTTGCCCCCACTTACATCCAGCCCTATCCTATGGATGCACACGTACACACACTCATACGCTTATAAAGTTATGGTTATATAGTTTTTTCTCTGGGACAAAGTAATTTTGTAGTAAGTTTATAGGTGTGACCCTTTGGAGAAAAAAACTTTTTAAAGGTCGTCGTTTCAGTTTAGCCTTTTCTTAGTGGCTCACGTATCTGTCAATCTAATTCACTGTGATTACAGACCATTAAGGATCTGCTATATAAAGTCAATGGTAGTGGTGTCCTGTGGATGCTGCATGTGACAGGATGTGAACAAGCTTACGAGTGAAACGCGTTATTCATTCCACAGCTGAATCGGAGCTGATGCCGCTGCCAGTGGGAGGCTCGTGAGCCCACACGCCCGTAATACGGGTTTTTCTCTACTCACTCAATTTGTTTATTCCTCGGATATAGGCACAAATACTCGGCCCTCTCTCATTCCTGTATTGCGCTGCGGCTCCCTGCAATGTCCCTGGACACCAGGTAGCTGTATACGCTCTAACAGGAACAGCAGAACGGCTCTTTTCTTCCTTCCTAACCAGCAGATTACCCGGCCACTCTCTCATCTTCCCTCCGCTGATTACCATAGGCGCAGGTAAATCAAGATGGAATGACAGCAGAAGTTGCAGGATTTACTCACTGGTTTTCTCTCTCTCATATTTGGGGAACTTTCAAACACATATACATGCTATCATGATTATATAGCTTGACTATATGATGTATTTTAATGATATAAATTGTTACCTATATACATTTAATGTGTGTTTTCTGTGATTACGTGTAATTGAGGAAAGGTAACCAATACACTGTGTCTATTTGATATGTGGAAGTTTGCCTCCCTTAAATGCTATTAATGATCCACACAGGCTCTCACACTTAGCATGGTTTAGTCCAATTACCATATTCCATGTGTTTATTTGTGAGTACGAATGCCTAAAATCACATATGACTCAGATGAGGAGGCTAATTGTCATACTGTGGCTTTCTGATATGAGAAATCTGTATTTCTTAGATGTGATTGAATAATATTACTGGCGGTTGCAACAACAAAGGCATAATATATCCTTCGATAGAGCACAGAATTGTTTTTGTTTTCTCTCTCCAGCCGGGTGCTGTAATATAATATCTTACAGCCTACATGTGATTTCTGAACAAAATTGTAAAACATCTTGTTGAACACACAGATTGGGTTGCAAACAACTCAAATAGAAAAAGAGGGTGAACATTTAGGTCCATCTGCTGACAGTTATATAAATTTCTGTATCCTGTAGACGTGTGTGAATAATTCACCGGTAATTGTAACAACAAGGACACAGTTTATCCCTCAGAGTACAGCATATCCTTGCTGTCTCCTTAGACTGATGTTACAATAATATTTCACTCTGCAACTCATATATGATCTCTGTACAAGCTCGACTTAAACGCACAGATCAGGTTGCAGGTACAATGGTTTATGTCAGTAATAATACTTGGTGTTTTTCTTCATAAATCTGTGACCGCAACCCAATATAGGACTCTTCGTATATAAAGTTGAAACACACCCGCATTATGTGTCGCTGTTTAATTATACTTTAAGATTCCCCAACACGTGATCATTATAGAGATTGAGCTGATCACTACCGGCCTTTTACACTTAAAAGAGTGACAACCGGGGTAAGAGCTACTAACTTATAGGAAAGGAAGAAACCCTACAGTCAGCGCTTTATGCACTTTTGATACTTAAGATTGTTAATGGCAATTTGTTCTGTACCAATCAGTGCCGTTCAGGAATTTCAGATTGAACAATACAATTAAATACCATTATAGGTTCCAATGACAATAGAGGTGTGTGGATATCAATAATTGTGGGCTCTCATAACCTATAAAATACCCACTTTGGGAATAACTTTATACCCAATTAAATTGGGAGCAACTCTATACCCAATTAACTTGCAGGGCATGATTTTACTGCTGCATTTTTTGTTGATTAAATACAATCTCAGATATTTTAAATACACTTAATAAAAGTTATATTTTATTGATAATAGCATTTTTCCTGTACAGGTATAATATAAATAAGAGTGCCCCCCAAAAAGAGTCTTCTTTTCTTTCCTTAAACAACATTTAGAGCCTGTCAACATTTGGAATGGTGTGAAGTAGAGCAGATATCAGGCCTGAGACCCGCACCATGATATGAGGCACAGATAGTAGATGAGTGACATCCGTTAGCAGAAGCATTATAAGCCTTTTCCAAAGCATCAGCCCTGCAGTAAACATTGTATTGAAAGTGGTCCACAGTAAGCCAGTAGCTAGTAACTCTAGAACATTGTCTCATGTTGTAAAAGTGGCCATGGGAACGCATTGCGAAAACACGGGGTTTATTATCAAATATAGGGGGTGATTCAGAACTGATCGCTGCTGTGCGTTTTCGCACAGCAAGTGATCAGGGATTAAATGTGTATGCACCGCAATAAGTACGCGCTTTGGCCAACAACAAGAGGCATCGCCGGTCAGCGACAGGCTGGTGCAAAAATTCCAATCGCACAGCCATTCACATGCTGACTGACAGGAAGAGGCCGTTTGTGGGTGGTAACTGACCGTTTTCTGGAAGTGTCAGGGAAAATGCAGGTGTTCCCAAGCGTTTTTAGGGAGGGTGTGTGACGTCAGCTCCGGACCCGATCAGCCTGTTCTCATTACACTGTAGGAGTTAGTCCTGGGTAAGTCCTTTTCTGCGCACAGACTACACACATTGGTAAAAGACCATTCCCTGGTGAGTGAGGTGTGAACGGATTTGCAGCTGTCCGCTGACTGAGGGAGTTTTTGCAGCTCGGCATATACATGCGATCGCACACTCGCACAGCGAATATACACTCCCCTTGGGCGGCAACTATATGATCGCAGGACAACAATTTTAGCAGCCTAGCGATCAGGTCTGAATCACCCCCATAGTGTCATAATTTAGATTTTCTGCAGTAATCTAATCTAAAATAAGAATTTACTTACCGATAATTCTATTTCTCGTAGTCCGTAGTGGATGCTGGGAACTCCGTAAGGACCATGGGGAATAGCGGCTCCGCAGGAGACTGGGCACAAAAGTAAAAGCTTTAGGACTACCTGGTGTGCACTGGCTCCTCCCCCTATGACCCTCCTCCAAGCCTCAGTTAGGATACTGTGCCCGGACGAGCGTACACAATAAGGAAGGATTATGAATCCTGGGTAAGACTCATACCAGCCACACCAATCACACCGTACAACCTGTGATCTGAACCCAGTTAACAGCATGATAACAGAGGAGCCTCTGAAAAGATGGCTCACAACAATAATAACCCGATTTTTGTAACAATAACTATGTACAAGTATTGCAGACAATCCGCACTTGGGATGGGCGCCCAGCATCCACTACGGACTACGAGAAATAGAATTATCGGTAAGTAAATTCTTATTTTCTCTGACGTCCTAGTGGATGCTGGGAACTCCGTAAGGACCATGGGGATTATACCAAAGCTCCCAAACGGGCGGGAGAGTGCGGATGACTCTGCAGCACCGAATGAGAGAACTCCAGGTCCTCCTCAGCCAGGGTATCAAATTTGTAGAATTTAGCAAACGTGTTTGCCCCTGACCAAGTAGCTGCTCGGCAAAGTTGTAAAGCCGAGACCCCTCGGGCAGCCGCCCAAGATGAGCCCACCTTCCTTGTGGAATGGGCTTTTACAGATTTTGGCTGTGGCAGGCCTGCCACAGAATGTGCAAGCTGAATTGTACTACAAATCCAACGAGCAATAGTTTGCTTAGAAGCAGGAGCACCCAGCTTGTTGGGTGCATACAGGATAAAGAGCGAGTCAGATTTCCTGACTCCAGCCGTCCTGGAAACATATATTTTCAGGGCCCTGACTACGTCCAGCAACTTGGAGTCCTCCAAGTCCCTAGTAGCCGCAGGTACCACAATAGGCTGGTTCAAGTGAAACGCTGAAACCACCTTAGGGAGAAATTGAGGACGAGTCCTCAATTCTGCCCTGTCCGTATGAAAAATTAGGTAAGGGCTTTTATAGGATAAAGCCGCCAATTCTGAGACACGCCTGGCTGAAGCCAGGGCTAACAGCATTACCACTTTTCAAGTGAGATATTTTAAGTCTACAGTGGAGAGTGGTTCAAACCAATGTGATTTTAGGAACCCCAAAACTACATTGAGATCCCAAGGTGCCACTGGAGGCACAAAAGGAGGCTGTATATGCAGTACCCCCTTGACAAACGTCTGAACTTCAGGAACTGAAGCCAGTTCTTTTTGGAAGAAAATCGACAGGGCCGAAATTTGAACCTTAATGGACCCTAATTTTAGGCCCATAGACAGTCCTGTTTGCAGGAAATGCAGGAAACGACCCAGTTGAAATTCCTCTGTAGGGGCCTTCCTGGCCTCGCACCACGCAACATATTTACGCCAAATACGGTGATAATGCTGTACGGTTACATCCTTCCTGGCTTTGATCAGGGTAGGGATGACTTCATCCGGAATGCCTTTTTCCTTTAGGATCCGGCGTTCAACCGCCATGCCGTCAAACGCAGCCGCGGTAAGTCTTGGAACAGACAGGGTCCCTGCTGGAGCAGGTCCTTTCTTAGAGGTAGAGGCCACGGGTCCTCTGTGAGCATCTCTTGAAGTTCCGGGTACCAAGTCCTTCTTGGCCAATCCGGAGCCACGAGTATAGTCCTTACTCCTCTCCTTCTTATGATTCTCAGTACCTTGGGTATGAGAGGCAGAGGAGGGAACACATACACTGACTGGTACACCCACGGTGTTACCAGAGCGTCCACAGCTATTGCCTGAGGGTCCCTTGACCTGGCGCAATACCTGTCTAGTTTTTTGTTGAGGCGGGACGCCATCATGTCCACCTTTGGTTTTTCTCTGACTGGATCAGCACCGGCTGACCTTGAAGCAGAGGTCTTGCTAGGCTTAGAGCATTGTAGATGGCCCTTAGCTCCAGGATATTTATGTGAAGTAATGTCTCCAGGCTTGACCACAAGCCCTGGAAATTTCTTCCCTGTGTGACTGCTCCCCAGCCTCTCAGGCTGGCATCCGTGGTCACCAGGACCCAGTCCTGAATGCAGAATCAGCGGCCCTCTAGAAGATGAGCACTCTGCAACCACCACAGGAGAGACACCCTTGTCCTTGGTGACAAGATTATCCGCTGATGCATCTGAAGATGCGACCCGGACCATTTGTCTAGCAGATCCCACTGGAAGGTTCTTGCGTGGAATCTGCCGAATGGGATTGCTTCGTAAGAAGCCACCATCTTTCCCAGGACCCTTGTGCATTGATGCACTGAGACTTGGCCTGGTTTTAGGAGATTTCTGACTAGTTCGGATAACTCCCTGGCTTTCTCCTCCGGGAGAAACACCTTTTTCTGGACTGTGTCCAGGATCATCCCTAGGAATAGAAGTCGTGTCGTCGGGATCAGCTGTGATTTTGGAATATTGAGAATCCAACCGTGCTGGCGCAGCACTATCTGAGATAGTGCTACCCCGACTTCCAACTGTTCCCTGGATCTTGCCCTTATCAGGAGATCGTCCAAGTAAGGGATAACTAAAACTTCCTTCCTTCGAAGGAGTATCATCATTTCGGCCATTACCTTGGTAAAGACCCGGGGTGCCATGGACAATCCAAACGGCAGCGTCTGAAACTGATAGTGACAGTTCTGTACCACAAACCTGAGGTACCCTTGGTGAGAAGGGTAAATTGGGACATGTATCTTTGATGTCCAGAGACACCATATAGTCCCCTTCTTCCAGGTTTGCAATCACTGCTCTGAGTGACTCCATCTTGAATTTGAACCTTTGTATGTAAGCGTTCAAGGATTTTAGGTTTAAAATTGGTCTCACCGAGCCGTCCGGCTTCGGTACCACAAATAGTGTGGAATAGTACCCCTTTCCCTGTTGTAGGAGGGGTACCTTGATTATCACCTGCTGGGAATACAGCTTGTGAATGGCTTCCAATACTGCCTCCCTGTCTGAGGGAGACGTCGGTAAAGCAGACTTTAGAAAACGGCGAGGGGGAGACGTCTCGAATTCCAATTTGTACCCCCGAGATACCACTTGAAGGATCCAGGGGTCCACTTGCGAGTGGGCCCACTGCGCACTGAACTTCTTGAGACGGGCCCCCACTGTGCCTGAGTCCGCTTGTAAAGCCCCAGCGTCATGCTGAGGACTTTGCGGAGGCGGGAGAGGGCTTTTGTTCCTGGGAACTGGCTGTTTGTTGCAGCCTTTTCCCTCTCCCTCTGCCACGGGGCAGAAATGAGGCGCCTTTTGCCCGCTTGCCCTTATGGGGCCGAAAGGACTGCGCCTGATAATACGGCGTCTTCTTAGGTTGAGAAGCTACCTGGGGTAAAAATGTGGATTTTCAAGCAGTTGCCGTGGCTACCAGGTCTGATAGACCTACCCCAAATAACTCCTCCCCCTTATAAGGCAATACTTCCATGTGCCTTTTAGAATCCGCATCGCCTGACCACTGCCGCGTCCATAAACCTCTTCTTGCAGAAATGGACAGCGCGCTAACTCTTGATGCCAGTCGGCAAATATCCCTCTGTGCATCACGCATATATAGAAATGCATCCTTCAAATGCTCTATAGTCAGTAATATACTGTCCCTATCTAGGGTATCAATATTTTCAGTCAGGGAATCCGACCACGCCAGGCCCGCACTGCACATCCAGGCTGAGGCGATTGCTGGTCGCAGTATAACACCCGTGTGAGAGTATATACATTTTAGGATATTCTCCAGCTTTCTATCGGCAGGTTCCTTTAGGGCGGCCGTATCAGGAGAGGGTAGTGCTACCTGTTTAGACAAGCGTGTGAGCGCTTTATCCACCCTAGGGGGTGTTTCCCAACGTGCCCTATCCTCTGGCGGGAAAGGGTACGATGCCAATAACCTTTTAGGAATTATCAGTTTTTTATCGGGGGAAACCCACGCCTCATCACACACTTCATTTAATTCCTCGGATACAGGAAAAACTACAGGCAGTTTTTTCTCACCAAACATAATACCCTTTTTAGTGGTACTTGTATTATCAGAGATATGCAATACATTTTTCATTGCTTCAATCATGTAACGTGTGGCCCTAGTGGAAGTCACGTATGTCTCCTCATCATCGACACTGGAGTCAGTATCCGTGTCTGTGTCTGCCATTTGAGGTAACGGGCGTTTTAAAGCCCCTGATGGCGTTTGAGACCCCTGGACAGGCACAAGCTGAGTAGCCGGCTGTCTCATGTCGTCAACTGTCAGTCGTAAAGAGCTGACACTATCACGCAATTCCTTCCATAAGCTCATCCACTCAGGTGTCGACTCCCTAGGGGGTGACAACTGTATAATAGGCAATTGCTCCGCCTCCATCTCATTTTCCTCCTCAAACATGTCGACACAATCGTACCGACACACCGCACACACACAGGGAATGCTCTGATAGAGGACAGGACCCCACTAGCCCTTTGGGGAGACAGAGGGAGAGTATGCCAGCACACACCAGAGCGCTATATATAGACAGGAATACCACTATAAAATGTGCTTTACCCTTTATAGCTGCTGTTAGTATCAAAACTGCGCCAAATTAGTGCCCCCCTCTCTTTTTTACCCTTTTCTGTAGTGCAGGACTGCAGGGGAGAGTCAGGGAGACGTCCTTCCAGCGGAGCTGTGATGGAAAATGGCGCCCGTGTGCTGAGGAGATAGGCTCCGCCCCCTTCTCGGCGGCCTTTTCTCCCGCTTTTTAGGTGAGTTCTGGCAGGGGTTAAAATACATCCATATAGCCCTGGGGGTTATATGTGGTGTATTTATGCCAGCCAAGGTGTTTTACATTGCTGCTCAGGGCGCCCCCCCCTAGCGCCCTGCACCCTCAGTGACCGGAGTGTGAAGTGTGCCTGAGTAACAATGGCGCACAGCTGCAGTGCTGTGCGCTACCTTGTTGAAGACTGATGTCTTCTGCCGCCGATTTTTCCGGACCTCTTCTTGCTTCTGGCTCTGTAAGGGGGCCGGCGGCGCGGCTCTGGGACCGAGCTCCGAGGCTGGGCCTGTGTTCGGTCCCTCTGGAGCTAATGGTGTCCAGTAGCCTAAGAAGCCCAATCCACTCTGCACTTCAGGTGAGTTCGCTTCTTCTCCCCTTAGTCCCTCGATGCAGTGAGCCTGTTGCCAGCAGGTCTCACTGAAAATAAAAAACCTAAACTTAAACTTTCACTAAGAAGCTCAGGAGAGCCCCTAGTATGCACCCTTCTCGGCCGGGCACAAAAATCTAACTGAGGCTTGGAGGAGGGTCATAGGGGGAGGAGCCAGTGCACACCAGGTAGTCCTAAAGCTTTTACTTTTGTGCCCAGTCTCCTGCGGAGCCGCTATTCCCCATGGTCCTTACGGAGTTCCCAGCATCCACTAGGACGTCAGAGAAAAACTTTTAGTTATCCTTTACCAGCTCCTCAGAACGTAGGAGCAACATGTGGAAGTATTTTCTAGTGATAATGAGTGGCGAGGAAAGTAATTCTGTATTTTAGTGAGCAGCATCAGAAACTTAAAATGAGCATGAAAACATAGGCCCTCATTCCGAGTTGTTCGCTCGGTATTTTTCATCGCATCGCAGTGAAAATCCGCTTAGTACGCATGCGCAATGTTCGCACTGCGACTGCGCCAAGTAACTTTACTATGATGAAAGTATTTTTACTCACGGCTTTTTCTTCGCTCCGGCGATCGTAATGTGATTGACAGGAAATGGGTGTTACTGGGCGGAAACACAGCGTTTCAGGGGCGTGTGGCTGAAAACGCTACCGTTTCCGGAAAAAACGCAGGAGTGGCCGGAGAAACGGTGGGAGTGCCTGGGCGAACGCTGGGTGTGTTTGTGACGTCAACCAGGAACGACAAGCACTGAAATGATCGCACAGGCAGAGTAAGTCTGGAGCTACTCTGAAACTGCTAAGTAGTTAGTAATCGCAATATTGCGAATACATCGTTCGCAATTTTAAGAAGCTAAGATTCACTCCCAGTAGGCGGCGGCTTAGCGTGTGTAACTCTGCTAAATTCGCCTTGCGACCGATCAACTCGGAATGAGGGCCATACTTCAGTCATTAAACATAGCTGTGTTTGTGGAATAATATTTGCACACGTGTTGAAATATAGTTAGTTCCATTTATTGGGAGCTTTGTATTCTAACTACAGTACTTAGGGCCTAATTCATGTGTGCATGCAAATGCAATTTTCTAGGCTACAGAACGGCTAATAAGGGTCATTAAGGTTCTTGCTGCTGCTATCTTTTGCCATATGCAATTGTGATTACAGGGGTCATTCTGACCCGTTCGCTTGCTGCGTTTTAATGCAGCAGAGCGAACGGGTCCGTGCTGCGCATGCACCGCCGCCGTAGTGCGCTGGCGCATGCCAGATGGCCGAAGGCCATAGCAGGGATGCGATTGCCTCTGCCTGATTGACAGGCAGAGGCGATCGCTGGGCGGAACGGCGGCGTTTGGCCTCCGTTTTATGGGTTTGGACCGAACAGGGGGCGGGCCACAGCGGCTGCGTGACGTCACACGCAGCCGCTGCGGGCCGGGGAGCGATGAGTAGCTCCCGGCCAGCACGCTAAAGCTGCGCTGGCCGGGAGATACTCTTTAAGTGCAACGGCATCGCCGCTGTGCGATGCCTTTGCACTTCTGCGAGGGGGGCCGGACTGACACGTGGGGCTGGCTAGCCCTGTGCTGGGTGTCCCCCCACATGTCAGGGAAGAATATCGTAGCTGTGCTAAATTTAGCACAACTACGATCAACTCGGAATGACCGCCTACATTCTAATATAGGCAGAAGCTAACCTGAACATAGGGATGCCCACTGCTATCACATCATTTACGTCCGATGGCTAACATTGCTGATACAATGGTACCATCAACGCAAATTGGGTCATGTCGCAGAGTCTGAGTGCCTCTGAAGATGCGCAGGCTGAATTGCTCTCCTGAGACGCAGAGGGCTCTCCAGTAGCACGGAAGACTACAACTGCTAATTTATGCACGCCCACAAAATAGTGGCAGAATGGCATGATGCGACTGTGTTTATCTGACCACTCCCCATTCTCCCCCCAAACATTGTCTTCCCGTCACTCACTTTGCGACTCATTCCGCGGTGCTACTACAATCGCAATTCACTGTCTGTGCGTGTGCACTGTAGCTCAGATGCATGCGCAGTAACAAAACATTAATAATAATAATAATAATTTTATTTATATAGCGCTCTTTCTCCAACAGGACTCAAGGTGCTTAACAGATACATAGCATAATATAGTACAGAAAATAATGAAGTACAGAACAGATTTTCATAAAATACAGAAGCATGGAGATACTAAAGGGACAATTATGGGAATGCTTGAGTAAAAAGGAAAGTCTCGAGTCTACTTTTGAAGGATTCTCTAGTTGGGGCCTCTCGCACTGTGCGGGGAAGTGAGTTCCATAGAGTCAGAGCCGCATGACTAAAAGCTCGACCCCCAGATGAATTACGGGAGATTCTAGGTACTGCTAAAAGTCCTTCATCTACAGATCGCAGTAATCGAGTGGGGCAGTATGGGGTCAGTAGCTGCTTCAGGTACCTTGGGCCCTGGTCATCTAGTGCTTTGAAACTCAGTAAGCCAATCTTGAAGATGATTTGCCATCTTACCGGCAGCCAGTGAAGGGAGTAGAGTATGGGTGTTATGTGGCTAGAACGGGGCTGGTTGGTTAACAGCCTGGCAGCTGTGTTTTGCATCAGCTGTAAGCTGTGCAATTCTTTTGCTGGGAGACCAAGGTAGAGGGCATTACAGTAGTCTAATCGAGATGATACAAATGCATGGATGACTTTTGGCAGATCATCTGAGGGAATTAAGTGCTTGATTCTGGCTATGTTCCTCAGGTGAAAGAATGAGGATTTGATTGTGGCTGATATCTGATGTTTAAGTGTCAAGCTACCATCCAGGACAACGCCAAGATTTCGCACACGATCAGTGGTTTGTAATTCTGAATCCCCGAGTGTAAGTCCAGTTGGTTGGCTATGCTGCAGTCTTGTCCTTTGATGTTGCGGTCCTATCATAAGGACCTCTGTTTTATCCGGGTTTAGTCGCAGCCAACTAGCACTCATCCACTCCTGGAGTTCAGCTAGACTTCCATTTAGGGTTGCTATTGGGTTATCAGTGCCCGGAGCAAAGGACAAGTACAGTTGTGTATCATCTGCATAGCAGTGGTAGACTAGCCCATGGCGCCTGATTATTTCACCCAGTGGGAGCATGTATACTGCAAAAAGCATGGGGGATAGTATAGAACCTTGTGGGACACCACATGGCAATGGCACTGGTGGTGAGGAGTATAATCCAGACGATACTCTCTGTGACCTGCCTGTGAGAAATGATTTGAACCAATTTAGGACTGTGCCATCCAGTCCACAAAAATGTATCAGACATTGACCAATGTGCCTACAATAGCTGCCTTGCGACTGCACCTGAATGATCCTCAATGTTAGCAAGTGTAGCTGCCACCCAGAAATGAAAATAGACACCCACCATAGCTATCGTAAACTCATTTGCAACTGCGCACACATTCGCAGGCTTTACACAGAAATGAGTAACATTGGGTCTAAGAGTTGGCCTATGGCTATGCAGACTGGACATGGCATTAGCAACGCAGGTGCCATGTTTTTCTATGTATGAGCTCACAGATGACGGCAGATACACGCCCCGAAAACACGCCTGTGTTTTTGCAACCACTCCATGTTAACACCTCAATATGGTTACTTCCTGCCAATCACTTTCCCATGAAATCCTCATTGCAAGCAGGATCACAGTGGCACCTTGACTCCTGTACAGTGCAATTGCAGCACATGCAAAGTCTGCCAATAATTGCTTGCTTGCGTGAGCATCGAACATTGCATAGAAACATGAATTAGGCCCTTAATGTGTAATGTTGGATAGTGCATTTGTTTTATATCATATTTTGTGACTGCAGTTTGTTGATTTCATGTAATATTGATTTGCCTAGAGCAGGCTTTTTCAACCAATGTGCCTAGTGTGCCGCGACCAGTTGCAAGGTGTGCCGCGGAGCTAGAGCAGCTTCCTGCACCTTCAGAGTGAACTGTTGGCCCGGGCTCTTCTTAGAGGATCAGTCGTGCCCCGCCTGTGACCTATGCTTGAAGACTCGGCGGTGTGATATGTATCATAGGTCACAGCCACCGCGTCTCATCACCCAGCCAGCCCACCTGCCTGCATACACATCTTCCAGTTCCCGCCTGCATCCACAGCTTTCCTTGCCCACCCACATCCACACCTGTCCGACCGCCCGCTGCTCAGTATTCGCAGCACTCCACTATGAACAACCCCCACCAGGGACAGGGAGGACAGTTGACCGGTAGGGGCTAATATTTGTTATTTTATTTCTCCTGTGGGAACAATAGGATTTCAATAGGATTTATGAGGGGAGAATAAGGATTTATTTGGATTTATGGGGGGAACAATGTGAATAATGTGGGGAGCAATTGGATCTATGTGGGGAGAAATGTGATTGATTTATGTGTGAGCAACATGATTTATGTGGGGAGAAATGTGATTGATTTATGTGTGAGCAACATGATTTATGTGGGGAGCAATGTGATTGATTTATGTGTGAGTAACATGATTTATGTGGGGAGCAATGTGATTGATTTATGTGGGGAGCAATAGGATTTATGTAGGGAGCAACATGATTTATGTGGGGAGCAACGTGACTGTTTTTTCTGTGTAGGCCAATGTATGTGTGGATTTTTTTTACTGTGAGGGCCAATGTGTGTTTTTTGTTTTTTTCTGTGAGGAACTGATGGTGTGCCTTGGGAATTTTAAAATATTATTTGGTGTGCCACGAGTTAAAAAAGGTTGAAAATCACTGGCCTAGACTGTGTTCAATGCAGTCTTCAGAAATACTATTCACTTTTTAAGTTTAACTTTGACAAACTTTAATTCCTCAATAACTGGCTCCTGTACAGTGTGAGGAATTATTATATCATTTGTTTAAGAATTGTTGTTTTTACGATGTATTCATTTTGATTACTGGAAAATCACTTCATCTTGTTTGCTTAATGATTTACTAACTTTTCTGTGATTTATATATCTTAAATTCTAGGGAACAATGCCAGCCAATGATGCAGAGTCTAAATTGACCCCTCCCAATAGATAAGAGCTCTTTAATAGTGAAGTAGTAGCAGAGTACAAAGCCAGTAGACGAAGAGCCTGCTCCAGTGACAACAATGGCTGGAGAAAAGTCCATGTCTTCTCCATGTGAACTTGGTAAGATTTTAAGATGATAGTCCAGTTAGTTACAAATAGTGTTGAATTCTTACTAATCATCTCCACCCCATAACAATGAATGGGCAGTTAGCATTGTATAGTCTAGTGATTGCTAGGACTTTTAAAGCAATCACCTGATTGGTTGATATGGGTTATTGCATCTTTGCACTGCAATTGTATTTCACTGCTAGACCAAGTCTTTGGTTCCTACTGGAATTTTCCACTCAGATATGTAACCAGACATTTTGGTGCCCTGGGAAAGAAAAAGCATTGGTGTTTTTGCATTGGTGTATATATGTATATTTACAGAACACCTTTACTTACTGAACACTTCCAAGCAGGCGTTAAAGTGGGAGACAGGGTGGAACTGAATAATCCTGCACAGTAATTCAAACAGAAAAGACCATTCCACCACCCACGTCAATAGATGATGCAGGTGGCGCTAGTGTCACTGATGAACTGCAGCCACCTCCCCCTGCCTCAGGTCCTGGTGGCTCCATGATCCTCCTCCACCTGGTACTCACACACATTGTGTCTGTCAGACGGTATTCGTCCCCTCCTCAGGTCCCAGCAGCCTCCTTTTCTGGAACTGCATATGTGATGTCATGCTATCATTGCCACTGAAGTGAAGAGCCATGAAGAGGAGCAGGCTCTGTGCATGCTGAAGACAAGTTGAGAGGGGGCTCGAGGGACACAGAGAGGCGGGGAAGCCGCTGAAGGGACACAGGGCATGGAGCTGCTGGAAGGACATGAGCGGTGAGAGGCTGAAGTGACAGTGGCAGAGATGTGTATAAGCGGCAATTCTGTGAGCATTAAGGGGCACTTCTGTGGGCATTATGTGTCAGTGGCACTACTACTGTGGCCATTATGTGCATAAGCAGCACCACTACTGTGGTCAATATATACAAGGTGCACTACTACTGTGGGAATTTGTATAACGGGCACTACTGTGGGCATTGTTCATATGGAGTACCACTGTGTAGCATAGTGTGAATAAGGGGCACTACTGAGTGACTTAAAGTAAATAAGGGGTACTACTGTGTATCATAATGTGAATCAGGGGCACTACTATGTGTTGTAGTATGAATCAGGGGCACTACGCGCAGTGAAATGTGAATGTGCTACTGTGTGGTGTAATTTGAATTGGGGTTACTATTGTGTGATTACGTCCCTTCCTTGTGAGACCACTGTCTGTTTATAAAGTATGGGAGGTAGGGTACAAATGTATAGTTTTCAGGGGGGTGCTAAAAACCCTAGCACTGGCTCCACCTAATGGGAGAAAGGGTGGTAGGTGGTAGGGAAAATGAGTTCCACCACTTTAACTCCTGCTCACATGAAAATGGATTTGGACACCAATCCTCTTATACCATAATTATTTGAGTGCTCTTGGTCATTTAGTTACATTACCCTTTATTTTAAATCACATATTTCTTAGCAGTCATACCCGGAACTTTCAGTCACATCCTCTTTCATTTAAAGCACACATTTAAAAAATAAGAATTTACTTACCGATAATTCTATTTCTCATAGTCCGTAGTGGATGCTGGGGACTCCGTAAGGACCATGGGGAATAGCGGCTCCGCAGGAGACTGGGCACATCTAAAGAAAGCTTTAGGACTATCTGGTGTGCACTGGCTCCTCCCCCTATGACCCTCCTCCAAGCCTCAGTTAGGATACTGTGCCCGGACGAGCGTACACAATAAGGAAGGATTTTGAATCCCGGGTAAGACTCATACCAGCCACACCAATCACACCGTATAACCTGTGATCTGAACCCAGTTAACAGCATGATAACAGAGGAGCCTCTGAAAGATGGCTCACAACAATAATAACCCGATTTTTGTAACAATAACTATGTACAAGTATTGCAGACAATCCGCACTTGGGATGGGCGCCCAGCATCCACTGCGGACTATGAGAAATAGAATTATCGGTAAGTAAATTCTTATTTTCTCTAACGTCCTAAGTGGATGCTGGGGACTCCGTAAGGACCATGGGGATTATACCAAAGCTCCCAAACGGGCGGGAGAGTGCGGATGACTCTGCAGCACCAAATGAGAGAACTCCAGGTCCTCCTCAGCCAGGATATCAATTTTGTAGAATTTTACAAACGTATTTGCTCCTGACCAAGTAGCTGCTCGGCAAAGTTGTAAAGCCGAGACCCCTCGGGCAGCCGCCCAAGATGAGCCCACCTTCCTTGTGGAGTGGGCATTTACAGATTTTTGGCTGTGGCAGGCCTGCCACAGAATGTGCAAGCTGAATTGTACTACAAATCCAACGAGCAATAGTCTGCTTAGAAGCAGGAGCACCCAGCTTGTTGGGTGCATACAGGATAAACAGCGAGTCAGATTTCCTGACTCCAGCCGTCCTGGAAACATATATTTTCAGGGCACTGACAACGTCTAGCAACTTGGAGGCCTCCAAGTCCCTAGTAGCCGCAGGCACCACCAATAGGTTGGTTCAGGTGAAACGCTGAAACCACCTTGGGGAGAAACTGAGGACGAGTCCTCAATTCCGCCCTGTCCGAATGGAAAATCAGATAAGGGCTTTTTCAGGATAAAGCCGCCAATTCTGACACGCGCCTGGCCCAGGCCAGGGCCAACAGCATGACCACTTTCCATGTGAGATATTTTAACTCCACAGATTTAAGTGGTTCAAACCAATGTGACTTTTGGAACCCAAAACTACATTGAGATCCCAAAGTGCCACTGGAGGCACAAAAGGAGGCTGTATATGCAGTACCCCTTTTACAAACGTCTGAACTTCAGGGACTGAAGCTAGATCTTTTTGGAAGAAAATTGACAGGGCCGAAATTTGAACCTTAATGGACCCCAATTTCAGGCCCATAGACACTCCTGTTTGCAGGAAATGTAGGAATCGACCCAGTTGAATTTCCTCCGTCGGGCCTTACTGGCCTCGCACCACGCAACATATTTTCGCCAATTGCGGTGATAATGTTTTTGCGGTTACATCCTTCCTGGCTTTGATCAGGATAGGGATGACTTCATCCGGAATGCCTTTTTTCCTTCAGGATCCGGCGTTCAACCGCCATGCCGTCAAACGCAGCCGCGGTAAGTCTTGGAACAGACAGGGTCCTTGCTGGAGCAGGTCCCTTCTTAGAGGTAGAGGCCACGGATCCTCCGTGAGCATCTCTTGAAGTTCCGGTTACCAAGTCCTTCTTGGCCAATCCGGAACCACGAATATAGTGCTTACTCCTCTCCATCTTATCAATCTCAGTACCTTGGGTATGAGAGGCAGAGGAGGGAACACATACCCTGACTGGTACACCCACGGTGTTACCAGAGCGTCTACAGCTTATTGCCTGAGGGTCCCTGGACCTGGCGCAATACCTGTCAAGTTTTTAATCATGTGGAAGACTTCTGGGTGAAGTCCCCACTCTCCCGGGTGGAGGTCGTGCTGAGGAAGTCTGCTTCCCAGTTGTCCACTCCCGGAATGAATACTGCTGACAGTGCTATCACATGATTTTCCGCCCAGCGAAGAATCCTTGCAGCTTCTGCCATTGCCCTCCTGCTTCTTGTGCCACCCTGTCTGTTTACGTGGGTGACTGCCGTGATGTTGTCCGACTGGATCAACACCGGCTGACCTTGAAGCAGAGGTCTTGCTAAGCTTAGAGCATTGTAAATGTCCCTTAGCTTCAGGATATTTATGTGAAGTGATGTCTCCAGGCTTGACCATAAGCCCTGGATATTCCTTCCCTGTGTGACTGCTCCCCAGCCTCGCAGGCTGGCATCCGTGGTCACCAGGACCCAGTCCTGAATGCCTAATCTGCGGCCCTCTAGAAGATGAGCACTCTGCAACCACCACAGGAGGGACATCCTTGTCCTTGGTGACAGGGTTATCCGCTGATGCATCTGAAGATGCGACCCGGACCATTTGTCCAGCAGGTCCCACTGGAAAGTTCTTGCGTGGAATCTGCCGAATGGGATTGCTTCGTAGGAAGCCACCATTTTACCCAGAACCCTTGTGCATTGATGCACTGAGACTTGGCTCGGTTTTAGGAGGTTCCTGACTAGCTCGGATAACTCCCTGGCTTTCTCCTCCGGGAGAAACACCTTTTTCTGGACTGTGTCCAGGATCATCCCTAGGAACAGAAGACACGTCGTCGGAACCAGGTGCGATTTTGGAATATTGAGAATCCAATCGTGCTGCCGCCACACTACCTGAGATAGTGCTACACCGACCTCCAACTGTTCCCTGGATCTTACCCTTATCAGGGAATTGTCCAAGTAAGGGATAACTAAAATTCACTTCCTTCGAAGGAATATCATCATTTCGGCCATTACCTTGGTAAAGACCCGGGGTGCCGTGTACCATCCATACGGCAGCGTCTGAACTGATAGTGACAATTCTGTACCATAAACCTGAGGTACCCTTGGTGAGAAGGGTAAATTTTGACATGAAGGTAAGCATCCTTGATGTCCCGAGACATCATGTAGTCCCCTTCTTCCAGGTTCGCAATCACTGCTCTGAGTGACTCAATCTTGAATTTGAACCTCTGTACGTAAGTGTTCAAAGATTTTAGATTTAGAATCGGTCTCACCGAGCCGTCCGGCTTCGGTACCACAACAGTGTGGAATAATACCCCGTTCCCTGTTGCAGGAGGGGTATCTTGATTATCACCTGCTGGGAATACAGCTTGTGAATGGCTTCCAAAACTGTCTCCCTGTCAGAAGGAGACATCGGTAAAGCCGACTTTAGGAAACGGCGAGGGGGAGACGTCTCGAATTCTAATTTGTACCCCTGAGATATCACCTGAAGGATCCAGGGGTCTACTTGCGAGTGAGCCCACTGCGCGCTGAAATTCATTGAGACGGGCCCCCCACCGTGCCTGATTCTGCTTGTAAAGCCCCAGCGTATACTGAGGGCTTGGCAGAGGCGGGAGAGGGTTTCTGTTCCTGGGAACTGGCTGATTTCTGCAGCCTTTTTCCTCTCCCTCTGTCACGGGGCAGAAATGAGGAACCTTTTGCCCGCTTGTCCACGAAAAGACTGCGCCTGATAGTACGGCGTCTTCTCATGTTGAGAGGCGACCTGGGGTACAAACGTGGAATTCCCAGCTGTTGCCGTGGCCACCAGGTTTGAAAGACCGACCCCAAATAACTCCTCCCTTAATAAAGCAATACTTCCAAATGCCGTTTGGAATACGCATCACCTGACCACTGACGTGTCCATAACCCTCTACTGGTAGAAATGGACAACGCGCTTAGACTTGATGCCAGTCAGCAAATATTCCGCTGTGCATCACGCATATATAGAAATGCATCTTTTAAATGCTCTATAGGCAAAAATATACTGTCCCTATCTAGGGTATCAATATTTTCAGTCAGGGAATCCGACCACGCCAACCCAGCACTGCACATCCAGGCTGAGGCGATTGGTGGTCGCAGTATAACACCAGTATGTGTGTAAATACCTTTTAGGATACCCTCCTGCTTTCTATCAGCAGGATCCTTAAGGGCGGCCATCTCAGGCGAAGGTAGAGCCCTTACAAGCGTGTGAGCGCTTTATCCACCCTAGGGGGTGTTTCCCAACGCACCCTAACCTCTGGCGGGAAAGGATATAATGCCAATAACGTTTTAGAAATTATCAGTTGTTATCGGGGGAAACCCACGCATCATCACACACCTCATTTAATTTCTCAGATTCAGGAAAACTACAGGTAGTTTTTCCTCACCGAACATAATACCCCTTTTTTGGTGGTACTCGTATTATCAGAAATGTGTAAAACATTTTTCATTGCCTCAATCATGTAACGTGTGGCCCTACTGGAAGTCACATTCGTCTCTTCACCGTCGACACTGGAGTCAGTATCCGTGTCGGCGTCTATATCTGCCATCTGAGGTAACGGGCGCTTTAGAGCCCCTGACGGCCTATGAGACGTCTGGACAGGCCCAAGCTGAGTAGCCGGCTGTCTCATGTCAACCACTGTCTTTTATACAGAGCTGACACTGTCACGTAATTCCTTCCAACAGTTCATCCACTCAGGTGTCGACCCCCTAGGGGGTGACATCACTATTACAGGCAATCTGCTCCGTCTCCACATCATTTTTCTCCTCATACATGTCGACACAAAAGTACCGACATACAGCACACACACAGGGAATGCTCTGATAGAGGACAGGACCCCACTAGCCCTTTGGGGAGACAGAGGGAGAGTTTGCCAGCACACACCAGAGCGCTATATATATACAGGGATAACCTTATATAAGTGTTTTTCCCCTTATAGCTGCTGTATAGTTAATACTGCGCCTAATTAGTGCCCCCCTCTCTTTTTTAACCCTTTCTGTAGTGTAGTGACTGCAGGGGAGAGCCAGGGAGCTTCCCTCCAACGGAGCTGTGAGGGAAAATGGCGCCAGTGTGCTGAGGAGATAGGCTCCGCCCCTTTTTCGCGGACTTTTCTCCTGCTTTTTTATGGATTCTGGCAGGGGTTAAATGCATCCATATAGCCCAGGAGCTATATGTGATGCATTTTTTGCCATCCAAGGTGTTTTTATTGCGTCTCAGGGCGCCCCCCCCAGCGCCCTGCACCCTCAGTGACCGAAGTGTGAAGTGTGCTGAGAGCAATGGCGCACAGCTGCAGTGCTGTGCGCTACCTTGTTGAAGACAGGACGTCTTCTGCCGCCGATTTTCCGGACCTCTTCTGCCTTCTGGCTCTGTAAGGGGGCCGGCAGCGCGGCTCTGGGACCCATCCAAGTTGGGCCTGTGATCGTCCCTCTGGAGCTAATGTCCAGTAGCCTAAGAAGCCCAATCCACTCTGCACGCAGGTGAGTTCGCTTCTTCTCCCCTTAGTCCCTCGATGCAGTGAGCCTGTTGCCAGCAGGTCTCACTGAAAATAAAAAACCTAAACTAAAACTTTCACTAAGAAGCTCAGGAGAGCCCCTAGTGTGCACCCTTCTCGTTCGGGCACAGAGATCTAACTAAGGCTTGGAGGAGGGTCATAGGGGGAGGAGCCAGTGCACACCAGATAGTCCTAAAGCTTTCTTTAGATGTGCCCAGTCTCCTGCGGAGCCGCTATTCCCCATGGTCCTTACGGAGTCCCCAGCATCCACTTAGGACGTTAGAGAAAAACTGTCATACCCAGGATTCTTATCCCATGACCTTCCATAATGCAGTCAGGCACCTTACTCTGGATCTATTTGCTCCTGTATGGGAAGTCTGAGAGTATTTTGTGTGCCTTAAATAAAGGAGTGTGTGACTGAAGGTGTTTAAGGACGTGAGCGGGAGATGTGGGCAGCCAGTTGATACCGGAGATTAAAGAGGGGGAAGTTACAAGTAAGATTGAGTAAAACATAAAATTGAAAGGTGCTGCAGGATAGCGCCCCCTGCTTTGAGGTTCCCTGTGCAGTGGTTATGTAATTAGAATATCTGTTGGAATCTACTGACTTTTATAAAACATCAGTAAATGTTGTAGCTAACAGCATTGCTCAGATTTTGTTTTAGATTAAGTATTTATTTATTTTTATTGCCAAAACCTCTTGGGTAACACACTGTGGTACAGTGGCTAGCATTGCTGCCTCGCAGCTATGGAGTCTTGAGTTCAATTTCCAACCTAGACCCTATCTTTTTGGAATGTGTATGTTTTCCCATGTTGCCTTGAGTCTTACTCAGCTGGCAGCCTGCAGGGAAGTGGACTTTTAGTTCATGTATTGATCATGACCAGTGGCAGCGGCAAGGAAGAGAAACTTCCCTCTGTCTTCCAGCACCTAACCCCTAGTATTGCTAGGCTGCCGATCACTGCTGATCGGTCACCACAGCATGATCCTCCACCCCCAGTGACTAGATAATAGCAGCCGCTGGTAAGTGTAAATCATCGCCCCTAAGCCCCCCTGTGTACCTGGCAGCTCTCTGGGCTCTAAAAACTAAAATTGTGATGGTCGCAATGTTACCGATGGTCGCTATGTTCCCGATCGAAGTTCCGATGTTGGGGGGGGGGGGGGGGGGGGATAAACAAAATATTTTTTTCTTTTTTTTTTAACTAAAATCATTTTGGATAGGGTTAAATTCATGTTCTTCACCTAATTCACTCATAAGAAACCAGACAATTTTTTAGCAGTTTTTTTTGGGGGAAAATGGTCAGTTATGTGGTTAAGCATTCCCAACATGACCCTCTCCAGGAGGGACACAATGCTCTGTTCCTGTACTTCCTTCTTAATTTATGATTGCTACAACTGTGCTGAAACACCTTTCTTATCCATTAACCTGTACAACACAGGTGCCGGCAATCCTAAATTAGGAGACAAGTCTAGAAGCAGAGCATTCTGTCCCTCCTGGAGAGGGTCATGTTGGGAGGTATGTTTAAGCATGCAGCCTCTGGCAAGGGACCCCTCTGGAAGGAAGCAGCGAGGTCACATAGGAGGGGATGTGGAGGAGGCGGTAAGGAGGCGTGGTGGTGCGATCGAGTCATCATAGCCCCACCTCCCGCATTACAATGCCCACATTACCGGCATTGTAAAGCAGGGGGCGGGGCTACAATGACGCAATTTAACACGAATCGACTCATCGCTTCACCCCCTTCTGTGTGATGGGATACCGCGGTGAGCGGTGGGGTGCGGCGGGGGGTGAGCACCATGCAGGAGACTTGCCCACTTCCCCGGGGGCCAGTAGTGCCACCTGATTTTCGGGATCCTCCCAGCCTTTCCGGGAGACTAGGCAAGTATACCTAAAGGGCCCTACATACAGCGCGATCCGCCGCCAAGCTGCCCGACGGCGGATAAGGCCGACGGGCGACGCAGTGGCGCGGGGGGGGGGGGGGCAGTGACCGGTGGAGTGAAGTTTCTTCACTCCCCCCATCACCCGGCTCCATAGCAGTGCAGGCAAATATGGACGAGATCGTCCATACTGTCCTGCATGCACAAGCGACGGGGCACCAGCGATAAACGAGCACGGGCCGCGCATCGTTCATCGCTTGTGCCTCCACACTGAAAGATATCATTAATGAACGAGATCGTTCATATCTTTCAGTCATATCTCCCAGTGTGTAGGGCCTATAAGGTTTGGTGTGATAGCAACATATTAAGTTCATATTAAGTTCGCCTCTGACCTTAATAAGCTGATCCAAATCAGTTGAGTCAAGAGATAACTTATGTTTGGCCTCTAAAGGGTGTACTTTCTCAGTCAAATATAAAATAGGCTGAGTACGGGCTTTTGAGAGCTGTGAGGCAATTTGTATAAATTGGCTGCGTAGGACTGCCTTGTGCACTTCCCATAGAGTCATATCACCTACATCAGGGGTCTGATTAATAGAAAAGTAGTACACTAGTTTTTCTACAGCAAAATGTGTTTATTAATAGTAAAATAATAATAATAATAAATAATAATAAGCACCCTGGTTACTTTTTTTTTGTGGCAGGGACCCAAGCACTAATGAACACAGACCAACTAAATCCATAACGCCCCTGTGTGATCACCAAAACCAGTATAGAGTCTACACAGGATAAGGATACATTATAGCTAAACCCATGATTACCAAATGTTAATTTCTAAAATGTACCTCTGGATGAAGTCTAGATAGTTTATGTGCTGATGTTAGCCTGCCAAATACCACAGGGGACATAGCAGAGCTTTCAACGCCATGGTTCCCCCCGCCAAACATCACAGGCACCTGCTCACCATGGTGATGTCCCCACCTACAGTGGAGAGAGGAGACGCCTTCTAACACCCCACGAGTAGAAACAAAAATTCCTCAGTGCAGATCAGGGCGCACAGTGTCCATGTGTATATTTCTGCCATTACCGCTTCTGCGATTTTATGCATACTGCTAGATGCCCTCCCCTGATATACTAGCATCTGAGTGTGCAAGGACTGTGACCCCCACTGTATCTTTAGACACTCAAATACCACTTGATGCATTTTTAAAAGCAACCATCAGTCACACCAAAGAAAGTGGCACTAGCCCCATGCTAAGTGCTGATTCTCCATCTGAGTATGGCCTCCAGTATGAACGACTCTATATATGCATCTGAGTGTCATAGACAGCATTGACTTTATCAGCAATGTGTGCTGCAGTAGCTTTTCTGTGGGATTGGACCAGGTGGGCTAGTCTTCTCTCCATATGTTTCCATGACCTCATTGCTGGTTCACCAGTTTTCCTTCCTTGCACTACTTTTGTTAGGTACATTGTGGACCCATCTGTACTAACCACTGCATACCGAGAACACCCTCACAAGATCTGCAGTTTTGGAGATGACTCAGTCAACTAGCCATCACAATTTGGCCCGTGTACACACGGTGAGATAAATCTGTGAGATTTTGACTATATAGTCAAAATCTTATGAAAAGTTAGTGTATATCTCATGGTGCTAGGCAGCTTGCGATACAGATTCGATCCCGATGCGCGCTCCCGTGGGGTCGGTATCGTAAGGCTAGATTTGACTGTGCAGGCAAGTCAATCTTGACTATCTACTGTACAATCTAGTACAAAGTATAGTCAAAATTGGCACTTAGTCAAAAATCGTACATAGACAAAATCTCAAGAACAGATAGTCAAAATCTGTACAATCTGTGCTATCTGGGCTCTGGGGGAGTTCAAGGGAAATCGCATAGTCAAAATCGCACATAGCAGGGATCTCACCGTGTGTACACATTGGATTTTCAGTCTCATCATTAGATACTGTTTGTTTTAAAAGAAAAGCCTTCTTCCTGTGTCTGCTGCCCGCTAGGATTTCCTGCGATAGTAATTGGAGTGAGATAAGAGGGACTGGCATGCAGTACCCGCACTCGCCAGCAGAGGCCGCCGCCTCCAGGTAAAGCCGCGTTCTCGCCAGCTAGTCTTCCGGGGCACGTCACCGTGGGGGGCAGCGCTTAATATCGTGGTGACATTGGTGGAGTTTGCCATGGAAACCACGAGGTGACTTTACCATCCCGGCGGCGGACAGGGTAAGGCAGTGGCGGTCAGACCCGGGGTCACTTCCTGTGTTCCCCCTGTATATATCATGTGTGTGTGTATGTGCTGTATAGTGTATGCGCGGGGGTCACGTGATGCCAGTAGTGTAACGTGTATGGGGCCCATAGAGAGTGACCTGTTCTCATTGCCAGCTGCAGCGGCTCTCAGCTGCTCGGTGCTTCCTCCGGTGCACAGTAGCATATCTCAGTGGCTACAGTAATGTTTTGCTTCCAGTAACACGGCATTGCATCTAAGCATTGTGTCTTTGCTTGTTGCAGGCATTTTCTAGGTTAATTAAATATATTGTGCAACCAGGATATGTGACATTACCCAATAACACTACCAGGCAGCACTATGTTTAGGCTGCTACTGCTGTATCAACCCACTGTATTTTTATTAGCTATTTATTTTTCTATATTTATAGGCAAGACCCACATTTTCCAGTCTGGTTAGCATTACGCTGGTGGATTTATGCTTTTAGCTAAGAATCTGGTTAATATAAAGCGGCATGTGTATTGAGAGCACGTTCATCCATAGGTAACTTTATAGCCTGACGTTATACAAGGCACAAAGGTGACCCAGTTTTTCACTTCCGTTCAGATATATTTTCACACTCTTATTTACTGTATCTTCCAGGAAGGATTGTTCCGCAGATCTGTCATTTTCAGTCTTGATTTTACAGCTTGTCAAGAGGCACATTGCACATTTTGTTCAGTGATTATATTGGGGGGGGGATGAGCAATAATTTAAAGTGTTCAACTTGACACAAATTTGTATAATTGTTCCTTGAACTTGATGACTTGGATGTTATAAAAATATCTTTCACATAAATCCACATATTTGCTGTAAAAAGAGACCTTTTGTTCTTTAATATTTGAGAGTATATACTGTATATGTCTCTCAAATACCGTACTCCTAACTTTCTTGCTTGCAGGCGTCTGGCTTAAATACCGCATTCTTGCTTCAGAAATGTGCTTTGGTAAAAATCGAGGTGTATTTGCAGAAATCGAGACTTTCAAAGGTGCATCAAAGCTAAGTTTGGTTTGCACCTTGACTGTTTTGTGCTTTGTAATGAAGTGGACGCTAACATATTGGTCACGCAAGTTTTTCTGAATTTTTGTGATTTTTGCAGGAACCATCGGTTGCAGTGACCTGAAAGCTGCAGCATGATTGATATGCTGCTGGCGTTTTAGGGGCGATGACGGGAGTGTTCCAGAAAATGGCATACTGAAGCTAGTGGCTGTATCTTATGACACAGTTTCACTGGCCCTGGGTGCATAGTTTTGTCGGGCATCCTAAGTAAACTGAGGGCTAGCCAGTTGTCCGATGGCCCAGCAATGTTCACGCAGTTCGTTCGATGTTGACTTTTCGGGCAGATAGGGGAAGCCGGCAACAGGCGTCTTTCTACAAGACGCCTCCTGGTGCTTTAGCATGTTTTTGCACAGCTGCTGTGTACAAAGATGCAGTGCTATTAGCATCCACCTCTGATCCAGGCCCACAGCCAGAATTGTATTAACATTATTTAAACCACCATGTTTACTATAGCTATATTACAGTGTGGTCATTTTATACCTTAATGAGCTGATCTGTGTGGACAATATGTAAAACTTAAGCAGATGATGATGGGTCAGTAACAGACGTCATCAGCATTTACTTTACTGAAGTTAATTTTATATATTTTTCCAGGAACTTTAGGAGGACAGAAGGGAGCGGATGATGATGGGTCAGTAACAGACTTCATCAGCATTTACTCCCTGCTGTCACTATTTAATATACTTAAATTACATGTAGATAATATGAACAAATTGCACCTCTGTATGATCCTGACAATGCCAGCAGTTACACGGTCAAGTCACATTATTATGACCACCTCCTACATTTGACGTCGGCAGCGTGTATCCCATTAAGTACGTTGTGTGTCGTGCGCTGGCTTGGTGGGTATGTAAGGTGTGCAATAGGCCATCTGCATCACTTGTTGCTGTCATGGGTAAAAGGAGCGATTATATCAGAGTTGCAAAAAGGAATGATTATTGGCTTTCTGGCCAGGGGTGGCGGTATTTCTAAAACAAAGCAGTGTGTGAACTGTTGCCGTTCCGCTGTGGTGAAGGTGTTTTGTGACTGGACAAATGGCGTCATTGTGAATAACCGACGTGGAAACTGTGGAGCACCACGTGCCATTGATGTGAGAGGTGAACGTCGGCTACTTAGGTTCGTGAGGGCCGGCCGGCCGACCAACCTGATACAGTGGAGCAGCTCACCATCAAAATGAGCCCTAGGGCTACCAGACGTGTGTCTAAAACGACAGTTCAGGCCGTCTAGCTGCTGTTCGTGCTGCACACGCCGGTTACTCTGGCTAATAGGTGGTTGTAATAATGTGATTTGACCGTGTACTTTTACCATAAGAGAATGCACTAGCTAAACACATTTTTATTGACCTGGTGCTAAATTGCTATCTAACCTCTAAACACACATTATCATTTATGTTTTTAGGGTTAATGGAAATCATGAATAGGCTTCTGTTAACTTCTGTATTATTTATATTCACTGCAAGATTCCTTGTGACTTTGGCTCAGTCAAAGTAAGAAACTGAGTGGCAGAAGCTTTTGCACTTGGTGATTGTACCTTGTGTATTACAGGACACCGTTCAAAAGTTTTTAATAATTAATGTGTGTAAAATTAATTTTAATGTGCTTTGCTTCAGTAATATGCCGTATGTGTGTGCATAGAACATGTGTTTATTTTATTTTTTTATAGTACACTTAGCTAAGTTGGTCATTTTGTATTCTGTCTGGTGTTATTGCTATAAACCATGCGTGTACTTTTACTTCTGAGTAGTCACAAGGTATTTGGCAGACTGTCACTTGTTCTGTGACCTGGAGAATGTGACCTGTACATTTAGGGGGGAGATTTTTCAAATCGTGGAGAGAGATAAAATAAGAACTAATCAACTTTTATTATGATTTTACAGCCTGTGTTAGAAAAATGACAGACCTGATTGGCTGGTACTTTATGGGGGGAATTCAATTGTTTGCCCGGGCTGGATCTCCCATCTAAAGTCCCATTTGGACACCCAAACCGGGTCACTTTTCGCGCATTTCAGCTCACCACACCGAAATTAAGGTCTCGTGCTCACCAGTAAAATCATTTGAATACCTGCCGACGGGTGCGCAGACCCGCAAAAACAATTGAATTCACCCCTATTTCTCTCCAAGATTTGCTAAATCTCCCATTTATATTCTCCTCTGTGATTTGGTCTGAGTTATTTCTCTTTCTTGTTTTTCAAGTATTAGGAATTATTCAAATGTTGGACAAAATGACTGGCTTAGTAAGTGGCTGATGATTAGACATATATACCAGTGTGGTCAATGGACAATCTGATTTACATTTATACCTGTAAACTACAGAGCAGTGCTTGGCAAGCTTTTGCTAGCTGTCTAGTTAATCTGAGTGGGAGAAATTAATTTGTTTTATTTTGTGCGCCAAATTACCGTTTTTTGTGCTGAAATTGCACATTTCAGCTCGCCCCGCAGGTTTCTGCGAGCTGAAATGTGTTGCCACGCGGCTATTTGCTTCCGAATGGAGCATCAATTGAATTTGCTCTTTTCATTGCCATCTAGTCGCAGCTGTCGGGCAGAACAATTGAATTGCCCCCAGTGTGCCAGTTCGTCCTACAGAGTAGTAACAATGGAAACAACAGATAAACATAACACATATTTTTATTTGTATAGATATACGAAGTATATGTGAGACCACATAACTATAAAGTGGGGGAAGTAGTGAGATGTGTAGGATAAAACAGCTGGTGGTAATCAAGAAGACCAGTACACCGATCAATAAATAGATTGGTCAATTTAGGCTTGTTGGTGTTATTTATTATACGTAACTGACTAATACCTCGTTCACACTGCCATGAAAAATCCGGGTTATTGCACGTGAACGCGCAGTAATCCGGGTTTATGTGCAGTGTGAACGGGGGTCCTGACAAATTCCCGGGTCGTCTGATCCGGTATTTCAACCCGGGAATAAAGAAGGGTTATTCCCGGGTCAATACCGGGTCAGGCGCAAGTGTGAACGGTGTTAAGTGTTCCCGGGTCGATGCGATCCGGGACCCTTCAACACTATTGGAGCAGGCGGTGCTTGTAGATCATCTGATCTCCAAGCGCCGCCCCCGCATGTGACCCGGTGACGTCATCGACACGGCAATATGCCGTGTCGGGGCCGCCAGTCTGAACGGGGTCTCAAGCGGGTTGCACCTGGGAAGGTCTCGTGCACGAGTCCCGGGTGCAACCCGCCAAATGTCAGTGTGAACACGGTATTAATAGCATTTTGCTGTATTAATTATGCAGTACTGATGCCTAAATTGGAGGCTGAAGCTTACATATTGGTCCTAGCTTGAAATCTTCCAAACTTTCAGCGTATCACCCCTTTATATTCAAATTTTTAATTTTTAATTTTTTTATTTTCAGGCAAGGTGTTATTTATTTATTTTTTCTCTGAAAAGCGCATGCAATGATTTCAGTATGCTTTAATATACAGAATTTCTGTTCAGGGCTGTAACTAGGAGTGTGCCAGTGGTACAAGGCCCGTGTGGGAGCCACTACAGCTCCCCCATGGGACTCATAGGGTGCCTACAGCCTGGAGCATCCTTAGAGGTACTCTTTTTCCTTGTGTCAGTGGCCCCACACCCTCACTGTGACATCACACTTTCAGGTGGCAAAGCTGGCACAGGGCAAAAAAATCACGCTGTTACAGCTGTTACTATTTGTACCCAACACTTCATATTGCTGCTTGTTTTAGAAGCTTAAAGCTCTCTCTTGCATATAATATCTCTGCACGTATCACTAATTGATTTGAGAGCTTGTACTTATCTTATTGCATACTTGCCTACTTTTGAAAAAGCCTTTCAAGGAGATTGTGAAAGTAACATCTATCAGCTCGGACGTGTGCTGCTACATCTGAGAGGTGTGTCATAAAAATGACTTCCAAATGTAAATGGCCCCAAAGTTAGTAAGATCTACTTGTTGAAGAAAAGACACTGATATTTTTCAGGATTTGTTATACCCCTTTCACATCGCACAAATAACCCGGTATCGACACGGCATATTGCCGTGTCGAAACGGGTCAGTGTGCGATGTGAAAGCTCCTTTGCTGAATTAGCGGGTCGCCTGACCCGGTAATTCAACCCAGTAAAAAAGAAGGGTTATTACCGGGTTGAATACCGGGTCAGGTGCAGTGTGAATGGGAGCCGTTCCGATGCGACACGGCTCCCATTCACAGCATAGGGAGAGGCGGCGTAGGAGATGAGCTCATCTCCCGGCGCCGCCTCCACCCCCGCCCCTGCTGCTGCTGCGCCCCCCGCTGCTATGGCAACCGACCCGGTATATTGCCGGGTCGGAAAGCCAGCAAAGGAGCGCAAATGCCGGGTCCCACCCGGTAAGGACACGTTTCTCTTACCGGGTGGGATCCGGCATTTGCGATCTGAAAGCAGCATTAGTGTACTGTGTTTTACAAGAGGTTCCATATACTCTAAGTGGCCATGAGAAACCTTATTTAACTTGCATATAGCCATAGGGATCATTGTGGGTCATTCAGAGTTGATCACTGGCTAGCTATCAGATAGTCGCCACCTATGGGGAGTGTATTTTCGCTTTGCAAGTGTGTGAACGCTTGTGCAGCCGAGCGGTACAAAAACAGTTTGTGCAGTTTCTGAGTAGGTCTGAACTTACTCAGCCGCTGCGATCACTTCAGCCTGTCCAGTCCCAGAATTTACATCAGACACCCGCCCTGCAAATGCTTGGACACGCCTGCGTTTTTCCAACCAGTCCCTGAAAACGGTCAGTTGACACCCATAAACGCCTTCTTCCTGTCAATCTTCTTGCGATCGGCCGTGATTCTTCATTAAGTCCGTTGCCCAGCACCGATCCGCTTTGTACCCGTACGACACGCTGGCGCATTGTGGTGCATACGCATGCGCAGTTTTGCAGAGCTTTGACCTGATCGCAGCGCTGCAAAAAATAGCGTGCGATCAGATCGGAATGACCCCCATTGTGCCTTATAACCAATGCAGGGAAATAAGCACAGATGATCCCAATTGAATGTATGTTATTTCTCTTAAATTTTTTCTCCAAGAATGTAACAGCTACATTATCGGGATATGTTGCAGTCAGGGAGATTTCTGGTTTATTGAGGGAGTCAGGGAGATTTCTGCTATTTCATGGAGTCTCCAGCTGAATGCTGGCGGGGAGGCAACTATGTCGAAGGGCCTGATTTGGAGATGTATGTAAACCCAATGGTTTATGTACATCTCTGATAGTGGAGTGTCTGCGCAGGTGCAGAACGAGTCCTGCATCCTAACACGCAGGTGCCCCCATGCTGCAGCCTGATTGACAAGCTGCCATGCGTCTGGGGGTAGGAGGTGTACTGAACTGGCCAGTGTCCCCGGAAAATGAGGGCGTGTCGTGGTGAGGCCAGGGTCTGTGTCTTCGGATTTCCTGGCCTCTGCAATGTGACCAGCCTGGCCATTCTGTATAACGTGAGGGTTACTCAGATGACTGGTGTTCACGCAAGTGAACTGATGCTGCGTCGTCATATGCTGCAGCGGATCACAGAAGTGAGCAGGAGGCATCTATTTACACAAGACACATCCTGCGGCATTTGCTTATTTTTATATAGCAGCTGCTTCTAAAGATGAAGCTGCTGTATGGGTATCCGGACTCCAGGTCGACAACAAAAAGGTCGACACACCTTAGGTCGACGCCAATTGGTCGACACACCTTAGGTCGACATGGACAAAAGGTCGACATGGAAAAAGGTCGACATGAGTTTTTCACAATTTTTTTTCTTTTTTGGAACCTTTTCATACTTAACGATCCACGTGGACTACGATTGGAACGGTAATCTGTGCCGAGCGGAGCGAAGGCACCATGCCCGAAGCATGGCGAGCGAAGCAGTGCACTAACTGGGGTTCCCGGTCACTCTACAAAGAAAACGACACCAAAAAAACATAAAAAATTCATGTTGACCTTTTTCCATGTCGACCTTGTTCCTGTTGACCTTTTGTCCATGTCGACCTAAGGTGTGTCGACCAATTGGCGTCGACCTAAGGTGTGGCGACCTTTTTGTTGTCGACCTGGAGTCCCAGACCCGCTGTATGAACGTCCGGCAACCTGAAGACCACCCGTATGAGCTGCGTACAACCCTGAATCGGGCCCTGTATTGTCAGACACCTGTATCCTGAAACTGGTTTCTCAGGTGATTAAGGAAAAATTCTGGATATTTGATTGAAAAACAATCATCTTGTAAATAGTTTCAGACTGTAGCTTATCACACTTGGGAATCTGGAATTGGTATTTCACAATACAAGTAAAAAAAAAAAATAGTTTTCTTAGATTAAAGTACCATGGCAAGTATGAGTCTTGCTTCTTATCAGGTTTTCCCACAAAGGGTGCTGTGAAAATAGGAGGGGACGAGCAGCTGTCAGAGCCAGGGGCGTGGGCCGGAGAGTGGGGGCAGAGCAGTCTGAGCTGTCCCGATGTGGTGGGTCTCTCTCCTAGTTATAAAGTATAGTTTATAGTAGAGAAGCACACGTTGATCATGGTGTAAAGGATCTTGAAATATTCAGAAGTATGTTACAAATTCCAATATAATTTATATTCGTATGTACCCAGCTAGCAGAAGAGCTTTCATGGGGCACATTATGGTTACCAACCATCGATGATTTGATGATGATGATGATGATGATGAGTGTTTTCACCATTGTTGGGTGCCACCGATGGTAAAACATTGGTGTCTGCTCCCCCAATTGTGACTTCCAGCTCCCCTATGTGCATATGCGTGGCTCCATCTGCGCATAACCTAGTCATCGATGGAATTATTAGGGCACACCATATGAATTGCCTCCACTGTTGAATAAAGGTAATTTGAAGCATATGTTTGTCCATGTTGTAGAGACAGCAGTACAGAGGGGAGGGGTAGGGGTAAAAGGCCCTGGGCAAATGTGGGTGTCCATGTGTTAAGTGGAGGCATAAGCAAATGACCCAAGATGTCCCAGCTGCTATGTGCTTTGTGGCGTCACATAATTTTTACAAAAGTAGCCCGATGGCTCGTAGCTATGACCCCACATGGCCAGCTCTCCCATTAGCATTGGGGTCTGTTATGGTGTCTCAGTGGCCTTGGAATATAGATTCTATACTTTACAGGGTGCTCTGCTACATTTTGTAAGTTCCATGGGGGTCATTCCGAGTTGATCGTAGCTGTGCTAAATTTAGCACAGCTACGATCAGGCACTCAGACATGCGGGGGGATGCCCAGCACAGGGCTAGTCCACCCCGCATGTCAGTGCCGCCCCCCCCTTCCCTGCAGAAATGCAAAAGCATCGCACAGCGGCGATGCTTTTGCATCTCAGGAGTTACTCCCGGCCAGCGCAGCTCCTGCGGCTGGCCGGGAGTACCCCTTCGCTGCCCCGGGTCGCAGCCACTGTGTGTGACGTCGTGCACCTGCCGCGGCCCGCCCCAACGGTCCGGCCACTTCTGCGTTGGCCGGACCGCGCCCCCTAAACCAGCCCCCTCCCGCCCAGCGACCGCCTTTGCCTCAGAGGCGAACGCTAGGCAACTACGGCCTTCGGCCGTCTGGCATGCGCCGGCACATGCGCAGTTCCGACCCAAACGCTGCGATAAACTGCAGCGAGCGATCGGGTCGGATTGACCCCCCTATATCTCTTGCTTTTGATCAGAGCACATTTGCTGTTTCCAACTCCTGGGTTACTTTCAGCTATTTGATAGTTGGCTAGACAGCCGGACCAGAGCAGCTCCAAAACTACTGGTCTTGTGGGGTGTTCCTGGTATGCAGTGGCTACCAAAAGTAGGAAGAACAACCAGCAGGGTTATGGATGCCCAATGATACGCGCGAGGACCGAAGGCTAGCCCGTCTGCTCCAGTCCTGCAGAAGGCCTGTTGTAGCACAGATTGTTGAAAAAGTTAATGCTAGCTATGATAGAAAAGTGTCAGAACACACAGTGCATCGTAGCTTGCTATGTAGCCGCAGAGTCAGAGTGCCCATGTTGACCCATGTCAACCGCCGAGAGCACCTACAGTGGCACATGAGCATCAGAACTGGACCGTAGATCAATGGAAAAGTGGTGGCCTGATCTGATGAGTCGCATATATAAATAAAATTACTATCATTGGTTACATCATGTTGACGGCCAGGTGCGTGTGCATTGTTCACCTGGGGAAGAGATGGAACCAGGACGCACTTTGTAAATGTAGTGATACATCACATGTAAAATGTTGTCCTTCATAATTAAAATATGCCCTCCTCAATGATCAGCACCCTGCAACTAGAGTGAACACTAAGATGGTCTTAGAAACGTCATGAAAATGTATTGGGCGTGCCTGTGTGGCCATAATCTTGACAGATAATCTGAACCTTCCATGGGGCTGGTGCAAGTTTAAATGGTGCGAACAATGGTTACGTATAAAGACACGCCATGTATTGTTTGAGCATCTACATACGCTCAGTGGGAGGGGCTTGTAGAAGTATTTGCATAAAGTTGTAGACATGCGACCGGCAAAAGATGCAGACATGGATGCCGCTCTGTCAGACCCTATGTGCCTACTTATTTAAAAAAAAGGGTCCAACTCGCCATCACAGAAAAAAATTAAAGTACTCCTCATTTATTGCATGGTTGCTCTGACATGCTAGCCAAGTTTGGCTGGTGAGGTGAAAGAACTGGTCACATTTGTCAGTGGAAGGTTCTGTCCATTACACCACAAGATCACGATACAGTTCCTCCAGGGCATTTATAGCATGTAGCAAATAGATAAAGAGACATACTGTATAATCCTGTCTACAAGTACTATGTGTCTGCATAAGATAATGTGCCTAGGTGGGACAAGCCCTTGTTATACAAGGTAAAATGATATGCCTGAAGCATGCTGGAAGCAAATGTGACTGTAGTGTAGTTACTGCTTGCTCATTGCATGTCATTTAATGTTAAAGCTGTATTTGTTAATGCATAACCTAATTTATTCTCGCCATAAGGAAGAAATAATATGAAATAGTACAGAACCAGCCTGTATCGTAGCTGTTGGCACAGGGCAACTTGCACGGATTTAAGGTGCATACACACTAATAGATTTGGCAAATGATCCAATATCGTTAACCTTTTCCAGGACAATGATGTTTAACGATTTATCGTTTACATAAAAATACAGAAGATTGATCTTGTCTTGTGTAAAATTTAAATAAAGTCTGTGGCTGAAGTAGAGGATGTAAAAAGCAGCTACCATTTTAGCACTGCATAAACAACACTGGCAAGATTCAGAGTCATGGGGGACACTTCATAAACAATGCTGACCAGCGTCTGGGGGGATCCGGTCTCTAGGTCGACAGTAACTATGTCGACCACTATTGGTTGACAGTAACTAGTCAAAAGGTCGACATGCATTTTTCACAATCTTTTTTTTACCTTTTTCATACTTAACGATCCATGCGGACTACGATTGGGAATAGTAACCTTGCCCGAAACATGGCGAGCGGACAATGTGCACTAATTGGGGTTCTCGGTCACTGTACGGAGAAAACTACACCAAAACCCCCCATAAAAAACTCATGTCGACCTTTTGACCTGTCGACATAGAAACCCTGTTGACCTACAGACCCTGTCAACCTAGTTACTGTCGACCAATAGTGGTTGACCTAGTTACTGTCGACCTTGCGTACCACACCCATCTAGGGGACATCCTGGGGGACTTTACACAGGTATGGGACACATTGGTGACAGTAGAAAAATACATTGCTGCAAGGTTTATAAATACATTGGTGGCCAGCAGCCTTTCAGCAACATATACTTACTTACATGCTGCTTGTAGAAACTGTGTCTGTGTCTTTTCTCCATCCAGCCTGGCACAGAATGATGGAATGGTGGTGGGGAGTGGTTAGCCAGTCGTTCAGCTTTGACTAAATCGTTCATTGTGCATACACACGAAACGATTTGAAAACAGTGCAAAAAATTGTTCTATGATCTTTCTGCATGCATGAAAGATCATAGACCCCTATAAACGAGCGGTGGGTATGTGCATCGGCAGATATATCTTTCATACACACAGAACGATTTGAAAGATTGGTCTTTCCGATCGATTGGGATGCCCACATCTTTTGCCAAATCTATCCGTGTGTATCCACTTTTATACATGGCGTCTCTGCAGCTTGTTTGTGTTTGTCTTTGGTGATCGGGCTACGTACTGGCATATCATAGCCATCTGTGTGCTGCAAGTTAGGGAAGTACACAGGAGAAGATCTCACCGGTAACTGTAGATGATGTATTGGGCAATACTGTGTTCTGTCCCTGTTCCAGGAGGAAGAAGGGGCAGCACAGGGGCTGTCCCAAAAGCATGAGTCATGGGAGATTAACTCTCCTGGTGAAATAGAGATATATATCAATATCCGCAGTTATATGTGTGACCTGTATTGTAGTACTCTGTAAAATAAGTTGGCTGTTTGATGCCAAGATGTATTGGCTGTATCTGATGAATTTGAGATGCTGATCAGGATTTGTCTGGATTATTACATTTAAATTAATAACAATATTAGCATTTATTTAGTGCCTTTGTAGTGTTTTACAGTGAATATTTAACCATTCACACTGGATCTGACAGTCTGTATTCCCAACCACATGGCCACACAGACTACAGTTCATTTTGTTAGGAGCCAAGTAACCTACCAGCATTGTGGCAAAGAACCTGATCACTCAAATACAAGAGAGCATACAGACTCCACACAGATATGGCCTTGGCCAGAATCTAAGGCTGAGTACACAATTGCCGATGTGCAACCGATATATCGTATACATCGGCAAGTGTGTATACCATATACTGTTAACGATGCACACTTTTGCGGGTCATTAACAAGGTACAATATCTTTCATTTTCAACTTGAAATCTAAGGATATTATACGAGACGGCATGCACTTGGATGTGGGTGCATGCCGTCACTGACGAGACGCAAACAATATCGTTCAGTGTGTATGAACGCTATTGTTTGTAGGGAATCTTGCACAATGTCTCTGTCATCGGCAAGTGTGTACCCAGCCTAACTCTTGACCCCAGATATCTGTACACACCAGCTGGCTGCGGTTATCTGCCCAATACATGTTTAAAAATGACCTGATTGATTGTGATTGCGCTCAATTTTTTGTGCCACACACCTGAGCATATTGGGGCAATTTGCTATACCAGCGCTTGTATGACCAGGAAGACTATACATGAAATTATATGTACAGTAACAGTCATATTAAGCATTTCAGTCACAAATGGGGATCTTTAGGATTAATTTTCTTTCCAAATATTGAGTTCTAAATTGTTAATGACTATATTTTGATCCATCAAATAAACCTGTTTAACTTTCCTGTTATTGTCAATGGCTCAACTTACCAGGTTTCCAGCTGGAAGAAGTTGTATGGTATTTCTGTTAATAGCATATTCTTTAGTGAGCTCTGGAAGTTTTGTTAATTGTATTCTTATCTGTTATTCCGGGTGGTCTTCTGTTTGCCGGCGGTCGGGCTCCCGGCGCTCAGTATACCGGCGCCGGGAGCCCGACAGCCGGAATACCGACAATTATTTTCCCTCGTGGGGGTCCACGACCCCCATAGAGGGAGAATAAAATAGTGTGGCGCGCGTAGCGCGCCACCGTGCCCGTAGCGTGGCGAGCGCAGCGAGCCCGCAAGGGGCTCATTTGCGCTCGCCAAGCTGTCGGTAAGCCGGCGGTCGGGCTCCCGGCGCCGGGATGCTGGTCGCCGGGAGCCCGACCGCCGGCCAGCCGTAGTGAACCCGTTATTCCATGTAACATGAAATGGACAGTCTTAGTATAAAGGCTCCATTCTGTTTCTGCCAAAGTGGATAATTGGTATTGAATAAGACCATATATATTAATATACAACAAAAGAGAACCAAAAAGTAGTTGCCTAGTTGGGCGCACTAATGAAATTTTTTATTGATGTGATGCTTTTAAAACTTAGCTTTTATTGCTTATACCTTCTAAAACTCCCCCTTATCTGGGGATTACACAGCAAAACATAGAGGTTAAAAAGTTTTTTGGACATATATCTATTTCTTTTCACTTATATGTTTGTATAAGTGTGAATAGATTTAAAAGGCGGTACTACCACTGATTACTCCAACCAGGTGTAGAATTATGATATTTGATGGAGCCCCTGGGAGTCTGGGCTGTATCAATTAACCAAATCCCCCAATTTACTTAGGCTATTGTCACTCAAGGTTAATATTCATCCCAGACTCCCAGGGGCTCCATCAAATATCATAATTCTACACCTGGTTGGAGTAATCAGTGGTAGTACCGCCTTTTAAATCTATTCACACTTATATCTATTTCTTTTCACTTATATGTTTGTATATGTCCAAAAAACTTTTTAACCTCTATGTTTTGCTGTGTAATCCCCAGATAAGGGGGAGTTTTAGAAGGTATAAGCAATAAAGGCTAAGTTTTAAAAGTATCACATCAATAAAAAATTTCATTAGTGCGCCCAACTAGGCAACTACTTATTGGTTCTCTTTTGTTGTATATTAAATTAGAGTTGCAATCGGGCCGCACCCCCGCAAAGCTATTCCTACTATTAGACTGAGAAATTTCAATGGGGATTAACTGCTTGATCAAACCTTAGTAGTTCATTGACTCTAGAAGTGTGCAGATACATCTCCTTTTTCTATCCACCATATATATTAAACAAGGTAATAAAGATGCAAACTGTTAATCTACTTGCTATACTGTTGGAATTTTTCACTTTTCAATGTAGTGAAGATCAAATTTTTTTTAGACATCTACAGCATTCTGTGTGAGTGGAATGCAAAGGTGGTCATATGGTCCCGGACAGACGCTCATTGTTGTACGCCTGGGTTTCTGTGCACTTTGCATGTGACACTTTTGACCCACTCTGTCATGTAATAAATCTTATACACTGGAACTGATGATGAATGTGACTACTTCAATACCCACATGTTATTCCATGTGAAGTGCACTTTGCACATTGAATGGACCCCATTTTGGAGTAGTGGAACAGTAGATTAATATGGAGATCTGCATCCCATGAAATGTTTTGGTAATAGTTTAAAGGTGGTAGTCGTGGTTTTTTTTTAAATAAATAATAAATGGCAACCTTTTCCTTTGATTCAGCCTTGATTATTGCTGCTACTTTTGGAAATGCGTTTTGTTCATAGTAACTGAATTGATAAAATGTGCAGGAAACTGTGTAATAATAAGTGGATTACTAAATTCTCATCGCCCTGGAGAATGTTAATCCCTAAGTAGTGTTATATTATATTTGTTAGTTGACCAGTAAATGTGTCTGTATGTAGCATGGCTGGTACTAAGAAGCTCTGTATATTCTGCCAAACGTGATTGGCACACTGAAGAGCACTTTACAAATTCTAATTCAGAAAATGGGGCAGAATTGGACAGATCTCTACTTTTCCTTTTTTTCACAGACCCCAATCACCACACAGCTTACTGCAGGTCCATCCATACTCTGCATAGAAATACCACTTTCACATACAGTATATACTGTTTCCTGTCTGCTTCTTCAGACTAGCACTTCTGCAGTAGCGGTAATTGCTCACAACATATTCTAGTGGAGGCTACACAAGTAGATAAATCTGAAGGCCATACAGGCCTCTGATCTCTGGTTCAGGACTGACCCTTGATTTATAATGCAGTCAGTGTGAACAGCAGAGACAGATACTGATTATCAAAGTGTTTTGCGCTTGTTATGTTGTGAGCAGCTTCTACAAACCTGCTGGTCTGAACTTGTCTCATTATTGTTTACCTGATTTACATGGATTTTCTGGTCTCTTACAAAGCATCCCGATACACTTCAGTGTGTTCCTGTAACATGTTATTCATAAACATGTATGAACAGTTTTGACCATGCTCCTAGACGTACAGTACCTAAGCGTTTAATATAATAGTCTGTGTGGAGATACCTAGGGGAAGCAATCAGGAGACCGCCTGTCACAATGCCGACGCCAACATCCCGACATGCAGTACAATGCTGCCTCATGGAATACCGGTGGGCCAGGCTATTCTCCCTGTATGGGTGTCCACAACACCCATAGAGAGGGAGAATAAAACCTGTGGCAAGCGCAGCGAGCCACCATGCCCGCAGCGGACTTTGTAGCGTTCGCCCCGCAGCCGGCATACTGGCGGCCGGGGTGCCACTGTTCGTATCTTGACAGTTGGCATCCCGGCCGCCGGTAATTAGTATGTATTCCATTCTGAAGGTATATGGGGTAGTGCTGGGAAATACTAATAGCACAAAGTTGTTCATTGTTACTCCTCTCTCTCCTCTAGGCAGGGCTTTTGTTAGGTGCATACACACTGAGCGCTTTTCACCCCTGCCCAGCGATGTTAGCGGGGGTGAACTGCTTTCCATAGCAGGACGCTATGGAAAGCCGTTCACCCCGCCGTTCATGAAGCGGGGACGCGCATCCGCGCTCATCGCCAGGGCATACACACTGGGCGGTTTGTGCTGAAAGCAGCTCAACAAACCAAAAGTGAGCTGCTTTCAGCTCAAAATCTCCCAGTGTGTATGGGCCTTTACTGTTGTCTTTCTATGTGACATTATGCATATACGGCTGAGAATCGCCTGAGATGCTCATTTATTTCAGCGATTTCCCATATGTGTTTATCGTGAAAGTGGCTTTATGACGATAACATGTTACAGTATGTAATAAATTGCATGTCCTATTTGTTAACATGCATAGCGTACTGCTGGTCCCGCTGTCGGTGATGGAATACATAGTAAATAATGTGGATTTACTTTGAATAATCTAGAGATGGTGTTTGTTCATGTGTGATAAGAACACAGGGCTGTTTGCTTTGCTTAGAATTGTTTATTTTCTGTTTTAGTTGATGTGGCCTGTTCCAAAGAAAGTGAGCCAGCTGTAACAACCGCCACCATGTCGGACCAGAATTACCAGCACTTAGATGGTAAGCGCTATCACTACTTCCTGCATGTCGCTGACTACAGCATGCTTTCTGAAGCTGGGTAACCGCTGTTCCGGGGTTAACTTTCTGTAATAATTACATGTTCCTGAAATATTAAAGCAAGTTAAGTTAAAGAGTTCCTGGATCCTCAAAAACCTCATCTATACAAAGATCAGACAGCTGTACATTACAGAGTTACTGGAAGCTTGCAGTTATTCAGGGGGATGCTCTAATTTCAGGTTGTGGTGCCTAGTAGGTGGGTGTAATATCGCTGGGGATCCTGATCCGGCCAAGCTGCTGTAGGCATGGCAGATGTTATATGGTTGTGCATATTGTTATCACTGTAGAACAGGACATACAGTAGTACAGCTATGAGAATGCTAGGGATGGGTGGCATATATCTACAGTGCATATCTATCCTGAAACAGCCAAACCCAACTGCTGAAATTGCTTGCATACCATTGATAATCTTGTACAGCATATTGTAAGCTGATTGCACAACGTTCTTATTTCTTACTGTAATTCTGCCACACTAGATCAGGCCACAGTAAAGCTGGGTGCACACCTATACAGTTGTCATCCCCTTCTTTAGTTTTTGAGCCCTTCGTTCGATATCAGAAGAGTGTGTGCTCACTTTCGATCATGTTTTGTTGGAAGAAAACCGGTCGAATCAGAGGAACACCTCTTCTGTGCAGTTTCATTTTCATCTGATTCGATAGGGCCAGGTCGGACCAAAAGTGCTGTGTGTATGCACCTTCGACCAGTCTTGCTATTGTTCTTACGTTTGTACACAAAACCAGGTCCACCTCTGTGGGGGTGTATAATTAAACTCTGGTCAGGAAGCATTGTGTGTGTGACACTCCTCTTCATGTAAACACTCGCCCTGTTGTCGTTTGTACTGCACTGTTGCATACATCCTTTTAACCTTTGCCCCACCCCCTAAATGGCAATCCAGGACTTGCAAAACTACACACGCCAGCAAGTGCGCACAAGCATACACCCTTTTAAAACCTTTTCCGCGCCATATACTGTATACTCCCAAGTGTGTGTACAAAACCAGTATAAACTATATCAGGGTTTGATGACGTGTAGTTTCCCAACCTGCTGTGTTATGTATTAAAGCAGCTAATAGTGGACACAAGCATACATCCTTTACCTTAACACCTTTCTCCACCACAAGGCAGGACTTGCTGGTGTGTGTAGTTCCAGGACTTGCTAGGAACCTTTGTCCGCCCTGTACTGTATACTCTACCGGTATCAACAGCATCAGGGCTTGATGGCATGTTGCAGTGCATCAACACCTAGATATATTTTGCCTTCTATTTACCTGTAATAAAAACACCAGTTTTACCCAAAGAAATTTTTTATTGTATTAAGGAATAATACACAACTGTTTCACGCGCATTCGCAAACATAGTACTCCAAGTTGCACTGTGAAGCAGCAAGTGCAGAACTGGAATTTTACAGTGAAATAGAAAGAAAATCACACCCTCCCCAAAAACCTCACACAAATAACCATAATGCAGATATAGTACTCCAAGTATGATTCTGCAAACACGTAGTGGTGTGTGTCACTCATGCGGTGCCATGGCAGCGGCGAATCACATGTCTACATCCCGGCCTGTTTCCATGCGATGCGTCGCTGCCATAGGACCGCATGAGTGATATACAACCGTATATGTTTGAAGGCCCAGAAATTTGCACTGTGATGCAGCCGGTACATAACTGGAATTTTACAGGAAAATTGTAATAAAAAATTATTTAAAAAAATCCCCAAAACCCAACACAAATAACCATAATGCAAACATAGGGGTATATTCAATTGCAGTCGAAAGCTGCCATCTGTCGGAAAGACGGCAGTTTTAGACTTTTCTGTAGCGGGGTACACTGGTATTCCACAGGGAATAACATCAGGGTGTAGAGTTGGATCTTGATCTGAGGCACCAACAGGCTAAAGCTTTGACTGTTCCCAGGATGCACTGCACTGCCTCCTCGATATCCCCGCCACCAGGCACTGGAGCTCAGTTTGTAAGTTGGTGCCTGCAGTGCAGGTCACTAACAGGGAAGGCTGCGCTAGGCAGCCCTGAAAAGAGCTTTTTAAGAAGATTTCAAGGGCCGCAGCACTTGTATGTCATTCTGACATGCTGTGCTGCGGCTCCATCACCTCCTCAGCGGCGCTGCATACTCCCGTGGCCTGGTTCCCGGGTACTTGCAGCGGGGACGCACCGGTTTCTAGGCACACCACCGCTGCTGCTCTCCTGGATCGCGTGGCTGCACGACAGGGAGGAGGTAAGAGGGTCCCCCAGGTGGGACCCGCCGGTAATTCGTGATCCGTTCGCGGTCCCAGGAGACGGACCGCGCTGCTGGCGTGGACATTGTGGCCATACAGGGATACCACTATATCCACCAGGGCAGGGAGCACAGGTCGGATTTACTAAAATCCGTTTAATGTAGGTTCCATAGTACCCGGGGGTGAAATCCAGCAGAGGGGATAAGGCGCTGACCTGTAGCCCCTCCCCCAGCTCCGGGCTCCATCTACTGCTGGTGTTCCCGCCCTGAGCTGCATCTCTCTCTCTTCCCTCATTCCCAGAAGAGATTTTGGCGCCATTGCATAGCTGGGCTGATCTCCGGGACTGCTGTGCACTGTGTCCTTTGTAAAACCGCCTGTCTTGTCAGCGCTGTGTATTTACAGAAACTTAAGTATTCTACATGTCATTTTAGACAGTGTTAGTTAAGAGCAAGTTGTCAGGGCCGACTGTTTTTATGAATCCACTAACCCTGGACCAACCGAAGGTGTAGGTGCTGGAGTATGGTAAAACCAGGGAGGACGAAGACCGTTCCGTCTCATATATTTATTAAAAGACCGATTCCAATAATGAGTTAAATGACCATCAATAGTCACCGTAAGTAAACTGACGTACTGCAGTGAATGGCATAATGATAAGCTGGAACAGTATTATTGATGCATTGAATAAATGTTCATACAACTGAGTTTAAACAGGCTTGAGTATGAATGCAGAATTGTCCAAGTGAAGCAATGATTGGTGCCAAACTGTAAGGAGTGTTAACTGGATATTGTAGACATAAATGAATAACTGTAGAGACTTGTACTGAAGCTTAAAGGTTAAACTGGAAGGCTGTGAAGAATTGTCCTTGAATGAAGCAACAATGAAGATAAAATACTGAATGGAATACTTGCAGGTTTGTGAAGATAATACTTTGAAGCACTGTGAAGAGCTGCAGCAGGCGACAATGGTGAAGAATGAGTTAAACTGGATGATGAGAGAACGAGAACCAGGAGTAAGTGAAAGTTCCACAGACTGTGTGATTACAGCAGGCAGTCACTGAACAAACAGGGAAACCTCTCACAGGACTCCAGGAATCCACTTGTTGCCACTTGGAGAGCGATTAACTAACAGCACAGCAGGGAGCTGGTGGATCTCTTGCGGAGAAGGCTGCAGGCAAACCCCTGGGAGCGGAGGCGATATAAGGACCACTGGAACCACACAGGATATCACAGAGAGAGCACAGAGCTAATGCATAGAGTAGATACAACAAAGCACAGGCTCAGAGTAACATAATCCCGACCTACTTAAAGGCAGCACAAGCACGGGACTGGCTAACACTTACCCACTGGTGTTTCACAAGTGCTCACAGATGCTTATTTTGTCTCCAATATGGCCACCTCCTATACTGCAGACACACAGCGGCACCTTCTGCCATTCTGTCCCCGCACTCCCGGCTCCCAGAACCTGCATCACCTCTGCTGCTGACCACACCGCGTCCCCACACGGCCGCACAGCACCGCGAGCAACTGCACCGGTAACGGACGGACCCCAGAACCTGCCGTGGTGAGTGATCGGTTCGTGATAGTACCCCCCTCCTTTAAGGGTGGACTCCGGACACCTTTGAACTTTGTCAGGATTCTTGGAGCAGAATTTTTTTGTACCAGCCTTGGAGCATGAACATCTTCGGCAAAATACCAGGACCTCTCCTCCGGACCATAACCCTTCCAATCAACAAGAAACTGCAGACGTCCATATCGACGACGTGAGTCTGCAATCTCCTTAACCTCAAATTCCTCATCCTGCAAAGAGTGAACTTTAGGAGCTTTGGTCAGTGGCAGTAAGAAATTTATTGAGAATCAAAGGTTTCAACAACGATGTATGAAAGGCGTTAGGAATTTTCAAAGAAGGTGGCAACTTGACTTTGTATGCCACAGGATTGAGTACCTTTTCCTATGGGAAATGGACCAATAAACTTGGGAGGGAGCAAACTTCTTAGAGGGAACTTTGAACTTAAAATTGCGAGTAGAAATCCATACTTGGTCTCCTACCTTGTAGTTTGGTACAGCCTTACGTAAAAGATTTATAACGAGCAGAGGATTTAATCAACGACTTGCGCACACAACTCCAGATTTTAGACAAACGTTGAAGCACTTGATCTGCTGCTGGAACCTCTTGAGCTGGCAAAGAATGGAACTCTGGCACACGAGGATGATAACCATAATTAGTATAAAACGGTGTAGATTCTGAAGATGAATGAAAGAGATTATTATGACTGAATTCTGGTAATGGAAGGTAGTCAATTCAATAATACTGTGAGGAAGATATGTATAACTGGAGAAAGGTTTCAAGATCTTGATTTACTCTCTATTTGTCCATCTGTCTGGGGATGATATGCCGAAGAAAAATTCAACTTAATGTTTAAAGATGAACAAAGCGACCTCCAAAACTTGGCTACAAACTGTGTTCCCTGATCAGAGATGATCTCTCGAGGAAGGCCATGCAATTTAAAGATCTCAGAAAGGAATAATCTGGCTAGTGAAGGATCTGATGGTAATCCAGTTAACGGAATGAAATGCGCCATTTTCGAAAATCACCCAAATGGTATTCCACCCTTTTGATGGAGGTAAATCGGTCACGAAATCCATTGAGATATGAGTCCACGGTTGTTTCGGTATAGATAACGGATGTAGCAAACCTGGAGGAGAACCCCTTGGACTCTTTTTTATGTTGGGCACATTTAGGACATGCTGCTATAAACTCTTGAACATCGGCTTTAAGACGTGGCCACCAGTAAGACTGTTGAATAAATTTGAGAGTCTTTAGGACCCCAGGATGACCCATGAAGGATGAAGAGTGAGACCAAGTAAGTAGTCGTTTTCGAAGATTTGTGGTGACAAAGGTTTTGCCAGGCGGAGGAACCGGGACTGGAGAAGTTCGAGCCATTAAAAAGGACGTAGGACTCACAATGGCTTGATTCATGGTAGCATCATTTGATTCGGAAGAATTGAAGGACCGAGAAAGAGCATCTGCTTTTTTGTTTTGAGACCCGGGAAGATAGGTGAGCTTAAAATTAAATTGGGTGAAGAAAAGAGCCCATCAGGCTTGTCGTGGATTCAAACATTGAGCCGACTGCAGATATAGAAGATTCTTATGATCCTTATATACTGTGATGGGGTGTTGTGCTCCCTCTAGAAGGTATCTCCACTCCTCAAACGCCAATTTGATGGCAAGTAATTCCTGCTCCCCAATAGCATAATTACGTTCAGCCGGTAGAAACTTACAGGAGAAATATCCGCAGGGATGGACTTTTGTATCTTCAAAGACTTGTGACAACACAGCTCCCACTGCTTCCATAGATGCGTCTACCTCCACTTGAAAAGGACGGTTCAAATCCGGCTGTCAAAGAATGGGAGCTGACACAAAGGCTTGCTTCAAATCGGAGAAGGCTTTGATTGCTTCAGAAGACCAGTTCGAAGGATTTGCTCCCTTGCGAGTCAGGGCTGTGGTGTAGAGTAATTCTTAATTAATTTCCTATAAAAATGAGCCAAGCCACGGAATCGCTGAATCCCCTTGAGAGTCGTAGGAGTGGACCAGTCTCGTATAGCTTGTACCTTTTACAGGATCCATACGTAGCTCTGATCCAGAAATAATATAACCAAGGAATGGTATAGAAGATACTTCAAATGTACACTTCTCCAACTTACAATATAGTCGATTTTTCCTCAGGCGGGTTAGTACCTCTTTAACTTGGAGATGGCGAGACTTAAGATCCTTGGAGAATATTAAGATGTCATCCAAGTACACTACTAAACACTTGTAGAGAAGATCTCGAAAAAGTTCATTCACATAGCTTTGGAAAACTGCAGGAGCATTACAAAGACCAAAAGGCATTACAAGGTATTCGTAATGCCCATCCCGGGTATTAAAGGCAGTCTTCCATTCATCCCCTGCACGGATACGAATTAAATTGTAGGCTCCACGAAGATCTAATTTCGTAAACACTAGCTCCCTTTACCCGGTCGAATAATTCTGAAATTAACGGCAGCGGGTACTTGTTCTTCACAGTGTTCTCATTAAGTCCGTGATAATCTATGCATGGTCGTAAGCCACCGTCTTTCTTCTTAACGAAGAAGAATCCGGCTCCTGCAGGTGAAGAAGATGGTCTAATCCTTTGGATAAATTCTCTTGTATATAGTCAGGCATAGCTTGAGTCTCTGGAATGGACAGCGGATAAATTTGCCGCCTAGGAGGTGTTTTGCCCGGCGCCAAATTGATTGGCAAATACTATGCCTGAACATTTCTGTGCAAAGTCCTTTCTTATAGCCTGGGAGCTGTGATGTCAGACCTCGTTAATTGTACTTGGTATAAGCACAATTAGCCCCAGTTATAGTTGTGAGTCTGTTCGGGTATGCGTCTACTATCTTTGCACATCTGGACACACCACATTCTTTGCAATTTTGCTAAAGCCAATCAGGCTGGATGGGGATTGTGGTGAACAGCACTTATCAATTTATTTGACATATTCTCAGTAAGAGTAGTCTGGTTTTTGACTGGACCACTCTAAAACATTTTTTTTAAAATACTAAATATGTGTGACCGTACCAGCGCAGAACTCTCTATATAACAGCAGCTAAACTTAAAGAAATATGTCATAAAATGTATCCCTAAATAACAAAGGGATGACCGCTTCATCACATACAAAAATCACACATGGCCTACTTGCAAGCTATTACTGCCGCAGCTGTGATTGTCGTAGTTGTGAATATGCAAAAATAGGCTAATGCATCAACTGCCACAACTTGTATTGAGGAGCCCCCCAGAGCAGGCTCAGCTATCCACAACTGCATACACGTGCAGCATTGGACGCAGATCATGCAGACATTGGGCCTAATTCAGACCTGATCGTAGCCGTGCAAAATTTTGCACGGCTACGATCAGTTACTCAAATATGCGTGGGGAAGCCTAGCACAGGGCTAGTCCGCCCCGCATGTTGGGCCCTACCCCCCCCCCCCCCCCATCCTCCCCCGCACAGGTACAAAAGCATCGCACGGCTGCGATGCTTTTGTACCTAAAGAGTAGCTCCCTACCAGCGCAGCTCCTGTGCGCTGGCAGGGAGCTATCCGTCGCTGTCTGGGTCGCAGCGGCTGCGTGTGACGTCACGCATCCACCGCGGTTCACCCCCCGCACGGTCGACTGTGCCCCTAAAATGGCGGCCCAACACTGCTCCCACCCAGCGACCGCCTCTGCCTGATAGACAGGATCGCTGGGCTGAGATGGCCGGCGCATGTGCAGTTCAGACCTGATCGGCTGCTGTGCGAAAATGCACAGCAGCAATCAGGTCTGAATTAGGCCCATTGACTCCCTGTATGGTCGTGCGGCACTGGCATCGTTACTGAGATGCCGGAAATGTTAATCTGCATACAAAATAGCCTGAGACACACCCCTAAAATGGCCGGAACACACCTGCGTTTTTGCAGTCACTCCCCATTACCTCCCACAAAGCGGTTACTTACTGTCAATCATTTGTGAATGAGTTCTCAATGCACCGTAATTGCAATTCAACTGTCGTGTGTGCACATTGCAGCTTGGACGCATGCACAGACCGCCGATAATCGTTCAAATGCGTGACCTTTGGAATAGCATGCAAGGTGGAATCAGGCCCAAAGTGCAGCGTGTTAATTATATTAGGGAAAACCTTCAGTGTTTAGCAAGGAAGAAGTGATCTTTCCTTCCACCATAGATTTTCTCACATTTTTTCATATATATGTAGGGAAGAGGTCCCGGGGTCCTGCTTATCATGGATTGAATATTTTCTCTTTTCTCTTCCCAATGACAAGGAGATTCTCCCAAAAATTGTAACCATAAAAATTAATTGTGCCCACCGGGCAGGAGTACCGCACTTGCATGCCCATTAATACCGGATTTAGCCACGCTAAAAGCGAAACCCATCTAAAGTACTGCTTTAGGCGCCCAAACTCTCGATTTATCACACATTTAAGTGTTATGTGAAATGTGTTCCTCTGCAGCTATTTGCGCCCGAATGGAGCAACAATTTAATTGCTTCGTTGGGCACCATCTAGTGGCAGCTCTGGGGGTAGAACAATTGTATTGCCCTCCTAGTGTAACTCTTTCCCAGTTCTTAATAAGAAAAATGACACTCGCATAAAATATTTCAGCCTATCACATTTTACAAGGAAATGCCTGAATATATACTGTAGTACACATTTATTCATATCAAAATCAAGCCAAGATAGGCCTATCAAAAGTCTTTTGATTCCTCAGTGTGTCCTTGGGGCCTTTCAATTAGCTGGTTTGAAACTTCACGTCCTTCGTTACGCCTCGCAACACGTTTCTACACTGTAAAGTATCTTTCTCAAGTGGAAGTGGGCTTAAGACACTCCAGCGTGTCTTTTGCTGCATAGTTTGGTCATTGTCCTGGGGGGATATAAATCTTCCCCCTAAGCCATAAGTCACTTGCAGGTTGCAGATGGTTTCCTTCCCAAGATTTGTCCTATATCTTGGTCTCTTTGTGAACACCCTTCCTGCCATCTTATTTCACAATCACAGAGTGTTCCTGGGCTGATGTGCAGTGGTAAGTTTGTATGAAATGAGCCTGCCCTATTGTTGTCCCACGGACCAGTTCTGTTTTATGTTCATTGCTGTGTACCACTTAATGCCCTATTTAACCAGTACTATTCATGGTTGAATGTTAAGTTTTGGCATATTGTAGACAACTCTTATTTCTCTTACGTCCTAGAGGATGCTGGGAACTCCGTAAGGACCATGGGGAATAGACGGGCTCCGCAGGAGACATGGGCACTATAAAGAAACTTTAGAATGGGTGTGCACTGGCTCCTCCCTCTATGCCCCTCCTCCAGACCTCAGTTAGATCCTGTGCCCAGAGGAGACTGGGTGCTTTCAGGGGAGCTCTCCTGAGTTTCTCTGTAATAAAGAATTTTGTTAGGTTTTTTATTTTCAGGGAGTCCTGCTGGCAACAGGCTCCCTGCGCCGTGGGACTGAGGAGAGAGAAGCAGACCTACTTCAGTGATAGGCTCTGCTTCTTAGGCTACTGGACACAATTCGCTCCAGAGGGATCGGAACGCAGGTCTCACCCTAGCCGTTCGTCCCAGAGCCGCGCCGCCGTCCTCCTCACAGAGCCGGAAGATAGAAGCCGGCTGAGTATACGAAGAAAGAAGACTTCACAGGCGGCAGAAGACTTCGGATCTTCACTGAGGTAACGCTGCGCGCCATTGCTCACACACACACACACACACACACACACACACACACACACACACACACACACACACACATAAGCGCAGGGGGGGGGCGCCCTGGGCAGCAATAATCCTCTTGGCTAGCATAAACGGTATATTCAGCTATGGCATTATAATATACAATCCCCCGCCAGGTTTTTTTGCATTTTGAGCGGGACCGAAGCCCGCCGCTGAGGGGGCGGAGCTTGATCCCACAGCACTAACCAGCGCCATTTTCTCCACAGCACGCTGCTGAGAAGCTGGCTCTCCGGACTCTCCCCTGCTGAACACGGTGACAGAGGGCTTTGAAGGAGGGGGGTGGGGGGGGGCACATAATTTGGGCGCAGTCAATATATATGTATATATAAAAAAGCGCTATATATATCTGGGAATTGTGTTTCCAGGGTCATTGGCGCTGGGTGTGTTCTGGCATACTCTCTCTGTCTCTCCAAAGGGCCTTGTTGGGGGAACGGTCTCCAGATTAGAGATTTCCCTGAGTGTGTGGGGTGTCGGTACATGTGTGTCGGCATGTCTGAAGCGGAAGGCTCTTCTAAGGAGGAGGTGGAGCAAATGAGTGTGGTGTCTCCGTCGGCAACGCCTACACCTGATTGGTTGGATATGTGGAATGTTTTAAATGCAAATGTGAATTTATTACACAAAAGGTTGGACAAAGCGGAGTCCAGGGTAAATACAGGGAGTCAATCCCTGCCTTTCACTATGTCACAGGGCCCTTCTGGGTCTCAAAAGCGCCCACTATCCCAAGTAGCAGACACTGATACCGACACGGATTCTGACTCCAGTGTCGACTATGATGATGCGAGATTGCAGCCGAGATTGGCAAAAAGTATTCATTATATGATTATTGCAATAAAAGATGTGTTGCATATCACAGATGACTCCTCTGTACCTGACACGAGGGTCCACATGTTTAAGGAAAAGAAACCTGAGGTTACTTTCCCCCCTTCACATGAGCTAAATGAGTTGTTTGAAAGGGCTTGGGAAACTCCAGACAAGAAACTGCAGATTCCCAAAAGGATTCTTATGGCGTATCCTTTCCCGGCTAAGGACAGGATACGGTGGGAATCCTCCCCCAGGGTGGACAAAGCGTTGACGCGCTTATCCAAAAAGGTGGCGCTGCCATCTCAAGATACGGCAACCCTCAAGGATCCTGCGGATCGCAGGCAAGAGACTACCTTGAAGTCAATTTACACACATACTGGTACATTACTCAGAACGGCGATAGCGTCGGCTTGGGTTTGTAGCGCTATAGCAGCGTGGACAGATACCTTGTCTGCTGAAATTGATACACTGGATGAGGATACCGTTTTATTGACCTTGGGTCATATTAAGGATGCTGTCCTATATATGAGAGATGCTCAGAGAGACGTTGGCCTACTGGGTTCCAGAGCCAACGCCATGGCGATTTCTGCTAGGCGAGCCCTGCGGACCCGACAATGGACGGGTGATGCCGACTCAAAGAAGCATATGGAGGTTTTGCCTTACAAGGGTGAGGACTTATTTGGGGAAGGTCTCACGGACTTGTTTTCCACAGCTACTGCAGGTAAATCCACTTTTTTACCTTATGTTTCCTCACCGCCAAAGAAAATGCCACATTATCAGATACAGTCCTTTCGGTCGCATAAATCCAAGAGAGTACGGGGATCTTCCTTTCTCGCCAGAGGTAAGGGCAGAGGGAAAAAGCTGCCAACTACAGCTAGTTCCCAGGAACAGAAGTCCGCCCCGGCTTCTACAAAATCCACCGCATGACGCTGGGGCTCCGCTGAGGGCTTCAATCACAGGTGGATCCCTGGGCAGTAGACATTGTTACCCAGGGTTACAAGCTGGAATTCGAAGAGGTGCCTCCTCGCAGGTTTTTCAAATCGGCCCTACCAGCTTCTTCCCCGGAGAGGGAAGTAGTTTTAAATGCAATTCGAAAACTGTGTCTTTAACAAGTGGTGGTCAAAGTTCCCCTGCTTCAACAGGGGACGGGGTACTACTCAACCCTGTTTGTGGTCCCGAAACCGGACGGTTCGGTCAGACCCATTCTGAATTTAAAATCCTTAAACCTATACTTGAAAAGGTTCAAATTCAAGATGGAATCGCTCAGAGCGGTCATCGCCAGCCTGGATTCTCAATCTACCAAAGTCACAGTTGGTTCCAACGACCAGTTTGCCTTTCTTAGGCATGATTCTGGATACGGAAAAAAAAGGGTTTTTCTCCCGATGGAAAAGGCCCAGGAACTCCAGAACGTGGTCAGGGACCTGTTAAAGCCAAAAAGGGTGTCGGTCCATCAATGCACTCGAGTTCTGGGAAAGATGGTGGTGTCTTACGAGGCCATTCCATTCGGCAGGTTCCATGCGAGGACCTTTCAGTGGGACCTTCTGGACAAGTGGTCCGGGTCACATCTACATATTCATCAAATGATCAGCTTGTCCCCCAGGGCCAGGGTATCTCTCTTGTGGTGGCTGCAGAGTGCTCACCTTCTAGAGGGTCGCAGGTTTGGCATTCAGGACTGGGTTCTGGTGACCACGGACGCGAGCCTCCGAGGATGGGGAGCAGTCACACAGGGAAGAAACTTCCAGGGTCTGTGTTCAAGCCAGGAGGCTTGTCTACACATCAACGTACTGGAATTGAGGGCCATATACAACGGCCTACGTCAAGCGGAGAATTTTCTTTGAGACCTACCGGTTCTGGTTCAGTCAGACAACGTCACGGCAGTGGCTCATGTAAACCGCCAAGGCGGAACAAGGAGCAGAGTGGCAATGGCGGAAGCCACCAGAATTCTTCGCTGGGCGGAAAATCATGTAAGCGCTCTGACAGCAGTCTTCATTCCGGGAGTGGACAACTGGGAAGCAGACTTCCTCAGCAGACACGATCTCCATCCAGGAGAGTGGGGACTTCATCAAGAAGTCTTTGCAGAAATTGCAAGTCAGTGGGGACTGCCTCAAATAGAAATGATGGCGTCACGCCTCAACAAAAAGCTCCCGAGGTATTGTGCCAGGTCAAGGGACCCTCAGGCGGTAGCAGTGGACGCCCTGGTGACTCCGTGGGTGTTTCAGTCGCTCTATGTGTTCCCTCCTCTTCCTCTCATTTCAAAAATATTGAGAATCATAAGACGAAAAGGAGTACAGGCAATTCTCATTGTTCCAGATTGGCCTCGAAGGGCCTGGTTTCCGGATCTGCAGGAAATGCTCACAGAAGATCCGTGGCCTCTTACTCTCAGAGAGGACCTGTTGCAACAGGGGCCCTGTCTGTTCCAAGACTTACCGCGGCTGCGTTTTACGGCATGGCGGTTGAACGCCGGATCCTAGCTGAAAAGGGCATTCCGGATTAGGTCATTCCTACTCTGATAAGGGCTAGGAAGGAGGTGACAGCGAAACATTATCACCGTATCTGGAGGAAGTATGTGTCTTGGTGTGAGACCAAGAATGCTCCTTCGGAAGAATTCCATCTGGGCCGTTTTCTCCACTTCCTACAGACTGGAGTGAATTTGGGCCTAAAATTAGGTTCCATTAAGGTACAGATTTCGGCCCTGTCTATTTTCTTTCAGAAGGAATTGGCTTCTCTACCAGAAGTCCAGACTTTTTTAAAGGGAGTGCTGCATATCTAGCCTCCTTTTGTGCCCCCAGTGGCACCATGGGACCTTAACGTGGTGTTACAGTTCCTTAAGTCTCACTGGTTTGAGCCTCTTCAAACCGTGGAATTAAAGTATCTCACTTGGTAAGTGGTTATGTTGTTGGCCTTGGCATCTGCAAGGCGGGTGTCCGAATTGGCGGCCTTGTCTCACAAGAGCCCCTATTTGACCTTCCATGTGGATAGAGCGGAGTTGAGGACTCGTCCTCAATTTTTGCCTAAGGTAGTTTCTTCATTTCATATGAACCAACCTATTGTGGTGCCTGTGGCTACGAGTGACTTGGAGGATTCCAAGTCCCTGGATGTAGTCAGGGCCTTAAAAATCTATATAGCCAGGACGGCTCGAGTTAGGAAAACAGAGGCACTGTTTCTCCTGTATGCAGCCAACAAAGTTGGCGCTCCTGCTTCGAAGCAGACTAATGCTTGCTGGATCTGTAACACGATTCAGCAGGCTCATTCTACGGCAGGATTGCCGTTAACAAATTCGGTAAAGGCCCATTCCACTAGAAAGGTGGCCTCTTCTTGGGCAGCTGCCCGAGGCGTCTTAGCTTTACAGCTTTGCCGAGCAGCTACCTGGTCAGGTTCAAACACTTTTGCAAAGTTCTATAAGTTTGATACCCTGGCTGATGAGGACCTTGCGTTTGCTCAGTTGGTGCTGCAGAGTCGTCCGCACTCTCCCGCCCGGTCTGGAGCTTTGGTATAAACCCCATGGTCCTTACGGAGTCCCCAGCATCCTCTAGGACGTAAGAGAAAATAAGATTTTAAACCTACCGGTAAATCTTTTTCTCGTAGTCCGTAGAGGATGCTGGGCGCCCGTCCCAGTGCAGACAACATTCTGCATGACTTGTATATAGTTATTGCTTGCATAAGGGTTATGTTACAGTTTTGTTCAGTCTTTGACTGATGCTGTTCTGTTTCATACTGTTGACTGGTTCGTATATTCCAGGTTATACGGTGTGGATTTATTTATTTTTATTACCAGTTATTTATATAGCGCACACATATTCCGCAGCGCTTTACAGAGAATATTTGGCCATTCACATCAGTCCCTGCCCCAGTGGAGCTTACAATCTATGTTCCCTATCACATGTACACACAGGCACATTCACTAGGGTTAATTTTTGTTGGGAGCCAATTAACCTACCGGTATATTTTTTGGGGGATTGTGGGAGGAAACCGGAGCACCCTGAGAAAACCCACGCAAGTACGGGGAGGATATACAAACTCCGCACAGTTAGGGCCATGGTGGGAATCGAACCCATAACCTCAGTGCTGTGAGGCAGTAATGCTAACCATTACACCATCCGTACTGCCCATGGTGTGGGCTGGTGTGAATCTTGCCCTTGGATTAACAAAATCCTTTCCTCGTACTGTCAGTCTCCTCTGGGCACAGTTTCTCTGAGGTCTGGAGGAGGGGCATAGAGGGAGGAGCCAGTGCACGCCCATTCTAAAGTTTCTTTATAGTGCCCATGTCTCCTGCGGAGCCCGTCTATTCCCCATGGTCCTTACGGAGTCCCCAGCATCCTCTACGGACTAGGAGAAAAAGATTTACCGGTAGGTTTAAAATCTTATTTTCCTAGTTGTTTCCTTCATTTTTTATTTTATGATGTACTTGATGGCTGGGGGCAGTTCTGTTTTTCTTTTTATCTACTAGGACTAATTTGTGGTTCAGGTAAACTTGAAGGTGTTTTTGTTTTGTTTTAAATTTACTTTTCTCTTATGTCCTAGAGGATGCTGGGGACTTCGTAAGGACCATGGGGGATAGACGGGCTCCGCAGGAGACATGGGCACTTTAAGAAAGACTTTAGGTATGGGTGTGCACTGGCTCCTCCCTCTATGCCCCTCCTCCAGACCTCAGTTTACTACTGTGCCCAGAGGAGACTGGGTGCATTACAGGGAGCTCTCCTGAGTTTCCTGAAAGAAAGTATATTTGTTAGGTTTTTTATTTTCAGGGAGTCTGCTGCCAACAGACTCCCTGCATCGTGGGACTGAGGAGAGAGAAGAAGACCTACTTCTGTGAGTTTCAAGGCTCTGCTTCTTAGGCTACTGGACACCATTAGCTCCAGAGGGAGTCGGAACACAGGTCTCACCCTGGAGTTCGTCCCGGAGCCGCGCCGCCGTCCTCCTCACATAGCCGGAAGATAGAAGCCGGGTGAGTATGACAAGAAAGAAGACTTCAGAGGCGGCAGAAGACTTCAGATCTTCACTGAGGTAACGCGCAGCAGTTAAGCTGTGCGCCATTGCTCCCACACAACACACACAAACGGCAGTCACTGTAAGGGTGCAGGGCGCAGGGGGGGCGCCCTGGGCAGCAATATAACCTCATTTTCTGTCAAAAGTAGATATATACAGCTAGGCACTGTATGTATAAAGAGCCCCCGCCAGTTTTTCATATATTTTAGCGGGACAGAAGCCCGCCGCTGAGGGGGTGGGGCTTCTTCCTCAGCACTCACCAGCGCCATTTTCTCCACAGCACAGTGAAAGAGGGTTTTAAAGAAGGGGGGGGGGGGGCACATAATTTGGCGCAAATAGAAAGATTACAGCGCTATCTGGGTAAACATATTGTGTGGTTTTTTTTTTCCTTGGTCATATAGCGCTGGGTGTGTGCTGGCATTCTCTCCCTCTGTCTCTCCAAAGGGCCTTGTGGGGGAACTGTCTTCAGATAAGAGGATTCCCTGAGTGTGTGGTGTGTCGGTACGCGTGTGTCGGCATGTCTGAGGTAAAAGGCTCTCATAGGGAGGAGGTGGAGTTAATGACTGTGGTGTCTCCGTCGGCAACACCGACACCTGACTGGTTGGTTATGGGGAATGTTTTAGTGCTAATGTGAAATTATTGCACTGAGTCTAGGGAATGTACAGGCGTCAAACCCTGCCTTTCCCCTATGTTACAGGGACCTCCGGGGTCTCAAAAGCGCCCACTATCCAAACTAGTAGACACTGACGCCGACACGGATTCTCACTCCAGTGTCGACTACAATGATGCAAAGTTACAGCCAGAATTGGCAAATAGTATTCAATATATGATTATTGTAATAAAAGATGACACGAGGGTACACATGTATAGGGTAAAGAAACCTGAGGTAACCTTTCCCCCACCTCATGAACGAGTTATTGAAAAGACTTGGGAGTCTCCAGACAAGAAACTGCAGATTCCCAAAAGGATTCTTAGGGTGTATCCTTTCCCGACTAAGGACAGGATACGGTGAGAATCTTCCCCAAGGGGGGGAAAAAGCGTGGACACGCTTATCCAAAAGAGTAAGCTGCCATCCCAAGATATGGCTACCCTCAGGGATCCTGCTGATCGCAAACAGCAGGCTCCCTTAAAGTCCATTTACACACATTCTAGTACCTTACTCAGACCGGCAATAGTGTCGGCTGGAGTTTGTAGCGCTGTAGCAGCGTGGATAGGTACCTTATCGACGGAAATTGATACCCTGGATAAGGGTACCATTTTATTGACCCGGGGTCATATTACCGATGCGGTCTTATATATGAGAGATGCTCAAAGAGACATTGGCCTACTGGGTTCTAGAATCAACGCTATGTCGATTTCTGCTAGACGAGTCCTATGGACCCGGCAATGGACAGGTGATGCCGACTCAAAGAGGCATATGGAGGTTTTACCTTACAAGGGTGAGGAATTGTTTGGGGAAGGTCTCTCTGACCTGGTCTCTACAGCTACAGCTAGTAAATCAAAATTTTTGCCTTATATTCCCTCACAGCCTAAGAAAGCACCACATTATCAAATGCAGTCCTTTCGGTCACAAGAAACAAGAGTACGAGGTGCGTTCTTTCTTACCAGAGGTAAGGGCAGAGTGAAAAAGCTGCACATCACAGCTAGTTCCCAGGAACAGAAGTCCTCCCCGGCCTCTACAAAATCCACCGCATGACGCTGGGGCTCCGCTAAGGGAGTCCGCCCCAGTGGGGGCACGTCTTCGAATTTTCAGCCACATCTGGGTTCACTCACAGATGGATCCCTGGGCAATAGAAATTGTTTCTCAGGGTTACAAGCTGGAATTCGAAGAGGTGCCTCCTCGCCGGTTTTTCAAATCGGCCCTGCTGACTTCTTCCCCAGAAAGGGAGATAGTGGTAAATGCAATTCACAAATTGTATCTTCAACAGGTGGTGGTCATGGTTCCCCTACTTCAACAAGGGAGGGGATATTACTCAACCCTGTTTATAGTCCCGAAACCGGACGGTTCGGTCAGACCCATTTTAAATGTAAAATCCCTGAACCTATACTTGAAAAGGTTCATGTTCAAGATGGAATAGCTCAGGGCGGTCATCGCCAGCCTGGAAGGGGGGGGATTTTATGGTATCTCTGGACATAAAGAATGCGTACCTTCATGTTCCCATATATCCACCTCATCAGGCGTACCTGAGATTTGCAGTACAGAATTGTCATTACCAATTTCAGACGTTGCCGTTTGGGCTTTCCATGGGCCTGAGAATTTTCACCAAGGTAATGGCGGAAATGATGGTGCTCCTGCGCAAGCAGGGTGTCACAATTATCCCGTACTTGGACGATCTCCTCATAAAAGCGAGATCACGAGAGCAGTTACTGAACAGCGTGTCACTTTCACTGAAGGTGTTACAGCAACACGGCTGGATTCTCAATATCCCGAAGTCGCAGCTGGTTCCTACGACTCGTCTGATCTTCTTGGGCATGATTCTGGATACGGACCAGAAAAGCAGATTTCCTCAGCAGACACGACCTGCATCCAGGAGAGTGGGGACTTCATCAGGAAGTCTTCGCACAGATTGCAAGTCAGTGGGGACTGCCCAGATAGACATGATGGCGTCCCGTCTCAACAAAAAGCTGTAGAGGTATTGCGCCAGGTCAAGAGACCCTCAGGCGGTAGCTGGGGACGCGCTAGTGACACCCTGGGTGTTCCAGTCGGTCTATGTGTTCCCTCCTCTTCCTCTCATCCCAAAGGTGTTGAGAATAATAAGAAAAAGAGGAGTACAGACCATTCTCATTGTTCCAGATTGGACACGAAGGGCCTGGTATCCGGATCTGCAGGAGATGCTCACAGAAGATCCGTGGCCTCTTCCTCTATGACAGGACCTGTTGCAAAAGGGACCCTGTCTGTTCCAAGACTTACCGCGGCTGCGTTTGACGGCATGGCGTTTGAACGCCGGATCCTAGCGGAAAAGGGCATTCCGGATGAGGTCATTCCTACTCTGATAAAGGCTAGGAAGGACGTGACAGCTAAACATTATCACCGTATATGGCGAAAATATGTTTCTTGGTGTGAGGCCAGGAATGCTCCTACAGAAGAATTCCATCTGGGCCGTTTCCTTCACTTTCTACAAACTGGAGTGAGTTTGGGCCTAAAATTAGGCTCCATTAAAGTTCAGATTTTGGCCTTATCCATTTTCTTTCAAAAAGAATTGGCTTCTCTCCCAGAAGTACGGACGTTTGTGAAGGGAGTGCTGCATATTCAGCCTCCTTTTTGTACCTCCGGTGGCGCCTTGGGACCTTAACGTGGTGTTGTTTCCTTAAGTCGCACTGGTTTGAACCACTTAAAATAGTGGAGTTAAAATATCTCACTTGGAAAGTGGTCATGTTGTTAGCCTTGGCTTCGGCTAGGCGAGTGTCGGAATTGGCGGCTTTGTCTCATAAAAGCCCCTATCTAGTTTTCCATACGGATAGAGCGGAATTGCGGACCCGTCCTCAATTTTTGCCTAAGGTGGTGTCGTCTTTTCATATGAACCAACCTATTGTGGTGCCTGTGGCTACACGAGACTTGGAGGATTCCGAGTCCCTTGATGTGGTCAGGGCTTAGAATATTTACGTGGCCAGAACGGCTAGAGTCAGAAAAACAGAAGCACTGTTTGTCCTGTATGCAGCCAACAAGGTTGGCGCTCCTGCTTCAAAGCAGGCTATTGCTCGCTGGATCTGTAACACGATTCAGCAGGCACATGCGACGGCTGGATTGCAGTTACTAAAAAAATCAGTCAAGGCCCATTCCACTAGGAAGGTGGGCTCGTCTTGGGCGGCTGCCCGAGGGGTCTCGGCACTACAGCTGTGCCGAGCTGCCACTTGGTCGGGTTCAAACACATTTGCAAAGTTCTATAAGTTTGATACCCTGGCTGAGGAGGACCTCCTGTTTGCTCAATCGGTGCTGCAGAGTCATCCGCACTCTCCCGCCCGTTTGGGAGCTTTGGTATAATCCCCATGGTCCTTACGGAGTCCCCAGCATCCTCTAGGACGTAAGAGAAAATAAGATTTTAAACCTACCGGTAAATCTTTTTCTCGTAGTCCGTAAAGCAGAGGTTCTCAAACTCTGTCCTCGGGGGCACACACAGTGCATGTTTTGCAGGTCTCGTCACTGAATCGCAAGTGAAATAATTAGCTCCACCTGTGGAACTTTTAAAATGTGTCAGTGAGTAATTAATACACCTGTGCACCTGCTGGGTTACCTGCAAAACATGCACTGTGTGTGCCCCCGAGGACCGAGTTTGAGAACCTCTGCCGTAGAGGATGCTGGGCGCCCGTCCCAAGTGCGGACTACTTCTGCAGGACTTGTATATAGTTTTGCTTACATAAGGGTTATGTTATGATTGCTTTCAGTTTCCGACTGAAGCTATGTTGAATTTCATACTGTTAACTGGTTAGTTTATCACAAGTTATACGGTGTGATTGGTGTGGGCTGGTATGAATCTTGCCCTTGGTTTAACAAAAATCCTTTCCTTGTACTGTCCGTCTCCTCTGGGCGCAGTTTCTCTAACTGAGGTCTGGAGGAGGGGCATAGAGGGAGGAGCCAGTGCACACCCATACCTAAAGTCTTTCTTAAAGTGCCCATGTCTCCTGCGGAGCCCGTCTATCCCCCATGGTCCTTACGGAGTCCCCAGCATCCTCTACGGACTACGAGAAGAAGATTTACTGGTAGGTTTAAAATCTTAATATTACCTGCTTACCCTGATGATTGTGTTTCACTTTCTTGTAACTGTTTTGAATGGTCTTTAATCTTCATGACCAAACTCTGTAGGATCCCTCGCATACAGGCATATTTATTTAACAATTACTTGAAACCCTGCAATAGCTCACAGGTGGGTTCAAATCAGCGATGTAACCTGACGATAACTGATTACACCAGGCTTTATTTAAGTTTATATGAGTTAATATTTGATTTGCAATAAAATTCAATCCTTTTTATTGTGTTTTTATTTGTAATCAAGAAAAAAAGATTTAATTGTGTGGTTTTTTTTTTATACACAGTGTTGTGTTTTAGTGGTAAGGATTCGCTAATAAATCCCTATTGAATCCATTATATACGAAAATAATGTGTGGAAAATACCACAGGGGGTTAAAACCACCACACCTTTAATCAGTGGGCAGGGAAGAAACTCTTATTGCTTGTTGGCATTATAGGCTCCAGCATTAAACCTTGTGTTTGCTGTGCAGAATGTCATTGTGTAATGTACAGCCCTCTTGTTTTGTAGAAGGGGAATCTGGTGATCAAGATTCCAAGCCAGACATCAGTAATTGCAGCATTGAGCCGGTGGTGGAAAGTGAACCATTTGCAAGCTACTTTGATGAGAAAGTCCCAATTCCCGAAGATGAGCGGGTAGGTGGTTCAGAGAGGAAACAGCTGACAATAGCGACATCTTAGCTGCTATTTGAACAGATATCTACAATTTATATTGACAGTGACATCTTATGTACATTGACCCAGCACTTAAATTAATTGACCCCAAAACCTTATGTTTTCACAGCACTCTTTGTTCAGTTTCCGGAAGCTGTGGGCCTTCACGGGACCCGGCTTCTTAATGAGTATTGCCTATCTTGATCCTGGTAACATTGAATCTGACTTGCAGTCTGGCTCTGTAGCTGGCTTCAAGGTGAGTGAATGCTTACAGTTCTTTACTATTTCCTTATGCTTGTTTATACCTGCTGGAAGCAATAGGGTTCTCAATACTTCTGTTAATGGATGTGATCTTTTCCTAGCTGCTGTGGGTTCTACTGGTTTCCACTATTATTGGACTCCTTTTGCAGCGTCTGTCAGCCAGGCTGGGTGTAGTGACCGGTCTGCATTTAGCAGAAGTGTGCAATAGGCAGTATCCAAAGGTATGTTCTCTTTACTCCATGACAATGCAGCTATGCTCTCCTCCTATTATGAGCTCATTTTTCATCTGTGGTTGTCTAGGAATTATTCTGTTATTGATGCATTTTTAGTGTTACAGCAATGACACCACAGAGCCACCCAGTCCTCAAGAATCCACTACAGCAGGGTGTTCCACATGCGGCCCTTCAGCTGCTGTGGAACTTTATATCCCGCATGCCCCACCACAGCTTTCCTACTAAGGGGTGTATTCAACTGCACTATTTAAAGTCGAATCGGCATTGTCGAAGACAGGCCACAAATCTGTCGAAAATGCCCGCAAATCCGACAAAATATGTGGATTCGCTGCTTATCTGCCAATCCACGTGTTTTCCGACTTGTCAGAAAAACTGCACTTGACTTGAATAGGTCGAATCCAGATTCGACCTAAAAGTCAGAAACTGACGTTTTTCCGACAAGTCGGCAATTCCGACTGTAATTGAATACACACTTAAGGCATGCTAAAATTGTAACAGGGCATACTGGGATGTGTATAGCAGCTGGAGGACCACAGGTGGAATACCCCTGCACTACAGTCATGTCGTCACATGGGAGTAAATATGCTCAGGACATATTTGATTCAGTTTAAGTGCCATGAACAATAATGCTTTACCAGCTGCGATTAGTGTTTAGAGCACATACCTGACACGTCTCTTAAAATGATCTTAAGGAATTAATGCATCAATCCATTTAATGATGTGTAACTAATTCAACACTAAATCACACTGATCCCACTTAATGACCTTTAAATGTATTGACTTTTTTAAATATTGGTTATACATGTATGTAACAGGATTTGTTGTGTGTTCTTAGGTTCCTCGCATTATCCTGTGGCTTATGGTGGAGTTGGCTATCATTGGATCTGATATGCAAGAGGTTATTGGCTCATCCATTGCCATAAACCTCCTGTCTGTAGGAATGTAAGGTCCTTGTTTGCTTTCTTCAGTATCACACAGTTTGGCACTGATGCTGAGCTGAACGTGTTGTCCATAATTGTTCCCACATTCTGTGTATGGGACTAAATAAGTATATATTCTCCCCTAGGCACAGTTGTGGTGGCCCTATTTATATGCTGAGTTTGATGCTCCGTACCAGCCTATATTTGCAAATGGCATATCTGGAAACAAGTGTCCAGCACTGTATACACTGCAGTATCCCGATGGTCAGGAGACCAATGCCAGGATCCCACGGCAAGCGCACCATGTCCCCTCGCAGGCACTCCGCGCTTCGGGTCAGTGTCGACCTTAGGTTATAGTCACCCTCGGGTGGTGGCGTGGGCAACCACCTGAGTGGGGATTTCGGCCAGCGGTCGGGAGTCCAGCGTCAGCCTCCTGACAGCCGGGATCCTAACAACCGGCAAATTGACTGCCTCCCCTTCAGTTCAGTCATCACGCAATTTATGCATATGTCTCTGCATCACCCATACTGCATATGCTTAGTTCCAGTTTATGTGCAGTGTGAAAATATGTTAAGTTCCCTTTACAAAATGGCATATGTTCAGCTCCGCATTGGGCTTTTTATCTGTAACATGTTATGATCACCCTTTCATGCTAAGCAACAAGAAGAGTACATATAACAATTTGTAATATACATTTTCTTCTGAGCGTCCTTGGTGGGACTTAGGTAAGCAGGGTTATAGCTCTTGTCACAAAGTGGTGGGATACTTTGTAATCCTCCTTACTAAGTGACTGATCTTCTCTCAATGGCTGTTTTGGTGGCATCATTGACTGTATAGCAGAATGGCCACTGGAGGCTTGGCTAACTCTAAGAGCGAGTTATTTTAAGAGAAAAAGCAGAACTTCATGTCTTGCCAGTTTGAGTCCAACTTCTTGCTTATAGCAGAGACTCGATGGTAGTGGTGACAACTTGCCCAGTCTCCTTGTGCAGTGCATGGCTCAGATCCAAATGATCTTTACTATAAATATTCTTCTAGATGACATTTAACAATTTTGTATGTGATAATGGGAAAAAATAGGTAATAACTTCAAAAAATGTATTCAGTATTATCATGTTTGTTGTCATTCATTTAACATGCTTTCAACTAATTCAAATTATTTGATTCAATTTTCTACTGGAGTTAGAACAAAATAAACTTCTACTTACTATGCCTATTGTCAACTATAAAAAGTAAACCCATCATACAATTTTACACACCTTGATGATTTTCTACATTGCATGTCTCATATGCAAAACTATAGGTGTTTAAAGAGATTATCATTTAACACATTTGTTTTTGTCTCTGTAGAATTCCATTATGGGGTGGAGTGTTAATTACAATAGTCGATACCTTTTTCTTCCTCTTTCTGGATAAGTATGGTAAGTACAGAAACCATGTGATTCATCTTGTAGAGGTGCCGGATGTTTGTCCATGTACTAACCTCACCGGCTCTATGCCGCCTGAGCTGCCCCTAGCCAAGAACTGGTTGGATAGCATCATTAAAAAGCACCAGTTACCAGTGCTCAAATCCCGTGTCACCTGGGACGTCTCCTCCTTTTTCAACACCCAACTTCCTGGTGTGTAAATTTTGGTTTGGGTGTGTTCCAGCTGTTGCCTACTTTCCAGACATTCCTTTATGTTTACCTTTCCCTTTTTTTTTTTTTGTCCCATTTCTTTTGGATTTTTTACGTTATGTTGTCATTTGTTGACTCTAAAATTACAAAATCAATAGTTTGACACCAATATAATGTATATTCATACCAACAAGATAATTGTTATGCATGTATCTTCGGGTTGGGATGGAAATGCCGGTGTTTTACATAGTAACATAGTAACTAAGGTTGAAAAAGACAATTGTCCATCGAGTTCAACCTATTTGTGGTCTCCTATGCAGTCTTATTATAGGACTAGTTATTTTTATGTTAGGACTAGTTATATTAACTGTAATGCCTGCCTACGCACCATAACCCTGAATATCTTTATCCAATAGGAATTTATATAACCCATTCTTAAAGGTGTTGACTGAGTCCGCAGTTACTACTCTCTCAGGCAGGGAATTCCAAACCCGTGGAAAAGGGTGGTCTTAAGAAAGAGCAAAAGACAAAAGCAGCTATATGCCTTTTCCAGGGCACGCTTAGAAAAAATATATATAAGAAAGTGATGAATTATGAAAATGAGTAAATTAATACTTAACTTTTATTAAGATATACTTGATAAAAGTGAGAAAGCGAATATAGATAATTGCTACAAATTTTGGGGCGATGAAAATATAGAAAGGCGAAAATATGTTTACTCCCTTAATGATCCAAAAAATTACTCCAATATTGGATTGAAAAAATCTTTGTGGGAGTAGACCTGCTCCATTGGGTTCAGCTATCCCATGTCAGAATATCAGAATTAAATATTAGAGAAAATTCAATGTCTGGGACCGCACAGAGAGCTGGAAAGACTCAAATGGTATGAGAGTAAAATACCTACGGTACCTAGTATTCCCTGGTGGTCTCCCAACCGGGTACTGACCAGGCCCTGCAGTGTATGGCTTCCAAGATCAGACGAGATTGGGCATACTCAGTGCGGTTTGACCGTAGGTGAGTAAATCTCCAGCATGTGCAATCAATTCCAGTGTGCGGTTACCCCCGGCAGATTTTATAGATATGATAGTCTGACAGGGAATAATCCCCTGAATGAAATATAAATGATTCAGTGTATTGGAAAAAACCCCACCGTATTCTGATGGGTGTTTGTTGCCCCCATATAAAAAAAAATCCTATTGTTGTATCACATTTGTGCAGAGAGCAAAAGATATATTCTCTTAAAGCATATATTAGATGTTCCTATGACTGGATATCAGACAATTGTATTTTTGTACTGGAACCAATCATATAAATATGGTAATTCAACAGGGATTGATCCCCTTGTTTATACAAATACTGAATGTTCCTATGGTCAGATATCACATAGTATTAATACTGGTTATTCAGAATGCATAGGGGGAGGCCGTTTTTCACAATAAACAAATGGTGTTTGTTGCACTGAAAATCATATATAAAGAAAAATGAATGAAAAAATTGAGAAAAATGGGAAAGAGAGGGGAGAACAGACACCCTTAAACTAGGCACATCAGGTATTCACAACTGAATGCAGTTAATTAATCTACATGCAGGATATATGCTACCTCCCACTGTGCCCCTGAATTGTTTGGACACAGTGGAGAAAAGTTATGTAGTGCCTGTGAAAGAATCCCCCCTGGTGGAAGTTGAAAAGAGAATGCCTCACAGTGTGCGGCTCAAACCTTATTGCCTGCAAGCATTGGTGGGCAGTGTGAGGCCTGAAATGTCCCGCGGTTGTAGGTAGAGGTATTCCAGCCAGGGAGAGGGTGTGCTGGACCTGGAGCTGTGGAGCCGATGTCCGCGGTCCGAGCGACCGGAAGTTCGGACACCGGCCTCCACATCTCAGCCCTGCGATCGCCTCTGCCTGATTGACAGGCAGGGTGGTTGCTGGGCTGGCGGCGATTGGCCGCCATTTTGGGGGCGCGGTCCGGGCAACGCAGGCATGCCTGGACCGTGTGGGGGGCAGGCTGCGGTGGCTGAGTGATGTCACACTCAGCCGCTGCGACCCGGACAGCGACGGGTAGCTCCTTGCCAGCACACAGGAACTGCGCTGGTAGGGAACTACTCTTCAAGTACAAAAGCATTGCCGCTGTACGATGCTTTTATACTTGTGCGGGGGGATAGGGCCTGACATGCGGGGCGGACTAGCCCTGTGCTGGGCGTCCCACCGCATGTCAGGGAAGCTTATCGTAGATGTGCTAAATTTAGCACATCTAACATCAGGTCTGAATAACTTTAGGTGGAGTGTGATGATCCCCCCCCCCCCCCCAATATACAGTACCCCACAGAACAGCGATCTCTTCTGCACCAGCTACCCATTGTCTTAGCAACCAACAAACAATAAAAACCTTCCCCTGTAAAAAAAAAGAAAAGAGCAGAGCAGCCTTTCTCCACAATTCATATCATTTCTATTACACCTGGCCCTGACTGTGCTTACCGATTCATCACCAAGTAATATTGTGCTTTTTTTTTTGTAGGTTTGCGGAAACTGGAAGCATTTTTTGGGGTACTTATTACAACTATGGCAATAACGTTTGGCTATGAGGTAGGTTTTCCCAATGATCATGCGGATTATGAGTTTTAGCCTTGTTCTGTCAATCGATCAGTCAATCAACCAATCAGTCAATCTTGATAAGAAAGGGAATATGGAATAGTTACACCCATACTAGGTCTGTATTGATAAAGGACTCTGTTGATACTGTAAATACTAGTGACCGTCTTTAAGCTATTACAGTAGCATTCACAGTTTTAGCTACTGTACAGTAATAGCCTGGAAAGGTTGTAAACTTTGTAGGGAAAGTTTATGTAAATTGTTTCTTGGGTATCTGTGCACGAGGGCTGATCATATTATCTCATTACAGTAATCTCATATTTTTTCCAGTATATTCGAGTTAAACCTGACCAAGGGCAGCTTCTTAAGGGCATGTTTTTCCCTTACTGTGAAGGCTGTGGGACCCCTCAACTTGAGCAAGCGGTGGGGATTGTGGGAGCTGTCATCATGCCACATAATATGTACTTGCACTCCGCTTTGGTCAAGGTATTTACCAGTATAAAGTTTGATGTTTCAAAACAAGCTGTAATATTGTTTTATAACCTCTTTTAATAATTATGCATCTGAACCGCAAACTGATACATGAGGCAACTGCCTAAACAGACCTTATGAGAATCTGCAGATAATAGAAGGAGTAATTAACAATAAGGATTCACATTTAAATAATTCTGAAGCCATTAGGAACACTCATACTGTATATATGCACAGGTCTAGGTTCTCTCTGCTTCTCCCAGGACAGTCCCAATTTTCTACACCATTCACTTTCTCAAATTTTTGTTGCACCCCAGTGGACAGAATAAAAAGTATAGTGTGGTCATGGAACTCTTTCATGTTTGTAGTAAGTACAGAAGGACATTTATTTTCGTGATAAAGGATTGATTTTACCCTGTCTTTTGAGAAGTCAATGAATAAGCGTCACTCTACTATGTTATGTTCATGACTAAGAGCCCCCATGGCTGAATTAACATTTTATCCTGCCAGCATTATCACTTCTGCTTCACGTTAAAAAAAAAAAAGAATAATATAATATTTTTTATCCAGTGATTATTCTAAAAGGAAAATAAACATGGTGCTACTAAACCTTATAGGGAAAATCTAATTTCTTATATGGATTCCGCATAAAAAGTTTACTTACAACACCTTTAAAAAACGAAGTGAGAAAATTGTTGTTGACAAGTGTTAATCTAATCTGAATTTGCACACCAATATAGGTTGCCAGTAGTAGTAGTAGTGGTAAATGCGTCCCGTTTTCCTCTTATTTCCTTGCGAAACATGTTATTACATAATATGTTTATAAAGAACAGTGACGTGGTTTTATGTGAAAAATAATATCAGCTGTGGTCTGAGTGATGAAAGATAATTTCAGTTGCGACTGGTTACAGTACATCTAATCTACTTGTACCGTTTTATGAAATAATCCCTATTGTGTTTCTTATTGTGCAGTCCAGAGAGATAAATCGCTCCAACAAGAAAGAAGTGACAGAAGCGAATAAATATTTCTTCATCGAGTCAAGTGTAGCCCTGTTTGTGTCTTTCATCATCAATGTCTTTGTGGTGGCAGTGTTTGCTGAGGCCTTCTTCGGGAAGAACAATGCAGAAGTGGTGAGTCTGTTTTACATGAAAATGGAGGTGTTTGGCACAATTTGGACTAATTAGGGTGTAGTTTGTGCTGATGTGGGTATGGTATGGGCATATCACTTCTTTTTTTTTTTTTTTTTTTTGATTTGTCAGGGAATGCTAGCAGGCATTGCTAACATTGAGACTAGAGTTACTTTTAGTTTGCTGCTCCTTTTATATTTTTCAGGAACTTCTGTATGTACATTCCATTTTACGTGTTTTTACTAGCATTTGGAGCTCACTTTAGGCTTCTCCAATGCACCTACATTATTAAATGCAAAAAAATAGAAATAGATGTGGTCTGAAAATAGTACAAAAAAACACAAAAGAAATGCTAGTGGGTATGCCTCTATATGGGTTTTACTAGGGTTTGAAATGCTGGTAAAGGACATGTAAAAACAGCCTTTGGGTATGAGCCCTTATACAGCAACATTTGGACTGTGTAATACATTCTGGGGACGTTTTGGGTAGTTTTCCTCCAGTGCCAGGATTTGAAGGTTAATACTTAATTGGTTTTACAGACAAGCGCTCTCTCCCATACTTTTTTTTTTTTTTTTAAGCAACCAGTGAGTTTTGATTGAACTTGTGATTTTTACTTTACTTTTGGCTGTAGCTCTCCTTTTAAGGTGACTAAGATGCTAAACGCATAGGACATAGAACTAGAAAAGGCCAGCTGATTTCTGAGTGATGGAATTTCCGTTTATGATCTGTTTATCTAACATCCACTTATAATATAATCTTGTTTGTTCCCTCTCTTGGTCTAGTTTAATGAATGTATTAATAAGACCGGTAGTGGAAAAAGTGATTTGTTTCCCAACAACACAGACACTTTGACAGTGGATATATACAAAGGGGTGAGTGTTTCTTTAAGATTGCTTTATACAGAATCATTTGTTACTGTATTCTAAGCCATGACCTCGAGCTACAGATGGACCACAGTTTGTGTACATGAGAGATGCAGTTGTCAGATCAAGCGTTGATTGAGTTGTTCACCTTGCTAAATGCGTGTATTTAAATAGTTTTAATGGTAAGGGGGTGCAGATAGTGGAGTGTCACCACAACGCATAGTAACTCCATCGCTGCCTGTGTAATGAAATTGTGCTTATACTTTTCATAAAGTATTAAAGCAAAGGTAACCATTCTATAACACAGTAGTCTGACTACATGCATTTTATCACATGGCATTGTACTTACTAATTTAAAAAGTAGGATTTATGGTCTTACCTTGTTAAATCCTTTTCTTCTACTCCATGGGGGGCACATGAATGATGGGTATAGCCTGGAGAGGAGAGTAGGGGCACCAATCAGTTTATTTTAATTACGCAGCAGCCCAGGGCTCCCTCTCCAATATACTAAGCTCCAGGCCAGACAGTTAAGTTAGCAAGCCCACGGCAAGGAGCGAGGAAACAGAGAGGGGGAAGAAAGACCGGTACACACACAGAGACCAGGTGTGTAGAGAACCGGTATCCCAAAATGTATCCCCGCAAGCCAGGTGTGTCATAGTGGGCGCTCTGTGCCTTCTATGGGGTTGAAGATATGGATTTAACAAGGTAAGACCATAAATCCTACATTCTTTTTCCTCCATTAGCGGGCACAGGGGGGACGATGGGATGTCCTAAAGCTGTCCCCCCTAAGAGGGGATGCTCCTGAGCTTCTCTTAGAACACATCACCCAAAGGCCGCATCTGCGGAGGCGAATGCATGTGCAGAAGTCCTTACAAAGTCACCCTGCAGAAGCGCCACGTTGAGCTGCCAAAGAGGCTGTACCACAATCTCCTGTTTGACAGGGTATAGACACAAAACTTTCAGTAAGTAACCCAAGCTAGTCCTCTGTTACGGCTTGGTCTGAATGGAAGATCAGAAGGGGAGAGCGAACAAGATGCTTAGGTCTGACACATGCCAGGCCGAAGCAATGGCAAGTAGGTAGAAAGCCTTCCAGGTAAGGCAACAAATGTCCACCCTGTCCAAAAGCACAAAAGGAGCTGACTGGAGAGCCCCAAGAACCAAGGAGAGGTTCCATGGAGCCATTGGAGGAACAAATGGCAGGTATACGTGGCGGATGCCCTGAAAAAAACATACGTACGTTTAGTTAGAGCGAAATCTGCCACTGAAAAAGTACATACTCTCCTGGAAAACCCCTCTGCTCTAAGGACGGACGTCTCACTAGCTACCACGTCAAAGCGAGTCGGGTCAGATTGTGATGGAAGCATGGACCCTGAGAGAGAAAAACCAGCCATAGAGGCAGACCCAGAGGAGCATCGGTGGAGAGGCCCAGAAGATCTGTATACCACACCAGCTGTAGCCAATCTGGAGCCACCAGGTTCACCGTGCCACCCTCCAATTTTACCCTGCGGAATATCCACTGGATAATTGAGACTGAAGAAAAAAACATAGATGACAAATGGGTGACCCCTGTTCAGGTGGGACCGGTGTAGCCACCATAAGAGGGTGGCTACAGAATGATCGTCTGCACCCTGAAGTGCAGATGCGTCTTGTTTCACCAGCAATTCCAGCTGAATAGGACGGGAGTGAAGCTGGACATACTCCATCATGTCGAATGTGGCGACCAAGGAACCCAGGCTCTGCATACAGGAATTGATCTACACCTTACGATGACTGAAGAATGTGCGAACCTTGGATTGCAGGGCCTGAATCTTGTCTGCTGGAAGGAAGAACCGCTGAACCCTGGAATACAGTAGAGGTCCTAAATGTAGCATTTCCTGAGAAGATGCTAGCATAGATTTTTGCGAATTCATGATCCACCAATGTGACTCTAAAAGGTCTACTGTCAGACGAATGTGGTCCCCCAGGGACATTCCGTGACTGGGCCAGGAGAAGAAGGTCGTCCAGATAAGGCAGTATTCGACGAAGGTGCACTGTCATGACCAACATGACCTTTGTGAACACATCAGGGGTCGTGAACAGTCCAAAGGGTAATGCCTGAAACTGGTAGTGATCTGACTGCACCGCAAACCTGAGGAAGCGCTGGTGTCTGACTTGGATAGGAATGTGTAATTCGGTATTTTGGATGTCAAAGGATGCCATAAAATCTCCTGGTTCCAAAGCCAGAATGATAAAGCGAAGAGACTCCATGAAGAATCTGGGAATCCACACATACCTGTTCAATGCTTTCAAATTGAGGATGGGCTGAAATAAGCCACCCGGTTTCTTGACCAGGAAGAGGCTGGCATAGAAACCCTTACTACTTTGAGATGGTGGTGGGGGGGAAAGATTGATGACTTTTGTGGTCAGAAGGGAGTGATCTGACTGACTGAGAGCTCTATCTTTTTTCCTGGATCTGATGGAAATTCTGTAGAAAAGAATCTTGCTAGATGACACTTCTGAAAGTTCAGTGCGTATCCCTGAGAGACTGTCGGTGTTGAAAAACAAAAGCTGTCCTCCCACACTGGTGTCCCCTAGGTGCAGGCCTGCCCCGTCATGTGGTAGGCCTGTCATCTGTCTGGTGGATCAATGCTGCCGACTCCTTGGGGGGAGAGTGGCCTCACACCGGTATTTAGCCTTAAATGGAGTTCCACTTGCTTTGGGCTGCATTCCCAAACAACCAGATTTCGGGGAGACTGAATCTAGTAAAAAAAAAAAAAAAATGAAATAAACATACTGAACTCCCCCTGGGCCACACCCAGAAGGAAAGTTGTCTTGGGCACTGCCATTGTAGCGACAGTCCTCCAACTCTGGTTCAAAGAGGATCTCTCCTGCTAAGGGTCAGACTCTAAAATCTTCTTAGAGCCCATGTCAATCAGACCAAGGGATTTCCTGGTCACCACAATAGATCTGCTGTATCTCTAAGGGAAGCCATATGCAGAATATAGAGGATAGAAGACCTAACGAGACGGGCAATGTGAGCAGCAACAAAGATGGAACTCCCACTTGGCCTTATCTGCAGTAGGAAGCGGATAAACTATCAAAAGCAGTCTTGTGTGTTACCACCAATAAGGTGCTCAAAAAATGTCACTATAAAATTTATTTAAATCCAATAAACAAATCTCACAATAAATAGAAATATATTGTAATGTATCATAAACGTTCATTGTTGGCTAAATTGAACAAAGCTAAATGTTGTCAGGAGTGCAGGGATTCGAATGCTTTTGTATTACATACATAGTAACATAGTATCATAGTAACCCCCTTAATGAGATTGAAAAGAGGCAAAATGCCCATCGGGTTCAACCTGTATTAAGCCGAGTTCATTATAATGTCCCTGCTAAAGTAATGTTTTATGTCTAGTTAACAACTATAAATCATGTTCCTCCCAGATTATCAATGTCAATATTTTAAATGCTATAACCTTGGATATCTTTTTCAGTCAGATAATCCGTTTTTAAATGTATTTGCAGAGTCCACCATGACCACCCTCTCTGACAGGGAATCACAAATCCTTATTGCCCTAACAGTGAAGAACCCTTTCCTACGTTGCGTAAGGAATTTTCTCTCCGCTAGCCTCAGCGAGTGCCCTCGTGTCCTATACAGAGTTCTTTTAATAAACACTCTGATAACTCTTTATAATGTCCCTTTACATATTTGAAGATATTAATAATGTCTCCTCTTAGACGCCTCTTTTCTAATGTATACATATTCAACCTAGTAAGCCTTTCCTCGTAATCCAGTCCCTCTATTCCTTTAATCAATTTAGTAGCTCGCCTTTGAACCCTTTCGAGTTCACAGATATCTTTTTTTATAATATGGTGCACAAAATTGAACACCATATTCCAGGTGCGGACGTACCAATGATTTGTACAGCGGCAGGATTACATCCTCGTCCCTTGTCTCAATTCCCCGTTTTATGCACGCTAGCACCTTACTTGCCTTCTTTGCTGCTCTTTTACATTGTGTACGGTTATTAAGCCTATTATTGAGTACCCCAAATCTTTTTCCAATACGGTTACCCCTAGATTTTCCCCATTTAATATGTACGATGCAAGTTTATTTTTAGTCCCGAAATGCATAACTTTGCATTTTTCTATATTGAACCTCATTTAGATGCCCAGATTTCTAGTGTAGCTAAGTCATTCTGTAGAGACTCCACATCTATTTCCGAATTAATTACCTTACACAGTTTAGTATAATCTGCAAAAATTGATACTGAGCTTTCCAGGCCTTTTGCTGTGCTAAGAGGCCCCGCTGGTGTTAGGTACCCTCTGACGAAACTGCCAGACAATCTGGGTGGGGAAACGTGTAAGGGCCATTACTATTCATGTGGAAGTGCACTCTGTACAGACCTTATTGATCCAGAAGAACTTCATTGACCCTAATGCAGGCGGGGACTTTCAGCACGGCAGTATGTTGGTAATCTGGGCCACACCTGGAGATATACTAGCAGGGGGAGCTGCACGGTGGTTAGCTAACTGCATATTACCTGTGATAATGAGAAATGCCGGTTCCTGGCTAGTAGTAGCATAGGTACCTCACTCAGCATAGCTGTAAAATACCGGGCACAGTGGCCTGTGATAGGGATTCCTCTGCCCTAGTGGTCCGGATCCTTAGGGGAAAGTATTGTTAGTACAGGTTCAAGAGCTACATAACACATGAGCACCCACCTCCCATGGTGCTAAATTCCTGGAAGACAAAAAGCAAACCAAGAAAGCCCCTGCATAACAAAGTTACAAAACAGTGGTGTTTACTTTTCTGGTACATGCATTGAATGGTAAAGCGCCACAAAACACTGATTATTAAGCTGTCGCTCTGTCTGAGCCATAACACGGCTCTTTATATACTGAGGGGAATAATACCTGGAGCTGTTCAATATAGTGTGCCCATAAAGAGCAGCAATAAGTCCGATGTGAAATATATATGTATATTTATCTATACAGGTTGAGTATCCCTTATCCAAAATGCTTGGGACCAGAGGTATTTTGGATATGGGATTTTTCCGTATTTTGGAATAATTGCATACCATAATGAGATATCATGGTGATGGATCCCAAGTCTAAGCACAGAATGCATTTATGTTACATATACACCTTATACACACAGCCTGAAGGTCATTTTAGCCAATATTTTTTATAACTTTGTGCATTAAACAAAGTGTGTCTACATTCACACAATTCATTTATGTTTCTTATATACCTTATACTCACAGCCTGAAGGTCATTTAATACAATATTTTTAATAACTTTGTGTATTAAACAAGGTTTGTGTACATTGAGCTATCAGAAAACAAAGGTTTCACTATCACACTCTCACTCAAAAAAGTCTGTATTTCGGAATATTCCGTATTTCGGATATTTGGATATGGGATACTCAACCTGTATTAGGATAAGCATATATCAACTGCACGGTACGCAATGTTAGAGTATTAACATTACATGCACACACAACATTCACTGCAAAAAAGAAATGGGCAAATAATAGCAGACCGGCTGATGTATAACCTAACCTGCTAGAATGAGATACACAGGGAGATGGACCCAAGCTACTCTCTCCGGAGAAGTACTGAGGTAGTCATATCTGTAAATGGCTGTCCAGCTTGTCTCTGCGGAGGGGAGAAAAAGAGGTAGTATCACCCTGTAGCAGGCTATCTGCAGAGAGGGAGCACGCCAAGGGGTGGGGTAGTGGCTAGCCTGACTCCCCAGTCTTACCTGAACCCTGTGGTAATGCAGCCACCGCAGTATTGCAGTTACCTGTTCCCTGGTGGTCTAGTGGGTATTGCGGAAAAGACTGGAGCCTCCACTGCCAGTGGTCTCCCTCACCAGTGGTGAAATCCGCGACTATGCAGCTCCCTGCAAGCAAGGAGTCGCTCTTACCTGTCCACCTTGTGCGTCCAGCTGCGGCTCTGGGAGATGTCCCTGTGTGCGGAGGAGTCACTGACCCAGTTGCCAGTGCTCAGACTCTCCTCTCCAGGCTAGACCAATCGTCCTTCTTGTGCCCTCTAGTGGAGAAAGAAGAAATACATGTAATTAGTCCAAATCCTCCTTAAGCACAGCTAATTTGTAATTGCGTGACTTCTCTGTCCTTGCCCTGGGAAGGAGGCATAAAATAGTAAGCACAATGGGGAAGCAAGTGCGGACATGGCATTGTAAGGCCCTATCGCAGCATTTGGGAAAGGCTGTCCAGAAGAGCAACGTGAAGGCCTGTCCTGAGCATGAGCTGAATCAGGCTCATGATGACCCTCAGTGTTGCTTGGGCCCCCTCACCTCAGGGCCCTGATGTGCCCACATCCTCTCCAGAGGTGGTACTTCTGTCCCAGCATGGAGGTCTTTCTTCATGCTCTCCCTTAATGAGGTTAGACTGCAGGAAAGATTATCCTCTCATAGGGCACCCTTGGGTTTATCAAGGTAAAACCTTTTTTGACATTTTAATTTCTTCATGTTATTGAGCTGTTGTGTCCTGTTTTGCAGGGAGTGGTTCTAGGATGCTATTTTGGACCCGCAGCTCTCTATATCTGGGCTGTAGGGATTCTAGCTGCTGGGCAAAGTTCAACAATGACTGGCACTTACTCCGGGCAGTTTGTCATGGAGGTAAATCTTTAACATTCCTATCACTGAATTTACTATTGGATGCTTTTCACGTGTCTTTTTACTGTTTCTGTGTTGTAAACTACCTATGGTCCTCCTCCTCCTCTTGATCTTTTGTTTTTCTAATGCAAATATGGTAAAATAAGCAATTTAGTGAGGACTCTTATTAGATCAGAGGTTCTCACTCATTTCCCACCTGGGTATCCTCTGGTACTGCCAACATTTGCAAATCAATACATTTGTAATGAATTGACAAAAATATAGTCCCTCATGCATTTATTGGGCCACAAAGGGTGGGTGGGGCCTAACTTTAGTGCTGTCGCTGGTGTTTACATGCTGCAGCAACGACAATTCGCCACATTCTTGGTAATATGATTGAGCCCTTTAAGGGGTATATTCAATTGGCGTTGGATCCATTCCGACATGCATTTGTCGGAATGGATCAGACAACCCCTATTCTATCCCATCTCAATTCGACTTTTTCAAGTCGAATTGAGATGAGGGACCCAGTGGAGGAGGATGGGGGAGTCGCGGGGAGACCAGCAGGGTACAGCCGCCGGCAGACGGAGGAGATCAGCGCTACAGTATCGTTGCAGAAGGATATCACACAGACGCCCGACCTCACGGCAGTGTCCACCCGGCTCCAGCAAGCGTGACCTCACTTGCTGCAGCCGGGTGGACGCTGCCGTGAGCGTCCCGGCTGTGTGACATCCTGCTGCAGCGCTGTGCTGTAGCGCTGATCTTCCTTGGCTGCCCGCGGCTGTCCCCCTTCTCCCTGCATCTCCCCCCCTCCTCCTCTGGGTCCACATCTCAGTACGACATTTTTTTACGTCGGACTGAGATGGTCGAAAAGGGGGCCAAAACCTGCCGGTTTTGGCCCCGTTTTCGACACAAGCACGTGGATCGGCAGCTATACCGCCGATCCACGTGCTTTTCGACAAGTCGAATTTCTCAACTTGTCAAAAATATTGAATAGGTTGGAACCCCTTCCGACCTAAAAAAAAGTCGAAAACTGCCATCTTTTCGACAGATGGCAGTTTTCGACTTCAATTGAATATACCCCTAAGCTTACTGCATTTTTGTGCTCCTCCTGTTTTTATTTGCACTATTTATGCTTATGTATTTAATAAGGCACAGCAGAATGCTTGTGGTGCCCTATAAATAAACATGGCTATTAAATAACAAGACTGTGTTTGGAAAAAAAATAAATTCTACTGTGTAAGTTAAAAGGGAGTGGGGGAATATTGACCTTGGACTATCCCAAAATGGTTTTGCAAGTTTCACCCCGTTTCGCATGGATTGCTGTCACACAGCATTCGAAGAAGTTGTGTTACTCCCATGCGTCATAATAATGCTTAGTTCAAAAGTAGAGCAACATGTTAACTTCATAATTAAGTTAAATTGAACAAAACCCCCACCAAATCTTTCTGTATGTTAACCAAGGCTTACAGGGCAGATTGTCTATCATGTTCATGTGTGTTTGAGTGGCACAAAAGATATAGGGAGGTATTCAATTAACACCATGGCTTATTGCCAGCTAAAATCCCTGCGGCGCAGGGAAAGGCTATTCAATTAAATAGCCTTTTTCCCTGCACCCAAAAATTGGGATATCAGGCACAGAAACCCACTGACTCCGCATAACCTGTGGAATCAATAGGTTTTGCCCATGCGCAAGCCCCCAATTTTTCCGGTTTTTATGCGTATTGCTGCTAGGTTCTGTCCAGCATCAGGCATTCACATGTGGGTAATCACCGCTAATTGGATTGCTTCGGCATGGCAATTATCCGCAGGGTAAACCCCACGACTATTTGAATACCCCCTTTAGTAATTGTCATGAGGATGTTGGAGATGATGAACGTTCCGGGAGACCTTGCAAATCAAAAACAAACGAAAATGTAGAAAAAAATTAGAAAATTGTTCGAATTGACTGTCGACTCAGCATTTGAATGATAGCAGAAATGACAAAAATCGACATAAGCAAGTTTTGCATCCAGATCTTAACATGACAAAAGTTTGTGCTACAATGGTTCTAAGGCTTCTCACTGCCGAGCAGAAAGAAAATTCAAAGCAATATGTACAGACATTTTGGAACAAATACAAGCGATTTTCGCATCTTTTTAGTTGGTTATTCCTTGTGATGAAACATGTATCTTCCAGTACGATCCTGAGACAAAACACCAGTCCATTCACTAGGAAACACCATCATTACCAAGAATGAAGAAAGCATGTCAAAGCAAATCAAACTTCAAAGCCATGTTAATTGTTTTCTTTGATATCAAGGGGGATATTTTGGAAGACTAAGTGCCAAGATGTGCAACAGGGAATCAACTTTTACTACAAAAATGTTCTGGAAACTTTGCAGGAAAGAATCAGAAGAAAGAGGCCAGAGTTGTGGAAAATGGCTTTATCCTCTATCAGGACAACGCATCAGCCTACACAGCTCTATGTGAAGCAGTTTTTGGCTCACAAACAGACTGCAGTGCTAGAACACCTTTCATACTCTCCAGAACTAGCACCGTGTGACTTATTTATTTTCCCTGAATTCAAATCTGTACACAGAGGTACCCGTTTTGCATCAGTTACTGATATAAAGAAGAAAACGACTGAGCTGTTGTGACAGCTGACGGATAATACATAGAAACATCGATTTTGATGGAAGATAGGAACTGCTTGGCTTTTCGGTAACCTCAAACCAATCCTTTTACCTTTTGGTAACCTCAAACCAATCCTTAATTCTTTGTAAGTATATTCTTATGTTTATCCCAAGCATGTTTAAATTGCTCTGCTGTCTTAGCCTTTACCAGCTCTGGTGGGAGGCTATTCCACCAATCCACTATCCTTTCTGTAAAGTAATTTTTATTCAAGTTTCTTTTGAAGCTTACCACCTTCCAGTTTCAGTATGTGTTCTAATACTTCTCTTCCTTTGAGGAATGTTTCCCTCCTGTACCTTGTTAAAACCCTTGATTTATTTGAAAGTTTCTATCCTGTCCCCCCTTTCCCGTCTCTGCTCCAGACTATACATATTAAGATATCTTAGTCTTTTCAGGTAAGTTTTGTGGTGTACCATTTTAGTTGCCCTTCTTTCTACACTCTAATGTAATTATATACAGTACTTCTGAAAATATGGCCTCTGGAACTGAAGTCTGTATTCTAGATGAAGCCTTACCAATGACCTATACATGGTCATTATTACTTCTTTCTTTCTGGTACTGATTCCCTTTCCTATGCAACCAAGCATCTGACTAGCCTTCCTCATTATTTTTTTACATTGCTTACTTGCATTTAAGTCACCTGAAATAGTTACTGCTAGATCCCTCTATAGTTTCCATTATAGGGCCATTAATACATTATTTAGCTTTTTGAGTTTTTGAGACCCAAGTGTATGATTTTGCATATTTTGGCATTAAACTGTAGCTGCCACGTTCTTGACTATTCCTCTAGGCTACCTAGGTCCTCAATCATTTGTTTTCCCCATCCTGATGTGTCTACCATAAATCATACTTTTGTGTCATCTGCAAAATGGCACACTGTCACTTCGATACTATTTGCAATGTCCCTAACAAAGATATTAAAAAGCACTGGTCCAAGTACAAATCTTAACATTTCCCTTCTGAGACTACACTCCAGTTACTACAATCCTCTGTTTCCTATCCTGCAACCAAGTTTATCCATTCAACCATCTTAGAATACAAACCTGCACTTTCAAGTTTATTTAGCAGTCCATGGGACCATGTCAAAAGCCTTTTTAAAGTCTACATATGCTACATCGACGATCACTCCTTCATCTATTATTTTAGTCAACCAGTCAAAAAAGTCAGTAAAATTTGGGTGGCATCATCTCCCCCCAGTAAATCCATGCTGTCTGGGATCATGTAAATTGCTGGTTTTGAGATTCTACAATTCTAACTTTTAATAGTGTTTTCATCAATTTATCTACTATTGATGTAAGACTCACTGGTTTATAGTTGCTTGTCTCTTCCTTGCTTCGACTTTTGTGCAGTGGGACTACCTGTGCTATTTTTCAGTCCTCTGAAATTACTCCTGTAGCTAGCAGTTGTTTAAATAATTTTGTTAATGGTGTTAACCAGCACCCATTTAAGCTCTTTTAGTATCCTTGGATGTATCCCATCTGACCTCATTGATTTATCCACTTTCTGTTTTGAAAGTTCTGTTAGGACCCACTCCTCTGTAAATTGCCTTGTATCTAACTCATTTTTATGAATGTTCTTACAGCTTAACTATGGCCCCTTCCCCTTCCCCCCTTTTTCTGTAGCGAATACTGAGCAAAAATATTTTTTTAGGTGATCTGCAATTGCCTTGTTTCCTTTGACCACTCTCTGTTTTTATTCTTATTATCCTTCTGCTTGCTCTTCTCCTCCTTACTTATATACCTGAAAAAAAAAAGTTTTGCCCCCTTTACCCACTGACTGGGCCATTTTCTTCTCAACTTGTGCCTTGGCACAGCTGATTACCTTCTTAGCCTCCTTCCACCTAACATAATACTCATCTTTGTCCTCATTATTTTGAATCTGATTGTATTTTCTAAATGCCATCTTTTTTTTTTGCTTTCACACTAGTTGATACCTCTTTTGTAGACCACACTGGCTTCCTTTTCCTTGTGATTTGCGTAAACCTTTTGACACAAACGTCTGTTTTTTTGTTTTTGTTTTGTGATATTATTATTATTATCCTTTATTTATATGGCGCCATAAGGGTACTGCAGCGCCCAATTACAGAGTACATATGCACATAATCAAAACAGGAAACCAGTGACTTACAGTTGAAGACAAGTTAAGGCAAATAAAGAGTAACTAAACATAACTACATCAGTAGATGACACTGAAATAAGTATCAAGGTGGACGAAAACTTTAGCATTTGAGCAGTTAAGGATTATCAAAGTAAGAAAAGGATAAGCACATGAGGGAAGAGAGCCCTACTTGTGAGAGCTTACATTCTAAAGGATGGGTTGGTTCCTATCTTTATAGAAACTATACTGCTTGATGGTCACTGGATCCTAGGTTTTCTCTCACCTTTATGTCTGATATTCTGTCGCCATTAGTATTATGTCTAATATTGCATCTTTGCGTGTGGGTTCCCTCATCAATTGCTTGAGGTATACTCCTTGAAAGGAATTTAGAAAGTCCTCATTTCCAGTGGAACTTGCAGAAGAGCCCTCCCAGTTCAGGTAGATTCAATTCTCCCATAAAGCCATTTTAGTGCTGCAACAGTTTCCTGGCATGGTGGTCTGTGTAATAATGTTCTCCTCTGATTCTATGGCCACCCAAATGGTCTCCATTTTTTCGTTAATGTTTTGTATTAAAGTAGCATTTATGCCCTTTTTCACATATTTTGCTAGTCTGTCCTTTCTAAATAAAGTGAAACACAGTATAGCAATATTCCAGTCAAGTTTTTCATTTCACGAAGACTCCGTAATAACCACAATATCCAAACCATCTTTTGTCACTATTGCATTTAATTGTGGAATTCTGTATCCCTAGCTCCTAGCATTTGCGCACACAGCTCTAAAGCTAGGTACACACTATACTATTATCTAGCAGATAATCTGCCAGATCTAGCTGGTTGGAATGAAAATCTGGTAATGGATGAGAGCAAATGACAATCGACCATTTGCTTCCAAACACTGAAAAACTAACAAAACCTGTCGTTCATACAAATTGGTTAACACAAATTTAACCAACTTGGATGAATGACTGATTTTGTCCATTTTGCAGTTTTTGGGAGCAAATGGTTGGTTGTCATTTTGCTCTCATCCATTACCAAATTTTCATTCAAACCAGCTAAATCTGGCAGATTATCTGACAGATAATTGTATAGTGTGTACCTAGGCTAAGAGTTTTGTTTGTGAATCTCCTATTCTTAGCTATGTTCAGACACTTAGGTCAGTACATAACACAATGTAAAGTTTTAGGTTGTAATACCTGGTCTCAGATGTTGTTTAGTATTTGATGTATTGTTCTGAATATGAATATTCACTTTTGTGATTCCCACACTAGCTGCCCATGAAGTTAAGGTATAGTAACTTAAGTCTGATTTAGACACAGGCCTACATCTGAGTCAGTTGGTTAGCTGCTGAAGAAGAGCAATTTGTAATGTGTTTGAGTAAACCCCAGGCATTATGCAACAATAAACTATGCTTCACTGAACAACAATTACAAGCAAGTCATGAGATCACACAGATGAGTTTGCATGAAAGTGAAGGCAGGTTGGATTTGCTGGTAGCTCCATAGTTTCAGAGATGTTTGGTTGAATGTTTTCCTTCTGTTTTTCATCTTTAAGTCCTGAATAAGTGCACAATTTTCGTAAAACTTAAGGACACTTTAAAAATAAACAACTTATAATAAAAAAAACACTGTCCAGCCTAAAAATAATGAGCTACAGCACGTTTTTGACCAATGGAAAATAAGAATTCAGTGGTGTTTGGCTGCAGGAGGGCCGTACATGTACCTAATATAATTAAACATAAATGATACCATCAGTCTAGTTAGTGTAATAGCCACACCTCGTATAGAAATAAAACTGCAGAGATCAGTACTAAAAATGTATAAAAACAATGTACTGTATTAAAGGTGTTCTCCACCTAAAAAATAACTAATGTTTGGTCTGTGAGCCATACTTTATCAGGTAGTAGGACTACACTACCCTCAAGTACTATGAAAAGTCATAATACTTCTACCACGATGCTCAAAACACCATCAGAACAAAGCACAGCAAGCTGCAGTGCTATAGCTTGAAATCGCATTGCTGAGTGCTTAATTAGCCCAGTAAATGAAAAAAAAAATTATGAAAAAAGTATTGCTACTACAAAGTAAGATCAGCAGGATCTAAAATTGTTTAGAGGTTAATGCAAATGAACCCTGAATGTAAAGTGAAGGGGAATAGGCTCGCAAAGAAAATTGCATTTAAGTACAATTGATCAGTTGGACCCAGAGGCATATGCAGGGAGGTCTCCAGTTGCCCGGAAACCCCCCTTCCCAACAGCCTGGCCAGCGGCCACTACATGTAGTATAAAGGGCGGAATGAGCTGCGGCACATACCCAATGGCAGCAGATTTTCCTACCAAGTCTGCTCTGTGTTTGTGGATCTGAGTGCGCTATCATTGCACCAGAGAGAGAATATGGTTAGTGACTTACCGTGATCATTGGCCCTGCATATGTCTGAAGTAATGTATTACATAAATTGCACTTTGGGGCAGACTATATATTGTTACATGCTAATTATGCATCATTCATGGGCTGGCGACAATCGCTCTAAAATCAAACATTTGAAATACCCCTTCCAGAAATCCTGCATTTGCCCCTTGGACCCATCTCATAGATGCATGAAGCAGTGAATTGAACATTATTATTTGCTCCAGACTCCAGATGTATTATGCAGAAATATGTGTATACCTACAGATGTGTCCGCATGCACCTATCTTCAAATCGCATCAAATAGCCCCATTTAGTCCACCACAGAATTATGGAAAAATTACACAATCTAGGGTAAAAGTCAAGACAGGTCCATACATGTGACCCGCGCTATGTATTGTTATGCTGTGACTTTATACACAGTCCTTTGCTGCAAAAATACTAATCAGTGCCTAGTACACTATAAGCAAAGTAAGATGCAAAATTAGGGAAATGTATGCATTCTGCATAAAAAGGCAAGACGGGTCCGATACGAGTGACCTGCGCAGTGCATCATTATGCTCATCTGTGACTTTATGCCACTTCCTTTACGATTAAACAAAAAGAAAACTTAACTAGGTACCTAGTAGACTATATATGAACTATAGTGCACCCAAGACAACTGCCTCGCCTGGTAGATTTTATGGACTATATAACCCATGGAATTTATTCCAAAATTAGGGGTTTCTTTTCTGTGTGGTTTTCCACTTGCTGTAATACTAAGGGGTATATGCAATTGAAGTCGGATCCATTCCGACATTCATTTGTCGGAATGGTTCCGACCTGGGCTATTAAATTACATCTCAATTCGACTTTTAAAAAAGTCGAATTGAGATGCCGGAGGGGAGACGGGGGAGAGCCGCGGGCAGACGGGGGAGAGCAGCGCTACAGCAGCCGTAGCGCTGCTCTCCCCTGTCTGCCCGCGGCTCTTCCCCCGTCTCCCCCCCAATCTTTCTGCCTCTCCCCGTCCCTCCTCTACCAGTCCCTGCATCACAGCCGCCACTCACGGCATCATCCACCTGGCTCCAGCAAGCGAGTTCTCGCTTGCTGGAGCCGGGTGGGCGCTGCTGTGAGCGGCGGCTGTAACATCCTCCGGCACTGATCTCCCTGTCCCCGGCGCGGCTTTCCCCGTCTCCGGCGCTGCTCTCCCCATCTCACTTTGACTTTTTTTAAAGTCGAATTGAGATGGTTGAAAAGGGGGCCAAAACCTGTCGGTTTTGTCCCCATTTTCGACATAAGCTCGTGGATCGGCAGCTATTCCGCTGATCCACGTGCTTTTCGACAAGTCGAATTCCTCGACTTGTCGAAAAATGTGGGGTTAGATTGAATAGGTCGGAAGCCCTTCCAATTTAAAAAAGTCGAAAACTGCCGTCTTTTCGACAGACGGCAGCTTTCAACTTCAATTGAATATACCCCTAAATCCTTTGTACTATGTGCTACGCCCCCAGACACACCTCCTCACACACTTCAGTGTCTGGTAGGCTGGACATCAACATAAGTAAGGCGGCCGTGAGCTCTGGGAACAGGCGATCAGGTGATCAAGCTCCCAGAGCGAAACGTACGTTCACTTCCGGTCACGGCACCCGAACGTCCGGTTGCACGGACCGCGAACATCGGCTCCACAACTCGGATCCTCCCAGGCTGGAAATCACTATTCATACCTACTGGACACCTCAGATCTCACACTGCCCACCAATGATTACAGACATTCGGGCAATAAGGTTTGAAATTTACACCCAGTGAGGTACCCAGCTATTATTATACTGCAATTGACTTTCTAATTCTCCACCAGGGGGGTTCACATATGGGCACAATACAAGTGTTCTTCCACTGTACCCTAACAAATTCAGGGACACAGTGGGGATAACACCCTTTTTCTCTATATATAGAGGGATTATCAGCATGTAGCTGCAAATACCACAAGTGCCTATTATAAGGGGTTATTCGCTTTATCCATTTCTATTCTGATATTAAGTGCAACAAACATCATATGTTATCCTTTGAGAAACGTGCTATATATATTTTTTTCATGTTATTTTAATATACAGCTGTGATGTGATATTTAGGAATACTCAGTGGAGACACCATCCCCTAGGGATCATTACTGATAGATCCCCATAAGGGGACAAATAACACCCAATAGAATAAGGTGTATTTTTCCACTGCATAGCACCACCCTCATCTCCCCTTGTATTTTTAGGGGGAGTAATTATCATCAGAGCGTCTGAGTTATTACATTTGCCTGAAATAACCACACACTGGAATTGATTGCACAAAATTTGAGACTCACCCACCTACGGTCAAACCGCACTGAGTATGCCCAACCTCGTCTGATCTTGGAAGCCATACACTGTAGGGCCTGGTCAGTACCCGGTTGGGAGACCACCAGGGAATACTAGGTACCGTAGGTATTTTATTCTCATATTTATGAGCCGCTCCAGTTCTATGTGCACTGCCGGGTTTTTTGTTTGACTTGGATATTCAGGTATGGGATAACTTAACCCCATGGAGCCTATTTACTCCCACTAGTATTTGTTCAATTCAGAAACAAATTAATTTTTTGATACATAAAGGGAGTAAACATATTTTCGCCCTTCTAAAAATATTTTTCGCCTCAAATTTGTAATAAATTTTGTTTATTCGCTTCCTCCCTTTTAGTAAGTATATCTTAATAAAGGTTACGTATTAACTCACCCATATTTTTACAATCCATCACATATTTTTCTAAGTGTGCCCTGGAAAAGACATATAGCAGCTCTTTGTCTTTTGCTCTTTTCTTAAGACCACATTTTCCATTTAGTTTTCTGAACTATTTTCCGGGAGCACCACCAACCCATTGCTGAAATTATTTGATTATGTAGTAGGCACTATGTTGGTTTAATATATTACACAACTAATACAAATATCATTAAGTGTATTCTGTGCAGATTTATCAATCCTCTAGCATGTTTGTCTCATTATAGGCATGTAGTCATGATCCCGGCGGTCAGCATACTGACGCCAGGATCCAGAATGCCGGCAGGGGGCCAAGGGCTATTTCTTTTTCATCCACTAGGGGTCACTGGAGTACTCTTGGGATATGGAAACAAGGGTTTTTTATGTCATTTCTAGGGCATGTAGTTATGATCCCGGCGGTCAGCATACTGACGCCAGGATCCCGCCTGCCAGAATGCCGGCAGGGGGCCAAGGGCTATTTCCACTCATGGATGTCCACGACACCCATAGAGTGGGAATAGTACTTGTGGCGAGCACAGCGAGCCCGCACGGGTCTTCATTGCACTCGTCCCCCTGCTGGCATGCTGACTGCAGCCGGGATCCCGACCGCCGTTATTCCGAACCCAACACCATTATAGTGTAAAAGATGTGTTTCGTCATTGTTTAGATTCAATGCTAAATTGACATTATAGTGTTTGTACACAGTCTAGTGATATAAAGTGTCCTATATACCAAGAAGAAATATGGGGGGTAATTCAGAGTTGATCGCAGCAGCTAATGTGTTAGCAGTTGGGCAAAACCATGTGCACTGCAGGGGGGGCAGATATAAAGTGCAGAGAGAGTTAGATTTGGGTTGGGTGTGTCCAAACTGAAATCTAAATTGCAGTGTAAAAATAAAGCAGTCAGTATTTACACTGCACAGAAACAAAATAACCCACCCAAATCTAACTCTCTCTGCGAATGTTATATCTGCCACACCTGCAGTGCACATGGGGGGTCATTCCGACCCGATCGCACACTGCAGTTTATCGCAGCGTTGCGATCTGGTTGCTGTCGGGCCGCTACGATCGCCTCTGCCTGATTGACAGGCAGAGGCGCTCGCTGGGTGAAGAGGAAGCGGAACGGCGGTGTTTGGACGCCGTTTTGTGGGCGTGGCCGGACCGAACGGGGGGGCGGACCTCAGCGGCTGCGTGACGTCACACACAGCTGCTGTGGGCCAGGGAGCGATGAGTAGCTCCCGACCAGCACGCTAAAGCTGCGCTGGTTGGGAGCTACTCTTGAAGTGCAAAGGCATCGCCGCTGTGCGATGCCTTTGCACTTTTGCGGGGAGGGCGGCACTGACATGCGGGGTGGGATAGCCTTTTGCTGGGCGTACCCGCGCATGTCAGTGTGAATGATCGTAGCTGTGCTAAATTTAGCACAGCTACGGTCATCTCAGAATGACCCCCATGGTTTTGCCCACCTGCTAACAAATTTGCTGCTGCGATCAACTCTGAATTACCCCCATCGTCTTTACAGTTATTACCAGATTCTAAAGTTGCATTTTCAGTATAAACTGTATTAAAATACAAATATGTGTTGTTTTGCCTTTGACCCCTTCCCTGCTTCTTCCAATTTTGGCTGGCTACATTCCAACAAAATGATTCCAAAATAGTAATTATTTATGCAAATGCACAAATTATTCAGTGATTTTTTTTCAGAAGAGTTTTAATTTGCAGAAAATATTATTTATTTATTAAGTTTCTTTATATAGCGCAGCAAATTCCGTTGCGCTTTACTACTAGACACAATTAGAAGACAAAACTGGGTAAAAACAAACAGTCATAGAGGTAGGATGGCTCTGCTCGCAAGCTTACAATCTATGGGGAAATAGGCATTAATACACAAGGACAGGTGCTATCTATTGCATAGTTCACCAGACTGTAAAGGTTCCTTGTGGGCTGCATGATATCACATCACAGCAGTGACGAACCAGGTTCAGGGGAAAGGAGAGTGAAGAAAGACAATATGTGGGGGATGTGTGGACTGTACTGTGAGGATATAATTGGATAGGAGAGCTATGAAGGTAATGTGAGCGGTTCTGGAATTTGATAAGCTTGTCTGAATAGGTGAGTTTTCAGGGAACGCTTGAAGGTCTGAAGACTAGAGGAGAGTCTTATTGTACGTGATAGGGCATTGCACAGAGTGGGTGCAGCCCGAAGAAATGCCTGTAATCGTGCATGGGAGCAAGTAATGAGTGTGGGTGAGAGACGTAGATCTTGTGAAGAGCGAACGGGCCGGGTTGGGAGATATTTTGAGATAAGTGAAGAGATGTATGTTGCTGTAGTATGGTTAATAGTCTTGTATGTAAGTAACAGTATTTCTCTGACGTCCTAGTGGATGCTGGGACTCCGTCAGGACCATGGGGATTAGCGGCTCCGCAGGAGACAGGGCACAAAAATAAAAGCTTTAGGACTAGGTGGTGTGCACTGGCTCCTCCCCCTATGACCCTCCTCCAAGCCTCAGTTAGGTTTTTGTGCCCGTCCGAGCAGGGTGCAATCTAGGTGGCTCTCCTAAAGAGCTGCTTAGAAAAAGTTATTAGGTTTTTTATTTTCAGTGAGTCATGCTGGCAACAGGCTCACTGCAACGAGGGACTTAGGGGAGAAGAAGTGAACTCACCTGCGTGCAGGATGGATTGGCTTCTTAGGCTACTGGACACCATTAGCTCCAGAGGGATCGAACACAGGCCCAGCCATGGAGTCCGGTCCCGGAGCCGCGCCGCCGACCCCCTTGCAGATGCCGAAAAGTGAAGAGGTCCAGAAACCGGCGGCAGAAGACTTTTCAGTCTTCATGAGGTAGCGCACAGCACTGCAGCTGTGCGCCATTGTTGTCAGCACACTTCACACCAGCGGTCACTGAGGGTGCAGGGCGCTGGGGGGGGGGGCGCCCTGGGCAGCAATGATAATACCTTGTTCTGGCTAAAAATACATCACATATAGCCCCTGGGGCTATATGGATGTATTTAACCCCTGCCAGGTCTCACAAACACCGGGAGAAGAGCCCGCCGAAATAGGGGGCGGGGCCTATCTCCTCAGCACACAGCGCCATTTTCCTGCACAGCTCCGCTGCGAGGAAGGCTCCCAGGACTCTCCCCTGCACTGCACTACAGAAACAGGGTAAAAAAACAGAGAGGGGGGGCACTTTTTTGGCGATATTGATATATTAAGCTGCTATAAAGGAAACAACACTTCTGTAGGGTTGTTCCTATATATTTATAGCGCTTGGGTGTGTGCTGGCAAACTCTCCCTCTGTCTCCCCAAAGGGCTAGTGGGGTCCTGTCTTCGAGAAGAGCATTCCCTGTGTGTCTGCTGTGTGTCGGTACGTGTGTGTCGACATGTATGAGGACGATGTTGGTGTGGAGGCGGAGCAATTGCCGGTAATGGTGATGTCACCCCCTAGGGAGTCGACACCGGAATGGATGGCTTTGTTTATGGAATTACGTGATAATGTCAGCACGTTACAAAAATCAGTTGACGACATGAGACGGCCGGCAAACCAGTTAGTACCTGTCCAGGCGTCTCAGACACCGTCAGGGGCTGTAAAACGCCCTTTACCTCAGTCGGTCGACACAGACCCAGACACGGACACCGAATCTAGTGTCGACGGTGAAGAAACAAACGTATTTTCCAGTAGGGCCACACGTTATATGATCACGGCAATGAAGGAGGCTTTGCATATCTCTGATACTGCAAGTACCACAAAAAGGGGTATTATGTGGGGTCTGAAAAAACTACCTGTAGTTTTTCCTGAATCAGAGGAATTGAATGAAGTGTGTGATGAAGCGTGGGTTAACCCCGATAGAAAACTGCTAATTTCAAAGAAGTTATTGGCATTATATCCTTTCCCGCCAGAGGTTAGGGCGCGCTGGGAAACACCCCCTAGGGTGGATAAGGCACTCACACGCTTATCAAAACAAGTGGCGTTACCGTCTCCTGAAACGGCCGCCCTCAAGGATCCAGCTGATAGGAGGCTGGAAACTACCCTGAAAAGTATATACACTCATACTGGTGTTATACTGCGACCAGCCATCGCCTCTGCATGGATGTGCAGTGCTGGGGTGGTTTGGTCGGATTCCCTGACTGAAAATATTGATACCCTGGATAGGGACAGTATTTTATTGACTATAGAGCAATTAAAGGATGCTTTTCTTTATATGCGAGATGCTCAGAGGGATATTTGCACTCTGGCATCGAGAGTAAGTGCGATGTCCATATCTGCCAGAAGAAGTTTATGGACGCGACAGTGGTCAGGTGATGCGGATTCCAAACGGCATATGGAAGTATTGCCGTATAAGGGGGAGGAATTATTTGGGGTCGGTCTATCAGATTTGGTGGCCACGGCAACAGCCGGGAAATCCACCTTTTTACCTCAGGTCCCCTCCCAACAGAAAAAGACACCGTCTTTTCAGCCGCAGTCCTTTCGTTCCTATAAGAACAAGCGGGCAAAAGGACAGTCATATCTGCCCCGAGGCAAAGGAAAGGGTAAGAGAGTGCACCAAGCAGCTCCCTCCCAGGAGCAGAAGCCCTCCCCGGCTTCTGCAAAGCCCTCAGCATGACGTTGGGGCTTTACAAGCGGACTCAGGGGCGGTGGGGGGTCGACTCAAGAATTTCAGCGCACAGTGGGCTCACTCACAGGTGGACCCCTGGATCCTGCAGGTAGTATCTCAGGGTTACAGGTTGGAATTCGAGAAGTCTCCCCCTCGCCGGTTCCTAAAGTCTGCTCTGCCAACGTCTCCCTCAGACAGGGCGACGGTATTGGAAGCCATTCACAAGCTGTATTCTCAGCAGGTGATAGTCAAGGTACCCCTCCTACAACAGGGAAAGGGGTATTATTCCACACTATTTGTGGTACCGAAGCCGGACGGCTCGGTAAGACCTATTCTAAATCTGAAATCTTTGAACCTGTACATACAAAAATTCAAGTTCAAGATGGAGTCACTCAGAGCAGTGATAGCGAATCTGGAAGAAGGGGACTTTATGGTGTCCCTGGACATCAAGGATGCTTACCTGCATGTCCCAATTTGCCCTTCACATCAAGGGTACCTCAGGTTCGTGGTGCAAAACTGTCATTATCAGTTTCAGACGCTGCCGTTTGGATTGTCCACGGCACCTCGGGTCTTTACCAAGGTAATGGCCGAAATGATGTTTCTTCTGCGAAGAAAAGGCGTATTAATTATCCCTTACTTGGACGATCTCCTGATAAGGGCAAGGTCCAGAGAACAGCTGGGGGACGTAGTAGCACTAACCCAAGTAGTGCTGCAACAGCACGGGTGGATTCTGAATTTTCCAAAATCTCAATTGACCCCGACGACACGTCTCCTGTTCCTGGGAATGATTCTGGACACGGTTCAGAAAAAGGTGTTTCTTCCGGAGGAGAAAGCCAGGGAGTTATCCGAACTTGTCAGGAACCTCCTAAAACCAGGAAAAGTGTCTGTGCATCAATGCACAAGAGTCCTGGGAAAAATGGTGGCTTCTTACGAAGCGATTCCATTCGGCAGATTCCACGCACGAACTTTTCAGTGGGATCTGCTGGACAAATGGTCCGGATCGCATCTGCAGATGCATCAGCGGATAACTTTGTCTCCACGGACAAGGGTGTCTCTTCTGTGGTGGTTGCAGAGTGCTCATCTGTTAGAGGGCCGCAGATTCGGCATACAGGACTGGGTCCTGGTGACCACGGATGCCAGTCTGAGAGGCTGGGGAGCGGTCACACAGGGAAGAAACTTCCAGGGAGTGTGGTCAAGCCTGGAGATGTCTCTTCACATAAATATACTGGAGCTAAGAGCGATTTACAATGCTCTAAGCCTGGCAAAACCCCTGCTTCAGGGTCAGCCGGTGTTGATCCAGTCGGACAACATCACGGCAGTCGCCCACGTAAACAGACAGGGCGGCACAAGAAGCAGGAGGGCAATGGCAGAAGCTGCAAGGATTCTTCGCTGGGCGGAAGATCATGTGATAGCACTGTCAGCAGTGTTCATTCCGGGAGTGGACAACTGGGAAGCGGACTTCCTCAGCAGACACGATCTACACCCGGGAGAGTGGGGACTTCATCCAGAAGTCTTCCACATGATTGTGAACCGTTGGGAAAAACCAAAGGTGGATATGATGGCGTCCCGCCTCAACAAAAAACTGGACAGGTATTGCGCCCGGTCAAGAGACCCTCAGGCAATAGCTGTGGACGCTCTGGTAACACCGTGGGTGTTCCAGTCAGTGTATGTGTTTCCTCCTCTGCCTCTCATACCAAAAGTACTGAGAATTATACGGCAAAGGGGAGTAAGAACGATACTCGTGGCTCCGGATTGGCCAAGAAGAACTTGGTACCCGGAACTTCAGGAGATGCTCACGGAAGATGGTGAACGCCGAATTCTAAGGGAAAAAGGCATTCCGGAAGAGGTCATCCCTACCCTGGTAAAAGCCAGGAAGGAGGTGACTGCACAACATTATCACCGCATTTGGAGAAAATATGTTGCGTGGTGTGAGGCCAGGAAGGCCCCGACGGAGGAATTTCAACTGGGTCGATTCCTACATTTCCTGCAAACAGGATTGTCTATGGGCCTCAAATTAGGGTCCATTAAGGTTCAAATTTCGGCCCTGTCGATTTTCTTCCAGAAAGAATTGGCTTCAGTTCCTGAAGTCCAGACTTTTGTAAAAGGAGTACTACATATACAGCCCCCGGTTGTGCCCCCAGTGGCTCCGTGGGATCTTAATGTAGTTTTGGATTTTCTCAAATCCCATTTGGTTTGAGCCACTCAAATTGGTGGATTTGAAATATCTTACATGGAAAGTAACCATGCTACTGGCCCTGGCTTCAGCCAGGAGAGTGTCAGAATTGGCGGCTTTATCGTATAAAAGCCCATATCTGATTTTCCATTCGGACAGGGCAGAACTGCGGACGCGTCCTCAGTTTCTGCCTATGGTGGTTTCAGCGTTTCACCTGAACCAGCCTATTGTGGTGCCTGCGGCTACTAGCGATTTGGAGGATTCCAAGTTGCTGGACGTTGTCAGGGCATTGAAAATATATATTTCAACGACGGCTGGAGTCAGAAAATCTGACTCGCTGTTTATACTGTATGCACCCAACAAAATGGGTGCTCCTGCTTCTAAGCAGACGATTGCTCGTTGGATTTGTAGCACAATTCAACTTGCACATTCTGTGGCAGGCCTGCCACAGCCTAAATCTATCAAGGCCCATTCCACAAGGAAGGTGGGCTCATCTTGGGCGGCTGCCCGAGGGGTCTCGGCATTACAACTCTGCCGAGCAGCTACGTGGTCGGGGGAGAACACGTTTGTAAAATTCTACGAATTTGATACCCTGGCTAAAGAGGACCTGGAGTTCTCTCATTCGGTGCTGCAGAGTCATCCGCACTCTCCCGCCCGTTTGGGAACTTTGGTATAATCCCCATGGTCCTGACGGAGTCCCAGCATCCACTAGGACGTCAGAGAAAATAAGATTTTACTTACCGATAAATCTATTTCTCGTAGTCCGTAGTGGATGCTGGGCGCCCATCCCAAGTGCGGATTGTCTGCAATACTTGTACATAGTTATTGTTACAAAAAAATCGGGTTGTTATTGTTGTGAGCCGTCTGTTCAGAGGCTCCTACGTTTGTCATACTGTTAACTGGGTTCAGATCACAAGTTGTACGGTGTGATTGGTGTGGCTGGTATGAGTCTTACCCGGGATTCAAAATCCTTCCTTATTGTGTACGCTCGTCCGGGCACAGTATCCTAACTGAGGCTTGGAGGAGGGTCATAGGGGGAGGAGCCAGTGCACACCACCTAGTCCTAAAGCTTTTATTTTTGTGCCCTGTCTCCTGCGGAGCCGCTAATCCCCATGGTCCTGAAGGAGTCCCAGCATCCACTACGGACTACGAGAAATAGATTTATCGGTAAGTAAAATCTTATTTTTATATTGAATACGGTAGAATACAGGTAACCAATGGAGGGACTGACAAAGTGGGTCTGCAGACGATAAGCGTCTAACCAGGAATATTAGCCTCGCAGCTGCATTCAGAATGGATTGTAATGGTGAGAGTCTCTTCTTAGAAAGACCAGTAAGAAGACTATTTCTGAGTGTTTTTTTTGGGGGGGGGGGGGAAATCATCAGTTAAGTGGTTAAAGGGGAGGGGGGGGGGGTTAAAAAAATGATTTAGAAGTCTAAGAACAAATCCAGTGATGGGGTAAGTCCCGAGGTACAATATCATCTGTCACTCGCGATTGAGCGATTAAAAAAATAATAAAACATTGTCTGTGAACCAAGACTATGCCTAGTCTGTGCCACAGAGAGAGATTTATTTCTGGGATCATCCTTGCCAGGTTTAGGGTGCTAAAAATGGAAAGTATTATGTCTAGAATATTTAAGCATTCAGTCCCAAGCCGTAATTGTATCTAGAACCAGTAGTAAGGGAAAGTTTATGAGGGGGCTTGTTGATCTAACAATTCTCAGCAATCACCAAGAGGAAATGGGTTGTAGATGAACCTCTCAATGGTCACCCATTGTTTAGGATATGTACAGGGACACAAATACAGAGGTAGCTCAAGCATTAAGATTGCTAATTACGTTAAGAACTTTCTTTAAAAGGGGGGTACACACTGAGAGATCCATGCTTAAATTCTAAGCAATCTGGCTAGATTGCTTACAAGTTAAGCGCGGATCTCTCTGTGTGTATGCCCCCCTGCGATATCGATGAGCACATAGCTTATTTCAGCTGAAAGGCCATTACATAGGATAGGAATGGTTTTGAGGAAGACCCTAGAGAAACCGAACCAGAATAACACGGAAAACATATACAGCCCTAATAAAACCTGTCAAGCGCTATCTCTGCACCCAGTGAAACAGTAGCAGGGGAAACTTACTAGTTGCATGTAGGCACCCAACGGGTATTATCAGGAGCCTGTCTCCTTAATATAAAGCCTTCCTGGTCTTGATTAATACGGTAGGGACAGCAGGGTTCTCTCAGGCAGCATTCAGTTTAGCACATACAGTATTTTTGTGTTTAAATTGAAAAGGGCAATGGGTCTATAATTTTGACACTTTGTGAAGTTTAGGGATAGTTCTAATTTGCGGGGGCCAACATTAGGGAAAAGAAGCACATGTGGTGATGATATTAAATAGGTTTTTAAGGTTGGGAGTCATCATAGAAATTAGAATGTAAGCTCTCACGAGCAGGGCCCTCTTCCCTCATGTGACTTTCCTTCTCTTATTTAAACCATCTTCTACTCCATACTCCCTTCAATTGCACCACATCCTTTGGGTTTCTGCCACCCTGATACTTATTTCAGTGTTGCCTGCTGATGCCACTATGTTTATATACCCTATACTTGTCCTATATTGTCTTGAACTGTAAGTTACTGTTTTCTTGTTTTGCATATTTATGTACTCTGTAATTGGGCGCTGCGGATCCCATGTGGCGCTATATAAATAAAGGATAATAATAATAATTTGTGCCCACTTTCCTGATGGTGATGAAGCATGTTCATGTGCTGCTGTAACGACAGCTTGGTGAAAAATGACAAATTAGAAATAGAAAGTGGAATGTTTTAATTGATGTTAAAGTTTTCAAAAATATGAAATTAGATCTTGTATCATTTCCCCCCCCCCCCCCGCTTGTTACATTAGGTAACTTACTGAGGAGGCAATATAAACCTTAGCTAATTGATTATTGCATTATTCATGTTGACTTATTGTTTTATGGTTTCTTTAATTATTTTTTATTTCATAGGGTTTCCTAAACTTGAAGTGGTCAAAATTTGCCCGTGTGGTCCTTACTCGCTCCATTGCAATTACTCCCACTTTGCTGGTGGCCATTTTCCAAGATGTTGAGCACCTTACAGGGATGAATGATTTCCTCAATGTGCTACAGAGTCTGCAGGTGAGATACCACTGTGCTAATCTGGAGTTTCTCATACGTCCTAGAGGATGCTGGGGTCCATTTCATGACCATGGGGCATAGACTGTTCCGCAGGAGCCATGGGCACTTTAAGACTTTTCAAGGGTGTGAACTGGCTCCTCCCTCTATGCCCCTCCTCCAGACCTCAGTTTTAGAAATGGGCCCAGGCAGACTGGATGCACTCCAGAGGAGCTCTACGGAGTTTCTCTGAAAAGACTTATGTTAGGTTTTTTATTTTCAGGGAGAACTGCTGGCAACAGTCTCCCTGCTTCGTGGGACTGAGGGGGCAGAAGTAGGAACCAACTTCCTAAAGAGTTTTCATGGCTCTGCTTCTGGGTGACAGGACACCATTAGCTCCTGAAGGGAACTGAACGCTAGCTGTGCCTAGATGCTCACTCCCACAGCATGCCGTCATACACACAGACACTGAAGGGTGCGGGGGGCGCGCGCGCCCTGGGCAGCATGAAACCTATGGAAACTGCCATAAATAAGGGTCATAAGTTGCTGAGGTACAGTCCTACCCCCGCCAGTATAAAAAATGACCTCATAAAAGCTGAGGAGAAACACGCCATTGAAGAGTGGAGCTTCCTCCTCAGTCAGCCAGCACACTGCTCAGCGCCATTTTCTCTCTCTCTCCTCAGGCTGCAGAGACAACGCTGGTCCTCCTCCACTACTGAAAAAGTATCAGGGTGCAAAACAGGGGGGTGGGGGGGGGGCACAGTGAATTTGGTGCTATATAATTGTGTGATTAGCATTATAAAAGCGCTGCATGTCAGTGGGCGTTTTGTGTTCACAGGCATTGGGTTACTGGTGCTGGGTTGTGAGCTGACAAATCCTATCTGTGTCCCTCTGACAGATTTTACTGTGCGTCTGTCCCCTATAAGTCCCGGAGTGTCTGTGGTGTGGTTGTGCACGTGTGTGACATGTCTGTGGCAGGGAACTCTTCCTCTGTGGGAGACATGTTAGAGACACAGAGGTGTAATATGACACCAAGAGCCTGACTGGGTGAAAGGTTACATGATAGTGTGAATCATATCAGTAAGAGGTTGGACTGAATCTCATACAGAAAACTGAATATAATCTGTTGAAGTTGTGATTTTTAATAGTTCTGCCTTTTATCCACAGGGACCCCTCTGGGTCACATACAAATTTGCACAAGTAGTACAAACTGATACCGACACGGACTCTGATTCCTGTGTCGACACTAGTGATTCCAGGGGAATAGGTCCTAAGTTAGCAAAAAGCATTCAAAACATGCTTTAGCTATAAAGGAGGTGTTAGAAGTTACAAAGCCTCCTCTTTTACCACAAGGAGAGGGTTTACTTTAGTAAAGAAGCAATGTAATTTTCCCTCCACCTCAGGAGTTGAACAGTCTCTTGGAGGGAGTCTGATTTAACCTGAAAAGAAATTTCAGATTCCCAAAAGGAATTCAGGCAGCTTACCTTTTTCCAAAAGGTGGGAGTCACCCCGCATTTTAGACAGGGCCCTGTCATAAAGGAGAAAAAATGGGTTTCTCCCTGCGCCTGGAATGGCTTCACTTAAGGAGCCGACAGACCGCAAGTGAGTGAGGTGATCTATTGATGTGGCCAATGGGACACTACTCAGGCCTACCATTGTCTGTGTGTGGGTGAGTAGTGCTATTGAAAAGTGGTCAGAAAACTTGTCATTAGACATTGACACAATAGATGGAGACGAGATACTCCTAACGTTAGGTCATATAAAAGACACTGCCGCGTACGTACTAGAAACCATGAAATATATATTGGTCTCTTGGGATCAAGAACCGCTACCATGGCAGAATCGGCTCGGAGGGCGTTGTGGATTCGCCAGTGGCATGCTAATGCAGATTCCAAAAGAAATATGGAGGCTCTCCCGTATAAAGGTGAGGCCTTGTTTGGTGATGGGCTGGATGCGTTAGTCTCGGCGGGTACCGCACGTAAGTCGACATTCTTGCCTTATGCTCCTACACCGGCGAAAAAGACACATCACTCTCACATACAGTCCATTCAGCCCAACAAAACTCCTGCTTCTGCCAAATATGCAGCATAACGCTGGGGCTCCCTTGCGGAAGTCCGCTCGGGTGGGAGCACGTCTGAAACTTTTCAGCCAAATCTGGATTCAGTCTGGCCTGGACCAGTGGGTCTTACAAATAGTGTCCCATGGGTACAAACTAGAGTTTCAAGACATTCCCCTATGCCGATTTTTCAAATCGACCTTGTCAGCTTCTCTTCCGGGAAGAGAGGCAGTAACAACGGCAATTCAAAAATTATGTCAAGATCAGGTTATTGTCCTGGTACCCTTGGCACAGCAAGGAGAAGGTTTTTATTCAAGCCTCTTCGTAGTTCCGAAGCCGGACGGCTCGGTCAGACCGATTTTAAACCTGAAAAATCTGAATCTCTACCTGAAAAGGTTCAAGTTCAAGATGGAATCCCTGAGGGTAGTGATTTCCAGTCTAGGGGAGGGGGACTTCATGGTGTCAGTAGACATATAGGATGCTTACTTGCATGTTCCCATTTATCCTCCTCACCAAGCTTATCTGAGATTCGCAGTACAGGATTGCCATTACCAGTTCCAGACGTTGCCGTTTGGACTCTCCACGGCACCGAGGGTATTCACCAAGGTGAAGGCGGAGATGATGGTCCTCCTTCGTTAAAAAGGAGTCAATATAATTCCTTATCTGGACGATCTCCTGATAAAAGCGAGATCCAGGGAACAGTTGGTGCAGAACATCACACTCTCCCTGTCAATACTCCAACAACACGGTTGGATCATGAATTTTCCAAAGTTGCAGTTGGAACCGACGACAAGATTGTCCTTTTTAGGGATGATTCTGGACACAGAAGTACGGAGAGTAAATCTTCCAGTGGAAAGGGCTCTGGAAATCCAGAAAATGGTCAAACAAATATTGAAACCAACAAGCGTGTCGATCCATCAATGCATTCGGTTGTTGGAGAAAATGGTAGCGGCCTGCGAGGCCATACAGTTTGGCCGACTTCATGCCAGAGTATTCCAGTGGGACCTGTTGGACAAGTGGTCCGGATCCCACCTACACATGCACCAGAAAATAATCCTGTCCCCCAAAGCCAGAATTTCGCTCCTGTGGTGGCTACACAGTTCTCACCTACTAGAGGGATGCAGGTTTGGGATTCACGACCGGGTCCTAATAACCACGGATGCAAGTCTCCGAGGCTGGGGAGCTATCACACAGGGGGAAAGCTTCCAAGGAAAATGGTCAAATCAGGAAGCCTGCCTTCACATAAATGTTCTGGAATTAAGAGCCATTTATAACGGCCTTTTACAAGCGGTACATCTTCTTCAAGATCCCGTGCAGATCCAGTCGGACAATGTAACAGCATTCGCGTACATAAACAGGCAAGGCGGAATGAAAAGCAGAGCGGCAATGGCAGAGGTGACAAGGATTCTCCTCTGGGCAGAAAGACATGTTAGAGCCCTGTCAGCCATTTTCATTCCGGGAGTGGACAACTGGGAAGCAGACTTCCTCAGCAGACACAATCTCCATCCAGGAGAGTGGGGTCTCCACCAAGAAGTCTTCGCAGAGGTGAAAAGTCTTTGGGGAGTTCCTCAAGTAGACATGATGGTATCTCGTCTAAACAAGAAGCTTCAGAGATATTGTTCCAGGTCGAGAGACCCTCAAGCAATAGCAGTGGATGCACTGGTGACCCAGTGGGTGTTTCGGTCGGTATACGTTTTCCCTCCACTTCCACTGATTCCAAAAGTTCTCAAAATAATAAGAACAACAAGAGTTTGAGCAATCTTCATTGCCCCAGACTGGCCAAGGAGGGCTTAGTATCCAGATCTTCAGGAGTTGCTGATAGAAGATCCTCTGCCTTTTCCTCCTCGAGAGGACCTACTACAGCAAGGGCAGTGTGTGTATCAAGACTTACCGCGGTTACGTTTGACGGCATGGCTGTTGAGCGTCGGATCCTAGCCCGAAAGGGTATTCCCAAGCAAGTCATCCCCACTCTTATTCAGGCCAGGAAAGGAGTAACGTCTAAACATTACCACCGTATTTGGAGAAAATATCTGTCTTGGTGTGAATCCAAGAAGGCTCCTACGGAAGAGTTTGAGTTGGGACGTTTTCTCCATTTTCTGCAGGCTGGTGTGGATGCGGGCCTTAGATTGGGGTCAATCAAGGTCCAGCTTTCGGCCTTATCAGTTTTCTTTCAAAAACAATTGGCCTCCTTTTCAGAAGTTCAGACGTTCGTGAAAGGGGTTCTGCACATCCAGCCTCCATTTGTGCCTCCAGTGGCACCATGGGACCTTATTGTGGTGTTGCAGTTCCTTCAATCAGATTGGTTTGAACCTCTGCAGGAGATAGAGTTGAAGTTTCTTACTTGGAAAGTGGTGATGCTTTTGGCCTTGGCATCCACAAGTCTGAGTTGTCTCACAAAAGAGCCCTTACCTGATCTTTCATGAAGATAGGGCAGAGTTAAGAGCTCGTCAACAATTTCTTCCAAAGGTGGTTTTGTCTTCCATATAAACCGACCTATTGTGGTGCCAGTGGCTACTGACACGTTCACTGAGTCAAAGTCTCTAGATGTGGTTAGGGCTTTGAAGATTTATGTCGCTAGAGCAGCTCGGATACGGAAAGCAGAGGCTCTGTTTGTCCTGTATGCTCCCAACAAGATTGGGGGTCCTGTTTCTAAGCAGACCGTTGCGCGCTGGATCAGAGGTACGATTCAGCATGCTCATTCTTCGGCTGGTTTGCCATTGCCGAAGTCGGTGAAGGCCCATTCTACTAGGAAGGTGGGCTCGTCCTGGGCGGCTGCCCGGGGGTGTCTCGGCATTGCAACTTTGCCGAGCAGCTACTTGGTCAGGGTCAAACACTTTTGTAAAATTTTCAAGTTTGACACTTTGGCCGATGAGGACCTCAAGTTTGGTCAATCTGTGCTGCAGGGTCATCCGCACTCTCCCGCCCGTACTGGAGCTTTGGTATAAACCCCATGGTCATGAAATGGACCCCAGCATCCTCTAGGACGTATGAGAAAACAGGATTTTAATACCTACCAGTAAATCCTTTTCTCCTAGTACGTAGAGGATGCTGGGCGCCCGGCCCAGTGCGTACTTTACCTGCAGTTTTGTTCAGTTAGTTACACAAGTGTGTTACATTTGTTTTCAGCATGTTGCTCTAAATGGTTCATGCCTGTTGGCGTGTGTTATGTTGAATGCCATGTTGTGCGGCATGGTTGAGGTGTGAGCTGGTATGAATCTCACCATTAGTATAAAAGTAAATCCTTTCCTCGAAATGTCCGTCTCCCAGGGCACAGTTCCTATAACTGAGGTCTGGAGGAGGGGCATAGAGGGAGGAGCCAGTTCACACCCTTAAAAAGTCTTAAAGTGCCCATGGCTCCTGCGGAACAGTCTATACCCCATGGTCATGAAATGGACCCCAGCATCCTCTACGGACTAGGAGAAAAGGATTTAACGGTAGGTATTAAAATCCTGTTTTGCTGGCGCTTGCCTGTGTTAGCTTAGTCCTAGTACAGGCTTCTATACCGATGTCTCAGCCTTAATTGGCTTTAGGACCTAATTCAGATGCGGTCGAGGTGATCTTACTGCGCGTGCATCTGAGCCGTACTGCGCACGTGCAGTGATTAAATTGCGATGACTGTCCCACTGGGGTATTGGTTGCTAACTTAGTGACATGAAGAGCACTTTAAGGGGTTGTAACGGGGAGTGGATTGGTAAATGCAGGCGTGTCTTGGCCGTTCAGATGGCGTTCTCTGGGCGTGCATAGATTAACAGTTGTAATCTTACTTGCTACTGGAGAGCTCTCTGTGTCCTGGGAGAGCAGCTTAGACTGCACGTCCTCAGATGTATTCAGACTCTGCGTCATGACCCGATCTGGCACAATGGTGCTATTGTATTAACACTTATACGTATTCGGACAGAAATACTGTGCCAGCAGTGGGCGTCCCTACAGATGGAGCCATGCTTAAAGTGAATGGGGCACGTGCGTGTCTACGACACACGCGCGTTCAGTTCGTTCCCAGCGGTGCGCCTAGTCACAGATGGAGCTAAAATTAGCGTGGTTCCATCTGTATGCTCAGGTTAGCTTCTGCCCATATTAGCATATAATCGCAATTGCATACGTGAAAAGATAGCAATCGCAAGAACAACCACATCTGAATTAGGCCCATAGTGTACTAAGTACTGTACTGGGATTAGTAGTTTTCATTGCAGAGGAAGTGGCATAAAGTAGCAGAAGCATAGCGATGCTTAGTGCGAGTCACTGGTATAGAACCTCTTCTCGTTTAATCCAGATTACGTACTGTATCCTGAAATTTGGTCTTAATTTGCTAATAGTGTACTAGGGCAGTGTACTTAGGGCCTCATTTAGAGATGTATGCAAACGCAATGTTTTTCACATTACGGCAGACGAGTCCAATTTTACACATTACGGCAGGCAAGAGTCCCCTTCTGCAAAGAAAGAGAGGGAGAGAAAGTTATAGTTCCGTTTGCAGCGGTCCTCCCGCTTCCCGCTCTTCGGCCCGCCTCTTCCTAGCTTGCTGGCAGGCTTCCTGGCGGCTCCCCCTCCTCCCCATCATCAGTACTCCGCTCGGGGGCGGAGTTTCGTGTAATGACGCGTTTGCGTCGTGACGTTACGACGCAAACGCGTCATTGCACGAAACTCCCCTCCCGAGTGGAGTAGTAATGACGGGGAGGAGCAGCAAACTGAGCCACCTAGAGCCGTGGTGGGTGCCCCGTGCGAATGCACGCCTCGCCCGCCACAAGAAACGGCTCTGGTTACAGTCCCCCACCTAACCGCAGCATGATGTACTAGATTATGCTGGGGAGGCAAAGGGGACCTGTACTACAAAATGGGCGGGGTGTCGCCCCTGTTAATGTAAGTATATTAAGCCCAGGGTCTGTGACTCTGGACGCAGACTTCCCGGCCCCGGATGAACAGTTCATTCTGAGCAATCTGAGGCTTACTCAGATGGCCAATGGCTGCGACCAGGTCATCCGATGCTGCATTTTTGGACACAGCACTCAGATTAGCGATTCTGGGGCTAATTCAGACCTGATCGGTGCTCTGCATTTTTGCACAGCAACGATCAGGCCTGAACTGCTCATGCGCCGGTGCTGCAGTGCGCCGGCACATAGCAGACAGCTGACGGCTGTCTTAGCCCTGCGATCGCCTCTGCCTGATTGACAGGCAGAGGCGGTCGCTGGGCGGGAGGGGGCGGGCCAGTGGGGTTTAGGGGGGGGGCGGTCAGGGCAACGCAGGCGTGTCCGGACCGTTGGGGGGCGGGTCGCGGTGGCTGCGTGACGTCACACGCAGCAGCTGCGACAAGTTGCTCCCTGCCAGCACGCAGGAGCTGCACTGTCTGCGAGCTTCTCTTCCAGTACAAAAGCATCGCCGCTGTGCGATGCTTTTGTAATTGTGCGGAGGGGTCGGCCCTGACATGCGGGACGGAATAGCCCTGTGCTGGGCGTCCCCCCGCATGTCAGGGAAGCTGATCGTAGATGTGCTAAGGGGGTGATGGAACTGAGGGGGTGATTCAGACCTGATTGTAGATGTGCTAAATTTAGCACATCTACGATCAGGTCTGAATCACCCCCTCAGTCAGGTGACGTCTTGTCCTCAGATGCCACCTTCAGCATTAGAATATTTGCTGCTGCTGGATGCGTCAATCTCTGAATCAGGCCCAAACTACTTAGGAGATAAGTATTTTTGTTGCAGATGTATTGCTATAAAGTAGTAGAGCAAAACACACTTCTCTTTTAATTTTTTTAAAGTCACATTATGCTGCTAAGTTGCAAAGGCTGTGGTTCTGCAAACAGGGCGATTTGTCACAATTTGAGGATAGTTCTATGTGGATCTGAAGAGGGAAATTGACACACTAATTCATCTGCTTCACATATGTAGCCCCATCACAATGAGCCTATGTTACTATTTCTCAGGACATAGCTGCAATAGTTCCAGTTATAGGTGAAATCATAGAGTCCTAAGAACTTCATATCAGAAATAGAAGCAGACTCCCTTAAGCTAATGGGGGTTGAGCAAATTGTAACTACTTCCCAGAGGTGAGGATAAATACAGACACCGGTATATTGGAGAATAATTCTGGAGATTGTCATTATAAACATGATCCCCACATAGAATGTTTTTGACTTTATCTGAGCGAATGTAGGGTTAAATATGTGCTGTGTCTGTGTACCTTTATCCTTCTGAGGAAAGTGCCATTATACTGTAGGTTAAGAAACATGTCAGGTGAAGTCATTTTGCGCTTGGAAGGATTTTATATACTCTTATGTATCATACATGTGTAGTTGTGCATTCTGGGATGTGTAATTCCACAGCAGCGTCAGTGCCACAGGTTGTCTGCCTCTGTTATTCTGCATGAATTTGCGGTGAAACACAGGGTGAGTGGGAGTACTCACCATCACAGGTTGCAAAATTGTAAATTGAACAGTGTTACATTTATTAGGAATATGCTATTGTTGCACGATTTTACCATTTCTTTTAGGTTTTATTTGATTTAGAACAGTAATGTTTTGTGGTTATATGCTTTATGTATGTATTCCTTTGGGAATGGCATATCCCCCATTTAAAAAATTTTTCTTCTTCATATTGTAGCTTCCCTTTGCCCTGATTCCAGTGCTGACATTTACCAGTCTCCGGCCTGTAATGAACGACTTTGCCAATGGGCTGTAAGTAATAAGATGGACATTCACCACATTAAATAAATTATATGTAGATAAATTAGCTTTTATAAAGAAAAGAAAATCAATGAGGATAATGTATTCTTTATGCAACTCCCTATTGATAATATACAAATAGGTAATACCGTTCAATAAATATGATGTCTGTCACATAACATTTACATTAACCCATGGGGTGTCTACACAAATCTTTATTACTTGAAAAAAATTTCACCTACAGAGCTGACGCCTACAGAGTCAACTCTATAAGTACAGCAGCAGCCACCTAAGATGTTTGTGCATGGCATTTTGCATACATGTGTAACGTGAGCACCCCCAGTCATTTGAAAATGTTAGCTCCTATGCCCAAAGTAGCAAAGAACATACTTAGAAACTGTAGAAAAATAGTATTGCCATGCTTCAGTATACATAAAGTAGGTAATTCCTGTAGGATAAGAGTCTTGGTTATCACTTTGATCATAAAGACCATATATCCGTTAATGGTGACCTCTTTATACTGAGCATGTTCAGAAGTCTATTGCTGAGCTTAGTGAGTTATTGCACATACATGTACCATTAGCCTAATTTGGGAGACTGCAGTCAGTGTACTCAGTAACTTGGTTATCTGCTATACTCTTTAGAACACTTGACCAAATGAGGGAGCTGCTGAATCACAAAAAGGCAATCGCTGTTATAATCCTTAAAACATGTTGTGTAATATGTAATCGCCTGCAAGGTGGAATTTCTGCAATTCTGCCCAGATTTTTAAAGCGGCAATCACTCAAAATCGACCTTGTTTTGCCTTGTAATTTTTTTTCCGCTTTAAAAATACGAGCAGACTCACAGAAATTCCTGAACAGGCTATTACATATTGTGCATGGTGACTTCACAGACCGATATTACTAAGGTTCAGTGATACTCAAACCTCCATTTCTCTTACGTCCTAGAGGATGCTGGGGTCCACATTAGTACCATGGGGGTATAGACGGGTCCACCAGGAGCCACTGGCACTTCAAGAGTTTGGGAGTGTGGGCTGGCTCCTCCCTCTATGCCCCTCCTACCAGACTCAGTTTAGAAAATGTGCCTGGAGGAGCCGGTCACAGCTAGGGGAGCTCTACAGAGCTTCTTTAGTAAAGTTTAGTTTAGAGTTTATTATTTTACAGGGAGGCTGCTGGCAACAGCCTCCCTGCTTCGTGGGACTAAGGGAGGGAGTAGTGTCCGCTCTGCGGGGTCTGAGCCATTATCTCCGCTGACAGGACACTGAGCTCCTGAGGGGATCGAATGTTCCCCGCCACAGGGGATCGCTCACCCCGGCAGCATGCCGCTACACCCTTACAGTGCCAGAAGATCTGTGGCGAGTCAGTCACCGGCCCCCCTTGCAAGCGGGGAGCCGGTGTGAAGATGGCGGCAACAGGGTATGGAGCGCAGTACTAACTGCGCTCCGGGGCTCAGCGGTACTTTGTGCGAGCGCTGTGAGGGGCGCCGTTAGCCAGCGCCTACACCCTACACTGGTCACACAGCCTGTCGGGGTCCAGGGATCTCAGCCAGCATTAATCCTCAGACCAGTATAATCCTGTGAAGAGCGGGAAGACCGCACCATTAAGGGGGCGGAGCTTCTCCTCAGAGCAGACCCAGCAGTGTTCAGTGCCATTTTCCTGCCTGCAGAAACGCTGTCAGTGATGTGCAGTCCCTCCACAGCAACTCCAGCTATCTCACAGTACCAGGGGGTTGTAGAAAGGGGGGGGGAGGCTGTATAAAGACTGTGTAACCTATTAAGGTGCACAGTCAGCGCTGGTTTAGGGTCTCCCTATACCTGGAAAGCGCTGTGTGTGGGTTGGCTCCAATCTCTGTGTCTCTCTTGCCATTCTTGTGTTGAAACTCTGTCCTCCCCTGTGTGTGTGTGTGGAGCGTCTGTGGTCTCCTTTAAGCTATGTCCAGGGAATCTATGTCATATGCTGCAGAGGATATGTCCTCTCAGGATGATCCCATTCCATGTCATCAGGATTGCACTGTTTTAGCACAGATACCAGCAAGGGAGCCTGAGTGGTTATCCTCTATCAAAAGTATGATTTCTCAGATTTCTACTAGGGTTGCACAGAATGAATCTGCAACTCAGGTTTTACAGAACTCTATGGCAGTTTGGTCCGGTTCTGTTACCTCAGCGCCCCCCTTAGGAATTTCCCATATCTGCGCTCTTGCACAGATTATGCAGGATGACACGGATTCCGACTCTGACACGGCAGACGGTGATGGGGATGTGCTTAGGGGAGCCGCATCTCTTGCTAAAGAGGTGCAGTTGATGATAGAGGATATAAGGGATGTGTTGAATATTGCAGATACAACACCTGAGCAGGTTGAGTAGGCTTACTTCACTGACAATAAGAAAGCCTCGCTAACCTTACCTGCGTCCAAAGTATTAAATGCTATATTTGAGAAAGCATGGGAAAACCCGGAGAAAAAAATTCCAGATCCCTAAAAGGGTTCTGGTTGCTTTTCCCTTCCCTGAGGAGGATAGGAAAAAATGGGAGAACCCACCCATAGTGGACGCGTCTGTGTCCAGACTCTCTAAAAAGGTGGTTTTACCTGTTCCAGAATCTACCGCCTTAAAAGAGCCGGCTGATTGCAAAATTGATACTAAGCTCCAATCCATATACATAGCTTCAGGGGCGATACTACAGCCTACTATTGCCTGTGCATGGATTTCCAAAGCTATAGTAAAGTGGTCAGGCACGTTACTTGAGGATTTGGATACTATGGATAAAAGTGACGTAGAATTGTTTTTTACATAACATTCAGGATTCTGCAGGATTTGTGGTGGAATCCATGAAGGACCTGGGTTCGATGGCTGCATAAATTTCTTCCATGTCTGTCTCAGCTCGTCGAGGACTGTGGCTGCGCCAGTGGTCTGCCGACACGGAATCCAGGAGAGGTGTGGAGACCCTACCCTACACAGGTCAGGCTCTCTTTGGGGAAGTGTTGGATGCGTGGATCTCCACGGCTACAGCACCTTTTCTTGCCTCAGCTGCACCTGCTGCGAAGAAACCTTTTCCTTCAGCAGCATCACAGTCCTTTCGAGATACTAAAACAAGAAAGGCCAAACCGTCCAACGCCTTCTTTAGAGGAGGTCAGCCAAAATCCAAGAAACCTGCTGCTGCAGGTTCCCAGGAACAGAGACCCGCTTCTGGTACGCCAAAGTCCTCAGCATGACTGTGGACACTGCGGCCTGGAGGTAGGGCCGGTGGGGACGAGACTCAGACATTTCAGTCACGTCTGGGTGTCGTCCGACCTAGATCCCTGGGTACTAGATATTGTGTCCCAGGGGTACCGGCTGGAATTTCAAGCTCTCCCTCCTCACTGGTTCTTCAAATCAGGCTTGCCTGCTTTGCCGGCAGACAGGGCTACCCTACAGGGAGCCATCCAGAAGCTGGTGGAGGCACAGGTTATTGTACCAGTTCCTCCCCAGATGTAAAACAAAGGTTACTGGCCCTCATTTCGAGTTGATCGCTCGCTTGCTGCTTTTAGCAGCAGTGCAAATGCTAAGCCTTAGCAGAAGTGCGAACGAAAGGTTAGCAGAACAGTGCTGATTTTTTTTCAAGCAGTTTCAGAGTAGCTGCAGACCTACTCCTTCCTTGCGATCACTTTAGTCTGTTTAGTTACTGCTTTGACGTCACAAACACGCCCTGCGTTCGGCCAGCCACTCCTCCGTTTCCCCAGGCACGCCTGCGTTTTTACCTGACACGCCTGCGTTTTTTAGCACACTCCTGGAAAACGGTCAGTTACCACCCAGAAACACCCATTTCCTGTCAATCACTCACCAATCAACAGAGCGACGGAAAAGAGTCGCTCGACCTTGTGTAAAACTGCATCGTTTTTTGTGAAAGTACGTCGCGCACGCGCACTGTGGCCCGTACGCATGCGCAGAAATGCCGATTTTTAGCCTGATTGCTATGCTGCGAACAACGGCAGCTAGCGATTAACTCGGAATGTCCCCCACTATTCAAACCTTTTCGTGGTACCGGAACCGGATGGTTCGGTCAGTCCCATTCTGAACTTAAAATCACTAAACCCCTTTCTGAGGGAGTTCAAGTTCAAAATGGAGTCTCTAAGGGCAGTGATATCAGGTCTGGAGAAGGGGAAATTCCTGGTATCCCTAGATATCAAGGATGCGTACCTCCACATTCCGATTTGGCTGCCGCATCACGCTTATCTCTGATTTGCTCTGTTGGATTGTCCTTTCCCGTTCCAGGCCCTGCCATTCGGCCTCTCCACAGCACCGAGGGTATTCACCAAGGTGATGGCGGAAATTATGGTTCCTCTCCGCAGACAGGGGGTGAACATTATTCCATATCTGGACAATCTGCTGATAAAGGCATCGTCCAAGGAGAAGCTGTTACGGTCCATAGCTCTCATGACCCAGCTTCTCAGGGAAACATGGTTGGATCCTGAATATTCCAAAATCTCATTTGGAACCAACCAAGAGGTTGTCCTTTCTGGGAATGATCCTCGATACGGAAGGGCAGAGGGTGTTTCTTCCAGAGGAAAAAGCCTTGGTGATGCAAACAATGGTCCGGGATGTCCTGAAGCCAACCCTGGTGTCTGTTCATCTGTGCATTTGCCTTCTGGGGAAGAGGCTCTGCAATACGGGAGGTTTCACGCTCGGTCTTTCCAACTGGATCTCCTGGACAAGTGGTCGGGATCACATCTACACATGCACCAGAGAATACGTCTGTCGCCAAAGGCCAGGATTTCTCTCCTCTGGTGGCTGTAATTACCTCGCCTTCTGTAGGGCCGCAGGTTTGGGATTCAGGACTGGATCCTTCTAACCACGGATGCAAGTCTCCGGGGCTGGGGCGCAGTCACTCAAGGGGAAACCTTCCAAGGAAGGTGGGCAAGTCTGGAAGCCAGCCTGCCGATAAACATTCTGGAACGAAGAGCCATCTACAACGGTCTTCTCCAAGCGGACCATCTTCTGAGAAATCGGGCCATTCAAGTGCAGTCGGACAATGTAACGACAGTGGCTTACATAAACTGACAGGGCGGAAGGAAGAGCAGAGCTGCAATGGCAGAGATAGCAAGAATCATCCTCTGGGCAGAAAAACACGCGTTGACGCTGTCAGCAATCTTCATTCCAGGAGTAGAAAACTGGGAAGCGAACTTCCTCAGCAGACACGATCTCCATCCAGGGGAGTGGGGTCTTCATCTGGAGTTGTTCAAGGAGGTAACAGATCTTTGGGGTGTACCCCAAATCGACATGATGGCCTCTCGTCTCAACAAGAAGCTTCGGCAGTATTGTTCCAGGTCGAGGGACCCGTATGCAGTGGCGGTGGACGCCCTAGTGACTCCGTGGGTGTTCCAGTCGGTGTACATATTTCCTCCGCTTCCACTCATGCCAAGAGTTCTCAAACTCATAAGGAGAACAAGAGTTCAGGCAATCCTCTATGCTCCAGACTGGCCAAGAAGGGCTTGGTACGCAGATGTTCTGGATCTACTGCTAGAAGAGCCGAGGCCTCTGTCTCTTCGGGAGGACCTGCTGCAGCAGGGGCCGTTCGCCTATCAAGACTTACCACGGTTACGTTTGATGGCATGGAGGTTGAACGCCAGATACTAGCTCGGATGGGCATTCCGAACAAGGTTATTTCTGACGTCCTAAGTGGATGCTGGGACTCCGTAAGGACCATGGGGAATAGCGGCTCCGCAGGAGACTGGGCACAACTAAAGAAAGCTTTAGGACTACCTGGTGTGCACTGGCTCCTCCCACTATGACCCTCCTCCAGACCTCAGTTAGAATCTTGTGCCCGGCTGAGCTGGATGCACACTAGGGGCTCTCCTGAGCTCCTAGAAAGAAAGTATATTTAGGTTTTTTATTTTACAGTGAGATCTGCTGGCAACAGACTCACTGCAGCGAGGGACTAAGGGGAGAAGAAGCGAACCTACCTAACAGGTGGTAGTTTGGGCTTCTTAGGCTACTGGACACCATTAGCTCCAGAGGGATCGACCGCAGGACCCGACCTTGGTGTTCGTTCCCGGAGCCGCGCCGCCGGCCCCCTTACAGAGCCAGAAGCAAGAAGTGTTCCGGAAAATCGGCGGCAGAAGACTTCTGTCTTCGACAAGGTAGCGCACAGCACTGCAGCTGTGCGCCATTGCTCCTCATGCACACCTCACACTCCGGTCACTGATGGGTGCAGGGCGCTGGGGGGGGGCGCCCTGAGGGCAATATAAGACACCTTGGCTGGCAAACCATCACAATATATAGTCCCAGGGCTATATATGTGATAAATTACCCCTGCCAGAATCCATAAAAAAGCGGGAGAAAAGTCCGCCGAAAAAGGGGCGGGGCTATCTCCCTCAGCACACTAGCGCCATTTTTTCTTCACAGTGCAGCTGGAAGACAGCTCCCCAGGCTCTCCCCTGTAGTTTTCAGGCTCAAAGGGTTAAAAAGAGAGGGGGGGCACTAAATTTAGGCGCAATATATGTATACAAGCAGCTATTGGGGGAAAAATCACTCAGTTATAGTGTTAATCCCTGCATTATATAGCGCTCTGGTGTGTGCTGGCATACTCTCTCTCTGTCTCCCCAAAGGACTTTGTGGGGTCCTGTCCTCAGTCAGAGCATTCCCTGTGTGTGTGCGGTGTGTCGGTACGGCTGTGTCGACATGTTGGATGAGGAAAGTTACGTGGAGGCGGAGCAGAGGCCGATAAATGGGATGTCGCCCCCTGTGGGGCCGACACCAGAGTGGATGGATAGGTGGAAGGTATTAACCGACAATGTCAACTCCTTACATAAAAGGCTGGATGACGTAACAGCTGTGGGACAGCCGGCTTCTCAGCCCGCGCCTGCCCAGGCGTCTCAAAGGCCATCAGGGGCTCAAAAAACAACAACGCCCGTTACCTCAGATGGCAGACACAGATGTCGACACGGAGTCTGACTCCAGTGTCGACGAGGTTGAGATATATATACACAATCCACTAGGAACATCCGTTACATGATCTCGGCAATGAAAAATGTGTTACACATTTCTGACATGAACCCAAGTACCACATAAAAGGGGTTTTATTTTTGGGGAGAAAAAGCAGCCAGTGTTTTGTTCCCCCATCAGATGAGTGAATGAAGTGTGTAAAGAAGCGTGGGTTCCCCCGATAAGAAACTGGTAATTTCTAAAAAGTTACTGATGGCGTACCCTTTCCCTCCAGAGGATAGGTCACGTTGGGAGATATCCCCTAGGGTGGATAAGGCGCTCACACGTTTGTCAAAAAAGGTGGCACTGCCATCTTAGGATACGGCCACCTTGAAGGAGCCTGCTGATAAAAAGCAGGAGGCTATCCTGAAGTCTGTATATACACACTCAGGTTCTATACTGAGACCTGCAATTGCCTCAGCATAAATAGTGCTGCTGCAGCGTGGTCTGATACCCTGTCAGATAATATTAATACCCTAGACAGGGATAATATTTTGCTAACATAGAGCATATTAAAGACGTCGTCTTATATATGAAGGATGCACAGAGGGATATTTGCCGGCTGGCATCCAGAATTAATGCAATGTCCATTCTGCCAGGAGGGTATTAGAAACCCGGCAGTGGACAGGTGATGCTGCCTTTAAAAGGCACATGGAGATTCTGCCTTATAAGGGTGAGGAATTGTTTGGGGATGGTCTCTGGGACCTCGTATCCACAGCAACAGCTGGGAAGAAATTTTTTTACCTCAGGTTTCCTCACAGCCTAAGAGAGCACCGTATTTTCAGGTACAGTCCTTTCGGCTTCAGAAAAGCAAGCGGGTCAAAGGCGCTTCCTTTCTGCACAGAGGCAAGGGAAGAAGGAAAAAGCTGCACCAGCAGCCAGTTCCCAGGATCAAAAATCTTCCCCCGCTTCCTCTGAGTCCACCGCATGACGCTGGGGCTCCACAGGTGGAGACAGGTGCGGTGGGGGCGCATCTCGGGAACTTCAGGGACCAGTGGGCTTGCCCACAGGTGGATCCCTAGGTTCTGCAAGTAGTATCACAGGGATACAGGATGGAGTTCGAGGCGACTCCCCCTCGCCGTTACCTCACATCAGCCTTGCCTGCTGCCCTCGGAGGAAGGTAGTACTGGCGGCAATTCACAAGCTGTACTTCCAGCAGGTGAAATCAAGGTACCCCTCCTTCAACAAGGCCGGGGTTACTATTCCAAAATGTTGTGGTACCGAAACCAGACGGTTCGGTGAGACCCATTCTAAAATTGAAATCCTTGAACACTTATATACGAAGGTTCAAGTTCAAAATGGAATCGCTCAGGGCGATTTATTGCAAGCCTGGAAAATTTCATGGTATCACTGGACATCAAGGATGCTTACCTGCATGTCCCTATTTACCCTCTTCACCAGGAGTACCTCAAAATTGTGGTACAGGATTGTCATTACCAATTCTAGACGTTGCCGTTGGTCTGTCCCCGGCACCGAGGTATTTACCAAGGTAATGGCCGAAATAATTATCCCGTACTTGGACGATCTCCTTATAAAGGCGAGGTCCAGGGAGCAGTTGTTCGTCGGAGTACGGCTGGATTATGAATATTCCAAAGTCGCAGCTGGTTCCTACGACGCGTCTACTGTTCCTGGGTATGGTTCTGGACACAGAACTGGATAAAAAGGGTTTCTCCCGGAGGAGAAGTCCAAGGAGTTGTCGTCTCTAGACAAAGACCTCCTAATACGTATACAGGTGTCGGTGCATCAATGCACGCGAGCCCTGGGAAAGATGGTAGCTTCTTACGAAGAAATTCCATTCGCCAGGTCCCATGCAAGGATCTTCCAGTGGGATCTGTGGGACAAGTGGTCCGGGTCGCATCTTCAGATGCATCGGCGGATAACCCTGTCTCCAAGGGCCAGGGTGTCGCTGTTGTGGTGGCTGCAGAGTGCTCATCTTCTAGGGGGCCGCAGATTCGGCATACAGGACTGGGTCCTGGTGACCACGGATGCCAGCCTTCGAGGCTGGGGGGCAGTCACACAGGGAAGAAACTTCCAAGGCTATGGAAAAGTCAGGATACTTCCCTACACATAAATATTCTGGAACTAAGGGCCATTTACAATGCCCTAAGTCAGGCTAGACCCCTGCTTCAACACCGGCCGGTGCTGATCCAGTCAGACAACATCACGGCGGTCGCTCATGTAAACCGACAGGGCGGCACAAGAAGCAGGATGGCGATGGCAGAAGCCACAAGGATTCTCCGATGGGCGGGAAATCATGTGTTAGCACTGTCAGCAGTGTTCATTCCCGGAGTGGACAACTGAGAAGCAGACTTTCTCAGAAGACACGACCTCCACCCGGGAGAGTGGGGACTTCAGCCAGAAGTCTTCCAAATGGTTGTACACCGTTGGGAAAGGCCACAGGTGGACATGATGGCGTCCCGCCTCAACAAACAGCTACAAAGATATTGCGCCAGGTCAAGGGACCCTCAGGCGATAGCTGTGGACGCTCTGGTAACACCGTGGGTGTACCAGTCGGTGTATGTGTTCCCTTCTCTGCCTCTCTTACCCAGGGTAATGAGAATAATAAGAAGGAGAGGAGTAAGAACTATACTCATTGTTCCGGGTTGGCCAAGAAGAGCTTGGTACCCAGAACTCCAAGAAATGATCTCAGAGGACCCATGGCCTCTGCCGCTCAGACAGGACCTGCTGCAGCAGGGGGCCTGTCTGTTCCAAGACGTACCGCGGCTGCGTTTGAAGGCATGGCGGTTGAACGCCGGATCCTGAAGGAAAAGGGCATTCCGGAGGAAGTTATCCCTACGCTATTTAAAGCTAGGACAGAAGTGAACGCAAACCACTATCACCGCATATGGCGGAAATATGTTGCGTGCTGTGAGGCCAGGAAGGCCCCAAAGGAGAAATTTCAGCTAGGTCGATTTCTGCACTTCCTACAGTCAGAAGTGACTATGGGCCTAAAATTGGGTTCCATGAAGGTCCAGATTTCGGCTCTATCGATTTTCTTCCAAAATAGAACTGGCTTCACTGCCTGAAGTTCAGACTTTTGTTAAGGGAGTGCTGCATAGTCAGCCCCCGTTTGTGCCTCAAGTGGCACCGTGGGATCTCAGCGTGGTGTTGGATTTCCTGAAGTCGCATTGGGTTGAGCCACCTAAATCCGTGGAGCTACAATACCTCACGTGGAAAGTGGTCATGCTGTGGGCCTTGGCGTCGGCCAGGCGTGTATCAGAATTGGCGGCTTTGTCATACAAAAGCCCTTATCTGTATTTTATATGGATAAGGCGGAATTGAGGACTCGTTCCCAATTCCTTCCTAAGGTGGTATCAGTTTTCATGTGAACCAACCTATTGTGGTGCCTGCGGCTACTTGGGACTTGGAGGATTCCAAGTTACTGGACGTAGTCAGGGCCCTGAAAAGTATATGTTTCCAGGACGGCTGGAGTCAGGAAAACTGACTCGCTATTTATTCTGTATGCACCCAACAAGCTGGGTGCTCTTGCTTCTAAGCAGACTATTGCTCGCTGGATCTGTAGCACGATTCAACTTGCACATGCTGCGGCTGGACTGCCGCACCCTAAATCTGTAAAAGCCCATTCCACGAGGAAAGTGGGCTCTTCTTGGGCGGCTGCCCAAGGGGTCTCGGCTTTACAACTTTGCCGAGCTGTTACTTGGTCGGGTTCAAACATTTTTGCAACAGTGTACAAGTTTGATACCCTGGCTGAGGAGGACCTAGAGTTTGCTCATTCGGTGCTGCAGAGTCATCCGCACTCTCCCGCCCGTTTGGGAGCTTTGGTATAATCCCCATGGTCCTTACGGAGTCCCAGCATCCACTTAGGACGTCAGAGAAAATAAGATTTTACTCACCGGTAAATCTATTTCTCGTAGTCCGTAGTGGATGCTGGGCGCCCATCCCAAGTGCGGATTGTCTGCAATACTTGTTTATAGTTATTGCTTAACTAAAGGGTTATTGTTGAGCCATCTGTTGAGAGGCTCCGTTATATTTCATACTGTTAACTGGGTATAGTATCACGAGTTATACGGTGTGATTGGTGTGGCTGGTATGAGTCTTACCCGGGATTCAAAATCCTTCCTTATTGTGTCAGCTCTTCCGGGCACAGTATCCTAACTGAGGTCTGGAGGAGGGTCATAGTGGGAGGAGCCAGTGCACACCAGGTAGTCCTAAAGCTTTCTTTAGTTGTGCCCAGTCTCCTGCGGAGCCGCTATTCCCCATGGTCCTTACGTAGTCCCAGCATCCACTACAGACTACGAGAAATAGATTTACCGGTGAGTAAAATCTTATTTCCTACAGGCAAGGAAAGTAGTAACGTCAAAATATTACCATCGTATTTGGAAAAAATATGTATCTTGGTGTGAATCCAAGAAGTTTCCTGCGGTGGAGTTTCAACTGGGACGTTTTCTCCTCTTCCTGCAAACAGGTGTGAATATGGGCCTGAGGTTAGGATCCATAAAGGTCAAATTAATCAGCTGTAAGTCCTAAACCCTTCCTGAATTTGGATGTGAATACCCATACATTAAAGTGGATAGTCTACATACTTATTATATAACTGTAACTTCTATATGTTTTGGCAAAATAAAGTAACAAAAATTGGGTAGGAGTTACTGAAATAGTGCAACAGGTAGGGCTGCTTCTGTTTTTGAACTGTGGAAAGAAAATTAAGTTCTTACGATATTATACTTTATATAAACATACTTTGTAATAATATTTTCCTTTATTTTAACAGAGGTTGGAAGATAGCTGGTGGAATCCTCATACTTCTCGTATGCTGCATAAACATGTACTTTGTGATTGTATATGTGTCTGCCCTGGGCCATGTGGCACTTTATGTGGGAGCAGCCATCTTGTCCATTGCTTATTTATGCTTTGTAGCATATTTGGTAAGTATATGTACTGTATAAAAATGTATGTCAGTAGTTACATCTGTGCGCCATTTAACCGTCAGGAAAGGATGACTGTAAAGAGTTTCTGTACAAGTGGGGAGGTGCTCACTTATCAGGGGCATGAGTGCCCCAGACTATATCATACATAGTATTATTATTTCTGTAGTATAGATGAGTGTGGTTAACACAATATTTATGGCTGGTTTCTTATTGCTCTTTATTTATGGACTTTAAAGCTTTTCCGAGCATAAGATGAAATTGGAAACGTATATGAAAGAGGTGAAGTTTAATTTAATTTTATAAAGATAAAAGGTATATACAACCCATGGCAATCATTCTCGAAGATTGCTTCAAACAATTATGGCAATAAACTGATGAAGATTACAGCAATTATAAAGCACATTTCTCTAACGTCCTAGTGGATGCTGGGAACTCCGAAAGGACCATGGGGAATAGCGGGCTCCGAAGGAGGCTGGGCACTCTAGAAAGATTTATGACTACCTGGTGTGCACTGGCTCCTCCCACTATGACCCTCCTCCAAGCCTCAGTTAGATCTTGTGCCCGGCCGAGGTTGGATGCACACTAGGGGCTCTCCTGAGCCTCTAGAAAGAAAGTATAGAATTAGGTTTTTTATTTTCAGTGAGACCTGCTGGCAACAGGCTCACTGCAGCGAGAGACTAAGGGGAGAAGAAGCGAACTCGCCTGCTTGCAGCCGGATTGGGCTTCTTAGGCTACTGGACACCATTAGCTCCAGAGGATCGACCGCAGGCCCAGTCCTTGGTGTTCGGTCCCGGAGCCGCGCCGCCGTCCCCCTTACAGAGCCAGAAGTAAGAAGAGGTCCGGAAAATCGGCGGCAGAAGACATCAGTCTTCACCAAGGTAGCGCACAGCACTGCAGCTGTGTGCCATTGCTCCTCATGCACACTTCACACTCCGGTCACTGAGGGTGCAGGGCGCTTGGGGGGGGCGCCCTGAGCAGCAATAAAAACACCTTGGCTGGCAAAAATACCACAATATATAGCCCCAGAGGCTATATATGTGGTAAATACCCTGCCAGAATCCAGAAAAAAGCGGGAGAATAGGCCGCGGAAAAGGGGCGGAGCTATCTCCCTCAGACACACTGGCGCCATTTTCTCTTCACAGTGCAACTGGAAGAAAGCTCCCCAGGCTCTCCCCTGTAGTTTTCAGGCTCAAAGGGTTAAAAAGAGAGGGGGGGCACTAAATTTAGGCGCAATATTGTATATACAAGCAGCTATGGGGGAAAATTCACTCAGTTATAGTGTTAATCCCCACATTATATAGCGCTCTGGTGTGTGCTGGCATACTCTCTCTCTGTCTCCCCAAAGGGCTTTGTGGGGTCCTGTCCTCAGTCAGAGCATTCCCTGTGTGTGTGCGGTGTGTCGGTACAGCTGTGTCGACATGTTTGAGGAGGAGGCTTATATAGTGACGGAGCAGATGCCGATAAATGTGATGTCGCCCCCTGTGGGGCCGACACCAGAGTGGATGGTTAGGTGAAAGTATTAACCGACAGTGTCAACTCCTTACATAAAAGGGTGGATGACGTAACAGCTGTGGGACAGCCGGCTTCTCAGCCCGCGCCTGCCCAGGCGTCTCAAAGGCCATCAGGGGCTCAAAAACGCCCGCTCATTCAGATGGCAGACACAGATGTCGACATGGAGTCTGACTCCAGTGTCGACAAGGTTGAGACATATACACAATCCACTAGGAACATCCGTGACTTGATCCCGGCAATAAAAAATGTGTTACACATTTCTGACATTAACCTCTAAAAATGGGTTTTTATGTTTGGGGAGAAAAAGCAGGCAGTGTTTTGTTCCCCCATCAGTTGAATGAATGAAGTGTGTGAGAAGCGTGGGTTCCCCCTGATAAGAAACTGGTAATTTCTAAAAAGTTACTGATGGCGTACCTTTTCCCGCCAGAGGATAAGTTACGCTGGGAGATATCCCCTAGGGTGGATAAGGCGCTCACACGGTTGTCAAAATAGGTGGCACTGCCGTTTTAGGAACGGCCACTTTGAAGGTACCTGTTGATAAAAAGCAGGAGGCTATCCTGAAGTCTGTTTTTACACACTCAGGTACTAGACTGAAACCTGCAGAGCGTGCTGCTGCAGCGTGGTCGGTGACCCTGTCAAACATACTAGTTTGCTAACATGAGAACATATTAAAGACGTCGTCTTATATATGAGGGATGCACAGAGGTATATTTTGCCGGCTGGCATCCAAAATGAATGTAATGTCCATTCTGTCAGGAGGGTATTAGAGACCTGTCACTGGACAGGTGATGCTGACTTTAAAAGGCGAGATTCTGCCTTATAAGGGTGAGGAATTATTTGGGGATGGTCTCTGGGACCTCGTATCCGCAGCAACAGCTGGGAAGAAATATTTTTACCTCAGTTTTCCTCACAGACTAAGAAAGCACTGTATTATCAGGTACAGTCCTTTCGGCTTCAGAAAAGCAAGCGGGTCAAAGGCGCTTCCTTTCTGTACAGAGACAAGGGAAGAGGGAAAAAGCTGCACCAGTCAGCCTGTTCCCAGAATCATAATTCTTCTCTCGCTTCCTCTGAGTCCACAGCATGACGCGGGGGCTCCACAGGTGTAGCCAGGTACGGTGGGGGGCCGTCTCAAAAATTTCAGCGATCAGTGGGCTCGCTCACAGGTGGATCCCTTTTTTCATTCAAGTAGTATTTCAAGGGTACAAGCTGGAATTCGAGATGTCTTCCCCCCGCCGTTTCCTCAAATATGCCTTGCCGACAACTCCCTCAGGCAGGGAGGCTGTGCTAGAGGCAATTTATAAGCTGTATTCCCATCAGGTAATACTTAAGGTGCCCCTACTTCAACAAGGACGGGGTTACTTTTCCACACGGTTTGGGGTACCGAAACCGCATGGTTCGGTGTGACCCTTTTTTATATTTAAAATCCTTGAACACATACATAAAAAAATTCAAGTTCAAGATGGAATCGCTCAGGGCGGTTATTGCAAGCCTGGACGAGGGGGATTACATGGTATCCCGGGACATCAAGGATGCTTACCTGCATGTCCCCATTTACTATCCTCGCCAGGAGTACCTCAGATTTGTGGTACAGGATTACCATTACCAAGTCCAGACTCTGCCGTTTGGACTGTACATGGCACCGAGGGTGTTACCAAGGTAATGGCCGGAATGATGATACTCCTTCGAAAAAGGGGAGTTTTTAATGATCCCGTACTGGGACAATCTCCTTATAAGGGCGAGGTCCAAGGAGCAGTTGCTAGTCGGGGTAGCACTATTTTGGAAAGTGCTACAACAGCACGGTTGGATTCTAAACAGTCCAAAGACACAGCTGTTTCCTACGACACGTCTACTGTTCCTGGGGATGGTTCTGGACACAGACCAGAAATAAGTGTTTCTCCCGGAGGAGAAAGCCAAGGAGCTGTCATCTCTAGTCAGAGACCTCCTGAAGCCAAAACAGTTATTGGTGCATCATTGCACGCGAGTCCTGGGAAAAATGATAGCTTCCTACGAAGCAATCCCATTCGGCAGGTTCCATGCAAGAACTTTTCAGGGGAACCTGTTAGACAAGTGGTCCGGATCACATCTTCAGATGCATCGGCTGATAACCCTGTCTCCAAGGACCAGGGTATCTCTACTGTAGTGGCTGCAGAGTGCCCATCTTCAAGAGGGCCGCAGGTTCGACATACAGGACTAGGTCCTAGTGACCATGGATGCCAGCCTTTGAGGCTGGGGGGCAGTCACACAGGGAAGAAGCTTCCAGGGACTTTGGTCAAGTCAGGTGACTTCCCTACATAAATATTCTGGAACTGAGGGCCATTTACAGTGCCCTGAGTCAGGCAAGGCCTCTGCTTCAAAAGGCCGGTCCTGATCCAATCAGACAACATCACGTCAGTCGCCCATGTAAACCAACAGGGCGGCACAAGAAGCAGGATGGCGATGGCAGAAGCCACAAGGATTCTCCGATGGGCGGAAAATCATGTGTTAGCACTGTCAGCAGTGTTCATTCCCGGAGTGGACAACTGGGAAGCAGATCTTCTCAGCAGACACGACTTCCACCCGAGAGAGTGGGACTTCATCCAGAAGTCTTCCTAAGGATTGTACACCATTGGGAAAGGCCACAGGTGGACATGAAGGCGTCCCGCCTCAACAAAAAGCTATAAAAGATATTGCGCCAGGTCAAGGGACCTTCAGGCGATAGCTGTGGACGCTCTGGTAACACCGTGGGTGTACCAGTCTGTTTATGTGTTCCCCCCTCTGCCTCTCATACCAAAGGTACTGAGAATAATAAGAAGGCGAGGAGTAAGAACGATACTCGTGGTTCCGGATTGGCCAAGAAGAGCCTGGTACCCAGAACTTCAAGAATTTATATCAGAGGACCCATGGCCTCTGTCGCTCAGACAGGACCTGCTGCAGCAGGGGCCCTGTCTGTTCCAAGACTTACCGCAGGTACGTTTTGATGGCATGGCGGTTGAACGCCGGATCCTAAAGGAAAAGGGCATTCCGGAGGAAGTCATTCCTACGCTGATTCAAGCCAGGAAAGATGTAACTGCAAAACATTATCACCGCATATGGCGGAAATATGTTGCTTGGTGTGAGGCCACAAAAGGCCCCAACAGAGGAATTTCAACTAGGTCGATTTCTGCATTTCCTACAAGCAGGAGTGTCTATGGGCCTAAAATTAGGCTCCATTAAGATACAGATCTCGGCTCTGTCGATTTTCTTCCAGAAAGAATTAACTTCAGTACCTGAAGTTCAGACATTGTAAAAGGAGTGCTGCATATTCAGCCCCCGGTTGTGCCTCCAGTGGCACCTTGGGATCTCAACGTGGTGTTGAGTTTCTTAAAATCACATTGGTTTGAACCACTAAAAATATTGACCTTGGCTTCGGCCAGGCGTGTATCAGAATTGGCGGCTTTGTCATATAAAAGTCCTTATCTGTTTTTCCATATGGAGAGGGCAGAATTGAGGACTCGTCCCCAGTTTCTCCCTAAGGTGGTATCAGTTTTTCACTTGAACCAACCTATTGTGGTGCCTGCGGCTACTAGGGACTTGGAGGATTCCAAGTTACTGGACGTAGTCAGGGCCTTGAAAAATTATGTTTCCAGGACGGCTAGAGTCAAGAAAATTGACTCGCTATTTATCCTGTATGCACCCAACAGGCTGGGTGCTCCTGCTTCTAAGCAGACTATCGCTCGCTGGATCTGTGACACGATTCAGCAGGCGCATTCTGCGGCTGGACTGCCGCATCCTAAATCAGTGAAAGCCCATTCCACAGGGAAGGTGGGCTCATCTTGGGCGGCTGCCCGAGAGGTCTCGGCTTTAAAACTTTGCCGAGCTGTTACTTGGTCAGGGGCAAACACGTTTGCAAAATTCTACAAATTTGATACCCTGGCTGAGGAGGACCTTGAGTTCTCTCATTCGGTGCTGCAGAGTCATCCGCACTCTCCCGCCCGTTTGGGAGCTTTGGTATAATCCCCATGGTCCTTTCGGAGTTCCCAGCATCCACTAGGACGTTAGAGAAAATAAGATTTTACTCACCGGTAAATCTATTTCTCGTAGTCCGTAGTGGATGCTGGGCGCCCATCCCAAGTGCGGATTGTCTGCAATACTTGTAAATAGTTATTGCTAACTAAAGGGTTATTGTTGAGCCATCTGTTGAGAGGCTCAGTTGTTTTCATACTGTCAAACTGGATATAGTATCACGAGTTGTACGGTGTGATTGGTGTGGCTGGTATGAGTCTTACCCGGGATTCAAAATCCTTCCTTATTATGTCAGCTCGTCCGGGCACAGTATCCTAACTGAGGCTTGGAGGAGGGTCATAGTGGGAGGAGCCAGTGCACACCAGGTAGTCCTAAATCTTTCTAGAGTGCCCAGCCTCCTTCGGAGCCCGCTATTCCCCATGGTCCTTTCGGAGTTCCCAGCATCCACTACGGACTACGAGAAATAGATTTACCGGTGAGTAAAATCTTATTTTATGTATCACCCCACTTGTAGGTGGAAACCTTGTACACACTGTCCTGTTAGTCTCTCCTTATGGCTCTTTGTTTAAATGTTTTTTTCACTCAACATAAAAAACAACTTTGTACTGTATATGGCAGTAGTACATAGAATTGTGGGACCCCATCCCATGAGCATCTGATGCCCCTTACTCTTGGTGGCTGAGTGATAGTGCACAATGCTATTGCTAACAGTGGGATGAGTTCAATTCAAAGCGTTGTGCCACATATCATCAGTAGTGTAGTAAGTACATTGCATGTTTCTTGTGACGCAGTGGGCACAATGTGCCATCCCGTTTCTTAAACTTAGATACCTTGGGTTTTATTTACATAGCGTCTGGTTGTAGATCCCAGTGCTTCTGATTAGTTTTTATGCCCAATATTTGAAAGCCACGGCTAGTAAAAGCATTTCCTTTTAATTATTGGGCATAAGACACAATCCGAAGCATCGGGTTTACAACCCATGTCTTTGTAAGTAAACCTCCTTACAACCCTCTTAATATGAAGCCATTCCACCACTGTAGGCCTAGTTTCATCCTTTTCACTCCACTCCATTGATCTTTACAGTGACTCCTACTATCCCCACCCCTCTCCCTATTCTTCCACCTTCTTGATTCTCTTTCTTCTCTTGTCCCTTTCTCCACTCAAAAGGCAACAATGTCTGTTGTTTTCAGTTTTCTTGTTATGTAACTATTTTTCCATACATAGCAGTTGCTAATAGGATAACCACCTAATAGGTTCGTGGGGGCTATCCCATTAGCCCCGTTGCCGGCGTGCTGATCCCCTGATGCTGGCACTTATCATGACCTCAGGCACCCGAAGTATAATCTGTGAAAAGCAGCCTGTGGATCCGTGATAACACATAGGTCTGGGAACACATCCCAGATCCCATGTGTTTTCAGTTTCACCCAAGAACAGGACCCTTTTCGCTTGAAAAAAAGGTCATTTTTGTACCGTCAGGCAGTTTTCTTCAGACAAAAATGCAGCGGGGTTAATAGGATACACCCCATTGTATTATGTTATCTGCCAAGGACTTGCTGCATGCTATAATGTCCTGACTCAGAGTTGTACACAAGTGCTCCAAAATTGTCCAACAATATAGTAGATCCTTGATGTGATGATTAGCTGATGTAGTCAAGTCACATGTTATCATGAAATTTTCACATGAATTCACACGTAATCCATAAATATTAACATGAAAAAAATGAATGAACATATAATGGTGTAATACTGTATATGAGCAAAGTTCCACCCACGGTGTAGTCAGGGAGAAAATGGACGTGTGAACAGTCCCTATGCAAAAGAACAGATCCTCTTCCTTTTATGTGCCACCCCAAAGTGGTGAAGGAAACTTGAATAACTTCTTACATGTATGCTTACTTGTAACTAAAAGGTGTGACGCATATAAAGATTTCTTTTGGGCCTCTCAATGCACACCGGAAGGATATGTATGGAGACTGGGATCTCTCAAGACGTATATGAAGCCAAAAAAGGGACCGTATTCTATTTTATTTTCATGCAAAAAGGTATAACCTGTGGTATCTATAATTCATGGGATTACATATACCTATTATTGATATGTTATTCAAGTTTCCTTCACCACTTTAAGGTGGCACATAAAAGGAAGAGGATCTGTTCTTTTGGATTGGGACTGTTCACACATCCATTTTCTCCCTGACTACACCGTGGGTGGAACTTTTCTCATATACAGTATTACACTATTATATGTTCATTCATTTTTTTCATGTGAATATTTCTGGATTACGTGTAAATTCATGTGAAAATTTCCGGATAACGTGTGACCTGACTACATCCGCTAATCATCACATCAAGGATCTACTATATTGCTGGACAATTTTGGAGCGCAAGTGAGACTGTACCTTTTTCTCCTACTGTATATACATTTCTAGGTTTGGTGACCTATTTGTTCTTCTGCTGCTCCACTGTGCAGCGCCACAGGCAGAATTGTTTCTTTTCCATTTCCAGAGTTGTACACAAGTTCATTATTTGGATGGATCCAGGGATTTTTCGCACTGCACATGCCTCCGCGTCTAGCATATACAAGCATGGGCAACTATAGGCGATTCATCTCATACGCATCTCAGCTGCAGCTGAATTGGTGCAACTGGGTTTTAGTGATATCCAGGCTTCAGCACAGATGGTTAAATCAAAATAACTGAGCTACTAATTAAGTCACCTGTGCTGAAGCCTGGATATCACTAAAACATGCACTGTTGGTGTGCCTTGAGGACCGTGGTTGGGAATGCCTGATGTAGATGGTGTTGCTGGCTATTCACAGGTGAGCGACACTGAGATCTGTCTGGTAGCAGGTACATTATAGGGCTGGTGGAAATGAGCGCCTATGGTAATCTCAGCTACTCTAAATATGGGCTAATATCCACATTTATGTCCGTGCACATGATGCAGCCACAATCACGGCCCGCTTATGTGCAACTCTGAGTCAGGACCCAGGTGTGTAGAAGTGAGTGTGAAATTTATAAGTGTCGCCAAGAAACATGTAATTTACACAATGCAGCTTTGGTATTTTTGTATTGTTTTTCCTTTATGTCCTGTATAGTTTTGAAGAGCATTATGATGGGGTTTAAGTCACCAGCGTAGAATGTAGGGCCTAATTCTGAGTTGATCACAGCAGCAAATATTTTAGCAGTTGGGCAAAACCTTGGGGGTAATTCCAAGTTGATCGCAGCAGGAAATTTTTTAGCAGTTGGGCAAAACCATGTGCACTGCAGGGGGGGCATATATAACATGTGCAGAGAGAGATAGATTTGGGTGTGGTGAGTTCAATCTGCAATCTAAATTGCAGTGTAAAAATAAAGCAGCAAGTATTTACCCTGCACAGAAACAAAATAACCCACCCAAATCTTACTCTCTCTACACATGTTATATCTGCCTCCTCTGCAGTGCACATGGTTTTGCCCAATTGCTATCAAAAATCCTGCTGCGATCAACTTGGAATTACCCCCCATGTGCACTGCAGGGGGGACAGATATAACATATGCAGAGAGAGTTAGATTTGGGTGGGGTGTGTTCAAACTGAAATCTAAATTGCAGTGTAAAAATAAAGCAGCCAGTATTATACCCTGCACAGAAACAAAATAGCCCACCCAAATCTAACTCTCTCTGCAAATGTTATATCTGCCCCCCCTGCAGTGCACATGGTTTTGCCCAATTGCTATAAAACTTGCTGCTGCGATCAACTCAGAATTACCCCCGTAGTGTCCGATTTACAGATCGTTTCAGTGACTATTATGGTGCTGAGAGTACAAGATGTAAGTCGCCTATACCCATTGCATACAGGCTGTTCTTATGGTGGTTGTAACATTGCAACTCTGTAAATGTTGGCAGGTTTTTGTGTTGCTCTCCTAACACTGCTGTTTTATATTACATGCAGACGTGGCAATGTTTGGTTGCCTTGGGCCTGAAGTTCCTCGATTGCTGCCAGACGGTAAGCATCCATCAGATAATGCTTGCCGAAGATCAAGCTGATTCCTCTATTATTAACTAAGGGATTGAAGTCTATCTGGGCATGGCAAGTAGCCATCAGAGCCAGTGTGTTTCTATGGTTTACTGTGTGAACATACCAAATGTATGTGCGTTTTGCACAGAAGACACTATTAATATTATTATTTTGTCCTAATCATGGCTGTATGTTTTTCTTGTACTCTGTTACATATGTACTGGTTGTTACGCTGTGCAGTTTAATTCCTTCTTTTGCATAGAAACAGTTTGGATGAATCAAAACAACCTTTTGGTGACTGTTTTCACATGACCTCAAACAGCATTATTTATCAGTCACCAATTATTTCGAATATTTTGCTCATATGAGCACCACAGCAAATCTGTAGCATTTTTTTTTTTTTAAATAATGGTTAGATCTGTTTATGCAATTGTTTGCGCACATCAAGGCTCATACTAGACCTGTTCAATCTGGTGATATATATTTATCTTCCATTTCACTTTGAAGGGGGTGTCAACCCCAAATGGTTTTTTTCTTATTGCCACACAGAAATGGCCCAGTACTGCTGCTGTTATCTATACTTAGCCGCCATCTGCTGGGCTTTAGGAATGTAGAGAATCCAACGATAAAGTACTGGAAAACTGGATAATGTAGGAGATTAAAATCTACCGTTGATGTCAGTGCTGCAATGAATGTGGCACTTGTCTGATTGGCCACCACAGACATCCAATCAGGTGCTACTTTTGCTTTCATATTTTTATGCATAGCCGTTTTTAATTTGGGATGACCATCGGTAGGTCACCATTGATGGTTAACATCAATGAGAAGAAATCATCTGCAAGGGAACCATCAATGGTTTCACTCACCGATGGTCATCCCTGCTTTACTATAATATGCCGCGGGCCAATAAGTGCATGGGGGCGAATCTTTGTGGGAGTGTTGGGGGAGGAGCTAAGCTCTGTGTCCTGACACCTTGAGGAAAAAAAGAAAAAATTTGGTGGGCCATATATCATCAATAGCAGGGAACTATACGTTTCTCCCCCATCGATGGGAAAAGTATTCTACATCGGGCATAGACCATCAATGATTTAGAATCATTGATGGTCGATTGCCATCCCTATTTTTAATCTCCTTTACCACCCAGTCTTCCAGCTGTAACTCCTGGATGATACCCAGACTTCAGTGCACTCTGGTGGAGATCGTCAGGTGACAGAAAGTGACTGTTGGATGACCCTTTTAAGGCAGCTGCTTACATTAGGGTTATGCTTAGAATTAAAAAAAGAAAAATACAAGTAAAAATCTGCAGATAGTATTTAAGAAAATTCCTTAACAATATGTACTTTTGTGTTGTTATTATTATTATTATATAACAATGTTTTAAACCTATAACAACCAATTATTGGACGTTAGCCATTTTGAAATAATGATAAACCGTAGTCATCTGAGCCTTAAATCCATTACATGACTAATAAAGTGAACAAAATGTTAGACCTTAAGTATTTTAAACAAAAATATCCACTCCCTGTATACATACATGAGCTATAAACAGTACTAACTAAATCTACCTAAATCACTGATAACCCAGCGTGCAGGGTGTAAATAGGTTTAAGGCCAATTAATCATGCTGCTAAATAAGCTGCTAAATGCAAACTGACCACCATAATTATTTGGTATCATGGAATAACATCTGTGAGGATGCACTGGGACGTAGTTTCCTTTAGCTGTGGTTCTGATGGTCCAGTGAAAGCTGACTAAATGTCTGTGTGCCTGTGTCAGCGGTGGAAGGTAATATTGCACTATTTATGTACACCTACCCAGGGCCAGAGTTGTATCATTGGTCTATTTAAGGACAGTGTGAGACACTTTCTGCAAGGTGAAGGGAGAATTCATTCAATCTGATTTTAATCACCTTTGAAAAGCACTGTGTATACATAACCGCCATGCACAAAGATAATAGCCAGATTTATTGTATTAGTGGTATTCATGTATGTGGTTCTTACAGGATAACCATGTCTAAAGAAAGAAAGAAAATAAATAAAATAAATATATAAATAAATATATGTATATGTGTGTGTATATATATATATATATATATATATATATATATATATATATATAAATTATGTTCGATTTTTGCCATTTTCAATAGTACAAGCAACAAAATAGAATTTTATGACATTCTAAAACAATAAAAAAAAAGCTATAAATGCTGCTAATGGGTTTCTGTGTTATTTAAACATATTCTGTGTAACTAATGGAGGAATTCCTAATACTGTAGTTTCAGATATAAAAAGAATTGTGTAGAAATATTGGCAACAAAAGTATATGATCGGAAGTGGCAAATGAAGGATGGGATTCCACCTGCCCCATACTTGACTTATGTAACAATGTTCTCTTTTCCTAAATGAATAGAACATATTAATGCCATGTATGAACTCTTCCTGCCCTCAACACCTCAGGCTGGGCCCTCAGTGGCTACTCAGTGATATAAATATGGGTATAAAACAGTATGTAAATAAATGGGGATCAGTGAATGTGATATCTCAGAATAAAAAACACTTAGGGTACCAAGAAGGTGATAAAAGGGAGTAAGAAATAAAAAAATAAAAAAAGTAAGAAAAAAAGTTTTGGACAGAAGTTACTCATTTGATGACCATAGTATTTTGAGGTGTATAAATCTCCCTTCATTCCTTTTGCTCCTTTGGACATTTGTGGGGTATGCACTTTGAACGTTTGTACATATATGCTGTATTTGGTAATAGTGTCCGAATTATCTTCAGACCTGGATAATCACTGGGAGCTCTTAGGCACCCCCGGATGCATTCCCCAGTATGTTACCCTTGCCACATATGCTTTGTCAAGGCATGCGTGACCAGGGTCTTGTGTCGGTGAGCTCTGTAATGTAGAAAGAGCATGCACTGCACCACCGGATCCCACTGTGCAAGGAACAAATTATGTAACTGGAGATATCTAACATGCTTGTAGCAAACAAAATGTGGTTAAGTTTGGCAATTCTTAGGTAATGCTCATTGGCACATAACGGTATTCGGTAAGGTAGAAGTCTATTGCAATCTGCAACATAAATAGACCAAATTTGATAGTTGCTTTTTAATAGTGGATTTGGGTGACTCAAGTATGGCATATATGATGTCTGAAGTACCACTATAACAAGCCTGACCTAGAACATATGCCACATAAGTGGCATCTCCCATTAACCAGGAGTTATTCTATCTAAGCTTGAAATGTCAGCTGGCTTATGTAAAAGCCACAATGAGCAATTTTAAAATTGTGATATAAATCTTCAATAACATTTTGGAATGCTTTATTATTACTGATCTTGGTTTCAGAGGAGCACAGTGGGAGGGTGACAGGCAGCCAGGGCACCTCAACGGATTTATATTTGTTTCCCCAAGAGTATGGGTGAGCTGCACTTCCCATTCCTCAATTCCTGCGCCGACAATGGGCAGGAGGGAAGAGAGGGGGTGATTTATACTAAAGAACCCAACATTGACCATGACTAACATTTTAAACATATCCTAAGTGAGAGTAGAATAGTGATCCAATTAGATACTTGAAACTCCCCATACAAAGAATTAGCACACAAGTATTCCCAGAGCATCCTTGTGGTATATGTTGCACAGCTGTTTAAACTTATTTTGTAAAAGACAGTATGTCACTATACAGTGCATCTTTTCCCATAATGCAGTTACCCAGCACCAGTCCTCCAGGACCCCTAACAGTGCATGTTTTACAGATCTCTTTAGTATAACAAGTGAAATAAAAAGCTCCACATGCAGATGTTTTAAAATGTGTCAGCCAGTGATGAATACATGTGTGTGCCAGCTAGGAGATCTGTAAAACATGCACTGCTAGGTGTTTCTGGGGACTGGAGTTGAGAAACACTGCTATAATGTGTGCTTTATTTAATTTAAATGGGAGTGTCATTATATTTAGCAGTGTCTCTATTATAGGTAGTGAATGAAATGGATACACTGGAGTGTAACTGCTGGGTGGTATCCATAATAAACTCTTCTGTAGATGGAAAATCAGGCAGCATTTGTACTTGTTGTTTAGTCCCCACACATTATTCCAAGATATAATGTGGCTGATGCAGATTTGTGTGCAAGTCTATTTGGGTAGTGTACCTATCTGAAGTCGCACTGCACAAATACAAGAAAACAGGATTCAGTCTGATTGTATCTTTTACGTTCTGCTTTAGAGACAAATCTTGGGTGTGGAGGGGCATTCTCACTTAGGCAAAGTTCAGCAAGGGTGTGCTCATGCAAATCAGGCCCATGCAGAGCAGCACATGATCACATATTATATGTAGTGTAGTGTCTTTTACGCCTAGTACAGGGGCAGCTGCAAGTGCACACTGATGATATTGATGGGTCATAGCAAAACCAGATGCATGTGCTGCCAGTGCTGAGACATATGCATGTTGTGTACACTACAGCTCCACATATGTGTAAAAATGCCAGTTTTTACCAGAAAAAAATGAAATTAGTTGACGGAGGTGTGCACAGTCTTCCAGCATGGATGGCCTTCTCGCCAGATGTACGCGTTCATCAGCCCAAGCAGGAAGCAAAGGGTCTGATATAGTGTAACTCTGTATCACGGACTCTTGTTGCTGTGCCCCATTTAATCTGCAGTGCACTCCAGCATTCAATAAGAGATGCCATGGGGACCCTGGAAGATCTCTGCCCCATGTGACACAATTATACTCCAGAACTTTTATTGTTGGTATATTAAATGAATGCAAGATTATATAAATGACTGTCCTAGGCAAAGTAGGGACCAATGTGGTAAGAATGATGTTTTAGAATATTTCCCCCTCATGCCTCAGCAATAGCCTTGCGTGCTGACGTGCCGATTTAGCACAGCCCCAGCAATAGCCTTGTGCACTGACGCGCCTATTCAGCCAACTATCTGTGCCACAGTTGCATTTATATTTTATCTGGGATAGTTTTATGTGAATTTTCCTTTCTGCAAAAGATTGTCTAAAAGAAAAACAAACAAACAAAAATCTTAAACTAAGGGTGTGTACACACGGTGAGATATTTTCTTTCGATTTTGACTATATAGTCAAAATCTCAAGAAAAGTTAGTGCAGATCGCAATTTGAAAGTCACCTTGCGATCCCGATTCGATCCCGATGCGCGGTCCTGCCAGGTCGGCATCGCAAGAAAAGATAGACTGTGCAGGCAAGTCAATCCTTGCTAGATCGGTGTACTATCTAGTTCATCTCGCATGTCAATGACATCTCACATAAGCCAAAATCGTAAGTACACATAGTCCATATCTCAAGAAAAGTTAGTCAAAATCTGTGCTATCTGGGCTCCGGGGAGTTCAAGGGAAATCGCAAGTAAGAATCGGGCATAGCAAGAATCTCACCGTGTGTACACACCCTAAGATTATTTAATCGAATGTTTACTAATGTACTGTAGATGTTTTATTTTTTATATATATATATATATATATATATATATATATATATATATATATATATATATATATATATATATATATATAATGGCACAACCAGATTGCACATTCTACCCAAAATGGCTGAAATATTTGTCTACAGACTCCACTGACCTAAATTACAATAATAGTTTCCACTGTAGACTGTGCGTGCTGCCTGTAGCTGCAGACATTCTGTGAGCTAACGTACTATTAATAAGAACATTGCCCAGCGATGGGTTACAGGCGGCCCCATGAACCTTCACCTGCAGTTTGCATTTCCTTTCATCGTTCTTGTAAAATTTGTTTGTTATAGCTTTTAATACATTCTTTAACTGTATTGTTTTATTTTTTTACTAAGCTTAATGGTAAGGTGTGGCCCTTTTGAAGGTTAGATGGCTGCCTGTGCAGCTCCTCAAGTATATCAGGTTGCCTAATTACTCACTAGGCCGGGACTGGTGAGATACCTGTAGCCCAGAATACATCAGTGATGAGCATTTTCCACACTGGCAGCAGCTATGCTTGAACCAATGGAATTTCACCTATCTGCATCCTAGCTCATATTTATGTCTACACTATGGGGGTCATTCTGAGTTGATCGCTCGCTAGCAGTTTTTAGCAGCCGTGCAAACGCATAGTCGCCGCCCACGGGGGAGTATATTTTCGCTTTGCAGGAGTGCGAACGCCTGTGCAGCAGTGCGCCTGCACACACATTTTGTGCAAAACAAGACCAGCCCTATAGTTACTTAACCTGTGCGCTGATTGCTGCGACGAGTGCCACGGTAATGACATCAGATACCCGCCCGGCCACGCCTGCGTTTTTCCAAATACTCCCAGAAAACGGTCAGTTGACACCCAGAAACGCCCTCTTCCTGTCTCCTTGCGATCGGCTGTGCGATTGGAATCGTCGCTAGAACCTGTGCAAAACCACAAAGGACTTCGTACCTGTACGACACGTGTGCGCATTATGGTACATGTGCAGATTAGCCGTTTTTTTTTCCACTGATCGCTATGCAGCGAATAACGGAAGCTAGCGATCAACTCGGAATGACCCCCTATGTCTTATGAGTAGCCACTGAATTGTATTCATTTTATTGAATTGTCTTTTCTTATGGAGTTCAAACAATGTGTAAAACAAGAGGGTATGAATCCAGTGGTTCTTACCTTGCCTACTGGACCCCAGCCTGCTTCTTACCCATCCCCTGGCGCTCTGGTCTCCGGCCGAAAGCTGCAGGAAGAAAGTGATTCTGCCTACATTGCTGTGTCACATGCATGCAAAATTCTGTGTATGTCTGTGTAGGACTACCTCAGCGTTTGTCAATATGTGTGTTGCTTTGTACACGTGTGTGGGTATGTGCATTTCTGTCTTGTTCGGATGTCTGCACTACTGTGTCAAGGCAAAAGAATATCCTTTACTAAAACCTGAAAAGCAGGTGGACTAGTAAGATCGCTGTGTGCTATTGTTACACCTCATATATGGAATGGTGAGCACTGCGTGGAGCGCGTAACTGACGCAACTGTCCTGTTTGGATGAAGAGCATGCTGTCCGTACAGAGACATAGGTCACATAATGGCTGCATCGTCCACTTTAGACCATTCTTACAATTATAATACACATAAGATACATCTGTATTCTTAAAACAGGAAAAGAAAACTCTAGAAATAAAGCAGTAATAAATAATAAAAAATACTTTAGAAATAATGTCTTGATAAATTATTTTCATTCTAGCACACGCCTCTATAGATCTACTTAATGGTACACACTGCAATAATCTCATAACAACTGGTATCAGAGATACAATGTAAATATTGAATTTTCAGTCGATTGATAGAGCAAGAACCAATTGAATTTGTTGCTGCCCTCTGACTACAGACTATTCCAAATGGACAGCATTTTTCCCATTGATTTTCTCCCTTTCTCCAGATCTTCCACTGCATCTCTCACATTTATTTCTATGGACCTTGCAGTGATTACTGTGCTAGGAGAAAACCACCAGTGTGACAGCCCTAAGTAGCCAGTGACCATGCATCAGCTGAATATTGCAGTGATTAAACTGTTATTACCTATCACATTGCTTCAATGATTGGTATATATCCGCAGGCAGTATATACTGCTCTGTATGCATACTGATCGTCAGCAGCCACCAGAGCCGTTTCATACATCGCAGGTCCACAATAACACAGTATTCAACAGCTCAGTATAATTTAAAGGAGGTGATCACATTTCATTATGGAGTGACCACACCATTGTGAAGTAATTAGTGCCCTTGCTTGGGTGTAATCCATTTGCAGTAGAAAATACCACAAAGTAAAGAAAATAATCTTACATTCACATTTCTTGTCATTGTTACATACTCATAGGAAGCATTCTAATCAAACAAACCTCTGACATAGACCGTTCCATTAGAAACCAGGGGCGTCACTAGGCTTTAGTTTATAAAGATTGGGACATTAGAGAATTTCTGCAGTGGGGTACACTGATATTCCACAAAGCGTGACATCGGGGTGTAGAGTTGGATCTTGATCCGAGGCACCAACAGGCTAAAGCTTTGACTGTTCCCAGGATGCACTGCACCGCCTCCTCTATATCCCCGCCTCCAGGCACTGGAGCTCAGTTTCTAAGTTGGTGCCTGCAGTGCAGGCAGCTAACAGGATGAATAATATACAATGGGCGCTAAGTTTATTGTACTGTCGATTAAAATAATTGCAGCTCACATAAGGAGGATCTGGAAGTCCTCCTAAATAAAGGGACACTGTACCTAAACAATAAATTCATACTTGTGAGCGCACATGTATTAAAAAAGTGGTTAATTAGACTGCTGGTTTGATAAATAAAAAATATTTTTATTAATATAAAACAGACTAAGTAAACATTTACAGAATAAAAACCATCATAGTGGAAATCGCAGAATGGATTTATGCATATATCCCCGCTGTGGCCAATTGGACTTTGTATGATTAGTATTAAGCATGCATGCCTATAGAGTTAGCTGGTCAATTAGAACAAGTCATGGTCCTTAAATACAGTCTTGATCGTTTGTAACTGTTTAATCCCTCCAGGGGAATTTTAGTAGTGATGTTAGTATTTAGGTGATTAGACAAGAACCAGAAGTTGTCCCTTAATATAAATTAATGGCACAGTCCATTTAAGTGAAACGGCTTCCTCAGATGATATTATATAATGCCAGTTTGCACTGGTTAGAAGTGTGATGCTGATAGATTTTATAATCAGTTAGTCCCCCGTCGTGACACTCATATGGGCAATGCTTACCCTCCCACTCTGCGGCGGTTCTCGTGTCTACAGCTGGGCTATATCACACTGGAGGCAAGGACTTTGTCCGGCTAAGCGGTGACACGCTCCAAGCGTGTGGTGTAGCAGGGAGCGCTCGGCCGCACGTCGCGGCTTCCGGGTTGAGCGGGGCTTCCGGCTTCCGATGAGCTCCACCTGCGTTCCACTTGACGTCGTTGTCACCTGACGCGTTTCTCCGCCTTTTGTGGGTGGCGGTTTCTTCAGAGGTTTAAAGATCTCCCTGAGGGGGATAAATAGAGACTGTGCCTTGAGATCCGCTTAGCCGGACAAAGTCCTTGCCTCCAGTGTGATATAGCCCAGCTGTAGACACGAGAACCGCCGCAGAGTGGGAGGGTAAGCATTGCCCATATGAGTGTCACGACGGGGGACTAACTGATTATAAAATCTATCAGCATCACACTTCTAACCAGTGCAAACTGGCATTATATAATATCATCTGAGGAAGCCTTTTCACTTAAATGGACTGTGCCATTAATTTATATTAAGGGACAACTTCTGGTTCTTGTCTAATCAACTAAATACTAACATCACTACTAAAATTCCCCTGGAGGGATTAAACAGTTACAAACGATCAAGACTGTATTTAAGGACCATGACTTGTTCTAATTAACCAGCTAACTCTATAGGCATGCATGCTTAATACTAATCATACAAAGTCCAATTGGCCACAGCGGGGATATATGCATAAATCCATTCTGCGATTTCCACTATGATGGTTTTTATTCTGTAAATGTTTACTTAGTCTGTTTTATATTAATAAAAATATTTTTTATTTATCAAACCAGCAGTCTAATTAACCACTTTTTTAATACATGTGCGCTCACACGTATGAATTTATTGTTTAGCTAACAGGATGGGCTGCTCTAAGCAGCCCTAAAAAGAGATTTTTTTGAGAAGAAAGAAGACTTCATCACCTCCCCCAGCGGCGCGGTATACTCCCGCGCCCTGATTGCCGGGTACTTACAGCTGATGCGCTCCGGTCTCATCATGCACACGTACCGCCGCTGCTCTCCTGGATCGCGTGGCCGCACATTTGGGAGAAGGTAAGAAGGTCCCCCAGGTGGGACCCGCTGAAATCGCGATCCTGCTGCGGTCTCTGGAGACGGACCGCGCCGCTGGAGTGGACACTGTGGCCATGCAGGGACCCCACTATATCCACCAGGGCAAGGACCACAGGTCGGATTTACTAAAATCCGTTTCACATAGGCTCCATAGTACCCGGTGGTGAAGTCCAGCAGAGGGGATAAGGTACTGACCTGTAGCCCCTCCCCCAGCCCCAGGCGCCATCAACAGCAGATGTTCCTGCCCTGGAGCTGCATCTCTCTCCCTCACTCCCTGTCAGCGTTTGGGCGCCATTACAGACCCTCCAGATATGTCTAAGAAACCTGATAAGTTCAAATGTCAGCAGGTTACTAAATTAGTCTTACCACATTCTGACCATTTAATTGAAATGCAGTACGTCAGGAATCCTGGGAGTCTCCAGGAAATACATTTTACCTGTCTAAACAGATGTTAGCTCGTTATCCTCTCTCTGCAGAGTTAAGTAAAAATTGAGAAACCCCGCTGCCAGTGGACTCACATGTAGCTCGTCTTGTGGTGTCATATACTTAGCCTGTCACTACAGTCACCTCTCTGAAGGAACCGACGGATAAGCGTGTGGAGGGCTGCTTGAAGTCTATTTACACTCTTGCAGGTGCTGTACATAGACCCACTACAGCAGCTTCTTAGGCTGCAAAAGGTATCGAAGCCTTGGTTCAAGCAGTTGAGGCAACGCTACCTCTGAATTTTTCTGATAATGCCAGACAGTGTCTATCATATATTACCACAGCCTCTCATTACATTCAAGAGGCGGCCTCTGATGCTGGTGTTCTGGCGGCCAAAGCGTCTACTACGTCCATCCTGGCTCGCCGGATTCTGTAGTTGCAGTCCTGGTCGGTGGACCTGGACTCTAAGAAGACCTTGGAGGTACTCCCTTTTAAGGGATACATACTATTTGGGGAAGATCTGAACAAGATTGTTACTGACTTAGCGTCTGCTAAGTCTGCATGTCTTCCAAGTAGTAATCCTTCGGCTCCGAAGGTTAAGAGTACCACTTTTCATTCCTTTCAACCTCCAAGTAAAACAAAGGGGCAGGCGTACCAAAAACAGGCTCGCACTTCCAAAACCTCTAAGCCCAAACCTAAACGTTCTTGGGCCGCTCGTCAGCCTGCTTCCAAGTCAGACAAGCCTGCTGCATGACGTGGGCGGGCCTCCTCCTGGGGAACCCCAGGGTGGGAGGCCGGCTTCTGCGGTTCGCCCAGGTATGGTTACAGACCACTTCAGACGCCTGGGTGAGGGAAGTCGTCACAGATACGCCATCTCTGTCATGACACGTCCACCTCACCAGTTTTCAATTATCTCTTCGGATCCGTTAAAGGCAAAAACTCTACATTTGGTGGTGCAATCCCTCCTGGACACAGGAGTGATTGTGCCGGTGCCTCTGTCTCAGAAAGGCAGGGGGTACTATTCAACGCTGTTCCTAGTTCCGAAGCCGAATGGCTCCATCGGCCCATTCTCAACCTCAAGTCTTTGAACAAATTTGTGAAGGTATCCAAATTCCGTATGGAAACTCTTTTCTCTCTATTGTTCTGGCTTTGGAGCCCAAGGATAATATGGTATCCCTGGACATACAGGATGATTACCTACACATACCTATTGCATCAGCGGTATCTGCGGTTTGCTATTGTCAGCCTACATTATCAATTCCAAGCCTTGCCTTTTGGACTGACCACAGCTCCTCGGATCTTCACCAAGGTCATGACGGCCATTCCCCGTCGTCAAGGCATCAGGATCCCGCTGTATCTGGACGACTTGCTGATCCTGGCGAAATCCCCGGAGGTTCTCATCTGTCATCTGGAACTGACGGCCCAATTCTTACAGGCCTACGGGTGGCTCTTCAATTGGAAGAAGTCCTCACTGGTCCCTGCTCAGAGCATGGCACACCTCAGAGCATTTGCTGGACACACACATTCAACGTTTGTTTTTGTCTCCAGAGAAGGTCCTGAGACTTCAGGACAGGATAAGATGCTTCCTCTCTCGCTCACGTGTGTTGATACACTCGGTGATGCAAGTACTAGGCCTCATGGTGTCAGCTTTTGACATGGTAGAGTATGCTCAATTTCATTCTCGCCCTCTGCAGAGGTTAATCCTTTCCAAGTGGGACGGCCTGCCTCACCGGATCAGGTCTCACATGAATTCCTTGACTCCGGAAGTTCGTCTGTCTCTGAGCTGGTGGCTCCAGGACCAACAATTGAGCAGGGGACGTCCCTTCTGGATCTTCAACTGGGTCCTCCTAACGACGGATGCCAGTCTGCGGGGTTGGGGCGCAGTGTTGGAGCGCAGTGTTGGAGCGCAGTGTTGGAGCAACACACTCTTCAGGGTCGGTAAACCAAGAAGGAATCTCTCCTGATAAATATTTTGGAGCTGCGGACAGTGTTCAATGCTCTGAAACCGGCCCTGCCTCTGGTACAGAACAGGCCTGTTCAAGTACAGTCTGGCAATGCCACCACGGTGTCGTACATAAATCATCAAGGCGGCACTCGAAGCCGCATGGCAATGATGGAAGTGTCAAAGATTCTTCTATGGGCGGAACGCCGTCTGCCAGCTATATCGGCAGTGTTCATTCCGGGGGACTTCCTCAGTCGTCAGGACATACACGCCAGAGAGTGGAGTCTTCATCCGGAAGTATTTCAACTCCTACTGGACAAGTGGGGCCTACCAGATGTAGAACTGATGGCGTCTCGACACAATCACAAGGTACCGGTCTTCGGAGCAAGGACAAGGGATACTCAAGCAGCGTTCGTGGACGCACTCGCAATTCCATGGAACTTTAGGCTGCTGTACATGTTCCCTCCAGTGTCACTCCTGCCCAGGGTAAGGAAGTTTAAGCAAGAAGGAGGAATACTACTTCTAATCGCTCCAGTGTGTCCCAGACGGCATTGGTTCTCAGACCTGCAGGGACTCTCGATAGAGCATCCTCTTCTACTTCCACAACGCCCAGACTTCCTCGTACAGGGCCCTTGTGTCTACCAGGATTTGGCTTGACTGGCTTTGACGGCGTGGCTCTTGAAGCTTCACTCCTGAGGGCCAAAGGAGTCTCTGAGGCGGTCATTCAAACTATGTTGAAAGCCCGTAAACCAGCTTCAGCTCAGATTTATGGGTTCAGTATGGTATGCCGGTGGTCGGGCTCCCGGCGACCAGCATACCGGCGCTGGCAGCCCGACCGCCGGCTTACTGACAGTGTGGCGAGCGCAAATGAGCCTCTTTACGCTATTTTATTCTCATTCCAGGGGGTCGTGGACCCCCACGAGGGAGAATGTGTCGATATGCCGGCTGTCGGGATTCCGCCGCCGGTATACTGTGCGCCGGGATCCCGTCAGTCGGCATACTGAAGACCACCCCGGATTTATTATAGGGTCTGGAATTCTTACTTCACCTGGTGTGTGGCTAAGAATTATGCATACAAGTTCAGTACTACCAAACTTTTGGCTTTTCTGCAACAGGGCCTGGACTTAGGCCTTCGTCTGGCCTCCCTCAAGGTTCGTATTTCAGCCTTGTCGGTATAGTTTCAGAGAAAAATTGCATCTCTGCCTGACGTTCATACTTTCACTCAGGGTGTTTTACGGATTCAGCCTCCCTATGTCCCTCCTGTGGCTCCTTGGGATCTGTCTGTTCTGAATGCCCTACAAGTGTTTCCATTTGAACCTCTTGAGTCTGTGGACCTTAAATGGTTTACGCTTAAGGTCTTGTTTTTGCTGGCTATTGCCTCTGCTCATAGGGTGTTGGACTTAGGTGCCTTGTCCTGTAAGTCACCCTTTCTGATTTTTCACCATGACCGTGCGGTTCTTAGAACTCGCCCTGGTTATCTACCAAAGGTGGTGTCGTCTTTCCACCTTAACCAAGAGATTGTGGTTCCGGCCTTTATCTCTCCTGGTTTGTCCTCCAAAGAATGGTCTTTGGATGTAGTACGGGCTCTCCATATATATGTGAAGAGAACCGCCTCTCTTAGGAGATCTGATTCGCTCTTTATCCGTTTTGATTTTCACAAACGTGGCTGGCCTGCGAATAAGCAAACTTTTGGTCAGATGGATTAGAATGGTGATTGCACAAGCTTCTGCGCAGGCTAGAATTCCAGCTCCTGCTGCTATTAAGGCCTATTCTACTTGGTCTGTTGGACCTACTTGGGCGGCCCACCATGGCGCGTCCCTAGAACAATTGTGCAAGGCGGCTACGAGGTCCTCTGTGAACACGTTCATCAGGTTCTATGCCTTTGATACTTCCGCCCCCCAGGATGCCTTCTTTCGACGCCGGCTTCTTGTGCCCGTTACAGTGCGTCCACTCCCATGAGAAACTGCTTTAGGACATCCCCGATGTTATTCCCTGTGGAATACCAGTGTACCCCGCTGCAGAAAAGGAGATTTATGGTAAGACTTACCATTGCTAAATCTCTTTCGGTGAGGTACACTGGATTCCACAGGGTGCCCACCCTGACGCACTTAGCGTCTTTTGGTTTGTATGGCATTAGCCGCTGGCACCTTCTCCTGTTATGAGAATGTGGTACTCTGTGGCTTAACTACCATTGTCTCTCTTTTACCTGCTACTGCATTGGACTGGTTAACTAAACTGAGCTCCAGTGCCTGGGGGTGGGGACATAGAGGAGGCGGTGCAGTGCATCCTGGGAACAGTCAAAGCTTTAGTCTGTTGGTGCCTCGGATCAAGATCTAACTCTACACCCTGATGTTATTCCCCGTGGAATCCAGTGTACCTCGCAGAAAGAGACTTAATGAGGGTAAGTCTTACCATAAATCTGCTTTTAGGAGCTAGAAACCAGGGCCAGCCAGTACCTACCACCAATCATGTCTAGAAAGTTTAATAGCCATTAGCAAGTACTGGGTGCTATTGTCACAATGTTACTATGTATGTATGTATGTATGTATGTATGTATGTATGTATGTATGTATGTATGTATGTATGTATGTATGTATGTATGTATGTATGTAGTTGCTGAACTGAAGTGCAGGGAATATTAGGAGCTTCCTTGTAATTGCTTTACCACCACCCAGTTCCCACCCCATAGCAGTCTGTTTCACAGAAAGACAGATACAGACAAGTTTTATAGGATGCTTATATGTAAGCATGCGTAAAGGTGCATCTGCGCATGTACTGTATGCAAAAAGTTGTCGTTTGTCATGTGATTCAGAATCGGCCCCACTGCATCTTGGTACACAGGAAAGAAACCGGTCATTTGAAAACGTTCCTATGTAGAGCAAAAACATTCAGATAGTTTGTGAAGGGAGCAGATAGATACGACACTCAGCAAGCGGCTCAATAATTCCCCATGCTAAAAGTAAGTAAATGGGAAAGGAACAGTACTATGGGACACTACGTACCCACTGAAAATATATATTTATGTACACATACACGTACTACCTCTTTGCCAATAGCAGGCTTGTTTTACTGGGTTCAATATGGATTACCGGTGGGTGGGATGCCCGCTGTCAAAATCCTGACAGTGGCATCCTGCCTGCCAGAATCCTGGCAGCGGGGCGAGCACTAAGAGTCCTCTTATGGACGTGGTGGCTTGCTGTGCTCGCCACAGAATCTATTCCCACTCTATGGGTGTTGTGGACACCCACGAGTGGAAATAGCCCTGTTACATGGGGATTCCGGCTGGCGGCATTCCGGCATCGGCATCCTCAGCACCGGTAAATTAAACGCATCCTGTTTTACTTTTTAAAAGATTGTTAGAAGTGTAGATGCCGGTTCAAGTAGCACATCTGAAAATCAATACAAATATCAGTCTATATAACAAATTCAGCTAGCAGGCACTGCAGTAAAATGTACAACTTTATACACGTGATCTTATATACATGCTTCACAAATGCAGAAGTAGGACCCAGGAAAAGCAAGACCTTTCATTCATATTAGTGGTCACATGTTCAGCTGCAGGTTGCATAATGTTAACACTAGAAGTACACCCCAAATGAAAATTGTTGGCTACAGTTATTAACACACCATTATTGGGATAAATAAACTATAATAAAACTGTGCCTCAAACTCGCTGTGTCATCAATTCTTTAGACCAGGCCTGGCCATACAGTATTACTTATAGGTAATGCTAGAACTGTGACAGGGCATGTTGTGTTATGTAGTTTCAAAACAGCTGGAGAGCCACAGGTTGGCCAGGCCTGCCTTAGACATTAAAGGGCTGATTCTGTGATCGAACAAAGCAAAAAAACAGCTAGTAAGGCTGGGGCCACACATAGCGGCCAAGCGGATCCCGCAGAACGGGACCCGCTTGGCCTTGGAGGGGGGATTTGTGTGCACATGATCAGGATCCGGCCAGTGACACACGGGATTTCAATGGAACACAGGCCCTCATTCCAAGTTGATCGCATGGTAGCAGTTTTTCTCTGACGTCCCAAGTGGATGCTGGGACTCCGTAAGGACCATGGGGAATAGCGGCCCCGCAGGAGTCTGGGCACAACTAAAAGAACGCTTTAGACTACTGGTGTGCACTGGCTCCTCCCACTATGACCCTCCTCCAGACTTCAGTTAGAATCTTGTGCCCGGCTGAGCTGGATGCACACTAGGGGCTCTCCTGAGCTCCTAGAAAAAAAGTATATTTTAGGTTTTTTATTTTACAGTGAGATCTGCTGGCAACAGACTCACTGCAGCGAGGGACTAAGGGGAGAAGAAGCGAACCTACCTAACTGGTGGTAGCTTGGGCTTCTTAGGCTACTGGACACCATTAGCTCCAGAGGGATCGACCACAGGACCCGACCTCGCTGTTCGGTCCCGGAGCCGCGCCGCCGGCCCCCTTACAGAGCCAGAAGCAAGAAGTGTTCCTGAAAATCGGCGGCAGAAGACTTCTGTCTTCAACAAGGTAGCGCACAGCACTGCAGCTGTGCGCCATTGCGCCTCATGCACACCTCACACTCCGGTCACTGATGGGTGCAGGGCGCTGGGGGGGGGGGGGTGCCCTGAGGGCAATATAAGACACCTTGGCTGGCAAATCTACACCATATATAGTCAGGAAGGCTATATAGGTGTAAAAATACCCCTGCCAGAATTCCAGAAAAAGCGGGAGAAGTCCGCCGGAAAAGGGGCGGGGCCATCTCCCTCAGCACACTGGCGCCATTTTTCCCTCACAGCTCCGCTGGAAGGACGCTCCCTGGCTCTCCCCTGCAGTGTCAAGCTACATAAGGGTAAAAAAGAGAGGGGGGGCACTAAATTTAGGCGCAGTATATATAATATAAGCAGCTATAAGGGAAAAACACTCATTTATAGTGGGATCCCTGTGTTATATAGCGCTCTGGTATGTGCTGGCATACTCTCTCTCTGTCTCCCCAAAGGGCTTTGTGGGGTCCTGTCCTCTGTCAGAGCATTCCCTGTGTGTATGCGGTGTGTCGGTACGGCTGTGTCGACATGTTTGATGAGGAGGCTTATGTGGAGGCGGAACAGATGCCGATAAATGTGATGTCACCCCCTGCGGGGTCGACACCTGAGTGGATGGTGCTGTGGAAGGAATTACGCGACCGTGTTGACTCCTTGCATAAAAGGTTTGACGACATACCAAATGTGGGACAGCCGGCTTCTCAGCCTGTGCCTGCCCAGGCGTCTCAAAAGCCATCAGGGGCTCTAAAACGCCCGCTACCTCAGATGGCAGACACAGATATCGACACGGATACTGACTCCAGTGTCGACGACGATGAGACTAATGTAACTTCCAATAGGGCCACACGTTACATGATTGAGGCAATGAAAAATGTGTTACATATTTCTGATGTTACCCCGGGTACCACAAAAAAGGGTATTATGTTTGGAGAGAAAAACTACCAGTGGTTTTTCCTCCATCTGAGGAATTAAATGAAGTGTGTGAAGAAGCGTGGGCTTCCCCTGATAAGAAACTGGTAATTTCTAAGAGGTTACTAATGGCGTACCCTTTCCCGCCAGAGGATAGGTCACGTTGGGAAACATCCCCTAGGGTGGATAAAGCGCTCACACGCTTGTCAAAGAAGGTGGCACTACCGTCTCCGGATACGGCCGCCCTGAAGGAATCTGCTGATAGAAAGCAGGAGGCTATCCTGAAGTCTATATATACACACACAGGTGTTATACTGAGACCTGCTATTGCTTCAGCATGGATGTGCAGTGCTGCAGCTGCGTGGTCAGATTCCCTGTCGGAAAATATTGATACCCTAGACAGGGACACTATATTGCTAACCGAAGAGCATATTAAAGATGCACTCTTCTACATGAGGGATGCACAGAGGGATATTTGCCGGCTGGCATCTAAAATAAGTGCAATGTCCATTTCTGCCAGGAGAGGGTTATGGACTTGGCAGTGGACAGGAGATGCAGATTCTAAAAGGCACATGGAAGTTTTGCCTTATAAGGGTGAGGAGTTGTTCGGGGATGGTCTCTCGGACCTCGTTTCCACAGCAACGGCTGGGAAGTCTACATTTTTACCCCATGTTCCCTCACAGCCAAAGAAAGCACCGTATTATCAGGTACAGTCCTTTCGGCTCGATAAGGGCAAGCGGGTTAGGGGCGCGTCCTTTCTGCCCAGAGGCAGAGGTAGAGGGAAAAAGCTGCAGCATACAGCCAGTTCCCAGGAGCAAAAGTCCTCCACCGCTTCCTCTAAGTCCACAGCATGACGCTGGGGCTCCACTGGCGGAGCCAGGTACGGTGGGGGCCCGTCTCAAAAATGTCAGCAATCAGTGGGCTCGCTCACGGGTGGATCCCTGGATCTTTCAAGTAGTATCTCAGGGGTACAAGCTGGAATTCGAGACGTGTCCCCCCCCCCCCCCCCCCCCCGCCGTTTCCTCAAATCTGCCTTACCAACAACTCCCTCAGACAGGGAGGCAGTGTTACAGGCAATTCACAAGCTGTATTCACAACAGGTGATAGTAAAGGTGCCCCTACTTCAACAAGGACGGGGTTACTATTCCACAATGTTTGTGGTACCGAAACCGGACGGTTCGGTGAGACCCATTTTAAATTTGAAATCCTTGAACACGTATATAAAAAAATTCTAGTTCAAGATGGAATCGCTCAGGGCGGTTATTGCAAGCTTGGACGAGGGGGATTACATGGTATCACTGGACATCAAGGATGCTTACCTGCATGTCCCCATTTACCATCCTCACCAGGAGTACCTCAGATTTGTGGTACAGGATTGTCATTACCAATTCCAGACGTTGCCGTTCGGTCTATCCACGTCTCCGAGGGTCTTTACCAAGGTAATGGCCGAAATGATGATACTCCTTCGAAAGAAGGGAGTTTTAATTATCCCGTACTTGGACGATCTCCTGATAAAGGCGAGGTCCAGGGAGCAGTTGTTGGTCGGGGTAGCACTATCTCGGGAGGTGCTACAACAGCACGGCTGGATTCTAAATATTCCAAAGTCACAGCTGGTCCCTACGACACGTCTACTGTTCCTGGGGATGGTTCTGGACACAGAACAGAAAAAAGTTTTTCTCCCGGAGGAGAAGGCCAAGGAGCTGTCATCTCTAGTCAGAGGCCTCCTAAAACCAAAACAGGTGTCGGTGCATCAGTGCACGCGGATCCTGGGAAAGATGGTAGCTTCCTACGAAGCAATTCCATTCGGCAGGTTCCATGCAAGAACCTTTCAGTGGGACCTGTTGGACAAGTGGTCCGGATCGCATCTTCAGATGCATCGGCTGATAACCCTGTCTCCAAGGACCAGGGTGTCTCTGCTGTGGTGGCTGCAGAGTGCTCATCTTCAAGAGGGCCGCAGATTCGGCATACAGGACTGGGTCCTGGTGACCACTGATGCCAGCCTTCGAGGCTGGGGGGCAGTCACACAGGGAAGAAACTTCCAAGGACTATGGTTAAGTCAGGAGACTTCCCTGCACATAAATATTCTGGAACTGAAGGCCATTTACAATGCCCTAAGTCAGGCAAAACCCCTGCTTCAAAACCAGCCGGTACTGATCCAGTCAGACAACATCACGGCGGTCGCCCATGTAAACCGACAGGGCGGCACGAGAAGCAGGACGGCGATGGCAGAAGCCACAAGGATTCTCCGATGGGCGGAAAATCACGTGTTAGCACTGTCAGCAGTGTTCATTCCGGGAGTGGACAACTGGGAAGCAGACTTCCTCAGCAGACACGACCTCCACCCGGGAGAGTGGGGACTTCATCCAGAAGTCTTCCAACTGATTGTAAACCGTTGGGAAAGGCCACAGGTGGACATGATGGCGTCCCGCCTAAACAAAAAGCTAGAAAAGTATTGCGCCAGGTCAAGAGACCCGCAGGCGATAGCTGTGGACGCTCTAGTGACACCGTGGGTGTACCGGTCGGTTTATGTGTTCCCTCCTCTTCCTCTCATACCAAAGGTACTGAGGATAATAAGGAGAAGAGGAGTAAGAACTATACTCATTGTTCCGGATTGGCCAAGAAGAGCTTGGTACCTGGAACTTCAAGAAATGATCTCAGAGGAACCATGGCCTCTGCCGCTCAGACAGGACCTGCTGCAGCAGGGGCCCTGTCTGTTCCAAGACTTACCGCGGCTGAAGGAAAAGGGCATTCCGGAGGAAGTCATTCCTACGCTGATTAAAGCTAGGAAAGAAGTAACTGCAAACCATTATCACCGCATATGGCGAAAATATGTTGCGTGGTGTGAGGCCAAGAAGGCCCCAACGGAAGAATTTCAGCTGGGCCGTTTCCTGCACTTTCTACAGTCGGGGGTGACTATGGGCCTAAAATTGGGTTCCATTAAGGTCCAGATTTCGTCTCTATCGATTTTCTTCCAGAGAGAACTGGCTTCACTACCTGAAGTTCAAACTTTTGTTAAGGGAGTGCTGCATATTCAGCCCCCTTTTGTGCCTCCAGTGGCACCTTGGGATCTCAACGTGGTGTTGGATTTCCTAAAGTCACATTGGTTTGAGCCACTTAAAACCGTGGAATTGAAATATCTCACGTGGAAAGTGGTCATGTTGTTGGCCTTGGCTTCGGCCAGGCGTGTATCAGAATTGGCGGCTTTGTCATGTAAAAGCCCTTATCTGATTTTCCATATGGATAGGGCAGAATTGAGGACTCGTCCCCAATTTCTCCCTAAGGTGGTGTCAGCCTTTCATCTGAACCAACCTATCGTGGTGCCTGCGGCTACTAAAGACTTGGAGGCTTCCAAGTCGTTGGATGTAGTCAGGGCCCTGAAAATTTATGTTTCCAGGACAGCTGGAGTCAGAAAGACTGACTCGCTATTTATCCTGTATGCGCCCAACAAGTTGGGTGCACCTGCTTCAAAGCAGACTATTGCTCGCTGGATCTGTAGTACGATTCAGCTTGCACATTCTGCGGCTGGACTGACGCATCCTAAATCAGTGAAAGCCCATTCCACGAGGAAGGTGGGCTCTTCTTGGGCGGCTGCCCGAGGGGTCTCTGCTCTACAACTTTGCCGAGCAGCTACTTGGTCGGGGTCAAACACATTTGCTAAATTCTACAAGTTTGACACCCTGGCTGAGGAGGACCTAGAGTTTGCCCATTCGGTGCTGCAGAGTCATCCGCGCTCTCCCGCCCGTTTGGGAGCTTTGGTATAATCCCCATGGTCCTTACGGAGTCCCAGCATCCACTTAGGACGTCAGAGAAAATAAGAATTTACTCACCGGTAATTCTATTTCTCGTAATCTGTAGTGGATGCTGGGCGCCCATCCCAAGTGCGGATTGTCTGCAATACTTGTATATAGTTATTGTTTAACTAAAGGGTTATTGTTGAGCCATCTGTTGAGAGGCTCAGTTGTTATCATACTGTTAACTGGGTATTGTATCACGAGTTATACGGTGTGATTGGTGTGGCTGGTATGAGTCTTACCCGGGATTCAAAATCCTTCCTTATTGTGTCAGCTCTTCCGGGCACAGTATCCTAACTGAAGTCTGGAGGAGGGTCATAGTGGGAGGAGCCAGTGCACACCAGTAGTCTAAAGCTTTCTTTTAGTTGTGCCCAGTCTCCTGAAGAGCCGCTATTCCCCATGGTCCTTACGGAGTCCCAGCATCCACTACGGACTATGAGAAATAGAATTACCGGTGAGTAAATTCTTATTTTTGCAGCCGTGCGATCAGATAGTCGCCGCCTATGGGGGAGTGTATTTTAGCTTAGCAAGTGTGCGATCGCTTGTGCAGGGGAGCTGTGCAAAAAGTTTTTGTGCAGTTTCTGAGTAGCTCTGAACTTAATCAGCCACTGCGATCACTTCAGCCTGTCAGGTCCCGGAATTGACGTCAGACACCCACCCTGGACACGCCTGCGTTTTCTACGGCACTCCCAGAAAACGGTCATTTGCCACCTAGAAACGCCTTCTTGCTGTCAATCACCCTGCGATCGCGTTCTTCATAAGATCCCATGCTGCCAGGCAGTGACATGCTTGCGCATTGCGGTCGCGGCGCAAGCGCAGTTCAGACCCGATCGCACCGCTGCAAACAACTGCAGTGTGCGATCGGGTCAGAATGGCCCCCACAGTGCGGTGGTGTCGCACTGTGTGAATGCATACATTGAAATGTATGTGTTCTCATTGAAATCCTGTCATCCGGCCCGACCGCAGCAGTGTGGTCGCCTGCATAGGTGCCCATGTGCAGTCTCCTTGCGGCCAAGTGGGTCTCTGTGAATGGACCCGCTTGGCCGCTATGCGTGTCCCTACATTAACTTTGTCTCTGGAGCAAATACATTCATTTTTCATGCAGGGTAAATACTGGCTGAACAAATGATAGGCAGCTTTATTTTTACTCTGCAATTTAGATTTCAATTTGGACAGACCTCTCACATCTAAATCTCTGCACATTTTTGTTTTTAAATCTTTTTATTGAAGTGTGACCTAATGATACAATTGTAATAGAAAATACATATAACAGATTAGACATGAATAGAAATACTGCAAATAAAGTCCTTTCACATCGCATTAGCGGGTCACAACCGGGACTTGTGCATGGCTCCTTCCCGGGTGCGACCTGCTTGAAACCTTTCAGACTTGCGGCACCAAACCTGCATATTGCTGTGCTGGTGACGTATGCGGAGGCGGCACCTGGAGATCAGATCATCTCCAGGTGCCACCTCTCCCTATAGTGTGAATGGGTCCTGGGTCGCATCAACCTGGGAATAACCCTGCTGTATTCAGTCGAGCCGGGAAATTGAAACCTACCCCTTTCACACGGTCACACCGCACCTCGATCTGGTTAGATACGGCAATATAGCTGGTTCTTTTGGAGATGTTAAAGGGGTATAAGTGATGTGTATACAATAAATAGAGAAAGCAAGGTGCATCCATATGAGACAGATAAAGGCAATACATGAAGCAAGTCGTAATTAAAAAGAAAGAAAAGTACAATAGAGTAATGCCCCCTACACATTTGCCGAGGTGCCCGACGGCTGATATGGCCTACAGACGACCCGACGGAGGGGGGAGTGAAGTTTCTTCACTCCCTGATGTCACCCGGCCCCATAGCCCTGTATGCTAATATGGACGATATTGGCTTACAGATATAAACAAGCCGGCACCAGTGATGAATAACCGCGGGCCGCGCATCATTCATCGTTGGTGCCTACACACTGAAAGATATGAACAATTTCATGACTGAACGTGATTGTTCATATTGGCCGCACACATCGGCCAGTGTGTAACCAGAACTGCAGTGTTGACAATAAAGTACCAAAATGTCCAATACAAACAAACAGTACCATCTCTGGAGAGAATAGTAGAGAGGACCAGGCATATTAAGAACAAGCAGTGAAAAGAAAAATCTAACATAAATTTACTAATCTGAACTAAAGGCTAAAGAGAGATTGCAAAACATTGCAGTGGTGGGGTTACAATAGCCCAGATAGATTACTGGGAAGAAAGAAAAACAAAATGGAAACAACTGAACAGAAGGGAACATAAAACATACCAGCGAGAAAGGAAAACAAATGAATAGTAAGATTACATGGAAATTCCAATCAAAGAAACATTATTGCTGTTATTTAACCCACTGTAGCTAGAATTCTGCAAAGTGTTGTTGCCAACAAAATAATAGTTTATCCACACGAAGGGCAACTATATTACTATTAAAGTATGCTACAACTAAATAAGTAGACAGTGTGATAAGTAATGAGGATCCTATGAATATACTGTAAAATAAAAGCCAAATCTGCTTCTCACCTCTGTTATGTGCGCTGCCGGCCACTAGAGGCTGCCACATGGACCAAATGATTCCTTTGTTTGCTAGAAGCTGACACAGCTCAAAGTGAAACTAATACTGCAGGGAGATGTTACAGACTCCTAACCTGCTGCTGCTAATACTAATAATACTGATCTACCTGTTCCACACTTGCTGCTTTTGGAAAGAGGGGGCTGCGGAGAGAGAGGGGGGGTAGTAGCAGACTGGGGGTGGAGAGTGGGGCAGGGGCAGATAGGAACTGGGGGAGAAAAGAGGACAGAAGCGTTCTGGCAGATAGGCACTGCTGGGGAGAGGGGGTAGCGGCAGATAGGGCATAGAGGGTTGGGTTAGATGGGAACTGGGGAGAGAGTGGAGTGGTAGGAGCAGATAGGGACAGTGGAGAGAGAGATGCAGATTGTTTTCAATATAGTCACCTCTGTGTGACACGGACATACACTCAATATGTACAATGCACCCCCCCACACACACACCCTATACTGCTCTTATATACATTGCACCCCCATACCCCTCCATATAGTGCCCCCTATATACAGGCCACTCCCCCCTCCTTATACTGCTTCCACTATATACCTCATACTCCGCACCACCTCCTCCGTATAATGCCCACATGTACCCTTGGGCTGCTATATTGTGTGTAAATCTGGCTCTGGTACTAGCCAGTACCCCTGAGCCAGTTACCTCACCGCACATCCCTGACACACACACACACTCAGTATGACAGAGCCCCGGCTCCCAGCAACAGGACTTCCAGAAACCCGGCAGCTCCTGTGTCAGTAGCGACCGCCCTCCTAATATAATCTGGCCCTGGTGTCCATCATTTTGACAGGCTTTAACTAGTAAGGTAATATAAATGCCAACTAATTAATGGCAGCAAACCATTCCATATGTCTAACATTTAGAGTCTGGGAACTATCTTAAACAATAATCTATGGCAGGACAATTGATAATTGACCGTAGTTATGTACAAAACAGAAGTTAACCAGTATCAAAAACGTGTATTTTATGTGGGTCAACACGGGCAAACTTATGAGGGTGCACGGGACTAGGCTGGTATGGGAATTCAGTGATAGAGAGCTAGGTTGATAGTGAACCAAGGAGAAGTAGTTGTCCCATAGGGTGGTGTTTAGTATGCTGGCTGTTGGGATCCTGGGGCTCAGTATACTGGCGCCGGAATCCCGACACCCGGCATACCGACAGCCATTCTCCCTCTTGGGGATCCATGACCCCCATAGAGGGAGAATAAATAGCATAGCGCGCCATGGTGCCTGCAGCATGGCTAGCGCAGTAAGCCCGCAAGCCCAGCTTACAGGCGCTGGGACCCCGACCGCCGGCATAACATACTACACCCACATGATCTATCAAATAACTACACTGACACAAGCCAGGGAGTGTCTCCAACACCTGGTCCATCAGTGCACAGGCGGATAACACTGTCAGAGAGGAGAACTGTGAAAATAGGATGTATAGTCTAATTGGCGCTCAATTCGATGGATTGTATGCGGAAAAAAATAATAATTTGTTTGAGAATCTGGAACATGACCAAGATAGCAGATCTTATTTGCAAAGATATTGATTTTTTTGGATATATATGAATATCTTATGTGGCACAATATATAGTATGGTGTTCTCAAAATATACACACCTCACTTACAAAGTGAGATGTCTGAATGATGCACATAAAGGTTTATTTAGTAAACTTCAAAATCTGATGTAATATTCTCAATTATGCATACACCTCACTTACAAAGTGAGATGTCTGGATGACGCACATAAAGGTTTCTTTGGGGAACTTCAAAAGCTGCGTACCATTACTCACTATTTGTAATGTGGTTCTCCTCCTATCGCGGTTTCTTTAGATACATACTTGACTTCCAGGAATAAGGGAAAGGAGTATTTTTATTAATACAAAGAATAAAATTTGTAAAATTGCTAGTGGTGGGCAGGCGAGGTAAACAGCACCGATGGGAGAAATATGGAACCAATTGGAAGAACAAGAAAGGTCCGGTACCAAATTCGCCTGACCGACTGAGAATATGTAACATACCTCCCTCAGAGCTGTATTCCACCTGTCCAAACACCTCTCTTAAGTCCAACGCGTTTCGGGTCTGCAAGAAACCTCTTTCAAGGCATGAGGAGTGAAGCACAATTCTGTGCCTTAAATAGCAACAAATGTTATTAAAAACGGATGCACTTCCAGTTCCGGTGTTCTGGCCAGAAGTGCACAATGTAAGGTTCATGTAATGTAATATACATTCTGTCAGACAGGGGAACTGGTCTATCAGCTGCTACATCTAATGCATATACAGCTATTCCAATAGACTGAGATAATTGTAACTCAGCAGGAGATCCGATATTCCCTGTGAGACTAAACGTGGGCTCATTTTACTGGTAATGGAAACCTCTGAAGGAATCTTGGCCTGCTGAAAATGAAATTGCTGGTGAAGAGTAGCTCCATCTCCCAGACCGCCGACACTATCAGCAACTGTGGTTACACAATTTGCTGGTGACTCCATTTTAGTGAGAGCAGCATTTAATTTTAAATCTATTTTCTCTACCCACCTATCAATATGAGGTAAAAGGACCTGGCTGATGGCTTCTGCTAGCTCAATGACAGGTAGGGAGTAATCAGGATGCATTAACAACACATGAGAATAGTTACCTCAATAGAAGGTGATATTACATAACAATACAGACAATACACAAAAACCTTAGTGGCAAGGACTCACGCACATTTCACACCTGCCCCACCTGCAGTACAACATGGGTTTACCCAGGAGCACAGTTACTTGCTCTCCTGCTTTACTCTCAGCTTAGAATCAGCCCCTAAGTTAGCTGTTGGCATGGCCAGGAGCTCCTGTGGCACAGATCCTGTATAAGAAGAAGAAATGTACAGTAAGCTGGCAGCATGATGATGTCACAGTATGGTTCTAGTGAGCAGGCTCCTGTAGTTTACACACATTTCTGCTTCACAATATTCACAGCTGCACAGAAGATAACTTTGTGCTGACGTGTAATACAATGAATATGGAAAAAACTATACGTCAGTAACACACAGTAATATACGTCAGTAGCACACAGTAATATAAAGCTCTGTCCGCTTTGCTTAAGGTGTAAGTGAGCAGTACAGTCATTCAGGTGGACCAACTCTGCATAGAACAACAACATTCCTGTCCTAGAATACAGAATACAAGTAAGCACTGTAGTAAGTTTCCATACTGTATCTGTGGTTATGGTTAGACACGTCCTAATACAGTATCACACTACAGATACTAATACACAAATTCCTGATAGACAAATTAGCAATAATAACTAATACTAGTTCATAGTGACTGGATGGTCTGCACTACATTGAACACTAGTATGTATCACCAGATGGGTAACCACAATGTGGCTAGGAGACTTTATGGGCGGGATTCAATTATTTTCACCCCTTTCCACACCTGTTCTGTTTCTGCCCTCAGGGACGTTGTATCATTATTTCAGCTCGCTACTCCCGGAGTAGCGAAGCACCCAACCCTTTACACAGCTAAACCTGATTACTATGGGCGCAGTATGTGCGATAACAGAGATCATTTTAGAAAGGAAATTGGGCGTGATATATCATTTGAATCTCACCCTAAGAATGATTTGCTGATGGTAAATAGGGGCACAATTGAAAAACGAGATCTCCTACTTAAAGAGTGTCCAAAACAGCAAATGTACAGACAGCCAGATGACTTACAGCTCAACTGGGTGGGCACATTTAAATGGCCGCCCAGTTGTGACATCAGGCACGAGACATCGGCGGATGATTGGGAAGTGTGTATGCCCTTACTAATCGTTAGGTCGGCAGATCGGCCAGGTGTGTACGCAGCTTAACATGACAGCCCTATCTTGCGAATAAATAACTTTTATGTCATTATTTTTGTACATAAATACAGGTTGAATATCCCATATCCAAATATTCCGAAATACGGAATTTTTTGAGCAAGAGTGAAATAGTGAAACCTTTGTTTTCTGATGGCTCAATGTACACAAACTTTGTTTAATACACAAGTTATTAAATATTGTATTCAATGATCTTCAGGCTGTGTGTATAAAGTGTATATGAAACATAAATGATTTGTGTGAATTCACGCACACTTTGTTTAATACACAAAGTTATTAAAAATATTGGCTAAAATGACCTTCAGGTTGTGTGTATAAGATGTATATGAAACAAATGCATTCTGTGCTTAGATTTAGGTCCCATCACCATGATATCTTATTATGCTATGCAATTATTCCAAAATACGGAAAAATACAATATCCAAAATACTTCTGGTCCCAAGCATTTTGGATAAGGGATACTCAACCTGTATTCTGAAAAAATACAACTAAATGAAATGGTAACATCCAGAAAATTGTAGATTCACTAAGAACACTTGGTTAATGTCAAACACAAAACAACACAAAAGTAGCCTGACAGTGCACTAATTGATATAAGTATAAAAAAATATATATATATTGGTAAATTTAAAATAATGCAGAACACAATAATAAAAATAAATATATATATATATATATATATATATATACACACTGCTCAAAAAAATAAAGGGAACACTAAAATAACACATCCTAGATCTGAATGAATGAAATATTCTTATTAAATACTTTGTTCTTTACATAGTTGAATGTGCGGACAACAAAATCACACAAAAATTATCAATGGAAATCAAATTTATTAAACCATGGAGGTCTGGATTTGGAGTCACCCTCAAAATTAAAGTGGAAAAACACACTACAGGCTGATCCAACTTTGATGTAATGTCCTTAAAGCAAGTCAAAATGAGGCTCAGTAGTGTGTGTGGCCTCCACGTGCCTGTATGACCTCCCTACAACCCACACAAGTGGCTCCAGTAGTGCAGCTCATCCAGGATGGCACATTAATGCGAGCTGTGGCAAGAAGGTTTGCTGTGTCTGTCAGCGTAGTGTCCAGAGCATGGAGGCGCTACCAGGAGACAGGCCAGTACATCAGGAGACGTGGAGGAGGCCGTAGGAGGGCAACAACCCAGCAGCAGGACCGCTACCTCCGCCTTTGTGCAAAGAGGAACAGGAGGAGCACTGCCAGAGCCCTGCAAAATGACCTCCAGCAAGCCACAAATGTGCATGTGTCTACTCAAACGATCAGAAACAGACTCCATGAGGGTGGTATGAGGGCCCGACGTCCACAGGTGGGGGTTGTGCTTACAGCCCAACACCGTGCAGGACGTTTGGCATTTGCCAGAGAACACCAAGATTGGCAAATTCACCACTGGCGCCCTGTGCTCTTCACAGATGAAAGCAGGTTCTCACTGAGCACATGTGACAGACGTGACAGAGTCTGGAGACGCCAAGGAGAACGTTCTGCTGCCTGCAACATCCTCCAGCATGACCGGTTTGGCAGTGGGTCAGTAATGGTGTGGGGTGGCATTTCTTTGGGGGGCCGCACAGCCCTCCATGTGCTCGCCAGAGGTAGCCTGACTGCCATTAGGTACCGAGATGAGATCCTCAGACCCCTTGTGAGACCATATGCTGGTGCGGTTGGCCCTGGGTTCCTCCTAATGCAAGACAATGCTAGACCTCATGTGGCTGGAGTGTGTCAGCAGTTCCTGCAAGACGAAGGCATTGATGCTATGGACTGGCCCGCCCGTTCCCCAGACCTGAATCCAATTGGGCACATCTGGGACATCATGTCTCGCTCCATCCACCAACACCACGTTGCACCACAGACTGTCCAGGAGTTGGCGGATGCTTTAGTCCAGGTCTGGGAGGAGAGCCCTCAGGAGACCATCCGCCACCTCATCAGGAGCATGCCCAGGCATTGTAGGGAGGTCATACAGGCACGTGGAGGCCACACACACTACTGAGCCTCATTTTGACTTGTTTTAAGGACATTACATCAAAGTTGGAGCAGCCTGTAGTGTGTTTTTCCACTTTAATTTTGAGTGTGACTCCAAATCCAGACCTCCATGGGTTAATAAATTTGATTTCCATTGATAATTTTTGTGTGATTTTGTTGTCCGCACATTCAACTATGTAAAGAACAAAGTATTTAATAAGAATATTTCATTAATTCAGATCTAGGATGTGTTATTTTAGTGTTCCCTTTATTTTTTTTGAGCAGTGTATATACGGTATATACACATATAGTAATAAACAAAAATAGAGGGCAAATATCTGAGAATGTTAAATAAAAATGGTTTACAGGGCCTAGGCCAGTGGCGGAACTGGGGCCCATCGCTATCAAGAGGCCTAAAGTCTGCAGCATTGTAATGAGTCAGATAGACTCATTACAAACCCCCTGCTGCTGTGCACTGCTGCCGGAGCGAGAAGAGGAGCAGAGACGCAGCTGAGGGGGCAGGGAAGGAGGAGGGAGGGGGATTCAGGAGCCGCAGCTGTGCACTATCATTGGTGGCGGTGCTTCATTCTTAATAGCGAAGGTGCCGCTGCAGCTGTCCCTCTCCATCCGTGTTGGCTGGCTGCTGGGAGGAGGGAGACGAGACTAGAGCTGCCAGCAGAGCATGCGGGAAGCAGGGATGTCGTGCTTCCCAACAGTTGGCACTGATGTCAGTATAACATGTGGCTCTTGTTATGTAAAATTCTGTAGCACTGCTCCTCTTTCTGCCCAAACTTCACTGTGCACATTCCCGTCTATTACGATAGTCAAACTCTATGGCGTGTGAGGGAAAATTAGCGGTTACTGCTTCTAATCAGAGAAACTCTGCTTTACTGGCCTTTTAAGGGGATGTAGCCAGAAGACCGGCGGTCGGGATCCTGGCGGTCGGCATACCGATGCTAGGATCACGGCCGTAAGGATGCCGGCAGAGGGCCCAGGGCTATACTCACTTGTGGGTGGAAACAGAACTTGTGGCGAGCGCAACGAGCCTGCAGGGGGCTTCATTGCGCTCGCCCCCTGCCAGGATCCTGGCAGCCGGAATCCCAGTGTCGGTATGCTAACTGCTGGGATCCCTACCGCTGGTCACCTGACCCCAACCCCTTTTAAGAAATCAATATTTGTTTTTTTACATTTTTACTGTATAAATGTATTCAATCCTTACAAAAGAAAAACGCTGTTTGCCAACATAAAGCTGCATTTAAAACTGGAGGTTTTGCCTTTTAAATGATTGCCCCTTTACATCGGACATACTCACCGAAACTCGCAGATGCCTGCATCCCGCAGGCTGTACATCTACACCTGAGAGTGAGATGACGGGAGGAGGGGGCTTCTGCAAAATTAATTTTGCTTTTATTTGTTATCCAGCAGAAAAACTAACTTGGCGTTAATTGTAGAATTCTCTGGACAGTGTGCATGATGATCAGTACATATTTGTTTGCTACCCCTAAATATCTGATGTATTTACTGTTTTACAAGCTTTCTTTGCCAGTAGTGGAAGATGATTATGTAAGTACACGCATTCAGCATTTCTCTGTGGCTGATAGGAGCAATGTGGTCCATCATTTATGTCTAGAGATGAGTAATTCTTATTATGTTCTAGTTTCTGGAGATTATAAGGAGGGGACCCTAGTTTCTGGAGATTATAAGGAGGGGGGCATAGTTTCTGGAGATTATAAGGATTGGGGCCTAGTTTCTGGATTTTATAAGGAGGGGGCCCTAGTTTTTGGACATTATAAGGAGGGGGCCCTAGTTTATGGAGCTTATAAGGAGGGGGCCCTAGTGTATGGATCTTATAAGGAGGGGGCCCTAGTGTATGGATCTTATAAGGAGGTGGCCCTAGTGTATGGAGTTTATAAGAAGGGGGCCCTAGTTTATGTAATTTATAAGGAGGGGGCCCTAGTTTATGGAGCTTATAAGGAGGGGGCCCTAGTTCATGGATTTTATAAGGAGGGGGCTCTAGTTTATGGAGAAGATAAGGAGGGGCCCTAGTTTATGTAATTTATGAGGGGGCCCAAGTTTATGGATTTTATAAGGAGGGGGCTCTAGTTTATGGAGATTATGAGGAGGGGGTCCTAGTTTATGGAGTTTATAAGGAGGAGGCCCTAGTTTTTGGAGATTATAAAGAAGGGGCCCTAGTTTATAGAGTTTATAAGGAGGGGCCCTAGTTTATGGAGCTTGCAAAAAATATTGAAGTATAATTGAGAATTTCACCAAAACGCTGTAATATGTATACATACATTGTATAGCTATATTCTATTTCTGTGCAGGTTACTTCCACTAGTGTTGGACGCATCAATAAGGGGCAGTGTTGAAAATGTTTATTCATTGTCACAATTGCCTTATGACACAGAAATGGTTGTTTAGCAATAATATAGCTGACACATGACATAAAAAAATGTAAAATAAAATATTTTGATACAGTTAAAACATTTACATTTATTCTATCTATTCAAGACACAGCTAAATATGTGATGGATGGGAAAGTATATATATATATCGAAAGAAGAATAGAGGGCGCAGATATAAGAAAAAGGTTTACAATTCCATTTATTAAGAAACAATGCGCACATACATCTCAGCTTTAATAGGTAGACTCGATTCTCTATACAGCGGCCAAGCCTCTAAGACGCTCCCTCCCGCAATTGCTCATACAGCAGATCACGAAAATCACGGGTGCCGCTCGCTGTTTCACCGGGACCCAGACACAGTCACTGCAATGCGTCTCTTGCTCCACAGGCCACGCCCGGGCGTGGCCTGTGGAGCAAGAGACGCATTGCAGTGACTGTGTCTGGGTCCCGGTGAAACGAGCGGCACCCGTGATTTTCGTGATCTGCTGTATGAGCAATTGCGGGAGGGAGCGTCCTAGAGGCTTGGCCGCTGTATAGAGAATCGAGTCTACCTATTAAAGCTGAGATGTATGTGAGCATTGTTTCTTAATAAATGGAATTGTAAACCTTTTTCTTATACCTGCGCCCTCTATTCTTCTTTCGTTACATGCACATTGGGATCAGTGGCTCTGATTCACAACGGAGGAAGCGGCAGCATACATCAGAATTAACGGGACACAGGACATTAATGATGGACAAATACATTAAAGGAAAGAGGGTTTGAATGCGCAGCTTTTTATCTATATATATATATATATAGATAGATAGATACAGTATATACTGTGTAGAAATATACTAGCTGACCAGCACTGCTCGGGTCTACAAGTTATTATGTTATCAATGAGTTGGATGTAACTGTCAACATTTTAAAAATAATTAGCAGCTTAGCAGCTTTTCCAATACACCATGAGATGGCTGCCCAGTTTTTTGGGTTTTTCTTTTGAAGGGGGGGGATCACCAGTAGCCCTGATCCCCAGCATTAATTTCTGTTCAGTTTTATAATCACGTTTACATTGTGAGATGGGTTTAAAGTTTTTTTTCTGTTATCAATGTTGCTATTCCAAGGCTTTTGGGTATACAATATGGTTTGTCTTCCCATTTCCATTTCTGTCGGTTATGTTAGTTCTTGATTTATGGTTATTTCAGTCAGTTATTTCAGGTCATTGAATTACATACATACTGCATATTGCATATACTGCACACTATACTATGGGCCTTATTCAGCTTAGGTTGCAAAATCGCAAATCGGGCGATTATCGGCAGACTGCACATGTGCTGCGAATGCATTGTGCGTGCGCGATGGCTAAATTACGATCGCAATTTTGTGAAATGCAATTGCAGTTTGATGGGCAGGTAGTGACCATTTGTGGGTGTTATCATGGCATTTGTGGGGCGTGGTTAGAAAAACGCAGGCGTCTCATGGCCGTTTTTGGGGCGTGCATCTGACTTCAGTTGCAATGGATTGAGACTTAAAACTTGGCGTCGGTGTGACTGCATTCTCATTATTCTGTGCAGCCCTGGGTCAACCGCAATTGTCAATGGTACTCGATTTCTGCGTATGCATCGCAATTCTGTGATTGCATACACAATTTTACAGTTGCATCGGTGGGCGGCTCTTCACATGCGATTTTTAGCAGAAGCAGGATTGAGAAAATCACAATTTCTGTCTCAATAGCGATCTTTTCCCTTCATGCAATAGCTTTATATGAACCCCCTCACTAGAATCATCTCATGTTCCACCCTCTGCCATTGGGGTTCCACCTTTGATAAATATCATTACTGTCTGCTTTCCCATGGCAGCTGGTTATGAAAAACGTGTTGAAGTGTAATATATAATAATATAATTCTTACTCTAGTTAATTGTGTTCTCTTATTTCTTCTTTTGCTGTTTTAGTCTAACCTTGGGCTGACCATCAATCCGGAGCTTTTCCTCTTACATAATATGGAGAAAGAAGATGTGACCTCCCCGCGATGATGCTGGGGTCACATGGCACACTCGCACTAGAAGCATTCAGCAATGCAGCGTGCGCCGTGCCATGTCTTCCAGGACACCAAGTGTCATCACAGACTAGCAATCTAAGTAGTGGACTATAGTAAAGAGATGCTGGACTTCATCAATTCACTAAATTATACTTTGTATTATAACCTCAGCATTTACTAATTTATAGAGACCAGTATGTGAATTCTGCTTCTGCTTTTCCCACTGCAGTAGTATGGGATGCATTACATATCTAACATTGTTCACACCAGAGGTTCCATTCACAGCAGGTTCCTGCAGGTGGAAAGAAGAAAGGCAGAAGCAGGATATTACTGCAATATGGAAAGTCATGTTTGTAGGTTTTAAATTGAATAGTTTTATGTGGGAAATGGGGCAGACTGGCACCAAAAGCATCTGATATTAGCATAAGAACACTTGTCATTATTTTATAACTATCTGAATTTTTTTTTATAAAGTGTCCATCACTTTTTTAGCATATTATGGGCCTGATTCCGAGGTGAACGCACTGCCAATATCTAATGCTGGCCATACACACTATGATTATCTGGACGATTCGCCGATATATAGGCGGATCTCCCCGATAATTGCAGCATGTATGTGACTAACTAAAGCTAAAATATTGATCGGCCAGGCATGCCAGATCATCCAGCATGTCCGACTGATGCAATATTTTCTAAGTGTCAAGTCGGCCGCACCGGGAAGCGTATGCCGTACCGGGGCCGACCAACGGACATTTCCCCTGTTGCTTCACATAAGAAGGAACGGGAAAATGTCTCCTCCCCGGTGGCGGGGCGCCAATATCATGTGACATACACTGTGAGAGATCTCACAGTGTATGGCCACAATATCTGCTGTGTCCGAGGCTGCCAGATAAAATGCCTGTCGGTCTTACAGGCATTGTATCTGCTTATGTATGCCCAGCATAAGTCACACTGCACATGATCCCGATCGTGTCCGTACCCCATAGGGGGTAATTCTGAGTGTTCGCAGCAGGAACTTTGTTAGCAGTTGGGCAAAACCATGTGCACTGCAGGGGGGCAGATATAACATGTGCAGAGAGAGTTAGATTTGGGTGGGTTATTTTGTTTCTGTGCAGGGTAAATACTGGCTGCTTTATTTTTACACTGCAATTTAGATTGCAGATTAAACACACCCCACCCAAATCTAACTCTCTGCACATGTTATATCTGCCTCCCCTGCAGTGCACATGGTTTTGCCCAACTGCTAACAAAGTTCCTGCTGCGATCAACTCAGAATTACCCCCATAGTTCTAATTTCAGGAGCACGTGGGGAGAACTGTATTGACAATGTATTGGTGGTTCCTGGGCGATGCATGGAGATGGTCCATATCATGAGTTTGTTGTGGGGGTGTCTGTTCACATAGGAGGCCATACTCAGACGGAGAAACTGTACCTGCCATATGGTTGGTTCGACAGATGGCGGCATCAAAGCATGCCATAATACCGCTGACAGTGGGCATCTCAATCCATACACATTTGGATGGATGTACACAAGGGAAGGAGTTTGTAGCTGCATTTGAATCACAGACGGGCAACTTTTTTATCCTGCCAATGCACCCACCTCTGAATCAGGCCGTGTGTGTGTGTGTGTGTGTGTGTGTGTGTGTGTGTGTGTGTGTGTGTGTGTGTAGGGGAGACTAGCAGGCCATATGTGTGAGTATGCGTGTGCAGGGGAGACTATCAGGCCCTGTGTGTGTGTGTGTGTGTGTGTGTGTGTGTGTGTGTGTGTAGGGGAGACTATCAGGCCGTGTGTGTGTGTGTGTAGGGGAGACTATCAGGCCGTGTGTGTGTGTGTGTGTGTGTGTGTGTGTGTGTGTGTGTGTGTGTGTAGGGGAGACTATCAGGCCCTATGTGTGTGTAGGGGAGATTGTTAAACCTCAGTGTAATCTGTATTTTATGGGAAAATGGTTTTAATATTGTATTATTTACTGTATTATTTGGTAACACTTTACTGTTATTATTTGAATTCCCTTTTCCATTCTTTTCTAGGTTTATATACAGATGGGTCCATGTTTATCTTGACCTTTAATAGGATTAATTGAGACTGGACAGTCAGACTTAATCCCCTGCTGTAATGACTTAATCCCCTGCTGTATTGTTCTCTGTATTGTATTGCAGCTGAGAACAATAGATGGAGTTATGTTAATAAACCATGTTGTGCCTAGGCGCAGCAATCTAGCCAAGATAACCGTGGACCCATCTGTATATATAACCCTGAGAACTGATGTTGCCTAACCTAAGGGGCGGGTGATCTAAAAATCTAAATAAATTATTACCAAATAGTACAACTCACAACCATTCATATCCTAATCATGCGCCATGTAAGGTTTCAGTATTAGTGTGAATTGTACAAACTTCATTTTCAAACACAATCAGTGCTTCCTTAGAAAAGGGTGACGGAGTAACTCTTTATTGTGTTTTCTTCCACTTCAACTGGAATATTTGATTGTCAGCTCTTTGTGGCAGAATGCCACAGAGCTATGTAGCATTGCTATTACAACTACCAGATAAGCAGCCACTATGCATAAAAAGATGCTCAGCCACATCCAGGTATTGGAAGGCACCATCAGAATACCTTGCACTCAATGTTTTAGGAATGCAGACCGCTATAATCTAAGCCTTGGAGTGGACAGATACAAAGTACAAGCCAATCAGCTCCTGTCATTTTTGCAAACACAGCTTGTAACATGACTGGTATTTTATCTCTTCCCATTTAATTAAATACACTTTCCAAAGTGGCAGAAGGTTAGACAGTGATGTGATGCTTACCCTTTTGCACAGTGTACCTCTTGAGAGTTGTGAAATGAAACTTCTTTGGTGGCAGTGTCTCAAAGCAGAAGTGTAATGGAAAAGCGATATAGAAGTGCAGTTATGCAAGAATGGCCAGTAGAGGGAGCAGTACCCACTCCACACTATGCAGTCAATCCAGTTAGGTGTGAGCTGTTCTCACGGTGAACTCGCACTGCATTTGCAATTCAGTTGCAAACTCATATTGATTTTTTTGTGTGTACCCCCCTGAGTAAGTGAAAAGGTGAGAAAATCTTTATTTTAATGTAAAAATGTCGGGAAACAGTGTACAAACTGGTATAACCATCCAAAATAATAATCACACACTTGGAGGGTTTTAAATACCAGTATCTGGCCAATAATGACATGTCAGTTTTCAGGTGAATTTCTCTAAAAAGCTCAGTAATGGGTTCAATGATGTGGGACAGGTACGTGGAGGTGTTGTATGGATGGGAGAGGGGTTATAGAACTTGCAGATGAGAGGTAAAGCTGTTTATTCCCACTTTTTACAAACACTGACAAATTGCTATACAGACATTTTCTGTACCACAAACTGCTTGTTAGACTTTAGTTTGATGAAAAACACTTGCTATAATTTTTCCACCATTAAAAAAAATCGCAGAAATCATCCATTTGACACCTTTAAAAACCTCCAGTACTTTCCTTATGGCCACTAACGGTATGGTCCTGCTATCTCAGGTGTCACTTTTTTGGGGTTCAGGGTGGTTTCTGCACTTTTTCAGGCACTTCTCCCAGATTGCATTTTGTAGAAAAGTCACGCAACCTCGCCGCAAATTGGTATTTGTAATTGGATCTTGCATTAATGTGATGTATGCGAGTTCATGGTACAAACTCTCTTTCACAAAGTCACTCCTAATTGAATTGACCCTTATAAATAAAAAGAACATCTTTAAAAGTGATAAATGAATCTCCATTGTGGGCCCACCCCTCTCTTTAAAAATGCCCAATTTCATAATCAGTGAGTAAACATTTCTTTGCACACTTTGGGGTATATTCAATTGAAGTAGAAAGCTGCTGTCTGTCGAAAATACGTCAGTTTTCGACTTTTTTTAGGTCGTAAGGGGTTCCGACCTATTCAATATAACCCGAAATTATTCGACAAGTCGAGGAATTCCGCCGATCTACGTGCTTCTGTCGATCACTTCTTGCAGTGTTCTGGCTCTTCTCACACTCCGCGGGTGATTCGGTTGTCATGTACATATGATGGTTGTGTCACAGATAGGGTGGCCTATCCTGGGATATCCGCCAAAAAACAGCCGGGATTGGAAGCTCCAATTCCCGGGGATTGAGGGATCAGACGGCAATTGGTTTTTTTGAAGCCAGGCAGCGTTGAGCGTCCTCAGGGCGCTCAGACGCTGTCCGGCTCCCTCCTCCGGGCTCCTCCAGACGTCACCCGCTGAGAAAGACGGATGTTTCCCACCCGCCTGCCCCCGTCGTATGGTGAGTTATGTGGGCGGGGCCAGGCGAGGGGGCGGACACATAGGGAATAGCCAATCCCAGGTATCCCGGGATTGACCATTTTTTAATCCCGATACCCTGGATTGAAAAAATGGCCCAGGATTGGCCTCCCTAGTCACAGAGATGCAAAAGGCAGGATTTAGAAATAGCAAAAACAGACCAAAAAAATGTATTCAATGTTTAGCCAATTATGAAAAAAAAAAAGCTATAAAACAATTATCATTTATATTGCTACCATAATATTAACATTGTTAATTAGTTCTGTAAATTCTTTTGTTTTAATTACTGAGCTGTGATGTCATCATAGTTGTTCAGATACATATATTATAATAATATGAGTATTGTCTTAAAAAAACATATTGGTTGCATTGTAAAATGAAAAAGAAAATGTCACATTGACACTTCTTCAATCAGGATGGTTATTATTCTTCATCTGCTTTGACCTAGGCCATTGATACTGCATAGGGAATTCATGCGCAGAAGATCATTTCTTTGTATCATACGTAAGAGCCTTTTCCTCCTATTCCTCCCTCTTGATGAGGGCAGAACCACAATTAAGATGCTGCTATTGTATGTGCTGCAGGGACAAGGTACTTATTCCCCACCTAACAAGGTACTTATTCCCTCTATCTAGTGTTTGGCGCAGATGATGCTCTTACATAGAATGACTGTAGGAGGAAGTGCACAGGGATACATATCACAGGGCACTTACTTTTGCAGTCAGTGTAGGAGTAGATGAGGCTTCCCTTCCCTATATATTCCTCTGTATATATCCCTCAGTCCTGCTGTTAGTCACCACTCTCATATCAAGATAGTAGGAGAACATACCTGCTGCCATCATTGCATATGGATGCGTTAATTGTAGGATATAGTGGAGGGAGTGGTGGGGGTGGCTGCTATGGAGGTCTACAGACATCAAAAATGTGATACTCGTTACTGGTCCTTTTCATTTCAGTAAAAGAAAACATCTATTCAAAAATACCTACATGATGAATGAGGATCAGAAAGAATGTCTCTGTAGAATGTGCTAGATTGCTGCACCTTTCAGGAATTGAATGGTTTAATTTTCATCACACAGTACATGAGATTATTTTATATATAATAAAGCTACACCTGGCAGCAGAACCTGTGCTGCATACATTACACCACAAAGTCCACCGTCAGACACCAGTGATCACGTACTAACCACAAATAAATGCAGGCCTCTGTGCCTAAGTACTGTATGTACTTGTTTGACTAGCACATTTAAAGGCACACAGCCATTTATCAGCCTTAGGAACCGCCTCCCAAACTCAATACAGTCCTAACTGTACAGGGTTCTAGATACACCTTGAAAACTCGCATGTCGGAGAAACTAAACTTTATTTCTAAGCCCAATCTACTAACATTTCAGGATGACCCCTTTCAGTGTTTTCCATTTTCTCCTGAGTGTGGAACTTTACAGTTCTAATGCATTGGTCTTTCTCTGAATCAGAGAGTCATGCATGCGTGAGTCTTCTATGGTATTATATACACTGAGGCTACTAACAGGTACGATTTGTTCCCGAAGAAAAGTCATTTCTGGGGTGATGTCCTCATAGATTTACATATACTGATAAAGTGGCAGATAACACTTGTTTATCAGAAAATTGTTCTACCTACCACGGAAACTAGGTGTGAACCTATAATGCAACTGGAAGGTCACAGATGGAACGTATTTCATGATTAAGCTGCACAATAATCCTTCAAACCAGCCAACTAAATTACTGGTTTGAACATCTGTAATTCAGTGTCTGGGACTGAACGATGATCGTTCATAGCCTGAAAATGACTGAATAACGCTCTGGATCATTCGGCTTGGTTTACAAGCCTGTACGAACCACCCGGCCATCAGTGTATGGCCGGCACGGCTCTTGTGCTTTACCAAGAAATGTCTTGCAGAGTAATCATACTGTACTAGAGGTTTAACACCTGACATTGGGCCGGATGTAATGGCCGGAGGTGCGGGTTCCCGGCCGAACTCAGACTTTTTAGCGGCAATCATATACAAGGCAAAACCATTCCTTGTAAATGATTGCCGCTTTAAAAAAAGGGCTGAGTTCGGTCGGGAACCCGCACCTCCAGCCAACTCAGACTTCATTACATCCAGGCCTATCTATTGTTAGGAAATAAAAAAATCATATATATCACTGTACTCTTCACACTGCAATAGAAATGTTTAGCAATAAACCATACCTTCCTGTGTTATCTGGTGACCGTTATCGCCCACTAGAGGAAACTGGGGGAGTTGTTAATGTGCCTTTTATGAAATCACTTGAAAAGAACCAAATGTTTTTTGACGGAGGGCTAGCTGAAGTATTTACAATAAAAATAACCTGGAATGATGCACATGTGGTTTGTCCTATATCTTACAATTCGTCTTTTTTCAGTATTATAAACTGCAGAAGACAATATAATGTGATACGAGTTAACATGGAATTTAATGACTTCCCAAATCAGTAACTATTTACTACAAAGTAAAGCACAAGACAACATGGTTTTGCTGAATATCGTGTAATTACCAGTACTATAGCAGTACGAAGGCCACAGAAAGGGTTAATATCAGGATCCAGCAGGATCTTTTTAGGTGCTATCCATTGCCATGTGCCAGCAGACATTGAGAAGCCATCATCTTATGCGCACAAATTGCATCTATGAGCAACGTCTGCAGCTTACGCAGACTGTCTAGCTGATATTCATGCAATGATACAGAACAGTGCGAAACACGCTGCACAATGGGGGTAATTCCAAGTTGATCGCAGCAGGATATTTTTTAGCAGTTGGGCAAAACCATGTGCACTGCAGGGGGGCAGATATAACATTTGCAGAGAAAGTTAGATTTGGGTGGGTTATTTTGTTTCTGTGCAGGGTAAATACTGGCTGCTTTATTTTTACACTGCAATTTAGATTGCAGATTGAACTCACCACACCCAAATCTATCTCTCTCTGCACATGTTATATCTGCCCCCCCCCCCTGCAGTGCACATGGTTTTGCCCAACTGCTAAAAAATTTCCTGCTGCGATCAACTTGGAATTACCCCCAATGAGGATAGCTATGTCTGTGTGGCAGAGGAAGTGGTCCAGAAAAGTGCTGATGAGTGATCAGATCTTGTCTAAGTTGGCCAACATGGCCAGTAACTCAGCTGGACCAATTTATACCGAAACACAAAAGAAAAGCCCAATCATGAAAATATGCCTCTCCTGTTTGTATCACCTGAGACCATTAACTCCTAAATATGATTATGTGTACAATTAGGCAATGCACAGTAATCATTAGCAGGAAGGACTGAGATGGGAGATACAGCAATATTTATTTAAGAATGAACTAGCATTTTTCCTGTGTTTGTTATGGTACCAACACCATCTCTGCCACCTAATTCTGCAGCTGGTTTATGCTACTATAGTATGTGCTATATGGCATCCAGAACAATGTGGTCAACAGACAATGGGAAGCACACACACAAGGGGCAGGTAAACCTGTTCATGTCTCTGAAATGGGCAAGCGTTGTCAGTCCATTCCAGCATTAGGCCAGTGCAGGCTTGGAAGTAGCTGGGAAGCACAGCGTGTATTTACACAGGGAAAAGAAAAAAAACAGACAACATATGATGTATTATTCAATTCTATATTTTATTTCAGATTTAGTTTGTTTCCTGCTGAAATAGCACTAGACACATGAACCTCACCTAGTTGTTTATTTAGAGTGACCATATTATCCCTTTTACCTGGGACGCTCATGGATTACACAGGTTCTGTGGCTGATTTAAGGGGGTCATTCCGAGTTGATCGCTCGCTGCTGTTTTTCGTAGCATAGCGATCATGCTAAAAACCGGCTGTTCTGCACATGTGTATGGGCCGCAGGGCGCACGCGCCAAGTAATTTCACACAAAACTAAGCAATTGTACACAGCGGCGAGCAACGCTTTTCAGTCGCTCTGCTGATCGGTGTGTCATTGACAGGAAGTGGGTGTTTCTGGGTGGTAACTGAGCGTTTTCCGGGAGTGTGCTAAAAAACGCAGGCGTGTCAGGGAAAAACGCGGTAGTGTCTGGAGAAATGGGGGAGTGGCTGGCCGAACGCAGGGCGTATTTGTGACGTCAAAACAGGAACTAAACGGACTGAGGTGATCGCAATCTAGGAGTAGGTCTGGAGCTACTCAAGAAACTGCAGGAAAAGATTTTCGAGCAGTTCTGCTAATCTTTCGTTCGCTATTCTGCTATGCTAAGATACACTCCCAGAGGGCGGAGGCCTAGCGTGTGCAATGCTGCTAAAAGCAGCTAGCGAGCGAACAACTCGGAATGAGGGCCTAAAACCAGCTGAAATGTAGGCTTGAAGTCAGCCAGCCACAGAACTTGTGTAATCCTTGAGCGTCCCAGGTAAAAGGGATAATATGGTCACCCTAGTTTATTACACTCTGCGTGACTGGTACATAGCATTGATTCTATGTACACTGCATCAGAACTCACAGACAGTAAGTAGCTTCACCAGCTTTCTAGGCACCACACAGTCATCAAAGACAGAGCAAACCAGACACGTGCAGGGTGTCAAAGCAGACATCAACTCCCATATGGCAGCGCTTGGACAGTGATAAAATTCAGTAACAAACACAACATACTTATAAAATGCAGGCTGTGGAGCTACAGTTAGATACGTATATCACATAATACAGTATATACTGGAAACTGCCACTCCTGCTTTTACGGTGTAGGTCACAGCACGAGATTAGTGTTTTACCACTATTATACATTTTCTATTTAGAACAATGTAACACATGAAAACAGTACATAAATAGGGTACAGCTTCTAAAACAGACAAGTGGTGGTAGCAACCAATCAGATTCGGTCTATTTTCTAGAATGTAATAGAGAAATGAAAGGTAGACTTTGATTGGTTGCAGTGGGCACACCACCACTTGTCTATTACAGAAGCTTTAGTAAGTCTAGGCCAGGGATTGGTTAAAACCACTAATGTGCTATAACATAAGACAGGTGGCATAAAACAGATGGGGTTATAATTACAGTAAGTGCGTACGTGGCTGGGCTGATCTACGGGTGTACTATTCCTATAGTGTACTGTATATTCCATCGTAAAATACTTTCAAAATAAGTGCTGTGATTAAATTGGGTTTCTTGACTACATCAGAAAAGAGATATGATGAGAGGAGTGCTGGATGTGGTTCCTGAACCTGGCAATTTGCACATAAAACAAACTGAATAAGTGTTTTCTCTTTGTAACTCTGATATGTATGGCATGTTGAAATCGTGTACACGTCATTGATGTGACATTGTCAAGGCTGTTGTATACTGACACTTGGCTCAACAACATAGCTACTTTTTTTTAAATGTCCAGCAGACCCTCAAGAAAGCAGGCCAGTCTCCCAGATCCACTCACTTACCCAGTGATGTGGGTGGTCTAGGGGCTTGATGATGCATTTCGCATGGTGACGCAAAGTCCCATGCATGCCCACTAACAGCGATTTCAGTGACAAGCACAGGTTCCAAGCCTTCCCACTAACAGCAATTACAGTGGCAGGCAAGGTTCTATGCAAGCCCGCTAACAGCAATTGCAGCGGCAGGAATAGGTCCCATGCATGCTCACTAACAACAGCTACATAGACAGGCACAGGTTCCAAGCCTTCCAATAACAGCAATTACAATGACAGACACAGGTCCCATGCATGCTCACTAACAGCAGATGAGCTACATAGACAGGCACAGGTTCTAAGCCTTGCAATAACAGAGATTACAGTAACAGGCAAATTCCTATGCATTCTCACTAACAGCGATCACAAAGGCTCCATGCATGGTCACTAACATCAGCTACATAGATAGGCACAGGTTCCATGCATGCTCACTAACAGCAGTTACATAGACAGGCACAGGTTCCAGGACTTTCCACTAACAGCGATTACAGTGACAAACACAAGTTCTAATATGTTCTGAGACACTTGAGATCTCAGTGTAGAAAAGAAGAATAAAGACTGAACTCTTAAGGGTATATTTACTAAAGTGCGGGTTTTTAGAAGTGGCGATGTTGCCCATAGCAATCAATTAGATACTCCATATCATTTATCTAGAACCTTCTAGAAATTCATAGCTAGAATCTGATTGGTGCTGTGGGCAACAACTCCATTTCTAAAGCCTACAGTTTAGTATATATACACCCAGAAGAGAAGGAAAAGACAGAACTGTCACACACTGGGGAATGTTAAATAATAAAATAACATACAATTATTTAATGCATTACTATGAGCAAAAAGAAAAGATGAAACGACCCTTAAAACACAGATGAATGAGATGAATTAGAGGGCAATACTCAGAATAAGCCAGAATCAGATCAGGATTGCAGTCTGGCACTGGCTACATTTAGTAACTGATGCTTCTCATATGGAACATATCCCAGTGAACATCAATGTGTTGTGCAGAATAATCAGCCTAGTGTAAGTCATATCCATATTCACTCCACACCAGCGGTGTAACTGCCTCCTGAACAGCCCATGCTGCTGCTATGGCACCCAGCAAGTTGTGTCCAGCCGCTCTCGCTGGGCCCTATGTATGCATAGAGGAGCAGAGTAAGAGCCTCTAATGTGGTAAGTAGATGTGCATCATACGGGCCTATGGGGTCCGGAGGTGCCCCAGTTCTAGACACTCAGGAAATCCAGTGACTATGATGTTATAACAGTGGTTGGTTATTTATGAAGAACAGAATCCCTTGTGGTACAATATAAAGGATAATAATAATAGTAACAGTGAAATAGCTATAACACAGACATTTTCCTGTATAGCATAGTTACATGTATAGTGACATTAACTAGGGATAAAACAAGTTGTAAAACATAATACTAATGAGTTGGTCCAGCACGCATGAAGTCAGTTTCCAGACCGGTCAACGCAGACGTTGTGTGTCTCTGGGGGTATCCGCCTACTGCGCTCCTCACTTGTCAGATGTGTCATTATTCTGGGGCTTGAAGTAATCCTTGTACATGGAGTACAATACACCTAAATCAGGGGAAAAGAAACAATCATATACAACTAACTTAATACAATTGCTATACATGAAGGGGTTCACTTACAGGTGTACAAACGTATCTTGTGTGTTTGTGTTAGATTTGCATGACCTTACTGCGCAATACACACCAAAATGCAAACGTCTGTATACAGTATAGGGAGTAGTCAGAGTTGTATACAGTACAGGGAGTAGTCAGAGTTGTATACAGTATAGGGAGTAGTCAGAGTTGTATACAGTATAGGGAGTGGTCAGAGTTGTATACAGTATAGGGAGTAGTCAGAGTTGTATACAGTATAGGGAGTAGTCAGAGTTGTATACAGTACAGGGAGTAGTCAGAGTTGTATACGGTATAGGGAGTAGTCAGAGTTGTATACGGTACAGGGAGTAGTCAGAGTTGTATACAGTGCAGGGAGTAGTCAGAGTTGTATACAGTATAGGGAGTAGTCAGAGTTGTATACAGTATAGGGAGTAGTCAGAGTTGTATACGGTGCAGGGAGTAGTCAGAGTTGTATACAGTACAGGGAGTAGTCAGAGTTGTATATGGTACAGGGAGTAGTCAGTTGTATACAGTGCAGGGAGTAGTCAGAGTTGTATACAGTATAGGGAGTAGTCAGAGTTGTATACAGTGCAGGGAGTAGTCAGAGTTGTATACGGTGCAGGGAGTAGTCAGAGTTGTATACAGTATAGGGAGTAGTCAGAGTTGTATACAGTGCAGGGAGTAGTCAGAGTTGTATACAGTATAGGGAGTAGTCAGAGTTGTATACAGTATAGGGAGTAGTCAGAGTTGTATACAGTATAGGGAGTAGTCAGAGTTGTATACGGTGCAGGGAGTAGTCAGAGTTGTATACAGTACAGGGAGTAGTCAGAGTTGTATACAGTGCAGGGAGTAGTCAGAGTTGTATACAGTGCAGGGAGTAGTCAGAGTTGTATACAGTATAGGGAGTAGTCAGAGTTGTATACAGTGCAGGGAGTAGTCAGAGTTGTATACAGTATAGGGAGTAGTCAGAGTTGTATACGGTGCAGGGAGTAGTCAGAGTTGTATACAGTACAGGGAGTAGTCAGAGTTGTATACGGTATAGGGAGTAGTCAGAGTTGTATATGGTACAGGGAGTAGTCAGAGTTGTATACAGTGCAGGGAGTAGTCAGAGTTGTATACAGTATAGGGAGTAGTCAGAGTTGTATACAGTGCAGGGAGTAGTCAGAGTTGTATACAGTGCAGGAAGTAGTCAGAGTTGTATACAGTATAGGGAGTAGTCAGAGTTGATCACAGTTTTTGCTAAATTAGCAAAAAATGCTACTGATAAACTCGCATGCTGGGGACCACCCAGAACAGGGCAAGGCGCCCAAGCATGTTTGGCATTGCTATCGCAGATTCTGACACCTGCCTGCGCAGTCTGGCTGCATATGCAGATGCACCGCCACCATGTTTCCAATCGCAGGAAACACAGATGACATCATCAGACTGTCCCAAAAACAGCCATGACATGCCTGCGTTTCCTGCTCCACTTCACACTGCCCCACAAACGCCTCTACCTGTCAATGAGGCAGAGGTGTTCGTATCAGTGAGATACAATTGCACCACACTATGTACAGGAACATAAATACTTCAGTGTGCGATTGATACTGAATAAGGCCCTTAGGGGGAGGTGTACTAAGCAGTGATAAGAGTGGAGAAAAGAGCCAGTGGAGATGTTGCCCATGGCAACCAATCAGCTGCTCTGTATAATTTTATAGTATTTTTGTTTCCCCCAGCACCCTGAATGATAACAGTAACCAGATGTAAATCCCACACAATAGTAGAATTCAGAGATCTCGGTTACATATATTTGCGCAAATGTATGAATAAGCCCCAAAGCCGCATCAAGGCATCTCTGTATATTTGGGGTCCCTAGCGCTATATCTAGGTGCAGGGTGTGGCACCCCAAAACACCAGCATAAGCCAGAAAGCCCAGGGCAGCATACCAGTAAAAAAACTATAGTGTTAATAAATTAGTGGTAGGAAGCCGAAGCTATAAAGAAGGTGATACAAAAATGAGATGTAATTAAAATGGAAAAATAGTGTTAAAGAAATTACTGTGTGAAAAGTGTTAATAGAATGTAAAGGTATGCCACACTTAAGCCATCCAGCTCAGCCAGTCCAGAGGCACCACACCTCACACCCCCATTACCCCAATCTGGGTCTATGATTAACCAGCAAGAAGCCAAGGTAGCTCTTAGCTTAGATATATTTAAGTAAGGAACCATTATCATGTGGCTCCTTGCTGGTTAATCAAAGACCCAGATTGGGGTAATGGAGGTGTGAGGTGTGGTGCCTCTGGACTGGCTGAGCTGGATGGCTTAAGTGTGGACGGAGACAGAGTACCAGCCAATCAGCTCCTAACTGCCATGTCTGAGGCTGGATTTGAAAAATGACAGTTAGGAGCTGATTGGCTGGTACTTTATCTCCATCCACTATATCTCCATCCAAGGTTTAGTAAATAGACCACCTTGTGTATAGAGTAAGGACATATTCATGTAGACTAAACATAAATAGACATTGACGCATACAGACACTCCTCTAAGGAGGTACATATTTAGTATTATTTACTCATTTTGCCATATGCTGTATATTTAGGGGTAAATTTACTAAGCGTCAAGTTTTTTTTTTTTTAGTTTTTTTTTTTAAATTCCCGTCGGATTTGCAATCTGAAGATTTGCTAAAGGTAAATCAGAGGGAAATTTGCAGGAAAAAAAAATAACTTTAGACAGCAATAGACCAGCGGACCAGCAATTGATTACTTATCATAGACAACAAAAGAATCCCCAGATTTTCTGAAATATAAATAAAAAAAAGGGTGTCCCCCTTCCCCGAGGACAACTAGTCCAGGGCTGAAAAATCAGGGCTTTTCCCTGCAACCCCGGGGCTTGGATGCAAAGGTAATAGTATAAATATATTAAATATTGTTCTTTACAGGACTACAGAGGCCAGGAGCTAGCCTCACAGGTGGTCACCAGACAATAGCTACTCGTGGGCCATATAATTAGAAAGTGGGGACTCCCTACTTTTAAATATGTGTGCCCACTTGGTTGTACATATCGCTATGGAGGGTGCTAGGGCACAGTGAATGGGTTAAAGTGTTTGGAAATGACATTATAATCCTTTAAAGTCTAACAAGGATGAACAGGTGCTTTGCTGAGATACTGTAACTGCAGATGCCTTTTATCCTTGGAATGGGGTTGACATAAATTTTAATGCTATTGACATAACTGGCAAATATTCTGCTTTTATGTACAGATACAGATGTGTCCTCATACAACTAGCCTCAATACGCCATGCACCGTGAGATGCCTGGCGTGAGTGAGGCTGCAGTTCACGTGCAACTCTAACAGTGGGCGTCTTTTTCTCTTGCGGATTAAAATTATATAAGGCATGCATATATTCTCTGTTTGACAACGCCTGTATCTGCATACGAAATGCTACGTTACAGTTATTTCCAGGAAAACACTGAACTGTAGCATTTTGTATGCATATACAGCCGCAGTCGCAGACAGAATATAGGTATGCCGCATATCACTTTAATCAGAGTCTACTTGTGCGTCTTCTTACTTTTTTCTTATTAGCAGTCATGAACACCTTAGCTTTTCACTGGTATGCTGCCCTGGGGTGACTGGCTCTCGCCATCTTGTTGGGGTCCTGTGCCCTGGATTAAAACTTAGTGTTAGGAACCCCCAGAGACGAGGTCACCTACATGCAAGCTGGTGGACTAGTATTTTTTGGACAAAAAGTATACCAAGAACCTAGAATGTGCTTTATGTTAGACTAGCAGTACTTGGTATTGTGGAGTCTGCAACGGCACCATATTCTCTTTCTTTGAGGAAATACAAGTCCCAGCATGGTAGCACCTCTTACTATATGTGTAATTAATGTGACGATATCGCTAGGGACAAGATGTATGCTAACGAATGAGAGAATAACATAAGAAATATAGAGACTGAGACTTAACTAGCGCTTCTTATTCTTGCTGGTGCTTATTCACAGGCTTCCATCATTCGTATTAGAAGTATCATGTAAATAAATATAAAGTGCATATAGTGAAATACAGTTTTAATAGCATACATATATGACACACATTTATTTAAAAATATCAAAGGTCAGGTATTGTGCAAATCACTGCAAGCAGCAAGGAATGACAAACTAATTACCAGATCATTCAGAACTGTTTTTAGGCAGTTCTAAAAGTGCATGGGAGATGGTAAAGGGATCTCCGGATAATCCCACCATACATGGATCTTACTGGATACTGGTCTTTAAGTCCGTCCTCAGGCTTGTCAGAAAGTAACCGACGCGTTTTCAGCCCGAGCTGGGGTCTTTGTCAAAAAAGTCTGAATGCTGACCTCCTCATTTTGGCTGCTATTTAAATGCAGCACCAATTGGAATCCTAATTGCCCAGCTGGACCCTATACGTGAAAAAACTACCAGTCCCATGGTCCTTTGCTGTGGGCGTCCCTATCGTCATGGAAGCTCCAATCCTCGTCTGGAATTTCTATAAGGGGCGGGCTTGTTGTCATAGTGCCCTGTCTGTATTCCTTTCCAGTGTGTCCTCCAACACTACGCGGCGTAACGTCACTTCCGGTTGCTATAGGGGGTGGGCTTGTTGCCATAGTGCCTAGTCCTGGTTACTTTCTCATGTAACCTCCAGCGCTACACAGCGTAGCATCACTTCCGGTTTCCGTTGCTATGGAAACCCGTGTCTCTGTCCGTCACTGCTCGATCCGCGGCCGGGTAGCACATGTGGATGCATTATACTTTTACTTAGATCTCCCACTATGTGGTTCTGGTGGAATCTATCAAATATCCTTTTAATGTAGTTTCTAGATTCAATCAGTTAAAACCGTAACGTCACTTACGGCGACGTCCATGGTGCATACTCTTTGTTTACATTTACCTAAGAGAATGTTTTGACAATAAACAGAAAGTGAGTCATCAACCATATTACCTCATCTTAAATAAATAGCATTATAAAATCCTCTAATAATTTGAATAGAATCTATGTATATTTAAAAAGATTTTTTAAACAGACTTTGTTCATACAGACAAATTCCTATTGTTTACATTTGTCTAAAAAGAATGTTTTAATAATGGACAGAAAGTGAGTCATCAATCATATAAAATCATCTTATATAACCTATTATTTCATAAGTAATTAAATTTAAAAAAACTTTAATAGTGCTTAAAATCTATGGAGTTCATTAAAAAAGGGCCGGAGATGAAATAATCAGGATTAAAATATTGTTTATAAATATTTTTTATAAAAACCATAAATGTACTTATAAAAACCATTTAACCTCAAAATCGGAGTTAATACCCCCAGGTTTTAGCGTACCGAATTCATAAATCAATTGCATCTCTTTTTTCGCCAGTTGACCAGGTATATTTTTACATCTCCCGTTTCCTTTCACATGTTTAATTCCACAAAACTGTCTAATAGCTGAAGTGCTACTTTGGTGGACAGTCCTGAAATGCTCGGATAATGCATGTGTACTTAGGCCATTTCTAATGTTTCTAAGGTGCTCGCTGATACGGATTTTTAATGCTCTTGAAGTGCGGCCTATATACCAAAGGCCGCAAGTGCATTCTATCGCATAAACCACATTAGAAGAATTGCACGTAATGAAATCCGTTATTTTCCAGTCACGTTTATTAATAGTGACTTCCGTAATCTTGCTGGTTTTCGACTGGATACCTCTACACCCTAAACAGAGGCTACAGCGAAAAAAACCTTTTTATTTTATTGTACTCATGGCTTTTTTCAGAGGGTGGGCACTCTTGACCAGACTCGTTTTTAAATTTGGTGCTTTTCTAAAGATGCACTTGGGTTTATTTGGGACCAGTCCTCCAATTATCGGGTCCTTTTTCAGTATCCCCCAATGTTTGACTAGGGTTTTTTCAATACTCCTATACTGACTATTGTATGAGGTTATAAAAGCCCATTCGAAATTAGAGTTGGTTTTCTTTTCAGCACTATTCTTGGGTTGTAACAGAAGTTCTCGATTTATTCCTGCTACTTTATTCTTGGCTTCTGTAACTTTTTCTTTATTATAGCCGGATGCCTCAAATCTGAGTTGCATTTCTTCTGCCTGTGCCGCGTATTTTTCTTCTTGGGTGCAATTCCTTTTGAGACGCCTAAATTGACCCCCAGGAATTGAGGAGGAGGAGAATATCTGGAACCACTGTCCCTTCGGAGCGAACCTGGTGCTATGGAGACGTTACATCGACGATGTGATCTTTGTGTGGAAAGGAGGAGAAAATTTGCTAGATGAGTTTTTTACATATCTTAACAGTAACGACTTGAATATTTTTTTCACTTTTGAGAAGAGTACCAGCATTATTAATTTTCTTGATGTGACGGTATACGTAGAGAATGGAAAGCTAAACACCATGAATTTTAAAAAACCCACTGACTCCGGAGCCTATATTAACGCAAAGAGTTGCCACCATCCAGACTGGTTGGGTTCAATTCCTGGGGGTCAATTTAGGCGTCTCAAAAGGAATTGCACCCAAGAAGAAAAATACGCGGCACAGGCAGAAGAAATGCAACTCAGATTTGAGGCATCCGGCTATAATAAAGAAAAAGTTACAGAAGCCAAGAATAAAGTAGCAGGAATAAATCGAGAACTTCTGTTACAACCCAAGAATAGTGCTGAAAAGAAAACCAACTCTAATTTCGAATGGGCTTTTATAACCTCATACAATAGTTAGTATAGGAGTATTGAAAAAACCCTAGTCAAACATTGGGGGATACTGAAAAAGGACCCGATAATTGGAGGACTGGTCCCAAATAAACCCAAGTGCATCTTTAGAAAAGCACCAAATTTAAAAACGAGTCTGGTCAAGAGTGCCCACCCTCTGAAAAAAGCCATGAGTACAATAAAATCAAAAGTTTTTTTTCGCTGTGGCCTCTGTTTAGGGTGTAGAGGTATCCAGTCGAAAACCAGCAAGATTACGGAAGTCACTATTAATAAACGTGACTGGAAAATAACGGATTTCATTACGTGCAATTCTTCTAATGTGGTTTATGCGATAGAATGCACTTGCGGCCTTTGGTATATAGGCCGCACTTCAAGAGCATTAAAAATCCGTATCAGCGAGCACCTTAGAAACATTAGAAATGGCCTAAGTACACATGCATTATCCGAGCATTTCAGGACTGTCCACCAAAGTAGCACTTCAGCTATTAGACAGTTTTGTGGAATTAAACATGTGAAAGGAAACGGGAGATGTAAAAATATACCTGGTCAACTGGCGAAAAAAGAGATGCAATTGATTTATGAATTCGGTACGCTAAAACCTGGGGGTATTAACTCCGATTTTGAGGTTAAATGGTTTTTATAAGTACATTTATGGTTTTTATAAAAAATATTTATAAAAAATATTTTAATCCTGATTATTTCATCTCCGGCCCTTTTTTAATGAACTCCATAGATTTTAAGCACTATTAAAGTTTTTTTAAATTTAATTACTTATGAAATAATAGGTTATATAAGGTTATATAAGATGATTTTATATGATTGATGACTCACTTTCTGTCCATTATTAAAACATTCTTTTTAGACAAATGTAAACAATAGGAATTTGTCTGTATGAACAAAGTCTGTTTAAAAAATCTTTTTAAATATACATAGATTCTATTCAAATTATTAGAGGATTTTATAATGCTATTTATTTAAGATGAGGTAATATGGTTGATGACTCACTTTCTGTTTATTGTCAAAACATTCTCTTAGGTAAATGTAAACAAAGAGTATGCACCATGGACGTCACCGTAAGTGACGTTACGGTTTTAACTGATTGAATCTAGAAACTACATTAAAAGGATATTTGATAGATTCCACCAGAACCACATAGTGGGAGATCTAAGTAAAAGTATAATGCATCCACATGTGCTACCCGGCCGCGGATCGAGCAGTGACGGACAGAGACACGGGTTTCCATAGCAACGGAAACCGGAAGTGACGCTACGCTGTGTAGCGCTGGAGGTTACATGAGAAAGTAACCAGGACTAGGCACTATGGCAACAAGCCCACCCCCTATAGCAACCGGAAGTGACGTTACGCCGCGTAGTGTTGGAGGACACACTGGAAAGGAATACAGACAGGGCACTATGACAACAAGCCCGCCCCTTATAGAAATTCCAGACGAGGATTGGAGCTTCCATGACGATAGGGACGCCCACAGCAAAGGACCATGGGACTGGTAGTTTTTTCATGTATAGGGTCCAGCTGGGCAATTAGGATTCTTATTGGTGCTGCGTGCATTTAAATAGCAGCCAAAATGAGGAGGTCAGCATTCAGACTTTTTTGAACCTTGACAAAGACCCCAGCTCGGGGTGGAAACGCGTCGGTTACCTTCTGACAAGCCTGAGGACGGACTTAAAGACCAGTATCCAGTAAGATCCATGTATGGTGGGATTATCCGGAAATCCCTTTACCATCTCCCATGCACTTTTAGAACTGCCTAAAAACAGTACTGAATGATCTGGTAATTAGTTTCTTTCCTTGCTGCTTGCAGTGATTTGCACAATACCTGACCTTTATACTTTTATACTTTAAAAAAAAAAATGTGTGTCATATATGTATGCTATTAAAACGGTATTTCACTATATGCACTTTATATTCATTTATATGATACTTCTAATACGAATGATGGAAGCCTGTGAATAAGCACCAGCAAGAATAAGAAGCGCTAGTTAAGTCTCAGTCTCTATATATTTTTTATGTTGTGCACTGTGTTGGTGAGGGGTGAAGGAAACCTCTAGGAGTACTTGAGACAATACCAGCTGCTATAAGCATTGCGCACGAACTGTTCTCAAAATATTTTCTTAGAATGAGAGAATAGTGATCAATCCGTCCTTCCTTAACATCTTCAAGGTGTACCCAGCTTCCGATATGTCGGCACTTCGGGCCGATATCTCGTCTGGGTTACACATCTCTCCAGTGTGTACCCAGTGCATCTAACTGTTTTGTTACATAAATATATGCGCTCCTGTGCATGTTCAAAAGGCACTTAGGTCTCTAAACCTTCTAGCCCCCATAACTGGTATCGGATCCACACTGTCTGTTGATAATGCTTCTTGTTATCTCCAGGAGTATGAGCAGATAAAAGTACGCACAACGGTCGGGAAGTGTATGAAAACACATCTTATACAACCTCTTTCTTACATATCATTATTCAGACATATATATTCAATCCATAAAACAATTCTCAATTTTAAAAGATATAGCAGCCACCATTTTTCCAACCTTCATGGGTGCTGCCATTTTTGCTTAGACTTATTTTCATATTAGTCTTAAATTCATACTGAATGATCTTTTGTAAAAAAAAAAAAAGTTACCCATGTTTCAATATTTATTTAACATACCAAAAGTCAAAGCACCCACAACAAATCCTTGGGCACCAACTCTCATGTGAATGAGATGCACAGACAGCTTTTCATCCCCACGGCTACGCAGCCTGTAAATTCCATAGGCCACCACTGCCATGAAACCGGCCAACCCTATAAGGGGAAAAAAACAGTGTGTCATATAATCAGATATATTTTCCAGCTTAACTAAGAAACCGGACATATCTGTTTTTTTCAATCCTTTGTTTTAGTTATTTAGAATCTGTTTTCCACTAATATCGCTTTCACATCGCAAATGGCGGGTCGCACCTGGGAATTGGAAACGGGTCCTTTCCGGGTGGGACCCGGCATTGGACCCTTATCAACCGGATTCCCGACCCGCCAATATGTTGGGTCAGGTTGCCATAGGGGGCGGGGACAGAGGCAGCATCGGGGGCGGAGGCAGCCCTGGGAGATGACATCATCTCCGCGCTGCCTCTGATTATACTGTGAACAGGTCCCGGGTCCCAGCAACCCGTTCACACTGCACCTGACCCGGTAATAATCCTTCTTTATTCCCGGGCTGAATTACCGGGTCAGGCGACCCGGGAATTTGAGAGTGACCCTTTCAAACCGCACAGCTACCCGCGTCGACCAGGCAATATACCGGGTTATTTGTGCGGTGTGAAAGGAGTATTACTTTCCTAAACCCACACCCAACTTCCAGAGTAACACATTATAAAGGCAAAAGCCCTACTTGTCCAATAACTGTGGCATGGTGATGCCCACTATCACTGCATGCATTGAACTAAAAGACAGGAGGGGGGTATTGGTGAGTTTTAAGCTGTGAATTATAATATCAGTGGATATGACTTGATGATAGTTTGTAGTGGAGGTGGCTGAGACTTTTTTTTTTTTTTTAAGGTGATGTTTCCAGGATTTTTATTTACTTTTGGATATGGACTGATGAAAAACAAAAAGATTTTATTTTACAATACATTTTCAGTCAGGGATACAATATCCAGCATGGTAAGCTTAGTTTAGCACCAGTATCTGTGCACATAATCGGTAGTGACTGGCACTCAAGGCACTCAGCATGTTACCCAGAGCCCTGTGTGTACAAAACTAATGACAACACTCAGTTCACATGTAATCCTGTGCCGTCTTCACTGCCAAGCCCTATAGCAATTGCACAGGTAGTTATGGCAGTAGGTACGCCACTGGACATGCCTGAAGTCTGAACATGGCTAGGCCTGTTAAGTGTAGTCAGAAGATCACGGCACATGCAGGACAATAGCGTTATCTGCAGGGACATTAGACTGTATTTTCCAACATGCCGGATAATAATCAGATAAATTTAGTTTTTGTCCAAAAATTTCTCAATATCAGCCCAAATGCCTCCTATCGGCTGCATGTGATGCCAGCATTAACCACTTGCCTGGCATGGTCGCATCAGATGCGACCATGCCTGCAAGTGCTCTATCTGACCTGGTCGCACAGGATGCGACCAGTCAGATAGAGAGTGTTAGCAGCAGCAGGGAAGATAAACTTCCCTCCACTGCTGCTGTCAGAGGGACCGGAAGGTCCCTCTGCCTCCCTGCCCTCTCCCCCTGTGTCTGCCGTGCTGCCGATCACTGCTGATCGGTCAGCACGGCAGGATCCCCCCCCCTCCAGCGGCTGCAGACAATGGCAGCCGCTGGGGAGAGTAAATGAACCCTCCCAAGCCACCCCCAGACCCCCCTGTATACCTGCAGGCTGTCCCTGCTTTCAAAATGAAAGCCGCGATGGTCGCGATGTTCCCGATGGTCGCGATGTTCCCGGTCAATGTTTCGATGTTTGAAAAAACCTCAAAACAAATATTTTTTTTTTCATTTTTTTTTTAACTAAAATTATTTGGGATAGGGTTAAAGACATGTTCTTCACCTAATTCACTCATTAAAAAAAAAACTACAATTTCGGAGCGGTTTTCGGTGAAATAAATCGTCAGTTAAGTGGTTAAGAGAAGAAAAGTAGATCAGTCTGTTTGTATTTTGTTTCTGCCTGACCAGCTTCAGCACAATTATCATGTAAAATAGAACATAACCACTTAGATTTTTTTAATTATCTTAATTTGGCCAACATGTCATTTTTGGGGTGAAAATGTGCAAAATGCAAGAAAATGGGTTCATTGATGTGGGACAGGTGTATGGAGGTGCTATATGAATGGGACAGGTGTTTTGAAGATTGCAGGTGGGTGTTGGTGTTTTTTGTAGACTTTATAAAAGTGTGTGAAAATAACACAAATAATAAGATTTTACTTACCGATAAATCTATTTCTCGTAGTCCGTAGTGGATGCTGGGACTCCGTAAGGACCATGGGGAATAGCGGCTCCGCAGGAGACAGGGCACAAGAATAAAAGCTTTAGGATCAGGTGGTGTGCACTGGCTCCTCCCCCTATGACCCTCCTCCAAGCCTCAGTTAGGATACTGTGCCCGGACGAGCGTACATAATAAGGAAGGATATTGAATCCCGGGTAAGACTCATACCAGCCACACCAATCACACCGTACAACTCGTGATCTGAACCCAGTTAACAGTATGATAGAACGAAAAAGAGCCTCTGAAAGATGGCTCCCAACAATAATAACCCGAATTTTTGTAACAATAACTATATACAAGTATTGCAGACAATCCGCACTTGGGATGGGCGCCCAGCATCCACTACGGACTACGAGAAATAGATTTATCGGTAAGTAAAATCTTATTTTCTCTGACGTCCTAGTGGATGCTGGGACTCCGTAAGGACCATGGGGATTATACCAAAGCTCCCAAACGGGCGGGAGAGTGCGGATGACTCTGCAGCACCGAATGAGAGAACTCCAGGTCCTCCTCAGCCAGGGTATCAAATTTGTAGAATTTTGCAAACGTGTTTGCCCCTGACCAAGTAGCTGCTCGGCAAAGTTGTAAAGCCGAGACCCCTCGGGCAGCCGCCCAAGATGAACCCACTTTCCTTGTGGAATGGGCTTTTACCGATTTTGGCTGTGGCAGGCCTGCCACCGAATGTGCAAGCTGAATTGTACTACAAATCCAACGAGCAATCGTCTGCTTAGAAGCAGGAGCACCTAATTTGTTTGGTGCATACAGGATAAACAGCGAGTCAGATTTTCTGACTCCAGCCGTCCTGGAAACATATATTTTCAGGGCCCTGGCCACGTCAAGCAACTTGGAGTCCTCCAAGTCCTTAGTAGCCGCAGGTACCACAATAGGTTGGTTCATGTGAAATGCAGAAACCACCTTAGGTAGAAATTGAGGACGAGTCCTCAATTCTGCCCTGTCAGAATGAAATATTAAGTAAGGGCTTTTATACGATAAAGCCGCCAATTCTGACACACGCCTGGCTGAAGCCAGGGCTAACAGCATCGTCACCTTCCATGTGAGATATTTTAAGTCCACAGTGGTGAGTGGTTCAAACCAATGTGACTTTAGGAAACTCAACACAACATTGAGATCCCAAGGTGCCACTGGGGGCACAAAAGGAGGCTGTATATGCAGTACCCCTTTTACAAATGTCTGAACTTCAGGTACTGAAGCCAGTTCCTTTTGGAAGAAAATCGACAGGGCCGAAATTTGAACCTTAATGGACCCTAATTTTAGGCCCATAGACAGTCCTGTTTGCAGGAAATGGAGGAAACGACCCAGTTGAAATTCCTCTGTAGGGGCCTTCCTGGCCTCACACCACGCAACATATTTTTGCCAAATGCGGTGATAATGTTTTGCGGTTACATCCTTTCTGGCCTTGACCAGGGTAGGGATGACTTCATCTGGAATGCCTTTTTCCTTCAGGATCCGGCGTTCAACCGCCACGCCGTCAAACGCAGCCGCGGTAAGTCTTGGAACAGACAAGGCCCCTGCTGGAGCAGGTCCTTTCTTAGAGGTAGAGGCCATGGTTCGTCCGTGAGCATCTCCTGAAGTTCCGGATACCAAGTCCTTCTCGGCCAATCCGGAACCACGAGTATAGTTCTTACTCCTCTCCTTCTTATGATTCTCAGTACTTTTGGTATGAGAGGCAGAGGAGGGAACACATACACTGACTGGTACACCCACGGTGTTACCAGAGCGTCCACCGCTATTGCCTGAGGGTCCCTTGACCTGGCGCAATATCTGTCTAGTTTTTTGTTTAGACGGGACGCCATCATGTCCACCTTTGGTTTTTCCCAACGGTTCACAATCATGTGGAAGACTTCTGGATGAAGTCCCCACTCCCCCGGGTGAAGGTCGTGTCTGCTGAGGAAGTCTGCTTCCCAGTTGTCCACTCCCGGAATGAACACTGCTGACAGTGCTATCACATGATTTTCCGCCCAGCGAAGAATCCTTGCAGCTTCTGCCATTGCCCTCCTGCTTCTCGTGCCGCCCTGTCTGTTTACGTGGGCGACTGACGTGATGTTGTCCGATTGGATCAATACCGCCTGACGCTGAAGCAGGGGTTTCGCTTGACTTAGGGCATTGTAAATGGCCCGTAGTTCCAGAATGTTTATATGAAGAGATGTTTCCATGCTTGACCACAAGCCCTGGAAGTTTCTTCCCTGTGTGACTGCTCCCCAGCCTCTCAGGCTTGCATCCGTGGTCACCAGGATCCAATCCTGAATGCCGAATCTGCGTCCCTCTAGAAGATGAGCACTCTGCAACCACCACAGGAGGGACACCCTTGTCTTTGGTGACAGGGTTATCCGCTGCTGCATCTGAAGATGCGATCCGGACCATTTGTCCAGTAGATCCCACTGAAACGTTCTTGCATGGAATCTTCCGAATGGAATTGCTTCGTAAGAAGCCACCATTTTTCCCAGGACCCTCGTGCACTGATGCACTGACACCTGGCCTGGTTTTAGGAGGTTCCTGACTAGCTCGGATAACTCCTTGGCCTTCTCCTCCGGGAGAAACACCTTCTTCTGGACTGTGTCCAGAATCATTCCTAGGAACAGAAGACGTGTCGTTGGAATCAGCTGCGATTTTGGAATATTTAGGATCCACCCGTGCTGACGTAACACTATCTGAGATAGTGCTACTCCGACTTCTAACTGTTCCCTGGACCTTGCCCTTATCAGGAGATCGTCCAAGTAAGGGATAATTAAGATGCCTTTTCTTCGAAGAAGGATCATCATTTCGGCCATTACCTTGGTAAAGACCCGAGGTGCCGTGGACAACCCAAACGGTAGCGTCTGAAACTGATAATGACAGTCTTGTACTACAAACCTGAGATACCCTTGGTGAGAAGGGTAGATTGGGACGTGGAGATAAGCATCTTTGATGTCCAGAGACACCATATAGTCCCCTTCTTCCAGGTTCGCTATCACCGCTCTGAGTGACTCCATCTTGAATTTGAACCTTTTTATGTAAGTGTTCAAGGATTTCAGATTTAAAATTGGTCTCACCGAGCCGTCCGGCTTCGGTACCACAAACAGCGTGGAATAATACCCCTTTCCTTGTTGTAGGAGAGGTACCTTGATTATCACCTGCTGGGAATAAAGCTTGTGAATGGCTTCCAGAACTGCCTCCCTGTCGGAGGGAGACTTTGGCAGAGCAGACTTCAGGAACCGGCGAGGGGGAAACGCCTCGAATTCCAGTTTGTACCCCTGCGATACTACCTGTAGAATCCAGGGATCCACTTGCGAGTGAGCCCACTGCGCGTTGAAATTCTTGAGACGGGCCCCCACCAAGTCTGAGTCTGCTTGTAAAGCCCCAGCGTCATGCTGAAGACTTGGCAGAAGCAGGGGAAGGCTTCTGATCCTGGGAAGCGGCTGCATGGTGCAGTCTTTTTCCCCTTTCTCTGCCCCGGGGCAGAAAGGAATGGCCTTTTGCTCGCTTGTATTTATGGGAACGAAAGGACTGAGTTTGAAAAGACGGTGTCTTTTTCTGCTGATGTGAAGTGACCTGGGGTAAGAAGGTGGACTTTCCAGCCGTTGCCGTGGCCACCAGGTCCGAAAGACCAGCCCCAAATAACTCCTCCCCTTTATACGGCAATACTTCCATATGTCGTTTGGAATCCGCATCCCCTGACCACTGACGCGTCCATAACGTTCTTCTGGCAGAGATGGACATAGCACTTACTCTTGATGCCAGGGTGCAAATATCCCTCTGTGCATCACGCATATATAGTAATGCATCCTTCAAATGCTCTATAGTTAACAATATATTGTCCCTATCCAGGGTATCAATATTTTCAGTCAGGGAATCCGACCACGCGACTCCAGCACTGCACATCCAGGCTGAAGCGATTGCTGGTCGCAGTATAACACCAGTATCTGTGTATATACTTTTTAGGATATTTTCCAGCCTTCTATCAGCTGGTTCTTTGAGGGTGGCCGTCTCAGGAGACGGTAACGCTACTTGTTTAGATAAACGTGTGAGCGCCTTATCAACCCTAGGGGATGTTTCCCAACGTGTCCTAACCTCTGATGGGAAAGGATATAGTGCCAATAATTTATTAGAAATTAGCAGTTTTTTGTCGGGAGAAACCCACGCTTTATCACATACCTCATTCAATTCATCTGACTCAGGAAAAACTATTGGTAGTTTTTTCACCCCCCACATAATACCCTTCTTAGTGGTATTTGTAGTGTCAGAAATGTGCAATGCTTCCTTCATTGCCGTGATCATGTAACGTGTGGCCCTACTGGACATTACGTTCGACTCATCACCGTCGACACTAGACTCAGTATCTGTGTCTGGGTCTGTGTCGACCCACTGAGGTAACGGGCGTTTTAGGGCCCCTGACGGTGTCTGAGACGCCTGGACAGGCACTAATTGATTTGCCGGCTGTCTCATGTCGTCAACAGTTTTTTGCAAAGTGCTGACATTATCACTTAATTGTTTGAACACGATCATCCAGTCAGGTGTCGACTCCCTAGGGGGTGACATCACTAACGCAGGCAATTGCTCCGCCTCCACATCATTTTCCTCCTCATACATGTCGACACACACGTACCGACACACAGCACACACACCGGGAATGCTCTGATAGAGGACAGGACCCCACGAGCCCTTTGGAGAGACAGAGGGAGAGTCTGCCAGCACACACCCAGCGCTATATATATATACAGGGATAACCTTATATAAGTGTTATTCCCTTATAGCTGCTGTTTATATTGTCATTTGCTGCCAATAGTGCCCCCCCTTCTCTTTTTTACCCTGATTCTGAAGCAGGACTGCAGGGGAGAGTCAGGGAGCCGTCCTTCCAGCGGAACTGTGAGGGAAAATGGCGTTTGTGTGCTGAGGAGATAGGCTCCGCCCCTTCACGACGTCCTTATCTCCCGCTCTTTTGTGTAAAAATGGCAGGGGTTAAAATACATCCATATAGCCCAGGAGCTATATGTGATGTATTCTTTTGCCACCTAAGGTATTATCATTTATATTGCGTCTCAGGGCGCTCCCCCCCTAGCGCCCTGCACCCTCAGTGACCGGAGTGTGAAGTGTGCTGAGAGCAATGGCGCACAGCTGCGGTGCTGTGCGCTACCTTAGTCTGAAGACAGGATTGTCTTCTGCCGCCGATTTCACCGGACCTCTTCGTCTCTTCTGGCTCTGTAAGGGGGACGGCGGCGCGGCTCCGGTGACCCATCCAGGCTGTACCTGTGATCGTCCCTCTGGAGCTAATGTCCAGTAGCCTAAGAAGCCCAATCCACTCTGCACGCAGGTGAGTTCGCTTCTTCTCCCCTTAGTCCCACGATGCAGTGAGCCTGTTGCCAGCAGGACTCACTGAAAATAAAAAACCTAAATTAAACTTTTATTCTAAGCAGCTCAGGAGAGCCACCTAGCCTGCACCCTTCTCGTTCGGGCACAAAAATCTAACTGAGGCTTGGAGGAGGGTCATAGGGGGAGGAGCCAGTGCACACCACCTGATCCTAAAGCTTTTATTCTTGTGCCCTGTCTCCTGCGGAGCCGCTATTCCCCATGGTCCTTACGGAGTCCCAGCATCCACTAGGACGTCAGAGAAATATACTTTACATACATTTTTAGGCACCCCTAATTTAAGTAGAGCATTTATTTTGCAGAAAAACACTTGCTTTCTATCATTTTTTCACTGTTTTAGAAAAATGCTTAGAACAGCTTTTTGACACAATTTAAGAACACCAAATACTTTTATTATGGCCCCTTACTGACTTGTATATTGTTATCCAATATTAGTTTGTCTTTTTGAGGGGTACAGGCAGATTTCCCCATGTTCACCTATACTTAATATGTGAAAAACCAGCAAGAATTATCTGGTGAAACACTTAACACCCTTTTTCTAATTGTATTGCATGATAAGTTGACACCCGATAACAAGCCATAAATGAAGTTAAGGTGGTCATTCCGAGTTGATCGCTAGCTGCTTTCGTTCGCAGCGAAGAGATCAGGCAAAAAAATCGTCACTTCTGCGCATGCGTATGCGGTGCAATGCGCACGCACGTCGTACTTTTACAACGAACTATGTAGTTTCACACAAGGTCTAGCGAAGCTTTTCAGTCGCACTGCTGACCGCAGAGTGATTGACAGGAAGTGGGTATTTCTGGGTGTCAACTGACCGTTTTCAGGGAGTGTGCGGAAAAACGCAGGCGTGGCTGGGGAAACGGAGGCGTGGTTTGCCGAACGCAGGGCGTGTTCGTGATGTCAAAACAGGAACTAAATAGTCGGCAGTGATCGCAAGCTAGGAGTAGGTCTGGAGCTACTCTGATGCTGCACAAAATCTTTTTGTAGCCGCTGTGCGATCCTTTTGTTCGCACTTCTGCCAAGCTAAGATACACTCCCAGAGGGCGGCGGCTTAGCGTTTGCACGCCTGCTAAAAGCAGCTAGCGAGCGAACAACTCGGAATGACCACCTAAGGTGCGCGGTAAGTTAATACTTGAAAATGGAATACTGTATCTCCACTAATTTAATTCCCCCCATAGATTCAAAGTTTCAGTACAAATGAAGAGGCAAGTGGATGAAGATGTTATGTGACAATTTTTTGAAAAGGTTGTTTTTTTTATTAATGGATAAAAGTGGTATGACCTAGGGATCATAGTAACAATGTTATGTGAAATGTTGTAGATTCATTATTCTGGTGCTAGAGAAATCTAAATTTATATGTGAATAATTGAGGTTCTTATCAGCAGCAGCCACAAAATAAATTGGATTTTCGCACTTAACACCCTAATGCCAAATGGCCTTAATGAAAACATCGAAATAAATAACATTTGAGATCCATAGTATGACCAGATTCACCATTAACTGGGGAGTCCTCCCTGGACCCCGACTGTCTTCTGTGAAATATTTTAATTAAATGTGTAAACATACATCATTAAAGTCTTGTCATTTAATTCACATGCATTTCTATTATTTATCTTATTCTACTTCGAAATGTTCTTTAATCGTTAAATACATATTTTTGACTGAGAGTTATAAATTACCTAATCATATTTAACATAACATAAAAATAATGATAGAAAAGATACCATCAAGTGAATATGGACTAGTCGGGACTCAAACTTGGGTCCCCTAGTACACTGATCCAGTGTTACAGGGGGTTATTCTGACCTGATCGCTCGCTGCAGTTCTTTGCAGCGCAACAATCAGGTCAAAACTGCGTTTGGCTGCCATTTTGTAGGCGCGGTCCAGCCAACAAAGGCATGGCCGGAACGTGCGGGGGGAGGGCCGCAGCAGCTGCGTGACAACACATGCAGCCGCTGCGACCCGGGCAGCGATGAGCTACTCCTGAAGTGCAAAAACATTGCCACTGTGCGATGCTTTTGCACTTCTGCGAATGGGCAGGGAGTGACATGTGAGGCGGACTAGCCCTGTGCTGGGTGTCCTCCCGCATGTCTGTGTTCCTGATCGTAGCTGTGTTAAATTTAGCACAGCTATGATCAAGTCGGAATCACCCCCACTATCCGCTGAGCTATTAAACCAGGTGAAGAGAAAATAAATTATTTTTATATTTTTAGTCTTCTGCTGTGACCTAGATGCTAATCTGTCACTTTATTAGAAAATTGACATCTAGCCTGTACTTTATCGATTGACATCTTTTCTGCTCTATGAAGATGTCCAGGTTGCTCTGGTTATCATTGCTAAGGTCTGATTTCCAATTGGGGCTATTTGCCCAACTGAACTTAAACTAACTTTAAAAACTCTTTTTTATATTTTATTCTATATATTCTTTATTTTGAGAGTAAAGAATAGAATTATCAAACAAAATAATCATAAAAAACAAAAAACATCATAGTATAAATTTGCGGGCCTTGGACCACAGGAGATACGAACCCTGGTCCTTGTACGCATCTACATGCTGAGCCACTGAGCACAGTCAGAAGAAAGCTAACAACTTGTTATACTTATTATCCGCTCCCCTATTTGTATTGTTATTATGTATTAACTTTGTAACAGTGTCTTTCCTAGAAGCCATTTATAAGAATACTTTGTAACAGTGTCTGTGCTCTATGCCATTCATAAGAATACCTATACTACAAAAAATTGTTAAGATTCGATTTTAAGAGACAAATAAAGTGTCACCCTATGTTTATTAGGTATTATTTGAACCTTTTTTTTTATATATATGTGCTAGACCTGCTTCTAACAATTATCCGTATGAGTACCATGTGAAGCAAATTGTGCAATCAATCAATAGAGGAATGATTGTCTGCAAGGAGGATAAAAACCCTCCTCTTCTAAATCCAGCATATTGCTTCTGAGGAAACCGCCTTACCCTGATGGCGGAGAAACGCGTTAAGCCAAACTGAGACCCCCCCATTTACGGACTGAATCCAAGCAGTAACTATGAGAAACTGTTCTCAGTCTCCACCGCAAAAGACTGGATCCACGTATTACTGAGCTTTCATCCGCAGCTGCACAGAACAGAGACTAACATCACGGAGCCTGCTACGGATCTCCAGTGAGTCGCGCCCTCCTTCTCCTCCCACTACTGCTATATGGGACTGTTGCCAAGACACCCTACCAACAATTCCTAGTCGGATAACAGCTGACTGATTGCTATTCCAGTGGTGAGTTAAAGAGAGGTGGTAGCATAGCGCTGACTCTATACACACCATCTGCTGCTCCCTAATTACTGAGCTTTTTCAATATATACTTGCGGTACTACTGTGGACAGACAATTATTCTGGCATTTATTACTTTAAGTGAAAAGTCCATTTAAAATTCTTCTTACTACAAACACAATTATATTGCTCTAATGCATAGGTTCTCAAACTCGGTCCTCAGGACCCCACACAGTGCATGTTTTGCAGGTCTCCTCACAGAATCACCTGTGGACCTTTTACAATGTGCCAGTGAGTAATTAATACACCTGTGCACCTGCTGGGTTACCTACAAAACATGCACTGTGTTGGGTCCTGAGGACCGAGTTTGAGAACCTGTGCTCTAATGTATTATTAGATGTCTTTGTTTACAAGCAATTAATATCTGTTGTATTAAAAAAATATATATAAATCTTTTAAAATCTTTATGCGCCCTCTGGATTTATGCTTATTTGTGTTTCTATACAAGTTATCCTTGATCAACTAGTTTATGTATCTAATTAGACATTCCAGAGTGTCTATATGAGGGCTGCATGCTAGAGATTTTTATACAAATCTAACCTAGGGTGACACTTAGATGAGGAATTTTCTTTACTTGTCTCCTCTCCATAGAAATGTATTTTATATAAACTTCTAAATTAATCCTATACTGGTTGCGCCCGGCTTTATTTTACTTTAGCCACAAAATAAATGTCTGTGGCCGCACACTTAAAAAATTGTCTCCTAATAAAAGAGCAACAAAAAAAAACCAATATGAAATTCTCAAGTGCTGCGCTTATAAAACCGCATTTGACATGCAGAAAAACAATCAAAACACACACACACACATATGTAATAGATATACCACTCTTGGGTGTGCAGTCACCCTCTCATATATACGCACGCCTTGGTGTGCATTCAACAACCCAAGGCATGTGTATATCAGAGCGCCACCGCACACCCAAGAGTGGTATATCTATCTTATAAAATGGTCCCTCTTGTGCCAAAATAGTTCTTTGTGGAGCTAATGTAGGGTGACACAGATGTTTGCTGATTCTGAAGTGGCTGCTCAGGGAAGTTCCATTCAATTATTTTTAATAGATCATCATGTCAGGCTCCGGAGCCTTACCTCTGGCGGGTGCTCCCGCGGGTTACCATCCTGCTGCTTGGCGCAGCTGCGGCGGCAGGGAGCTGCTGGCGGCGGGTCCTCCTGGATAGATGTGCGGCTGCCGAGGGTCTGGAGAGTAGGGCGCTGCGGCGGGGATCGCTGCGGTAAGGTCCTCTAGTGGTGACACAGTATAGTGTGTCAGAGACAGAAGCTGGCTAAAGCTGTGTGCTAACAGCTAAGTATGTCTCCTGTGCTGGGGGCAGCCATGTTGGAGACCAGAGTATTACCAATGAAGTTCCCAATCTGTGTCCAGCCAATCCTGCATGTTCTCCCCTTACGAAAGGGGGCTGGCTCAGAGGGAGAGTTCCAGTGCTTCAAGTTACCTCCGTTCTCCAGCTCTGTGCTCCCAGGTTACTTCTCGTTCCCTGGTCCTGGTTGCTCTCATCCATCAGTTACCTAAACGCTGCTGCAGTCCTGCTGTCTAAGTCCGTTGCCACCCGTGGAAGTGGTCACGGGGTCCCAGGTCGTAGAGGAGCTCCAGGTGCTAACAGCGGTTCCCACAGATGTCTTCATTTCTTCAAAGTCCAAGTTCTTCAGCCTTGTCTTTCAATCACAAACCACATTCTTCGTTTCTTCAAAGTCCAAGTTCTTCAGCCTCGTCTTTTAATCATAAAAAACAGTCTTCAGTTCTTCTTTACCGGAGTTCTTCAGCTTCACTCTTCAAGTCATTTAACCATAGACTCTAATTCTTCCAGTTTCTTCTATTTCTCCAATATTCGTGTACAGCCTGATTATTCATTAAAACTACAGTTATCTTCCTACGACTTCCTCCTTTTCTTTATGCCCTCCGGCCAACGTTAACACTTAGTTTCGCTTCCAGCCCATGAGGAGGAATTACATTCAGCCACCTCGTTTACTCTCCTCACAGGTAGCTGTCCCTTCAGCCAAAACTCGGTTGTTGGAACCCCAACTTACGCCAAGCGTGACACATCATTGTACAAGTCATGTGTGATTAGGTCTGATGTGAAATCATTTGAGTTATGTGGTGAATTTGACATTTTGGGAAATGTTTCTGTCAGAAATATCTGTTACAGTGAGGCAGTGAAGTGATGTGCTGCTTCCCTGTGAGCAGTGCCTGTGTGAGAGCTGGTACTGTGCAAACTTGTGAAATATCTGTTATAGTGAGGCAGTGATGTGCTGCTTCCCTGTGAGCAGTGCCTGTGTGAGAGCTGGTACTGTGCAAACTTGTGAAATATCTGTTATAGTGAGGCAGTGATGTGCTGCTTCCCTGTGAGTAGTGCCTGTATGAGAACTGGTACTGTGCAAACTTGTGGCTCTGTGATTAGGTTCAAATTACAATTGGAAGTAGATCAGGCCTGAGGTGTGCGGCATGTCTCAATATACCACACCATTTTATAGATATATACATACAGTATACTGTATGTGTGTGTGTGTGTATATACATATATATATATATATATACACACACACACACCAAATTTTCTTTCATATATGTGTATATATAAAAAGTAAAGGCAATTAATTGCAAGCCTATGGATAAAGTATGTGGGTAAAAACGTATATTTATCTCAAAGCATAGGTTAGTCTCAATATAGCGATATAAAACCCAGTTTAGCACATACAGCAAAATCTGATTTTAGTTATCACTGCAGGATCCTGTATAGAAATGTCATACAGTATGTTTGTGCTGATAGGGAGTTTTATTACCAAAATGTCCAGCTGCATCCTTATGCTAACTCCTAAGGTAAGTGGGTCTCAATGACTGCACTTTTATCTCCAACAAGTGTATAAAGGATGAATCTGCTGCTGTTATTCATATTTATGCAGAAACAGAGGAGTATGGGGATGTCCTTTGCAAGAAATCCGCTCACAGCATGCCGTATGGTGGTCCTGCTGCCAAATAACGCGGACAGCCTATATGATCATCAGTTGCCCTAAAGGATTGCGGACTTTATTAAAGGAGCGGTACTTTCATCTCAGTCACACACTGTTAATATGAGTACACGGCATATGGAAGATTGATCACAGCCGCACATTGGTAAAGCCTGTCACTCCGTGGAGGGACAGCAAGCTGTGAGCGGGTTCTTTCGCAATTTTTTTTTATTTTATAACTGATTTATTTATCACCCCTATCCAATTCATTTGCAAAAATACACAGGGTCCATGAGAAGCTGCGGACCTTTCTATTTTCGCGGCACTTATTATGTAAAAAATGGTCACATATTGGGGATTTGGCATCGCCTGTCTGTTCCCCGGGGGCTAATAGTATAGCCCCCGGCGAACCAATTAAATAGGATACCGCCCTATATGTATTTGTCATAATAGTGTAGTTTAAGCAAATTATTATATTTTTATATATGTTTAATTGATTTCACATGTGTTTGTTAATTGAATGTGATTAATAAATTATACTAATTATTATGCTGTAATTATTCTGCCCCTAATGTCTCCAGAAACGCTATATACCTTTTTTTATTGTTCCCTTTGTCGCTTGATAAATAAACTGTGACTGCTTTTTACTATACAACTGATGGATTGACACTAGAATTAAACTATGCTACTGGGAATGGGGTGATACTGGGAAAAATAAGATTTTACTTACCGGTAAATCTATTTCTCGTAGTCCGTAGTGGATGCTGGGGACTCCGTAAGGACCATGGGGATTATACCAAAGCTCCCAAACGGGCGGGAGAGTGCGGATGACTCTGCAGCACCGATTGAGCAAACACAAGGTCCTCCTCAGCCAGGGTATCAAACTTGTAGAACTTTGCAAAAATGTTTGAACCTGACCAAGTAGCCGCTCGGCAAAGCTGTAATGCCGAGACCCCTCGGGCAGCCGCCCAAGAAGAACCCACCTTCCTAGTGGAATGGGCCTTAACAGATTTCGCGAGCGGCAATCCAGCCGCAGAATGAGCCTGCTGAATCGTGTTACAGATCCAGCGAGCAATAGTTTGCTTTGAAGCAGGAGCACCAAGCTTGTTGGAAGCATACAGGATAAACAAAGACTCTGTTTTCCTGACCCTAGCCGTTCTGGCTACATAAACCTTCAAAGCCCTGACCACATCAAGTAACTCGGAATCCTCCAAGTCAGTAGTAGCCACAGGCACCACAATAGGTTGGTTTATATGAAAAGATGAAACCACTTTCGGCAGAAATTGTGGAAGGGTCCGCAATTCTGCTCTATCCGCATGGAAAACCAGATAGGGGCTTTTATGTGACAAAGCCGCCAACTCTGACACACGCCTAGCCGAAGCCAAGGCTAATAGCATGACCACCTTCCACGTGAGATATTTCAACTCCACCGTTTTGAGTGGTTCAAACCAGTGGGATTTCAGGAAACTCAACACCACGTTAAGATCCCAAGGTGCCACTGGAGGCACAAAAGGGGGCTGGATATGCAGCACTCCCTTTACAAACGTCTGAACTTCAGGTAGAGAAGCCAACTCCCTTTGAAAGAAAATGGATAGGGCCGAAATCTGGACCTTAATGGAACCCAATTTTAGGCCCAAATTCACTCCGGACTGTAGGAAGTGAAGGAAACGGCCCAGCTAGAACTCCTCCGTAGGAGCATTCCTGGCCTCACACCAAGCAACATATTTTCGCCATATACGGTGATAATGTTAAACTGTCACGTCCTTCCTAGCCTTTATCAGCGTAGGAATGACCTCATCCGGAATGCCTTTCTCTGCTAGGATCCGGCGTTCAACCGCCATGCCGTCAAACGCAGCCGCGGTAAGTCTTGGAACAGACAGGGCCCCTGTTGCAACAAGTCCTGTCTTAGAGGAAGAGGCCACGGGTCCTCTGTGAGCATTTCTTGCAGCTCTGGATACCAAGTCCTTCGTGGCCAATCTGGAACAATGAGTATTGTTCTCACTCCTCTTTTTCTTATTATCCTCAGCACCTTGGGTATGAGAGGAAGAGGAGGAAATACATAGACCGACTGGAACACCCACGGTGTCACCAGGGCGTCTACAGCTATCGCCTGAGGGTCTCTTGACCTGGCGCAATACCTCTGTAGCTTTTTGTTGAGGCGGGATGCCATCATGTCCACCTGTGGCAGTTCCCACTGACTTGTAATCTGCGCGAAGACTTCCTGATGAAGTCCCCACTCTCCCGGGTGGAGGTCGTGTCTGCTGAGGAAGTCTGCTTCCCAGTTGTCCACTCCCGGGATGAACACTGCTGACAGTGCGCTTACGTGATTCTCTGCCCAGCGAAGAATTCTGGTGGCTTCCGCCATCGCCACTCTGCTCCTTGTGCCGCCTTGGCGGTTTACATGAGCCACTGTGGTGATGTCTGACTGAATCAGAACCGGTTGGTCGCGAAGCAGGGTCTCCGCTTGACGTAGGGCGTTGTATATGGCCCTCAGTTCCAGGATGTTGATGTGAAGGCAAGTCTCTTGACTTGACCACAGACCTTGGAAATTTCTTCCCTGAGTGACTGCACCCCAACCTCGGAGGCTTGCGTCCGTGGTCACCAGGACCCAGTCCTGAATGCTGAATCTGCGGCCCTCGAGAAGGTGAGTGCTCTGCAGCCACCACAGGAGTGACACCCTGGCCCTGGGGGATAGGGTGATTAACCGATGCATCTGAAGATGTGATCCGGACCACTTGTCCAGTAAGTCCCATTGAAAGGTCCTCGCATGGAACCTGCCAAAGGGAATGGCCTCGTATGATGCCACCATCTTTCCCAGGACACGAGTGCAGTGATGCACTGACACGTGTTTTGGTTTTAATAGGTTCCTGACCAGTGTCATGAGTTCCTGAGCTTTCTCCATCGGGAGATAAACCCTTTTCTGGTCTGTCTCTAGAATCATGCCCAGGAAAGGCAGACGAGTCGTAGGAACCAACTGAGACTTTGGAATGTTTAGAATCCAGCCGTGTTGCCGTAATACTTCCATAGAGAGTGCTACACTGATCAGCAACTGCTCTCTTGATCTCGCTTTTATGAGGAGATCGTCCAAGTATGGGATAATTGTGACTCCTTGCTTCCGCAGGAGTACCATCATTTCCGCCATTACCTTGGTAAATATTCTCGGTGCCGTGAAGAGACCAAACGGCAACGTCTGAAATTGGTAATGACAATCCTGTACCACAAATCTGAGGTACGCCTGATGAGGTGGATAAATGGGGACATGAAGGTATGCATCCTTTATGCCCAGAGACACCATAAAATCCCCCCCTTCCAGGCTTGCGATGACCGCTCTCAGCGATTCCATCTTGAACTTGAACCTTTTCAGGTATATGTTCAGGGATTTTAAATTCAATATGGGTCTGACCGAACCGTCCGGTTTCGGGGCTACAAACATGGTCGAATAATAACCCCTTCCCTGCTGAAGGAGGGGAACCTTGACCACCACCTGTTGAAGATACAATTTGTGAATTGCAGTTAACACTATTTCCCTCTCTTGGAGGGAAGCTGGCAGGGCCGATTTGAGGTATCGGTGAGGGGCATCTCCTCGAATTCCAGCTTGTATCCCTGAGACCAAGTAAACCTCTCCTCACTCAAAAGAGTGGGTTTACCACGCGCTTGACAGGGCTGGTTCTCCTAAGCAGCTGTATAACCTTGGACAGTCACTCCAAACTAAACACAGAACACAATAGTACTAAAAGTACTCATACAGCGCTAAAAAATTAATGAATATATGCAGACAGGTGGAAAGGATCAATCAACGAATTAATGAATTAACGATTTAATGAATAAAGGTATTATGATACCTATTTTTTTCATTAAATCGTTGATTGATCCTTTCCACCTGTCTGCATAGATTCATTCATTTTTTTAGCGCTGTATGAGTACTTTTAGTACTATTATGTTCTGTATCCCTGAGACACAATATCTATTGCCCAGGGATCCAACTGGGAGTGAACCCACTTGTGGCTGAAATTTCGAAGATGTGCCCCCACCAGCCCTAGCTCCGCCTGTGGAACCCCAGCGTCATGCAGTGGATTTTGTAGAGGCCGGGGAGGACTTCTGTTCCTGGGAACTAGCTGTGTTGTGCAGCTTCTTTCCTCTACCCCTGCCTCTGGCAAGAAAGGACGCACCTCGGACTTTCTTGTTTTTCTGTGATCGAAAGGACTGCATTTGATAATACGGTGCTCTCTTAGGCTGTGAGGAAACATATGGCAAAAAATTTGACTTTCCAGCAGTAGCTGTGGAGACCAGGTCCGAGAGACCCTCCCCAAACAATTCCTCACCCTTGTAAGGTAAAACCTCCATATGCCTTTTTGAGTCGGCATCACCTGTCCATTGCCGAGTCCACAGGACCCTTCTGGCAGAAATTGACATTGCATTTATTCTAGAACCCAGCAGACTAATGTCTCTTTGAGCATCTCTCATATCAAGGACAGCGTCTTTAATATGCCCCAGGGTCAATAAAACAGTTTCCCTATCTAGGGTATCCAACTCCTCTGATAAGGTATCAGTCCATGCCGCTAGTGCACTACAGACCCAGGCCGACGGGATTGCCGGTCTTAACAAGGTACCTGAATGTGTATAAATGGACTTCAGGGTACCCTCCTGTTTGCGATCAGCAGCATCCTTGAAGGTAGCCGTATCCTGTGACGGCAGGGCTACCTTCTTGGATAAGCGTGTTAAAGCTAGGGGAGGATTCCTATCGTAACCTGTCCGTTGGCGGGAAAGGATACGCCATAAGAATCCGTTTGGAAATCTGCATTCTTTTATCTGGAGATTCCCAAGCTTTTTCACATAACTCATTCAGTTCGTGTGAGGGGGGAAAAGTTACCTCAGGTTTCCTCTGTGATGTGCAAAACATCCTTAATTGCTATAATCATATATCAGAGTGATTTAGCCAACTTTGGCTGTAACTTTGAATCGTCATCGACATTGGAGTCAGAATCCATGTCGGTATCTGTGTCAACAATTTGGGATAGTGGGCGCTTCTGAGACCCTGACGGCCTCTGCGACATAGGATCAGCTTTATCTAACCTCTTATGCAAGGAATTAACATTATCATTTAAAACCTTCCACATATCCATCCAATCAGGTGTCGGCGCCGTCGGCGGAGACACCACATTCACTTGCTCCCGCTCTGCTTCCACATAGCCTTCCTCATCAGACATGTCGACACAAGCGTACCGACACACCACACACACAGGGAATGCCCTTTTTGAAGACAGTTCCCCCACAAGGCCCTTTGGAGAGACAGGGAGAGAGTATGCCAGCACACACCCCAGCGCTATAACCCAGGAATAACACAGTAACTTAATGTTAACCCAGTAGCTGCTGTTTATATTGTGTTTTTTGCGCCTAATTTATGTGCCCCCTCTCTTTTTACCCTCTTCTACCGTGAATCTGCAGGGGAGAGCCTGGGGAGCTTCCTCTCAGCGGAGCTGTGGAGAAAAAATGGCGCTGGTGAGTGCTGAGGAAGAAGCCCCGCCCCCTCGACGGCGGGCTTCTGTCCCGCTTAAATATGCATTTTCTTGGCGGGGGCTCATACATATATACAGCGCCCAACTGTATATATGTGTACTTTTGCCAAAAAAGAGGATCCAAATGCTGCCCAAGGCGCCCCCCCCCCTGCGCCCTGCACCCTTACAGTGACTGGAGTATGTGAGGTGTGTGGTAGCAATGGCGCACAGCTGCAGTGCTGTGCGTTACCTCAGTGAAGAATGGAGTCTTCTGCCGCCGATTTGAAGTTTTCTTGCTTCTCATACTCACCCGGCTTCTGTCTTCCGGCTCTGCGAGGAGGACGGCGGCGCGGCTCTGGGATCGGACGGCGAGGGTGAGATCCTGCGTACGATCCCTCTGGAGCTAATGGTGTCCAGTAGCCTAAGAAGCAGGACCTAGCTTCAGAGAGTAGGGCTGCTTCTCTCCCCTCTGTCCCACGATGCAGGGAGTCTGTTGCCAACAGAGCTCCCTGAAAATAAAAAACCTAACAAAATACTTTCTCTCAGCGAACTCAGGAGAGCTCACAGAAAAGCACCCAGCTCGTCTAGGCACAGTATCAAACTGAGGTCTGGAGGAGGGGCATAGAGGGAGGAGCCAGTGCACACCAGAACCTAAATTCTTTCTTAAAGTGCCCATGTCTCCTGCGGAGCCCGTCTATCCCCATGGTCCTTACGGAGTCCCCAGCATCCACTAGGACGTTAGAGAAATGTAAATGAACCCTTTGAAGAACAGGTGACATGAAACATACACAGCCATTTGGTTAACTGCCAGGTGCTTGATAAAGATGTAGGTTCCAGGTAGTTGTGTATTATGTACGGCATGCGTTTTATAGCGGTTATGATTTTACACATAAGATTTATGGCAGCAGGTATTATCTTCATGGAGATCGGGGAAGATTATAGTCTTACCTGATTTCATAGAGACCAGAGTTCAGAGCACTTGTATGAGCTGCATTTATTACAGAAGACTTTCTATTCTCCTGCGAGGCTCTCTTTCCGGCTAGACGTGCTTCTGCTGTACTGTTCTTCGCAGCAGTTTCACAGTATACTGTAAATGTACAACTAAAAGTTGTCTTACAGAAAAAATGAAAAAGACACCAAAAATGTGTGTAAAAGTTCCCAGGACATGACAGACATTGGGGTAAATTTACTAGGAAGGGAGTTCTATTAAGATGGGATGTTGCCCATAGAAACCAATTAGATCCCAGGCATTATCTTCTAGAAGGTGCTAGATAAATCACAAGCAGAGTCTGATGGGATGTTGCCCATAGCAACCAATCTTATATAGAACTCCCATCTTAGTAAATTTACCTCCTTGTTCACATTTTCTGGGGAAGTGAGGGCAAACTAGTGTTCATCACTGGGCATTTTCTGGCAAGATCAATATAGATAGTGTCTTGTAATGGGTTTACTGATACAAAGTCTGCAGCACATAGGACAATGATCTTCCATTACAATCAAAACTCTGGGAGAGCTTTATCAAAGCTTGGAGAGAGCTAAAGTACCAACCAATCAGCTCCTAATAGACATTCCCAAATACAGCCTGTAATATGGCAGTTAGAAGCTGACTGGTTGGTACACTAACTATCTCCATGCTGACATACTTTATCTGAAATATTTTAGTATTTCTGTATTCATGCAATGGCAAGCACCTAAAGTGGTGGCAAAGCCCACAGTATATTTGGTATGTCAAGCACAGCTACAGAGAATAGTTCATTTTTAGGATAATTTGTTTTCTTAATGGTAGACTTAAGGGATCTATTGATGGAGCAGTAAAAAGAGTTGGGAAATGAGCCAGTGGAGAAGTTGGCCATGGTGACCAATTAGCTTTGAGGTAACATCTATCAAGTGCATTCTATAACATTATACAGAGCAGCTGATTGGTTGCTATGGGCAACTTCTCCACTCTTAACTGCTCCATGAATAGACCACTTAAAATCACTACATACAGTACCAGCTCCTGGGTGTCAAATGCAGGCTGGACTGATGCCACATCTTCAGATACTATTATCCAGGCAGAAGGCTATTTTAAAACATTCCATCCAGCTGTCCTGACACCACCTCAGCAACAATACAGTATATCTCTAGTGCAGTGTCCTTGTTATATGTCAATGTTATGTGACTTAGTAGTGTAGTGGCTAGTATTGATTCCTTGCCACACTTGAGAATTAGGTCTTTCTTCATAAACTCTATAGGGCGGTATTCAAATGATATATCACGCCTAATCTCCTTTCTAAAGTGATCCCCGTTATCGTGCATATCGCACCCACAGCAATCAGGGTTAGCTGCATAAAGGGTTATGCGCCCTCGCTACCCCGGGGGTAGCAAACTGAAATGATTATACCATGCCTGTCAGCAGAAATAGAACAGGTGTGGAAAGTGGTGAAAAGAATTGAATACTGCCCTAAGTGTGAATTGGTATGTTCTCCTCATGTGTTTCCTCCTGGTATTCAGGGTTCCTCTAATGGCCCAAAGACATTAAATAATGGGCAGCCGTGTAAGAAACAATTACATTTTATTGGAAGTGCGCACACAACAGTTTTGCTATAAAATAATATCTTCATTTATTTATATGTAAAGATAGCTAGCCGTAGTGTTATAGGCTACTGAGCTCAGTATTACTGTCCATACATGGATTTGTACTGGAATCCACTGTTCTGACTGATTAACTTTTTGATAGTTATCAGGTACAGTATTTGAATGTTTCAGTTTTTATTTCATTATTGCAATTTAATAGAACAGTAAAAACATTCAACAAATGTTTTGCGTGGGGCGCGGGAGTCACAGCGTAACTGATAAATGAACCAATTAACCATGCAGAACTAGTGGCTTGTTGCCATAGACTTGGGCTGTCATCAACCAGACTGAGAAGTAACAATTATGAAACAACTGTCTGACATCACATAAAAATGTTTTTGTCTGTGTGTCTTTTTTTATTTTGGTTTCTTTTAATTCAGTCTGGAGCACGGACATCCATTTTGTGATAATAAATCTGCAGGGGTTTGTGGATTTATCCACTTTGTAAGCAACACCCTTTACCCGCAGCTGATAAGTATACATTCGGTACTTATAGCAGTATACTATCTTGCTTGGCTTCATTTTCACTTAAGGCAATGATATGGGGGGAGATGTACTAAGCAATGAAAAGAGTGGAGAAGTGAGCCAGCGGAGAAGTTGCCCATGGCAACCAATTGGCATTGAAGTAACATTTATAATTTGCATACTATAAAATGATACCGAGCAGATGATTGGTTGCCATGGGCAACTTCTCCACTGACTTTTGTTTTCCACATGGAATAGGTTATGAGCAATATAATTTCAGCATTCTTGAATGGCTAGGTATCAGTTTTCTGTCTTCTTCGTATGGGTTGTAAGGAGTCAGTGGGATGGGAGTACTGGATATTAGTGCATGATCTGAAATCATATTGTAAGCAGTGGCTGCTTTTATTCTGGAGAAGAAACAGTAATAATGGAGCTGATTCATCACTAATGTAAAATTTCCCCTGTTAAATATTATTTTTCATCACTGCATGTCACGGCTATAAGAAATTATTTATTTTCTGTGTCATTAATCAAATATCTCGTCGGGACACAGGCTCGGGCGCTATGGACTAGAGCTGACTCATTTACAAGTGTGACTACAGCCTGGCAGAAAGGGATCCAAGTACTGCAGGCTGGAATGACTAAAGCTACATAAAGTTGGCATTAGCGACTGGGGCCACCTTCCCAAAAGCTAACCTTGGGTGTATTTAGTCCTTCTAAATTCCAAAAGAAGAGGGTAGTACCCCTTTCAGACCAAAACCCTGGGTCCAGCCCGGGTCAATAAACACGAGTTTCAAGCCGTATCACAGCAGCTTGTACCCTCTTCACACCGCAGGCTGGACATGGGATATATCGGGGGCTTCTCCTCTGCCGGCGCTTGGAGATTACATAATCTCCAAGCACCAGTGAGACGCTTCTACATAGGGTTTGTACAGACTACCCGAGTTACCCGTTCACACTGCCCTGTGACCCAGGACCTTCCCGGATCAAACTCGGGTAGCTAGCCGGGTCACTGGACCTGGGTTAATCCTTACTGCGGTGTGAAAGGTTTATAATTTAGTTGGAAAGTACTGGTGGGATCATGATGGACATGTTAATACAGGTTGAGTATCCCATAATCAAATATTCCGAAATACGGAATATTCCGAAATACGGACTTTTTTGAGTGAGAGTGAGATAGTGAAACCTTTGTTTTTTGATGGCGCAATATACACAAACTTTGTTTAATACACAAAGTTATTAAAAATATTGTATTAAATGACCTTCAGGCTGTGTGTATAAGGTGTATATGAAACATAAATGAATTGTGTGAATGTAGACACACTTTGTTTAATGCACAAAGTTATAAAAAAGTAAGAATTTACTTACCGATAATTCTATTTCTCGGAGTCCGTAGTGGATGCTGGGGTTCCTGAAAGGACCATGGGGAATAGCGGCTCCGCAGGAGACAGGGCACAAAAAGTAAAGCTTTTACAGGTCAGGTGGTGTGCACTGGCTCCTCCCCCTATGACCCTCCTCCAGACTCCAGTTAGGTACTGTGCCCGGACGAGCGTACACAATAAGGGAGGATTTTGAATCCCGGGTAAGACTCATACCAGCCACACCAATCACACCGTACAACTTGTGATCTAAACCCAGTTAACAGTATGATAACAGAGGAGCCTCTGAAAGATGGCTCCCTAAACAAAAGAACCCGAAATAGTTAACAATAACTATGTACAAGTCTTGCAGATAATCCGCACTTGGGATGGGCGCCCAGCATCCACTACGGACTCCGAGAAATAGAATTATCGGTAAGTAAATTCTTATTTTCTCTATCGTCCTAAGTGGATGCTGGGGTTCCTGAAAGGACCATGGGGATTATACCAAAGCTCCCAAACGGGCGGGAGAGTGCGGATGACTCTGCAGCACCGAATGAGAGAACTCCAGGTCCTCTTTTGCCAGGGTATCAAATTTGTAAAATTTTACAAACGTGTTCTCCCCTGACCACGTAGCTGCTCGGCAGAGTTGTAATGCCGAGACCCCTCGGGCAGCCGCCCAGGATGAGCCCACCTTCCTTGTGGAATGGGCCTTAACAGAATTAGGCTGTGGCAGGCCTGCCACAGAATGTGCAAGTTGAATCGTGTTACAAATCCAACGAGCAATCGACTGCTTAGAAGCAGGTGCACCCAACTTGTTGGGTGCATACAGTATAAACAGCGAGTCAGATTTTCTGACTCCAGCCGTCCTTGAAATGTATATCTTTAAAGCTCTGACAACGTCCAACAACTTGGAGTCTTCCAAGTCGTTTGTAGCCGCAGGCACTACAATAGGCTGGTTCAGGTGAAACGCTGACACCACCTTCGGGAGAAAATGCGGACGCGTCCGCAGCTCTGCCCTATCTAAATGGAAAATTAAATAAGGACTTTTATAAGATAAAGCCGCCAGTTCTGATACTCTCCTGGCCGAAGCCAGGGCCAGTAACATAGTCACTTTCCATGTGAGATATTTCAAATCCACCTTCTTAAGTGGTTCAAACCAATGGGATTTGAGGAAATCTAAAACTACATTTAGATCCCACGGTGCCACCGGAGGCACCACAGGAGGCTGTATATGCAGTACTCCTTTGACAAAAGTCTGGACCTCAGGAACTGAGGCCAATTCTTTTTGGAAGAATATAGACAGGGCCGAAATTTGAACCTTAATAGATCCCAATTTGAGACCCATAGACAATCCTGATTGCAGGAAATGTAGGAAACGACCCAGTTGAAATTCCTCCGTCAGAGCATTCCGACCCTCGCACCATGCCACATATTTCCGCCAAATGCGGTGATAATGCTTTGCGGTGACTTCTTTCCTTGCCTTAATCAAGGTAGGAATGACTTCTTCAGGAATGCCTTTTTCTTTTAGAATCTGGCGTTCAACCGCCATGCCGTCAAACGCAGCCGCGGTAAGTCTTGAAAAAGACAAGGACCCTGCAGAGGCAGGTCCCTTCTCAGAGGTAGAGGCCACGGATCGTCCGTGACCATCTCTTGAAGTTCCGGGTACCAAGTCCTTCTTGGCCAATCCGGAGCCACTAGTATCGTTCTTACTCCTCTTTGCCGTATAATCCTCAATACCTTTGGTATGAGAGGCAGAGGAGGAAACACATATACCGACTGGTACACCCAAGGTGTTACCAGCGCATCCACAGCTATTGCCTGCGGATCTCTTGACCTGGCGCAATACCTGTCCAGTTTTTTGTTGAGGCGAGACGCCATCATGTCCACCATTGGTTTTTCCCAACGGTTTATTATCATGAGGAAAACTTCTGAATGAAGTCCCCACTCTCCCGGGTGAAGATCGTGTCTGCTGAGGAAGTCTGCTTCCCAGTTGTCCACGCCCGGGATGAATACTGCTGACAATGCTATCACGTGATTCTCCGCCCAGCGAAGGATCCTGGCAGCTTCTGCCATTGCACTCCTGCTTCTTGTGCCGCCCTGTCTGTTTACATGGGCGACTGCCGTGATGTTGTCCGACTGGATCAACACCGGTCTTCCTTGAAGCAGAGGTTCCGCCTGGTTTAGAGCATTGTAGATTGCTCTTAGTTCCAGAATGTTTATGTGAAGAGACTTTTCCAGGCTCGTCCACACTCCCTGGAAGTTTCTTCCCTGTGTGACTGCTCCCCAGCCTCTCAGGCTGGCGTCCATGGTCACCAGGATCCAATCCTGTATGCCGAATCTGCGGCCCTCCAGTAGATGAGCCTCCTGCAACCACCACAGAAGAGATACCCTTGTCCTTGGAGACAGGGCTATCCGCTGATGCATCTGAAGATGCGATCCGGACCATTCGTCCAGCAAATCTCCCTGAAAATGTTTTGCGTGAGATCTGCCGAATGGAATCGCTTCGTAAGAAGCCACCATTTTTCCCAGGCCTCCTGTGCATTAATGCACTGATACTTGGCCTGGTTTTAGGAGGTTTCTGACTAGGTCGGATAACTCCCTGGCTTTCCCCTCCAGGAGAAATACCTTTTTCTGGACTATGCCCAGAATCATTCCTGGGAACAGCAGACGTATCATCGGAAAAACAGCTGCGATTTTTGGAATATTTAGAATCCACTCGTGCTATCGTAGAACTACTTTAGATAGTTCTTTTCCGACCTCCACTTGTTCTCTGGAACTTGCCCCTTTCAGGATATCGTCCAAGTAAGGGATAATTAAGATGCCCTTTTCTTTGAAGAGAGTCATCTTTTCGGCCATTACCTTGGTAAAGGCCCGGGGTGCCGTGGATAATTCAACGGCAACTTTTGAAACTGATATTGACAGTTCTGTATCACGAACCCGATGTACCCTTGTTGAGAAGGGCAAATTTGGACATGGAGGTAATCCTTGATGTCCCGGGACACCATATAGTCCCCTTTTTTCCGGTTCGCTATCACTGCTCTGAGTGACTCCATCTTGATTTGAACCTTTATGTAAGTGTTCAAAGATTTCAGATTTAGACTATGTCTCACCAAGCCGTCTGGCTTCAGTACCACCATATAGTGTGGAAGACTAATACCCTTTTCCTTGTTGTAGGAGGGGTACTTTGATTATCACCTGCTGGAAATACAGCTTGTGAATTTTTCCCAATACTGCCTCCCTGTTGGAGGGAGCCGTTGGTAACGCAGACTTCAGGAACCTGCGAGGAAAAGATGTCTCGACTCTCCAATCTGTACCCCTGGGATAATACTAGTACGATCCAGGGGTCAACTTGCGAGTGATCCCACTGCGCGTTGAGACTCTTGAGACTACACCCCCACCTAACCTGAGTCCGCTTACACGGCCCCAGCGTCATGCTGGGGACTTGGCAGACGCGGTGGAAGGCTTCCTTTCCTGGGAAGGAGCTGTCTGCTGCAGTCTACTTCCCTTTCCTCTATGTCTGGGCAGATATGACTGGCCTTTTGCCCGCTTGCCCTCATGGTAACGGAAGGATTGAGGCTGAAAAGACGGTGTCTGTTTCTGCTGAGATGTAACTTGGGGTAAAAAGGTTGGATTTCCAGCTGTTGCCGAGACCCCCAGGTCCGTTGGACCGACCCCAAATAACTCTTTCCCTTTATACGGCCATACTTCCATGTGTCGTATGGGATATGTATCACCTGACCACTGTCGTGTCCATGACATCTTCTGGGAGATATGGATCACGCACTTATTTTGATGCCAGAGTGCACATATCCCTCTGTGCATCTCGCATACATAAATATATAATGCATCCTATTAAATGCTCTATATCAATCAAATATTTTCAGTCAGGGAAACCGACCAAGCCAACCCAGCACTGCATCTCCAGGCTGATGGCGATCGCTGGTCGCAGTATAACCACCTTATGTGTGTATATACTTTTTAGGATATTTTTCCAGCTGCCTATCAGCTGGCTCCTTGAGGGCGGCCGTATCTGGAGACGGTAACGCCACTTGATAAGCGTGTGAGCGCCTTATTCATTTCCAACGCGCCCTAACTTCTGGCGGGAAAGGGTATAACGCCAATATTTGCTATCGGGGTAAACCCACGCATCATCACACACTTTATTTTATTTTATCTGATTCAGGAAAAACTACAGGTAGTTTTTTCACTCCCACATAATACCCTTTTTTGTGGTACTTGTAGTATCAGAAATATGTAACACCTCCTTCATTGCCCTTAACGTGTGGCCCTAATAAGGAATACGTTTGTTTATTCACCGTCGACACTGGATTCAGTGTCGGTGTCTGTGTCTGTGTCGACCGACTGAGGTAAATGGGCGTTATTAAAAACCCCTGACGGTGTTTCTGAGACGCCTGGACCGGTACTAATTGTTTGTCGGCCGTCTCATGTCGTCAACCGACCTTGCAGCGTGTTGACATTCTCACGTAATTCCCTAAATAAGCCATCCATACCGGTGTCGACTCCCTAGAGAGTGACATCACCATCATAGGCAATTGCTCCGCCTCCTCCAACATCGTCCTCATACATGTCGACACACACGTACCGACACACAGCACACACACCGGGAATGCTCTGACAGAGGACAGGACCCCACTAGCCCTTTGGAGAGACAGAGGGAGAGTTTGCCAGCACACACCAAAAAAACGCTATAATTACATAGGGACAACCTTATATAAGTGTTTCTCCCTTATAGCATCTTTAATATATTTATATCGCCAATTTAGTGCCCCCCCTCTCTGTTTAAACCCTGTTTCTGTAGTGCAGTGCAGGGGAGAGCCTGGGAGCCTTCTCTCCAGCCTTTCTGTGAGAGAAAATGGCGCTGTGTGCTGAGGAGATAGGCCCCGCCCCTTTTTCGGCGGGCTCGTCTCCCGCTATTTATTGTATTTAGGCAGGGGTTAAATATCTCCATATAGCCTCTGGGGGCTATATGTGAGGTATTTTTAGCCTTATATAGGTTTACATTTGCCTCCCAGGGCGCCCCCCCCCAGCGCCCTGCACCCTCAGTGACTGCCGTGTGAAGTGTGCTGAGAGGAAAATGGCGCACAGCTGCAGTGCTGTGCGCTACCTTTAGAAGACTGCAGGAGTCTTCAGCCGCCGATTCTGGACCTCTTCTTGCTTCAGCATCTGCGAGGGGGCCGGCGGCGAGGCTCCGGTGACCATCCAGGCTGTACCTGTGATCGTCCCTCTGGAGCTTCATGTCCAGTAGCCAAGAAGCCAATCCATCCTGCACGCAGGTGAGTTCACTTCTTCTCCCCTCTGTCCCTCGTTGCAGTGATCCTGTTGCCAGCAGGAATCACTGTAAAATAAAAAACCTAAGCTAAACTTCTCTAAGCAGCTCTTTATGAGAGCCACCTAGAATTGCACCCTTCTCGGCCGGGCACAAAAATCTAACTGGAGTCTGGAGGAGGGTCATAGGGGGAGGAGCCAGTGCACACCACCTGACCTGTAAAAGCTTTACTTTTTGTGCCCTGTCTCCTGCGGAGCCGCTATTCCCCATGGTCCTTTCAGGAACCCCAGCATCCACTTAGGACGATAGAGAAATATTGGCTAAAATTACCTTCAGGCTGTGTGTATAAGGTGTATATGAAACATAAATGCATTCGGTGCTTGGACTTAGGTCCCATCACCATGATATCTCATTATGGTATCTAATTATTCCAAAATATGGAAAAATCCGATATCCAACATACCTCTGGTCCCAAGCATTTTGGATAAAGGATACTCAACCTGTAGTATAGTCACCTATGTAACCTTTATTTGTTGAGGATACTGTGATATGATGGCCCTGCCCAAACAAGTTTACAGTCTAAGGTTGTGCAAACACTTGATACAGAAATGAATGTTCAGTGATACAGGCACTGTGTAGTTCCTGGCTCTGGGCACTTTGTACATACAGCCACTGTACTATTGTAGTTCCTGGATCCAGGCAGTTGGTACATACAGGTAATGTGCTAGTTCCTGTCTCAAGGCAGTTTGTACATATAGGCACTGTACTACTTCCTGGCTCCAGGCAGTTGGTAGATACAGGCACTATGCTAGTTTCTGGCTCCAGGCAGCTGGTATATACAGGTACTGTGCTACTTCCTGGCTACAGGCAACTGGTACATACAGGTACTGTTCTAGTTTCTAGGTAGTTGCAGGTGTACATGATAATCTTTATCACAAATCTGGCTGCATCTCAAATACATATTTCACCCTTGTTAACAATTCCAAATCATTCTTCATTTCAATTCCATTAACCAAAACACATATGGTTGTTAGTAAGTTTATTCAGATAGAATTATGTCGCTGTCATTTGTCAAACTGGCTGCACTGCATGCTAATTAGATTTATAAGATATTAAGCTTCCAAATCAGACAGATCAGGCTAGACTAATAGCTACCATTAAAGACGAATCAATTTAGCTTCAAAAGATACTAACAGAGATTCAAAATAAAATGTTTATTACTACACTTTATTCTCTAGCACAAACCAATTTATGAGAGAATATTTTAAATCATTCTTTATGACATGCAGGCTGGACAATATATAACTGTATATAATGCATTAACTTCTATATTTCTGTACTGTTCCTAGGGTCAGTAAGAACAAGCTGTTACCACCATGTAGCTCAATAGTTCCAACAGTGCGCTATATTTTATGGCCAACTACAGTATATAAAACAATTTAATTTTTTTAGCTGCTTTTTCATTTCTTGTTAATATAAAACAAGTGGAAAGAAAACAGGAGATGCGCAATAACATTATTGCGTCAAAATGTTCACAGTATAGGGTTGCTTCCACATACAGTATATATCCTCATCTAGATTAGGTGAAGCGTAGACACATAGAGGTTTCTTTCACCATCTGACCGATACAAGAGCATAGCCCCTTCTCCACCGGTGCAGCTTGGAAAAGTTTTCACCCAGAGGTATAATACTTCTTTGCTGTTCCTTATCATTGGAGCAGACTCTTCTATGACGGGATACAAACCACGATAAAAAAAAAATCACAAAAAAATGGGTTACACCAGTGGTTTCCAAACTTTTTTGTATCACGGCGCCCTAGAATATCAGAATTTTTTTCACGGCACCCCTAGGCCAAAAATTTCTTATTGAGAAATTTAGAAAGAAATATTACATTAAGTAGATTGCGTTTATATGTCATCCTTAGGGTCAGTTGTGTGGTGAGGGACAAGAGTTGCTTCTGTTTGGCCACATATTTTATGACTGGCAGCCACCAGCACTGGTTTTGCCTATTATATTGACCATGAATAATTTAAATTGGTCCTGGACCACCAACCCCAGGGAGCCACGGCACACAGTTTGGGAACCTCTGGGTTACACACTTGTATCAGTCAGATGGTGAAAGAAATCTTTATGCTTCAAATAATCTGGCTTATACATGTGGAAGCAACTCTATACTGAGAAAATTTTGATGCAAAAATATTATCGGTGCATCTCCTGTTTTCTTCCACTTTTATACATGGTTTATGGACAAGAGATCAGAGAATGTTTTAAACCATTCCTTTCCTTATTGGAGAACCAAAAGCACTTCTCAGTCTAGCCACTGTTTTGTGGTATTGTATAAAAGATTGGTGTGTCTTTGGGGTAGAACTAAGCTGTTGTGGAAGAGAGCGCAGGTTACAGATAATTTGTTCATTAATATAAAACAAGTGTTCATGCACTTTTCAATAGATATAAATGACCTCTATGATATAGACAGCACAGCCTGTGTGCGCCCACCTACCATTCCTCAGAAACGATGGCCCCATCCCTACTGCTTCTTACCTTAACAGCTATAGGTGGCGGGAGAAGCATACTATGCTCCGTTATCTCGTCTATAGATTTTAGAATACACTAAAAAGGTCCATTAATGATCGACATACATTAGCTCGACAGGGTCAAAAGGTCGACAATCAAAAGGTCGACAGGACCAAAATGTTTACAGTCAAACCGTCAACATGGTCAAAAGGTCAACATGTTTTTTATTTTTTTTTATTTTTTTTTACAACTATTGCTGCATTTACTATTCATGTCACAAACTATCACCATTAGTATCCTCGTGGCGAGCGAAATATTAATAATAATAATAATTTTATTTATATAGCGCTCTTTCTCCAATAGGACTCAAGGCGCTTAACAGATAAATAGCATAATATAGTACAGAAAATAATGAAGTACATTTTCATAAAATACAGAAGCATGAAGATACTAAAAATAAGATTTTACTCACCGGTAAATCTATTTCTCGTAGTCCGTAGTGGATGCTGGGACTCCGTAAGGACCATGGGGAATAGCGGCTCCGCAGGAGACTGGGCACAACTAAAGAAAGCTTTAGGACTACCTGGTGTGCACTGGCTCCTCCCACTATGACCCTCCTCCAGACCTCAGTTAGGATACTGTGCCCGGAAGAGCTGACACAATAAGGAAGGATTTTGAATCCCGGGTAAGACTCATACCAGCCACACCAATCACACCGTATAACTCGTGATACTATACCCAGTTAACAGTATGAAATATAACTGAGCCTCTCAACAGATGGCTCAACAATAACCCTTTAGTTAGGCAATAACTATGAACAAGTATTGCAGACAATCCGCACTTGGGATGGGCGCCCAGCATCCACTACGGACTACGAGAAATAGATTTACCGGTGAGTAAAATCTTATTTTCTCTGACGTCCTAAGTGGATGCTGGGACTCCGTAAGGACCATGGGGATTATACCAAAGCTCCCAAACGGGCGGAAGAGTGCGGATGACTCTGCAGCACCGAATGAGCAAACTCTAGGTCCTCCTCAGCCAGGGTATCAAACTTGTAGACTCTTGCAAAAATGTTTGAACCCGACCAAGTAACAGCTCGGCAAAGTTGTAAAGCCGAGACCCCTCGGGCAGCCGCCCAAGAAGAGCCCACTTTCCTCGTGGAATGGGCTTGTACAGATTTAGGGTGCGGCAGTCCAGCCGCAGAATGTGCAAGTTGAATCGTGCTACAGATCCAGTGAGCAATAGTCTGCTTAGAAGCAGGAGCACCCAGCTTGTTGGGTGCATACAGGATAAATAGCGAGTCAGTTTTCCTGACTCCAGCCGTCCTGGAAACATATACTTTTCAGGGCCCTGACTACGTCCAGTAACTTGGAATCCTCCAAGTCCCAAGTAGCCGCAGGCACCACAATAGGTTGGTTCACATGAAAAACTGATACCACCTTAGGAAGGAATTGGGAACGAGTCCTCAATTCCGCCTTATCCATATAAAAAAATCAGATAAGGGCTTTGGCATGACAAAGCCGCCAATTCTGATACACGCCTGGCCGACGCCAAGGCCAACAGTATGACCACTTTCCACGTGAGGTATTGTAGCTCCACGGATTTAAGTGGCTCAACCCAATGCGACTTCAGGAAATCCAACACCACGTTGAGATCCCACGGTGCCACTGGAGGCACAAACGGGGGCTGACTATGCAGCACTCCCTTAACAAAAGTCTTAACTTCAGGCAGTGAAGCCAGTTCTATTTTGGAAGAAAATCGATAGAGCCGAAATCTGGACCTTAATGGAACCCAATTTTAGGCCCATAGTCACCCTGACTGTAGGAAGTGCAGAAATCGACCTAGCTGAAATTCCTCCTTTGGGGCCTTCCTGGCCTCACAGCACGCAACATATTTCCGCCATATGCGGTGATAATGGTTTGCGTTCACTTCTTTCCTAGCTTTAATTAGCGTAGGGATAACTTCCTCCGGAATGCCCTTTTCCTTCAGGATCCGGCGTTCAACCGCCATGCCGTCAAATGCAGCCGCGGTACGTCTTGGAACAGACAGGCCCCCTGCTGCAGCAGGTCCTGTCTGAGCGGCAGAGGCCATGGGTCCTCTGAGATCATTTCTTGGAGTTCTGGGTACCAAGCTCTTCTTGGCCAATCCGGAACAATGAGTATAGTTCTTACTCCTCTCCTTCTTATTATTCTCATTACCCTGGGTAAGAGAGGCAGAGAAGGGAACACATACACCGACTGGTACACCCACGGTGTTACCAGAGCATCCACAGCTATCGCCTGAGGGTCCCTTGACCTGGCGCAATATCTTTGTAGCTTTTTGTTGAGGCGGGACGCCATCATGTCCACCTGTGGCCTTTGCCAACAGTGTACAATCATTTGGAAGACTTCTGGATGAAGTCCCCACTCTCCCGGGTGGAGGTCGTGTCTGCTGAGAAAGTCTGCTTCCCAGTTGTCCACTCCGGGAATGAACACTGCTGACAGTGCTAACACATGATTTTCCGCCCATCGGAGAATCCTTGTGGCTTCTGCCATCGCCATCCTGCTTCTTGTGCCGCCCTGTCGGTTTACATGAGCGACCGCCGTGATGTTGTCTGACTAGATCAGCACCGGCCGGTGTTGAAGCAGGGTCTAGCCTGACTTAGGGCCTTGTAAATGGCCCTTAGTTCCAGAATATTTATGTGTAGGGAAGTCTCCTGACTTTTCCATAGTCCTTGAAGTTTCTTCCCTGTGTGACTGCCCCCCAGCCTCGAAGGCTGGCATCTGTGGTCACCAGGACCCAGTCCTGTATGCCGAATCTGCGGCCCCCTAGAAGATGAGCACTCTGCAGCCACCACAACAGCGACACCCTGGCCCTTGGAGACAGGGTTATCCGCCGATGCATCTGAAGATGCGACCCGGACCACTTGTCCAACAGATCCCACTGGAAGATCCTTGCATGGGACCTGGCGAATGGAATTTCTTCGTAAGAAGCTACCATCTTTCCCAGGGCTCGCGTGCATTGATGCACCGACACCTGTATTTGTATTAGGAGGTCTCGGTCTAGAGACGACAACTCCTAGGACTTCTCCTCCGGGAGAAACCCTTTTTATCCTGTTCTGTGTCCAGAACCATACCCAGGAACAGTAGACGCGTCGTAGGAACCAGCTGCGACTTTGGAATATTCAGAATCCAGCCGTGCTGTTGTAGCACTTCCCGAGATAGTGCTACTCCGACGAACAACTGCTCCCTGGACCTCGCCTTTATAAGGAGATCGTCCAAGCACGGGATAATTATTTCAGCCATTACCTTGGTAAATACCCTCGGTGCCGGGGACAGACCAACGGCAACGTCTGGAATTGGTAATGACCATCCTGTACCACAATTTTGAGGTACTCCTGGTGAAGAGGGTAAATACGGACATGCAGGTAAGCATCCTTGATGTCCAGTGATACCATGAAATTCTCCAGGCTTGCAATAATCGCCCTGAGCGATTCCATTTTGAACTTGAACCTTCGTATATAAGTGTTCAAGGATTTAAATTTTAGAATGGGTCTCACCGAACCGTCTGGTTTCGGTACCACAACATTTTGGAATAGTAACCCCGGCCCTGTTGATGGAGGGGTACCTTGATTTCACCTGCTGGAAGTACAGCTTGTGAATTGCCGCCAGTACTACCTCCCTTTCTCCGAGGGCAGCAGGCAAGGCTGATGTGAGGTAACGGCGAGGGGGAGTCGCCTCGAACTCCAGCCTGTATCCCTGTGATACTACTTGCAGAACCTAGGGATCCACCTGTGGGCAAGCCCACTGGTCCCTGAAGTTCCCGAGACGCGCCCCCACCGCACCTGTCTCCACCTGTGGAGCCCCAGTGTCATGCGGTGGACTCAGAGGAAGCGGGGGAAGATTTTTGATCCTGGGAACTGGCTGTCTGGTGCAGCTTTTTCCTTCTTCCCTTGTCTCTGTGCAGAAAGGAAGCGCCTTTGACACGCTTGCTTTTCTGAAGCCGAAAGGACTGTACCTGAAAATACGGTGCTTTCTTAGGCTTTTGAGGAAACCTGAGGTAAAAAATTTTCTTCCCAGCTGTTGCTGTGGATACGAGGTCCCAGAGACCATCCCCAAACAATTCCTCACCCTTATAAGGCAGAATCTCCATGTACCTTTTAAAGGCAGCATCACCTGTCTACTGCCGGGTCTCTACTACCCTCCTGGCAGAATGGACATTGCATTAATTCTGGATGTCAACCGGCAAATATCCCTTTGTGCATCCTTCATATATAAGACGACGTCTTTAATATGCTCTATGTTAGCAAAATATTATCCCTGTCTAGGGTATTAATATTATCTGACAGGGTATCAGACCACGCTGCAGCAGCACTATTTATGCTGAGGCAAATGCAGGTCTCAGTATAGTACCTGAGTGTGTATATACAGACTTCAGGATAGTCTCCTGCTTTTTATCAGCAGGCTGCTTCAAGTGGCCGTATCCCAAGACGGCAGTGCCACCTTTTTTGACAAACGTGTGAGATCCTTATCCACCCTAGGGGATATCTCCCAACGTGACCTATCCTCTGGCGGGAAAGGGTACGCCAGCAGTAACTTTTTAGAAATTACCATTTTCTTATCGGGGGAACCCACGCTCTTTACACACTTCATTCACTCATCTGATGGGGGAACAAAACACTGGCTGCTTTTTCTCCCCAAACATAAAACCCCTTTTATGTGGTATTTGGGTTCATGTCAGAAATGTGTAACACATTTTTCATTGCCAAGATCATGCAACGGATGTTCCTAGTGGATTTTGTATATGTCTCAACCTCGTCGACACTGGAGTCAGACTCCGTGCCGACATCTGTGTCTGCCATCTGAGGTAACGGGCGTTTTTTGAGCCCCTGATAGCCTTTGAGATGCCTGGGCAGGCGCGGGCTGAGAAGCCGGCTGTCCCACAGCTGCTACGTCATCCAGCCTTTTATGTAAGGAGTGGACATTGTCGGTTAATACCTTCCACCTATCCATCCACTCTGGTGTCGGCCCCACAGGGGGCGACATCCCATTTATCGGCCTCTGCTCCGCCTCCACGTAACCTTCCTCATCCAACATGTCGACACAGCCGTACCGACACACCGCACACACACAGGGAATGCTCTGACCGAGGACAGGACCCCACAAAGTCCTTTGGGGAGACAGAGAGAGAGTATGCCAGCACACACCAGAGCGCTATATAATGCAGGGATTAACACTATAACTGAGTGATTTTTCCCCCAATAGCTGCTTGTATACACATATTGCGCCTAAATTTAGTGCCCCCCCTCTCTTTTTAACCCTTTGAGCCTGAAAACTACAGGGGAGAGCCTGGGGAACTGTCTTCCAGCTGCACTGTGAAGAAAAAATGGTGCCAGTGTGCTAAGGGAGATAGCCCCGCCCCTTTTTCGGCGAACTTTTCTCCCGCTTTTTTCATGGATTCTGGCAGGGGTAATTTATCACATATATAGCCCTGGGACTATATATTGTGATGATTTGCCAGCCAAGGTATATTATATTGCCCTTAGGGCGCCCCCCCCCCCCCCAGCGCCCCGCACCCATCAGTGACCGGAGTGTGAGGTGTGCATGAGGAGCAATGGCGCACAGCTGCAGTGCTGTGCGCTACCTTGTTGAAGACAGAAGTCTTCTGCCGCCGATTTTCCGGAACACTTCTTGCTTCTGGCTCTGTAAGGGGGCCGGCGGCGCGGCTTCGGGACCGAACATCGAGGTCGGGTCCTGTGGTCGATCCCTCTGGAGCTAATGGTGTCCAGTAGCCTAAGAAGCCCAAGCTACCACCAGTTAGGAAGGTTCGCTTCTTCTCCCCTTAGTCCCTCGCTGCAGTGAGTCTGTTGCCAGCAGATCTCACTGTAAAATAAAAAACCTAAAATATACTTTCTTTCTAGGAGCTCAGGAGAGCCCCTAGTGTGCATACAGCTCAGCCGGGCACAAGATTCTAACTGAGGTCTGGAGGAGGGTCATAGTGGGAGGAGCCAGTGCACACCAGGTAGTCCTAAAGCTTTCTTTAGTTGTGCCCAGTCTCCTGCGGAGCCGCTATTCCCCATGGTCCTTACGGAGTCCCAGCATCCACTTAGGACGTCAGAGAAAGGGACATTATGGAAATGCTTGAGTAAACAGGAAAGTCTTGAGTCTACTTTTGAAGGATTCTATAGTTGGGGCCTCTCGCACTGTGTGGGGAAGTGAGTCCCATAGACTCGGAGCCACATGACTAAAAGCTCGACCCCCAGATGAATTACGGGAGATTCTAGGTACTGCTAAAAGTCCTTCATCTACAGATCGCAGTAATCGAGTGGGGCAGTATGGAATCAGAAGCTGCTTCAGGTACCTTGGGCCCTGGTCATGTAATGCTTTGAAACTCAGTAAGCCAATCTTGAAGATGATTCGCCATCTTACAGGCAGCCAGTGAAGGGAGTAGAGGATGGGTGTTATGTGGCTAGAACGGGGCTGGTTGGTTAACAGCCTGGCAGCTGTGTTTTGCACCAGCTGTAAGCGGTGCAATTCTTTTGCTGGGAGACCAAGGCAGAGGGCATTACAGTAGTCTAATCGAGATGATACAAATGCATGGATGACTTTTGGCAGATCATCTGAGGGAATTAAGTGCTTGATTCTGGCTATGTTCCTCAGGTGAAAGAATGAGGATTTGATTGTGGCTGATATCTGATGTTTAAGTGTCAAGCCACCATCCAGGACAACACCAAGATTCCACACACGATCACTGGTCTGTAATTCTGAATCCCCGAGTGTAAGTCCAGTCGGTTGGCTATGCTGCGGTATTGTCCGTTGATGTTGCGGTCGTATCATAAGGACCTCTGTTTTATCCGGGTTCAGTCGCAGCCAACTGGCACTCACCCACTCCTGTAGCTCAGCTAGATAGCCATTTAGGGTTGCTACTGGGTTATCAGTGCCCGGAGCAAAGGACAAGTACAGTTGTGTATCATCTGCATAGCAGTGGTAGACCAGGCCATGGCGCCTGATTATTTCGCCCAATGGAAGCATGTATACTGCAAAAAGCATGGGGGATAGTATAGAACCCTGTGGGACACCACATGGCAATGGCACGGGGGTGATGAGTATAATCCAGACGATACTCTCTGTGACCTGCCTGTGAGAAATGATTTGAACCAGCTTAGGACTGTGCCATCCAGACCACAGAAATGTATCAGTCGCTCAATCAGAACCCCATGGTCCACGGTATCAAATGCTGCCGAGAGATCCAGAAGGATTAATATTGAACAGTCACCTCTGTCTCTTGCCATCAGAAGATCATTTAACACACACACCAGGGCTGTTTCAGTGCTATGTCTTCTCCTGAATCCTGATTGGAATGGATCATAAATATCATGGGTTGTCAGGCAGGTTTCCAGTTGTTTTGCAACCACTTTCTCAATAACCTTTCCTAGGAAAGGAAGGTTTGATACCGGTCTGTAGTTGGTCATGCAGTCGGGATCTAAAATAAGATTTTACTTACCGATAAATCTATTTCTCGTAGTCCGTAGTGGATGCTGGGGACTCCGTCAGGACCATGGGGATTAGCGGCTCCGCAGGAGACAGGGCACAAAAGTAAAAGCTTTAGGATCAGGTGGTGTGCACTGGCTCCTCCCCCTATGACCCTCCTCCAAGCCTCAGTTAGGATACTGTGCCCGGACGAGCGTACACAATAAGGAAGGATTTTGAATCCCGGGTAAGACTCATACCAGCCACACCAATCACACTGTACAACCTGTGATCTGAACCCAGTTAACAGCATGATAACAGCGGAGCCTCTGAAAAGATGGCTCACAACAATAATAACCCGATTTTTGTAACAATAACTATGTACAAGTATTGCAGACAATCCGCACTTGGGATGGGCGCCCAGCATCCACTACGGACTACGAGAAATAGATTTATCGGTAAGTAAAATCTTATTTTCTCTGACGTCCTAGTGGATGCTGGGGACTCCGTAAGGACCATGGGGATTATACCAAAGCTCCCAAACGGGCGGGAGAGTGCGGATGACTCTGCAGCACCGAATGAGAGAACTCCAGGTCCTCTTTAGCCAGGGTATCAAATTTGTAGAATTTTACAAACGTGTTCTCCCCCGACCACGTAGCTGCTCGGCAGAGTTGTAATGCCGAGACCCCTCGGGCAGCCGCCCAGGATGAGCCCACCTTCCTTGTGGAATGGGCCTTGACAGATTTAGGCTGTGGCAGGCCTGCCACAGAATGTGCAAGTTGAAATGTGCTACAAATCCAACGAGCAATCGTCTGCTTAGAAGCAAGAGCACCCAGTTTGTTGGGTGCATACAGGATAACAGCGAGTCAGTTTTCCTGACTCCAGCCGTCCTGGAAACCTATCTTTTCAGGGCCCTGACAACATCTAGCAACTTGGAGTCCTCCAAGTCCCTAGTAGCCGCAGGTACCACAATAAGCTGGTTCAGGTGAAACGCTGACACCACCTTAGGAAGAAACTGGGGACGAGTCCGCAGCTCTGCCCTGTCCGAATGGACAATCAGATATGGCTTTTGTGAGACAAAGCCGCCAATTCTGACACTCGCCTGGCCGAGGCCAGGGCCAACAGCATGGTCACTTTTCATGTGAGATATTTCAAATCCACAGATTTGAGCGGTTTAAAAATAAGATTTTACTTACCGATAAATCTATTTCTCATAGTCCGTAGTGGATGCTGGGGACTCCGTCAGGACCATGGGGAATAGCGGCTCCGCAGGAGACAGGGCACAAAAGCAAGCTTTTAGGATCACATGGTGTGTACTGGCTCCTCCCCCTATGACCCTCCTCCAAGCCTCAGTTAGGTACTGTGCCCGGACGAGCGTACACAATAAGGAAGGATCTTGAATCCCGGGTAAGACTCATACCAGCCACACCAATCACACCGTACAACTTGTGATTTGAACCCAGTTAACAGTATGATAACAATGAAGTAGCCTCTAAAAAAGATGGCTCACAACAATAATAACCCGATTTTTTGTACAAGTAATGCAGACAATCCGCACTTGGGATGGGCGCCCAGCATCCACTACGGACTATGAGAAATAGATTTATCGGTAAGTAAAATCTTATTTTCTCTAACGTCCTAGTGGATGCTTGGGACTCCGTCAGGACCATGGGGATTATACCAAAGCTCCCAAACGGGCGGGAGAGTGCGGATGACTCTGCAGCACCAAATGAGAGAACTCCAGGTCCTCCTCAGCCAGGGTATCAAATTTGTAGAATTTTGCAAACGTGTTTGCCCCTGACCAAGTAGCTGCTCGGCAAAGTTGTAAAGCCGAGACCCCTCGGGCAGCCACCCAAGATGAGCCCACCTTCCTTGTGGAATGGGCATTTACAGATTTTGGCTGTGGCAGGCCTGCCACAGAATGTGCAAGCTGAATTGTACTACAAATCCAACGAGCAATAGCCTGCTTAGAAGCAGGAGCACCCAGCTTTTTGGGTGCCTACAATATAAACAGCAAGTCAGACTTTCTGACTCCAGCCGTCCTGGAATTATATATATATATATATATATATATATTTTCAGGGCCCTGACAACGTCTAGCAACTTGGAGTCCTCCAAGTCCCTAGTAGCCACAGGCACCACAATAGGTTGTTTCAGGTGAAACGCTGACACCACCTTAGGAAGAAACTGGGGACGAGTCCGCAGTTCTGCCCTGTCCGGATGGAAAATCAAATATGGGCTTTTGTAAGACAAAGCCGCCAATTTTGACAATCGCCTGGCCGAGGCCAGGGCCAACAGCATGGTCACTTTCCATGTGAGATATTTCAAATCCACAGATTTGAGTGGTTCAAACCAATATGATTTGAGGAATCCCAACACTACGTTGAGATCCCACGGTGCCACTGAAGGCACACAAGGGCTGTATATGCAATACTCCCTTGACAAACGTCTGGACTTCAGGAACTGAAGCCAATTCTTTCTGGAAGAAAATCTATAGGGCCGAAACTTGAACCTTAATGGACCCCAATTTGAGGCTCATAGACACTCCTGTTTGCAGGAAGTGCAGAAATCGACCTAGTTGAAATTTTTTCGTGGGGCCTTCCTGGCCTCACCCACGCAACATATTTTTACCACATGTGGTGATAACGTTGTGCGGTCACCTCCTTCCTGGCTTTGACCAGGGTAGGTATGACCTCTTCCGGAATGCCTTTTCCCTTAGGATCCGGCGTTCAAACCGCCATGCCGTCAAACGCAGTCGCGGTAAGTCTTGGAACAGACAAGGTCCCTGCTGGAGCAGGTCCTTTCTTAAAGGCCGATGCCACGGTTCCTCTTGGAACAGACATGGTACTTGCTGAAAGCAAATCCCTTCTTAGCTCCCGAGGCCATTAGTCCTCTGTGAGCATCTCTTGAAGTTCCGGTTACCAAGTCCCTCTTGGCCAATCCGGAGCCACGAGTATAGTTCTTACTCCTCTATGTCTTATAATTCTCAATACCTTGGTTATGAGAAGCAGAGGAGGGAACACATACACCGACTGTTACACCCACGGTGTTACCAGGACGTCCACAGCTATCGCCTGAAGGTCTCGTGACCTGGCGCAATACCTGTCCCATTTTTTGTTCGGGCGGGACGCCATCATGTCCACCTTTGGTCTTTCCCAACGGTTCACAATCATGGGGAAAACTTCCCGATGAAGTTCCCACTCTCCCGGGTGGAGGTCGTGCCTGCTGAGGAAGTCTGCTTCCCAGTCGTCCACTCCCGGAATGAACACTGCTGACAGTGCTATCACATGATTTTCCGCCTAGCGAAAAATCCTTGCAGTTTTGCCACTGCCCTCCTGCTTCTTGTGCCGCCCTTTCTGTTTACGTGGGCGACTGCCGTGATGTTATCCCACTGGATCAATACCGGCTGACCTTGAAGCAGAGGTCTTGCTAAGCTTAGAGCATTATAAATTTGCTCTTAGCTCCAGTATATTTATGTGGAGAGAATTCTCCAGACTTGATCACACTCCTTGTGTGACTGCTCCCCAGCCTCTCAGGCTGGCCTCCGTGGTCACCAGCATCCAATCCTGAATGCCGAATCTGCGGCCCTCTAGAAGATGAGCACTCTGTAATCACCACAGGAGAGACACCCTTGTCCTTGGATATAGGGTTATCCGCTGATGCATCTGAAGATGCGATCCGGACCATTTGTCCAGCAGATCCCACTGAAGAGTTCTTGCGTGAAATCTGCCGAATGGAAGCGCTTCGTAATAAGCCACCATTTTTACCAGGACTCTTGTGCAATGATGCACTGACACTTTTCCTGGTTTTAGGAGGATCCCGATTAGCTCGGATAACTCCCTGGCTTTCTCCTCTGGGAGAAACACCTTTTCCTGGACTGTGTCCAGAATCATCCCTAGGACCAGCAGACGTGTCGTCGGAACAACTGCGGTTTTGGAATATTTAGAATCCACCCGTGCTGTCGTAGAACTACTTGAGATAGTGCTACTCCGACCTCCAACTGTTCTCTGGACCTTGTTCTTATCAGGAGGTCGTCCATTTTCTTTGAAGACGAATCCTCCTTTCGGTCATTACCTTGGTAAGGACCCGGGGTGCCTTGGACAATCCAACGGCATCGTCTTGAAACTGATAGTGACAGTTCTGTACCACGAACCTGAGGTACCCTTGGTGAGAAAAGGCAAATTTTTGGGACATGGAGGTAAGCATCCCTGATGTCCCGGGACACCATATAGTCCCCTTGTTCTTTGCTATCACTGCTCTGAGTGACTCCATCTGGATTTGAACCCTTGCAAGTGTTCAAATTTTTCAGATTTAGAATAGGTCTCACCTAGCCTTCAGTACCACCATATAGTGTGGAGTAATACCCCTTTCCTTGTTGTCGGAGGGGTAATTTTATTATCACCTGCTGGGAATACAGCTTGTGAATTGTTTTCAATACTGCCTCCCTGTCGGAGGGAGACATTGGTACAGCAGACTACAGGAACCTGCGAGGGGGGAAACCTCTCGACATTCCAATCTGTACCCCTTGGATACTACTTGTAGGATCCAGGGGTCCTGTACGGTCCCAGCGTCATGCTGAGAACTTGGTAGAAGCGGTGGAGGGCTTCTGTTCCTGGGAATGGGCTGCCTGCTGCAGTCTTCTTCCCTTTCCTCTATCCCTGGGCAGATATGACTCTTATAGGGACGAAAGGACTGAGGTTGAAAAGACGGTGTCTTTTTCTGCAGAGATGTGACTTAGGGTAAAAAACGGTGGATTTTCCAGCAGTTGCCCTGGCCACCAGGTCCCATGGACAGACCCCAAATAACTCCTCCCCTTTATACGGCAATACATCTTTGTGCCGTTTGGAATCTGCATCACCTGACCACTGTCGTGTCCATAAACATCTTCTTGCAGATATGGACATCGCATTTACTCTTGATGCCAGAGTGCAAATATCCCTCTGCGCATCTCGCATATATAGAAATGCATCCTTTAAATGCTCTATAGTCAATAAAATACTGTCCCTGTCAAAGGTATCAATATTTTTAGTCAGGGAATCCGACCAAGCCACCTCAGCTCTGCACATCCAGGCTGAGGCGATCGCTGGTCGCAGTATAACACCAGCATGTGTGTGTATACTTTTTAGGATATTTTTCAGCCTCCTATCAGCTGGCTCCTTAAGTACGGCCCTATCCGTAGATGGTACCGCCACTTGTTCTGATAAGCGTGTGAGCGCCTTATCCACCCTGAGGGGTGTTTCCCACCGCGCCTTAACTTCTGGCGGGAAAGGGTATACCGCCAATAATTTTCTATCGGGGGAAACCCACGCATCATCACACACTTCATTTAATTTATCTGATTCAGGAAAAACTACAGGTAGTTTTTTCACCTCACACATAATACCCTTTTTTGTGGTACTTGGAGTATCAGAAATATGTAACACCTCCTTCATTGCCCTTAACGTGTGGCCCTAAAAGAAAATACGTTTGTTTCTTCACCGTCGACACTGAAATCAGTGTCCGTGTCTGGGTCTGTGTCGACCGACTGAGGTAAATGGGCATTTTACAGCCCCTGACGGTGTTTGAGACGCCTGGACAGATACTAATTTGTTCGCCGGCCCTCTCATGTCGTCAACCGGCTTGCAGCGTGTTGACATTGTCACGTAATTTCCATAAATAAGCCATCCATTCCGGTGTCGACTCCCTAGAGAGTGACATCACCATTACAGGCAATTTGCTCCGCCTCCTCACCAATATTTTCCTCATACATGTCGACACACACGTACCGACATACAGCACACACATAGGGAATGCTCTGATAGAGGACAGGACCCACTAGCCCTTTGGGGAGACAGAGGGAGAGTTTGCCAGCACACACCAAAACGCTATAATTATCCAGGGACAACCTTTATATAAGTGTTCCTTTTATAGCATTTTAATATATATACATATCGCCAAATCAGTGCCCCCCCTCTCTGTTTTAACCCTGTTTCTGTAGTGCAGTGCAGGGGAGATCATGGGAGCCTTCCCACCAGCCTTTCTGTGAGGGAAAATGGCGCTGTGTGCTGAGGAGAATAGGCCCCGCCCCCTTTTCGGCGGGCTTCTTCTCCAGAGTTTTAGATATCTGGCAGGGGTTAAATACATCCATATAGCCTCAAGGGCTATATGTGATGTATTTTTCGCCATACAGGTATTATACATTGCTGCCCAGGGCGCCCCCCCCCCAGCGCCCTGCACCCTCCGTGACCGCTGTGTGAAGTGTGCTGACAACAATGGCGCACAGCTGCAGTGCTGTGCGCTACCTGATGAAGACTGAGAGTCTTCTGCCGCCTGGTTCCGGACCTCTTCATCTTCAGCATCTGCAAGGGGGGTCGGCGGCGCGGCTCCGGGACGAACCCCAGGGCGAGCCCTGTGTTCCGACTCCCTCTGGAGCTATGTCCAGTAGCCTAAGAATCCAATCCATCCTGCACGCAGGTGAATTGAAAATCTCTCCCCTAAGTCCCTCGATGCAGTGAGCCTGTTGCCAGCAGGACTCACTGAAAATAAAGAACCTAAAAACTTTTTCTAAGCAACTCTTTAAGAGAGCCACCTAGATTGCACCCTTCTCGGCCGGGCACAAAAACCTAACTGAGGCTTGGAGGAGGGTCATAGGGGGAGGAGCCAGTACACACCATGTGATCCTAAAAGCTTGCTTTTGTGCCCTGTCTCCTGCGGAGCCGCTATTCCCCATGGTCCTGACGGAGTCCCCAGCATCCACTAGGACGTTAGAGAAATGTGATTTGAGGAATCCCAGAACTACGTTGAGATCCCACAGTGCCACTGGAGGCACAAAAAGGGGGTTGTATATGCAATACTCCCTTGACAAACTTCTGGACTTCAGGAACTGAAGCCAATTCTTTCTAGAAGAAAATTGACAGGGCCGAAATTTGAACCTTAATGGACCCCAATTTGAGGCCCATAGACACTCCTGTTTGCAGGAAATGCAGGAATCGACCGAGTTGAAATTTCTTCGTGGGGCCTTCCTGGCCTCACACCACGCAACATATTTTCGCCACATGTGGTGATAATGTTTTGCGGTCACCTCCTTCCTGGCTTTGACCAGGGTGATAATGACCTCTTCCGGAATGCCTTTTTCCCTTAGGATCTGGCGTTCCACCGCCATGCCGTCAAACGCAGCCGCGGTAAGTCTTGGAACAGACCTGGTACTTGCTGAAGCAAGTCCCTTCTTAGCGGCAGAGGCCATGAGTCCTCTGTGAGCATTTCTTGAAGTTCCGGGTGCCACGTCCTTCTTGGCCAATCCGGAGCCACGAGTATAGTTCTTACTCCTCTACGTCTTATAATTCTCAGTACCTTGGTTATGAGAAGCAGAGGAGGGAACACATACACCAACTGGTACACCCACGGTGTTACCAGAACGTCCACAGATATTGCTTGAGGGTCTCTTGACCTGGCGCAAAACCTGTCCAGTTTTTTGTTCAGGCGGGACGCCATCATGTCCACCTTTGGTCTTTCCCAACGGTTCACAATCATGTGGAATACTTCCCGATGAAGTCCCCACTCTCCCGGGTGGAGGTCGTGCCTGCTGAGGAAGCCTGCTTCCCAGTTGTCCACTCCCGGAATGAACACTGCTGACAGTGTTATCACATGATTTTCGCCCAGCGAAGAATCCTTGCAGTTTCTGCCATTGCCCTCCTGCTTCTTGTGCCGCCTTGTCTGTTTACGTGGGCGACTGCCGTGATGTTGTCCCACTGGATCAATACCGGCTGACCTTGAAGCAGAGGTCTTGCTAAGCTTAGAACATTGTAAATTGCCCTTAGCTCCAGTATATTTATGTGGAGAGAAGTCTCCAGACTTGATCACACTCCCTGGAAATTTTTTCCCTGTGTGACTGCTCCCCAGCCTCTCAGGCTGGCATCCGTGGTCACCAGGACCCAGTCCTGAATGCCGAATCTGCGGCCCTTTAGTAGATGAGCACTCTGCAGCCACCGCAGAAGAAACACCCTTGTCCTTGGAGACAGGGTTATCTGCTGATGCATCTGAAGATGCGATCCGGACCATTTTTCCAGCAGATCCCACTGAAAAGTTCTTGCGTGAAATCTACCGAATGGAATCGCTTCGTAATAAGCCACCATTTTTCCCAGGACCCTTGTGCAATGATGCACTGACACTTTTCCTGGTTTTAGGAGGTTCCTGACTAGCTCGGATAACTCCCTGGCTTTCTTCTCCGGGAGAAACACCTTTTTCTGGACTGTGTCCAGAATCATCCCTAGGAACAGCAGACGTGTCGTCGGAAACAGCTGCGGTTTTGGAATATTTAGAATCCACCCGTGCTGTCGTAGAACCACTTGAGATAGTGCTACTCCGACCTCCAACTGTTCTCTGGACCTTGCCCCTATCAGGAGATCGTCCATTTTCTTTGAAGAAGAATCATCATTTCGGCCATTACCTTGGTAAGGACCCGGGGTGCCGTGGACAATCCAACCGGCAGCGTCTGAAACTGATAGTGACAGTTCTGTACCACGAACCTGAGGTACCCTTGGTGAGAAGGGCAAATTGGGACATGGAGGTAAGCATCCCTGATGTCCCGGGACACCATATAGTCCCCTTCTTCCTGGTTCGCTATCACTGCTCTGAGTGACTCCATCTTGATTTGAACCTTTGTATGTAAGTGTTCAACTATTTCAGATTTAGAATAGGTCTCACAGAGCCGTCTGGCTTCAGTACCACAATATAGTGTGGAATAATACCCCTTTCCTTGTTGTAGGAGGGGTACTTTGATTATCACCTGCTGGGAATACAGCTTGTGAATTGTTTCCACTACTGCCTCCCTGTCGGAGGGAGACGTTGGTAAAGCAGACTTCAGGAACCTGCGAGGGGGAGACGTCTCGAATTTCCAATCTGTACCCCTGGGATACTACTTGTAGGATCCAGGGGTCCACTTGCGAGTGAGCCCACTGCGTGCTGAAACTCTTGAGACGACCCCCCCCCACCGCACCTGAGTCCGCTTGTACGGCCCCAGCGTCATGCCGAGGACTTGGCAGAAGCGGTGGAGGGCTTCTGTTTCTGGGAATGGGCTGCCTGCTGCAGTCTTCTTCCCTTTCCTCTATCCCATGGCAGATATGACTGTCCTTTTGCCCGCTTGCCCTTATGGGGACGAAAGGACGGAGGCTGAAAAGACGTTGTCTTTTTCTCATTTATACGGCAATACTTCCATGTGCCGTTTGGAATCTGCATCACCTGACCACTGTCGTGTCCATAAACAACTTCTGGCAGATATGGACATCGCACTTACTCTTGATGCCAGAGTGCAAATATCCCTCTGTGCATCTCGCATATATAGAAATGCATCCTTTAAATGCTCTATAGTCAATAAAATACTGTCCCTGTCAAGGGTATCAATATTTTCAGTCAGGGAATCCGACCAAGCCACCCCAGCGCTGCACATCCAGGCTGAGGCGATCGCTGGTCGCAGTATAACACCAGTATGTGTGTATATACTTTTTAGGATATTTTCCAGCCTCCTATCAGCTGGCTCCTTGAGGGCGGCCCTATCTGGAGACGGTACCGCCACTTGTTTTGATAAGCGTGTGAGCGCCTTATCCACCCTAAGGGGTGTTTCCCAACGCGCCCTAACTTCTGGCGGGAAAGGGTATACCGCCAATAATTTTCTATCGGGGGAAACCCACGCATCATCACACACTTCATTTAATTTATCTGATTCAGGAAAAACTACAGGTAGTTTTTTCACACTCCACATAATACCCTTTTTTGTGGTACTTGTAGTATCAGAAATATGTAACACCTCCTTCATTGCCCTTAACAAGTAACGTGTGGCCCTAAAGGAAAATACGTTTGTTTCTTCACCGTCGACACTGGAGTCAGTGTCCGTGTCTGTGTCGACCGACTGAGGTAAAAGGACGTTTTAACGCCCCTGACGGTGTTTGAGACGCCTGGACAGGTACTAATTGGTTTGCCGGCCGTCTCATGTCGTCAACCGACCTTGCAGCGTGTTGACATTATCACGTAATTCCTTAAATAAGCCATCCATTCCGGTGTCGACTCCCTAGAGAGTGACATCACCATTACAGGCAATTGCTCCGCCTCCTCACCAACATCGTCCTCATACATGTCGACACACACGTACCGACACACAGCACACACACAGGGAATGCTCTGATAGAGGACAGGACCCCACTAGCCCTTTGGGGAGACAGAGGGAGAGTTTGCCAGCACACACCAAAAACGCTATAATTATACAGGGACAACCTTTATATAAATGTTTTTCCCTTATAGCATTTTAAATAAGAATTTACTTACCGATAATTCTATTTCTCGGAGTCCGTAGTGGATGCTGGGGTTCCTGAAAGGACCATGGGGAATAGCGGCTCCGCAGGAGACAGGGCACAAAAAGTAAAGCTTTCCGATCAGGTGGTGTGCACTGGCTCCTCCCCCTATGACCCTCCTCCAAGCCTCAGTTAGGTACTGTGCCCGGACGAGCGTACACAATAAGGGAGGAATTTTGAATCCCGGGTAAGACTCATACCAGCCACACCAATCACACCGTACAACTTGTGATCAAACCCAGTTAACAGTATGATAACAGAGGAGCCTCTGAAAGATGGCTTCCTAAACAATAACCCGAATTAGTTAACAATAACTATGTACAATTATTGCAGATAATCCGCACTTGGGATGGGCGCCCAGCATCCACTACGGACTCCGAGAAATAGAATTATCGGTAAGTAAATTCTTATTTTCTCTATCGTCCTAGTGGATGCTGGGGTTCCTGAAAGGACCATGGGGATTATACCAAAGCTCCCAAACGGGCGGGAGAGTGCGGATGACTCTGCAGCACCGAATGAGAGAACTCCAGGTCCTCCTTAGCCAGAGTATCAAATTTGTAAAATTTTACAAACGTGTTCTCCCCTGACCACGTAGCTGCTCGGCAAAGTTGTAATGCCGAGACCCCTCGGGCAGCCGCCCAAGATGAGCCCACCTTCCTTGTGGAGTGGGCCTTTACAGATTTAGGCTGTGGCAGGCCTGCCACAGAATGTGCAAGTTGGATTGTGCTACAGATCCAACGAGCAATCGTCTGCTTAGACGCAGGAGCACCCATCTTGTTGGGTGCATACAATATAAACAACGAGTCAGATTTTCTGACTCCAGCTGTCCTTGCAATATATATTTTTAATGCTCTGACAACGTCCAGTAACTTGGAGTCCTCCAAGTCACTTGTAGCCGCAGGCACTACAATAGGCTGGTTCAGATGAAATGCTGACACCACCTTAGGGAGAAAATGCGGACGAGTCCGCAGTTCTGCCCTGTCCGAATGGAAAATCAGATATGGGCTTTTGTAAGATAAAGCTGCCAGTTCTGACACTCTCCTGGCCGAAGCCAGGGCTAGTAACATGGTCACTTTCCATGTGAGATATTTTAAATCCACCTTTTTTAGTGGTTCAAACCAATGAGATTTTAGAAATTCCAAAACCACATTGAGATCCCACGGTGCCACTGGAGGCACCACAGGAGGCTGTATATGCAGCACTCCCTTAACAAAAGTCTGGACTTCAGGAACTGAAGCCAATTCTTTTTGAAAGAAAATCGACAGGGCCGAAATTTGAACCTTAATAGATCCCAATTTGAGACCCATAGACAATCCTGATTGCAAGAAATGTAGGAATCGACCCAGTTGAAATTCCTCCGTCGGAGCACTCCGATCCTCGCACCACGCAACATATCTTCGCCAAATGCGGTGATAGTGTTGCACGGTTACTTCCTTCCTTGCTTTAATCAAAGTAGGAATGACTTCTTCCGGCATGCCTTTTTCCTTTAGGATCCGGCGTTCAACCGCCATGCCGTCAAACGCAGCCGCGGTAAGTCTTGAAACAGACAGGGACCCTGCTGAAGCAAGTCCCTCCTTAGAGGTAGAGGCCACGGATCTTCCGTGATCATCTCTTGAAGTTCCGGGTACCAAGTCCTTCTTGGCCAATCCGGAACCACTAGTATCGTTCTTACGCCTCTTTGCCGTATAATTCTCAATACTTTTGGTATGAGAGGCAGAGGAGGAAACACATACACCGACTGGTACACCCAAGGCGTTACCAGCGCGTCCACAGCTATTGCCTGCGGATCTCTTGACCTGGCGCAATACCTGTCCAGTTTTTTGTTGAGGCGAGACGCCATCATGTCCACCATTGGTCTTTCCCAACGGGTTACCAGCATGTGGAAGACTTCCGGATGAAGTCCCCACTCTCCCGGGTGAAGGTCGTGTCTGCTGAGGAAGTCTGCTTCCCAGTTGTCCACTCCCGGGATGAACACTGCTGACAGTGCTATCACATGATTCTCTGCCCAGCGAAGAATCCTTGCAGCTTCTGCCATTGCACTCCTGCTTCTTGTGCCGCCCTGTCTGTTTACATGGGCGACTGCCGTGATGTTGTCCGACTGGATCAACACCGGTTTTCCTTGAAGCAGAGGTTCTGCCTGGCTTAGAGCATTGTAGATTGCTCTTAGTTCCAGAATGTTTATGTGAAGAGACGTTTCCAGGCTCGTCCACACTCCCTGGAAGTTTCTTCCTTGTGTGACTGCTCCCCAGCCTCTCAGGCTGGCGTCCGTGGTCACCAGGATCCAATCCTGTATGCCGAATCTGCGGCCCTCCAATAGATGAGCACTCTGCAACCACCACAGAAGAGATACCCTTGTCCTTGGAGACAGGGTTATCCGCTGGTGCATCTGAAGATGCGACCCTGACCATTTGTCCAACAGATCCCTCTGGAAAATTCGTGCATGGAATCTGCCGAATGGAATTGCTTCGTAAGAAGCCACCATTTTTCCCAGGACTCTTGTGCATTGATGTACAGACACCTTTCCTGGTTTTAGGAGGTTCCTGACAAGCTCGGATAACTCCTTGGCTTTTTCCTCCGGGAGAAAAACCTTTTTCTGAACCGTGTCCAGAATCATCCCTAGGAACAGCAGACGAGTTGTCGGCATTAACTGGGATTTTGGAATATTCAGAATCCAGCCGTGCTGTTTTAGCACTTCTTGAGACAGTGCTAATCCCATCTCTAGCTGTTCTCTGGACCTTGCCCTTATTAGGAGATCGTCCAAGTATGGGATAATTAATACGCCTTTTCTTCGAAGAAGAATCATCATCTCGGCCATTACCTTTGTAAAGACCCGAGGTGCCGTGGACAATCCGAACGGCAGCGTCTGAAACTGATAGTGACAGTTTTGTACAACGAACCTGAGGTACCCCTGGTGTGAGGGGTAAATTGGAACGTGGAGGTACGCATCCTTGATGTCCAAGGACACCATAAAGTCCCCTTCTTCCAGGTTCGCTATCACTGCTCTGAGTGACTCCATTTTGAACTTGAACTTCTTTATGTACAGGTTCAAGGACTTCAGATTTAGAATAGGTCTTACCGAGCCGTCCGGCTTCGGTACCACAAATAGAGTGGAATAATACCCCTTTCCCTGTTGTAGAAGAGGTACCTTGACTATCACCTGCTGAGAGTACAGCTTGTGAATGGCTTCCAAAACCGTCTCCCTTTCGGAGGGGGACGTTGGTAAAGCAGACTTCAGGAAACGGCGAGGCGGATCTGTCTCTAGTTCCAACCTGTACCCCTGAGATATTATCTGCAGGATCCAGGGATCTACCTGCGAGTGAGCCCACTGCGCGCTGAAATTCTTGAGACGACCGCCCACCGCCCCCGAGTCCGCTTGAGAAGCCCCAGCGTCATGCTGAGGCTTTTGTAGAAGTGGGGGAGGGCTTCTGTTCCTGGGAAGGAGCTGCCTGTTGGTGTCTCTTCCCCCTTCCTCTGCCTCGTGGCAGATATGAATATCCCTTTGCTCTCTTGTTTTTAAAGGAACGAAAGGGCTGCGGTTGAAAAGTCGGTGTCTTTTTCTGTTGGGGAGTAGCTTGAGGTAAAAAGGTGGATTTCCCGGCTGTAGCCGTGGCCACCAAATCTGATAGACCGACTCCAAATAACTCCTCCCCTTTATACGGCAAAACTTCCATATGCCGTTTTGAGTCCGCATCGCCTGACCACTGTCGCGTCCATAAACTTCTTCTGGCCGAAATGGACATAGCACTTACCCGTGATGCCAGTGTGCAGATATCCCTCTGTGCATCACGCATATAAAGAAATGCATCCTTTATTTGCTCTAAAGACAGTAAAACATTGTCCCTATCCAGGGTATCAATATTTTCAATCAGGGACTCTGACCAAGCTACTCCAGCACTGCACATCCAGGCTGTCGCTATAGCTGGTCGTAGTATAACACCTGTATGTGTGTATATACTTTTTTGGATATTTTCCATTCTCCTATCTGCTGGATCTTTAAGTGCGGCCGTCTCAGGAGAGGGTAACGCCACTTGTTTAGATAAGCGTGTGAGCGCCTTGTCCACCCTAGGAGGTGTTTCCCAGCGCGCCCTAACCTCTGGCGGGAAAGGGTATAAAGCCAATAACTTCTTTGAAATTAGCATCTTTTTATCGGGGGCAACCCACGCTTCATCACATACATCATTTAGTTCTTCTGATTCAGGAAAAACTATAGGTAGTTTTTTCACACCCCACATAATACCCTGTTTAGTGGTACCTGTAGTATCAGCTAAATGTAACGCCTCCTTCATTGCCAAAATCATATAACGTGTGGCCCTACTGGAAAATACGGTTGATTCGTCACCGTCGCCACTGGAATCAGTGCCTGTGTCTGGGTCTGTGTCGACCGACTGAGGCAAAGGGCGTTTTACAGCCCCTGACGGTGTTTGAGGCGCCTGGACAGGCACTAACTGATTGTCCGGCCGTCTCATGTCGTCAAACGACTGCTTTAGCGTGTTGACACTATCCCGTAATTCCATAAATAAAGGCATCCATTCTGGTGTCGACCCCCTAGGAGGTGACATCCCCATATTTGGCAATTGCTCCGCCTCCACACCAATATCGTCCTCATACATGTCGACACACACGTACCGACACACAGCAGACACACAGGGAATGCTCTTAACGAAGACAGGACCCCACTAGCCCTTTGGGGAGACAGAGGGAGAGTTTGCCAGCACACACCAAAAGCGCTATATATGACAGGGATAGCCTTATAATAAGTGCTCCCTGTATAGCTGCTTTTATAATATAATTTTTGCCACTATTTTGCCCCCCCTCTCTTGTTTTACCCTGTTTCTGTAGTGCAGTGCAGGGGAGAGACCTGGGAGCCGTCCTGACCAGCGGAGCTGTGTAAGGAAAATGGCGCTGTGTGCTGAGGAGATAGGCCCCGCCCCTTTTTCGGCGGGCTCGTCTCCCGCTCTTTAGTGTATTCTGGCAGGGGTTAAATATCTCCATATAGCCCCCGGAGGCTATATGTGAGGTATTTTTTAGCCAAATAGGTTTTCATTTGCCTCCCAGGGCGCTCCCCTCCCAGCGCCCTGCACCCTCAGTGACTGCCGTGTGAAGTGTGCTGAGAGGAAAATGGCGCACAGCTGCAGTGCTGTGCGCTACCTTTAGAAGACTGAGGAGTCTTCTGCCGCCGATTCTGGACCTCTTCATGTTTCAGCATCTGCAAGGGGGCCGGCGGCGAGGCTCCGGTGACCATCCAGGCTGTACCTGTGATCGTCCCTCTGGAGCTGATGTCCAGTAGCCAAGAAGCCAATCCATCCTGCACGCAGGTGAGTTCACTTCTTCTCCCCTAAGTCCCTCGTTGCAGTGATCCTGTTGCCAGCAGGACTCACTGTAAAATAAAAAACCTAAGCTAAACTTTCTCTAAGCAGCTCTTTAGGAGAGCCACCTAGATTGCACCCTTCTCGGCCGGGCACAAAAATCTAACTGAGGCTTGGAGGAGGGTCATAGGGGGAGGAGCCAGTGCACACCACCTGATCGGAAAGCTTTACTTTTTGTGCCCTGTCTCCTGCGGAGCCGCTATTCCCCATGGTCCTTTCAGGAACCCCAGCATCCACTAGGACGATAGAGAAATATATATAGTCATATCGCCAAATAAGTGCCCCCCCTCTCTGTTTTAACCCTGTTTCTGTAGTGCAGTGCAGGGGAGAGCCTGGGAGCCTTCCCACCAGCATTTCTGTGAGGGAAAATGGCGCTGTGTGCTGAGGAGAATAGGCCCCGCCCCCTTTTCGGCGGGCTTCTTCTCCCGTTTTTCTGAGACCTGGCAGGGGTTAAATACATCCATATAGCCCCCAGGGGCTATATGTGATGTATTTTTAGCCAGAATAAGGTACTATCATTGCTGCCCAGGGCGCCCCCCCCAGCGCCCTGCACCCTCAGTGACCGTTGCTATGAAGTGTGCTGACAACAATGGCGCACAGCTGCAGTGCTGTGCGCTACCTTATGAAGACTGAAAAGTCTTCTGCCGCCGGTTTCTGGACCTCTTCACTTTTCGGCATCTGCAAGGGGGTCGGCGGCGCGGCTCCGGGACGAACCCCAGGGTGAGACCTGTGTTCCGACTCCCTCTGGAGCTAATGGTGTCCAGTAGCCTAAGAAGCCAATCCATCCTGCACGCAGGTGAGTTCACTTCTCTCCCCTAAGTCCCTCGATGCAGTGAGCCTGTTGCCAGCAGGACTCACTGAAAATAAAAAACCTAACAAAACTTTTACTCTAAGCAGCTCTTTAGGAGAGCCACCTAGATTGCACCCTTCTCGGCCGGGCACAAAAATCTAACTGAGGCTTGGAGGAGGGTCATAGGGGGAGGAGCCAGTGCACACCACCTGATCCTAAAGCTTTTACTTTTGTGCCCTGTCTCCTGTGGAGCCGCTAATCCCCATGGTCCTGACGGAGTCCCCAGCATCCACTAGGACGTCAGAGAAATTAGGTTTTTTAAGAAGCGGTCTAACAATTGCTTCTTTTAGGGGTCCAGGAAAGATGCCTGTCTGCAAAGAGCATTGAACAATTTTTGCAAAGACAGGACCAATTATATCCATACAACCTATTAGAAGCTTGGTTGAGGCCGGGTCCAGATCACAGGTGGTGGGACGCAAAATCCGAGCAATTTCAGCAGTGTCCTTTACATCCACTGGGTCAAAGCTGGTCCATGAAGGCAGGTAGCTTATATTGGCAGGCTTTGTAGTTTGGCACTCCTTTGATGGCACTGTGGAGATTCCAGTGCCTGGGAGAGGGTTTCATCAGTCTGCAGGCATCCACTGTGCGGAAAAGTTGAGCTGGCCTATTGTTTTCTGCTGTGATCTCATTTGACAGGAATTGTGATATCTTACGAGTGAAATGGAGCGAGCCACCGTGCACGAAGCGTGGCGAGCCAGCGAGGGAATGCATTTCAACAAATTGGGGTAAAAAAAAATGTAAAAACACAAAACAACACTCATTTTTGTTGTTGTTGACATTTTGACCCTGTCGATTTTTTGACTATCTTTTTACTGTCTATCTTCTGTATCACAACCCTATGCTCCTCACAGCAGAAGTGTTATATCATAGACAAATGGCACACTCCCAGCGCACCACAGATACGGTGGTGCAGCAGAGAAGCATGAGGAGTAGCAGCTGGCATCTTCACAGGTAAGAAACCTCCATGTAAGAGGCTTGAACTTCATGTGAGCACACTGAACGAGTGACATTATGGGGGCCATTCAAATGTTATATAGGCGCACGTATTTGCATATCTTCCCCCCCACCCACACACACACGCCCCCATTTCCTGTTACGCTCGTTGCGCCCAACACCTGACTAAAGTACTGGGTGCATCACCAAAAGTGCCGTTTGGGATCTCAAATGGATCTCCCATGGCTAATGGGCACGCATCTAGAGCAACAATGAAATTGCTTTGTCAGGAGCTCATTAGTCAGCGCCATCAGGGGAAACATCTGAATCGTCCCTATGTTACTTCTACAGTGTATTAACCACTTAGCTAGCTCATTTTTTCCAGAAATGTCCCCAAAATTGCCCATTTTGTTTTTAATTATCAGATTATGTTCTCTGAAGCCCGGGATGCAGAAGGGTGCTCAGCAGAGGTTTCTGCAGCAACCGAGGTGCCAGCCGGGTGAGTTGAACCCGGTAGCTGCTGCAAGATTAGCTTCCAGCATCCGACGGCAAGCTCCTTTGACATGGTTGCATCAGATGCAACTATGTCATTGAAAGACCAGCCTGGCATGGTTGCTTGTGATGCGACTACGCCAGGCAAATTGTTAAGTGCCCCTAACCATTGGTGCCCTAGACATTAGGCAACCACCTAGGTTAACAAAATGGTAGTGCAGGAAAACAAGCACAACAATATATCATTACTCATTAGATGCTGTTATCCTTGAAAGCTGCACAATATTATACCACATACAATGTGCACTCACTGACAGGCAAAACATATATTTAATATGCAACATGGCCTACAGCAGGTCATTTTTTTCTACAAGTACCTGGAGTCATCTGACAAATTCTACATACACATGTAAACATCGAACAATTTGGTCTCTAGAAAAATGGCTGCCAATTGTATAACTAATAGGCACATACTTTAAAATTGTGTTTCACCTGAAGCTCATGATCTGACAAATGTTATTTGGGTACCTACTCTCAGCGGAATTACCCAACCTGGAGTTCTGCTATTTTATTTATTTATTTATTTATTTTATTCATTCATTCATTCATTCATTCATTCATTCATTCATTCATTCTTCAATATTATTTTCAGCATCTGTCTCAAGACACAGGCAAGTACTTTACTACCAGAGACAGATTTCTGCATAATGGATGTTATTCTAAGTCTTTGTTCTATGTGTGCCTGTCTGTCCTATGTGTCTGTCTGTCTGTCTGTCTGCCTGCCTGCCCCATGGATGTTTGTGACATGTGACAGGTTAGGGACATATAGCCATAAGATTAGATGGTTTTTGACAGATTATTGTCAGACTGCGAATGCACCAGGATCACATTGCACAAGTACCAAGGTACCTCTGCCATGCCACTCACAGTGTTATTTTTTACACAGAGGCAGGAAGGGACCGTATGAGGTGGTAAAGTGGAGTGGCAGCAAAAACACAAACGTATCATGGCTGTTTTTAGGGCATGTTTCTGACCAGCTGTGATTATGTACACACAAAAACATGGCTCCTGCCTTGCTGCTGCAATGTCCAGTCTGCTTAGTCACAGGGCTACCCTAGCACTCGATGTTCCTCCTTATTGTGTATAGACTGCGTACGAATGAGTTTGCAGTAGCCTCGATGGGAGACTATCTTCTTTTCTGAGCGGCAGCTTCACTTACGATTATTTGCAATTCCGTAGCCTAAAAATTTGCAGCTGCGTAAGCACGTGCATGCAAACATGAACTAGGCCCTTGTTGTGTCCATATGACTGTTAGGGTGCTAAAACCACAGAGTTTTCGCAGATTTCTGCTCAGCACCTCAGAAGGCTGCAGAAATGTGGCCCTCCGTGGCGTACGCACCCAAACGGAGCAACAACTGAATTGCTCCAATGAGTGCCATCTAGTGGCAGCCGCTGGAAAAACAACTGAAATGACCCCCATTAAGCTCTACCACTTTATATTTGTATTTTATTAAATAGTGTTACAGAGCAAATAAAGGACTAAAATAAATTTAAATCTATCAAAATTTCTAAAGCTCCAGGGTGCTAAACCACCACTTCTTCTAAATCACCACTTACACCACTGGGGAAGCTACAAAGTATCAGTCATCTTCATAATGCTGCCTTGAGGTCTCAAATTATTTTCTCATTCCTTTCCCTAAAACCACAGCTTTCACTTTGTAAATGGACAAAATTTCTGATTTGTCTCCTATCTCTCGTTTGCATTTAATGCCAATAGCTAGGGCTTAAAGTGGTCCTGGAGAGGTGGTGGAACTCATTTACCTGCACACTGACACGCCCCCCCCCCACCCCCGCCCACACACACACACACACACAAACATTCATTAAGCGGAGCCAGGGCCAGTGCTAGTGTTTTCTGCACCCCCTGCAAACTGTACATTAGTACCCTAAATACCATACTTTATGAAGGGACATTGATCTCACAAAGAAGTAGCATGGTCACATAATTGTACCTTCAATTCAAATTACACCACACAGGGGCACAATCTTATTCACATTACACCGCATAGTAATGCCCCTTATTCAGGTTATGTCACTTAGTAGTGCACACAGTAGTGCCCCTTATACACAGCTTCCCCACCTCTCTTGTCCCTCCAGCCCCCTCTCATCTTGTCTCCTCATCACTTCAGCGGCGGTGGTAACATGACACAATATATGCCGTGCTAGAAAATGAAGCCACTGGGACTTGAGGGGGGATGAATGCTGTCCAACAGACACAGCGTGTGTACCAGGAGGGGTGAGCTGTAAGGAGGAGGACCATGGAGCCACCAGGACCTGAGTAAGAAGGAGGTGGTAACACTAGCGCTGCCTGCATCATTTATTGTAGATAATGGGGCAGGTTTTTCAGTTGGAATTACTGTGCAGGACAATGGAGGTGGTAGAACACAGTTCCACCTCACCCCCCCCCCCCCCTCCCCCACCACCACCACTACCACTTTAACCCCTGCCAATAGCAATAGGTTGGGACAAGTTAAAAGTTGAACAGTCACCGAAAGAGACATTTAACTACGCATAACTATGCATAAGTAAAAACTACGAGTTGGGTACAAAATCATGTTGGTCAGACTACCAACAGCGGGATCCCAAGCAGATTTTGTTGGTAATTTACCTATAGGGACGAAAGGAGATTCCTTGGACTTCCTGATCAGTTTTGAGGAAGCAGTGTCCTCTTCCCCGGGTGTCCAGTCATTGGATGACATACTTGGTCTCTGTATGAAAGAAAAGTGGAAATGTTCATTATGAAACATTTATTAATGTTATTTGTGGAAATGCAAACATTAACATGGCAATTATTCTAGAAATGAATAGAGCTAAGTGCATGCAGCCACTTCTGCTGGGCCTGGGTGGAGGCACCAGCAATATTTACCTAGGGGAGCAAATCATTTATTTTCCTCATGCTTTGCAGCACATAGCTATAAATATATATTGGGAAACTGGAAAGAAAATGGTTTGTATTTTATTCACATTCATCTCCACTTTAATTAGAATGGTAATGTATTGCTGTTGCATTGGTAATAGATAAAATAGGCATTCTAAATGTAAACCAACACAGAAATGTCCTCATACACCATGCATTACGTCAACAGCCCCTCTTGGCATCAAAAGTCATGTTACAATCTTCTAGCGTTTTTTGCTTCTTTTTGCCAAAATTGCGTCTTACCCACAATGCAATGTGACTAGGGCACACGAGGAGACTGTTCTGATTAATTGAATACTGTATATTACACTTGTATATCTGTGTGCGACTGAGTCTCTGAATCTGTACATGAAGTGCTACAATGTAGCAGCCAAAGCTTGTATATCTGTGTGCGACTGAGTCTCTGAATCTGTACATGAAGTGCTACAATGTAGCAGCCAAAGCTTTTGTCCAATATAAGTTCTGTTCTGTTCTGCTCCGTATACAGTATACAGACTCAGTCACACTTATTATACAATTGTCATTTATCAGCACAGTCTCTCCGTGCAGCCTAGTTGCATTGCGTTGTGACTAAGATGCATATTCATCCAAAAAGATGCCTGATGATAGCAGAGCTGCACCGGTCCTGGAGGTCACTCACGCCAGGCATCTTGCGCTGCATGGCGTATTGAGGCTGGATGCATGAGGACACATCTGTATCATTATGCTGCACCTTTAGTAAACATATCACAATGTGGGAAGAAGTACATTGCCTAAATTGGTCCAGATAGGTATCCAGTGGCGCTTATAGGGAGGGGGGAGAGCTGGTACTGTTTTCCTGGGCCCAGGCTTGATGGAGCAGGCCAGGTCAGTTTCTTAGAGGACACTGTCCCCATTTGCAGCGTTGCTGAAGGGGCAAATGTTGCCCTTTGTAGAGTGAATCGATGCATAGAATTGTATAACCTTTTAGGGGGGGTGGCTATGCCTCTCAGATTTGGCCATGCCTCTGCCCCCATTACCTAGGCCCATTCCTGCTCTCGACAGCCCTGTAGGTATCTACTAACTTGTACCACGTGTTAAGAAAAAGATATAACAATGAATATTGTCACAATATATATGCAGAATAGGATTGCACAATATCTATGCAGGATTAAGTATGTATATTGCATGGCAATAAGCATATACAGATGAAGCTACCGTACTAAGCTCAGACCATCTGCTGCAGCCAGCAGGAAGTATTTTAGTACTCGTTTTGTGATGCAGTTACATAAGATGCTGTCATTATTGCTGTATTTAGCCATCTTGGCTTTTATGTATCATACAGATCATTACCACATCTTTCCTCTGAAGTAACTAAGAACTATAATATGGAGCACCATATGCAATACAACAAGGTCTACTACATCTGTACTACAGTGACTTACATCTTCTGACATACTGCTGTAAAATAATATCACACATCTGTGCTTCTCGTCTACTCTGTGACTCTGTGATACTACACAATTCACAACAGGATGTTTCGTTGGAGCCCGCATACACTACTATTATCAATCCTGTCAAATGACATCTGCTCAATGTACAGCTTATCCAGCTGCGATTTTACAATGATATTGTGGTTAGTCAGTTATGTCAAGTGTCTGTTATACAGAATCAAAAACACACACAGTAACACACTTATTAAATAATCCACCACCGTATACATTTTATTATTTCCCTATTGCATACGATTTTCATGTATCATAGGTCAAAGAAAACACTGATGAACCAATCTGACACTTCAATATTTTCTGATATATCTATAATATACATTAAATGACCAAATCATCATGTTTATAAAGGGTTAAAGGGTATGATTTATAAACTACAGCCAGAGTTTAAAAAGCAGCCCCATATGCCAATGGTAACAAGCGGAAGACTGAGGCAGATAGATGAATGTTAAGCTTGCAGTTTGGCTGGTTGGCATGCCAATACAGTGCTGGGTAAGAGTTAGCATAATACACGCTTACTGGCTGAAGGCTTGGAAGTGTGACAACTAAAGATCAGCAACAGCAAGTGTTAGCTATTCCAGGGTCTAGCTGCGAGGAGGTTGGGAAACAGCAATGGAGGCCTAGGAGCTGCAAATAGCAAACTATTTACCCAGATTTATCAAGCCTTGGAGAGTGATAATTTGCACAGTGATAAAAAACCAGCCAATCAGCTCCTAACTGCCATTTTTCAAACACAGCCTGTAGCATAGCAGTTAGGAGCTGATTGGCTGGTACTTTATCACTGTGCAATTTACTTCCAAGGCTTGATAAATCTGGGCCTATGTAATGTTACTGTAATGCCCACTTCACCTTATTTAAGTAACAACTTCCAAAAAGAAGCAGTTTTCGTAACAATTTTTGTGGCTCATTTATCAACGAGTGATAAAACTTGTTGTGACTGATAAAACTCACTAGAATGTAAGCTCTCACTTCTTCCCTCATGTGCTTATCCTTTTCTTTCTTTAATAATCCTCAACTGGCCAAATACCGCAGTTTTTTGGCCACCTTGGAACTTATCTCTATGTCGTTTACTGGTGTAGTTATGCTTAGTTACCCTGTACTTGTCCTATATTGTCTTCAACTGTAAGTCACTGTTTTCCTGTTTTGATTATGTGCATATGTACTCTGTAATTGGGCGCTGCGGAACCCTTGTGCCGCCATATAAATAAAGGATAATAATAATAATGATAATAATTTGGTGCTCCAGCAATTCAGCTCCTAACTGCCATGTGTTTGAAAAATGACAGTTGGGAGCTGATTGGCTGGAGCACCATTTATCATGCACAACAAGTTTTATCATTCACAGTGAGTTTTATCACTCGTCGATAAATGAGCCTCTTTATTTCAACAAAGTGCATAATGTTTCGGATCTAGAATTTATTTACTTAAAAACGTTAAAGATAGGACAATATATCTAGGTACGAGAGACTTGAATATTTCACATATATATTAAATATTTATATAACTTGAACACATTGACAAATGGACTATGCCACCCTTTGGGTGTCATTGCTAATAAAGCTAAAGGGGCTTATACTAAGTTGGTGGCAAGGTGCCTGCTTTTGCGTGATGCCACAGAAGACAGATTTACTACTGTATGCAAGTTTCTGTAGGATTAATGTGAGTATATGAGCGGCTTCAAGCGGGAAGTCTATCTGGCCACTGTTTTTCCATCCACAGCTGCAACCTTCACTACTAGCAGCACGTGCACCATTTCCCTGCTAAATGCAAGAGATCCATCTCACACAGACTTCCTTTCTCCATATGTACAACTCAGATCAGCACAGAACTCAAACAGCACCACACTCCCACAAGAACAGCTCCATGTGATGGCATCTGCACAAATAATACATTCGCATATGACCAAACATTAGTTATTGTTCACTTGCATCCCCCCTTACACCTGGAGTAGTAGAATGGGGCAACCAGGTCTAGTGTAAGCTGAGTATTGGAAGGATTTATTTGTGTGTGTGTGTGTGTGTGTGTGTGTGTGTGTGTGTGTGTGTGTGTGTGTGTGTGTGTGTGTGTGTGTGTGTGTGTGGGGGATGTATTCAACTTAAAGAGGGGAGAAAACCAATGGAGAAGTTGTCCATGGTTTCTAACTATCATTTTACAGAATGTACTTATGTTATCTTGAAGCTAATTGGACGCTATTGGCAACTTCTCCACTTGACCACTCTTTAGGAGGTTTGATACATTTTCCCCTTGATCACTTACTTCAACATATCTAGGCACTGATGCATCCCTAGATTAGCATGTTGGGAGGAGTATCTCCAGGAGCAGGAGCGGATCTAGGCACGGGCATGCCGGGCAGGTGCCCAGGACGCTGCAGACTGTGGGTGCGGTTGCAGTCACCCCACAGGCGCCTGGCCCACCCGCACCCTGGCTACAGCAGACGCTGTGGGCGTCCACTGCAGCCGGAGCCATTGTCAGACGCTAGAGATCATAATTGACCTCTAGAGTCTGTGCGGCGCTATGGGAGAGACGTCATGACGTCTTTCCCAAAGAGAGGAGTGGGCGGCCAGAGACGGAGCAGCAGCGGTCAGGAAGCAGGAGCGGGGATGGTGAGTATTGTTTTGTTTTTTTGTGTTTGTAAGCAGCGCTACTAGGTGTCACATCTACAGGAGGCACAACTACAGGGGCACAGCTACTGGGGCACAACTAAAGGGATCACAACTACTGGGGGCATATCTACTGGGGGCACAACTAGTGGAGGCAAATCTACAGGGGGCACAGCTACAGGGGGCACAGCTACAGGGAGCACAACTACAGGGGGCATAACTACAGGAGGCATAACTGTGGCCACGTCCCTTCCATATGAAGCCATGCCCTATTTTTTTTACGCGTGGTTTTGGCACGCACTAACCCTGTTTTACTTGCCACGGGGAAAGAGGGTGCGCCAAAGGAAACTTTCGCCTTGGGTGCCACGAGGTCTAGAACCGGCCCTATCTAGGAGGTACCGGACAGCAGTACACAATGATGATGACTATCAGCAGCACTGTCTATTCATTTCTGATTAGACAATTGCATATTAATCCCTCCAGTTGACATTACTTAAATCATTAGCATTATCGCTATATTATACAAAGTCATGGCCGTCCTAATTGTCATTTCCATTTTAACTACTATTGGGTGGAGCACCCATGAATATAATCCTGAGGAGATCACTGCACACATATATATCTGTTTGATGAAGGGCAATCTGTGCCCGAATCATCGCTGGTACAACATGCTGATTAAACATTAACATCATCTACTGAAGTGCCATTCTCTTTTCATTACCTGGGTATTTATCCCTCTGGTGCCCTGCCACCACTTTTGCGCACCTCTCCCTTGACACACAAACAGATTTTACTGAATTCTCACAAGACAAATCAATGGTTCTGTCAGGAGTGTAGCACTTCTGATGCCTATTATGTGCAGGAGATTACAAGTGTCTCCACTTCACAATGGCAGTACTACAAATATTAAATATGAAATAAATGATAATCACATAAAAAAGTAAACGCATGTTTGATTATAAGAATACAAGACAAATGCATTTGTATAAAAATACATATAATGGTGTATATCAAAGTATTTTATTAAACAAACCCCATCTTTTATTACATTGCTTTTTATGTGCTATTATAGTTTGTTTTATAGCTGGTGGGTTTCAAAACAGATAACTGGATAATTAGAGGAAATAATACCATGGGGTGATTTAGTCAGATGCGAGCTGCCATACACTTTATTTTTCCACGTGAAATGATAGTGATTACAATTCAATTTACAAGACCTGTGGTAATAATCACGTCTCAAAACTTAGCTCAATTCACTCATTTTACCTGCCAGCCCCAGAAGGTCCTGTAAGCTGAACTGCCCATACTTCACATGGAGAAATGGCATGGAAGCAATTCACATCTGTCTGACTAGCCCTAGATTATGTACTTTTTTTATTGATATGTTGCAATGTTTGATTACCGTATATTATTGTTCTGATGGTAGTGCTCCCTTCAAATACTACATGTATATAATGCACATTCTAATAATCACTGAAAACACAACCGACAGATCTGCAGGTAATACGATTTATTTTCCATACATGGCCTATGGGGCATGAAAGATTTTTTATATGAAATTACATTTAAGGGTTAGGTTAGTGGTTCCCAAACTGTGTGCCTAGGCACCCTGGGGTGCCTCAGGACACTTGCAGGGGTGCTTGGATTGGTGGTCCAGGACCAATCAAAATTATTTCTGGTCAATGTAATAGGCAAAACCAGTTCTGGTGGCTGCTAATCATAAAATATGTGGACAAACAGAAGCAAATCACCACATAATGGAACCTAAAGATGACACATAAACACAATCTTTGATTTAATATTTATTACAAAATTTCTTGCTAAGAAATTTTTGGCCTAGGGGTGCCATGAATAAAATGCTGATACTCTAGGGTGCCGTGAGTCCAAAAAGTTTGGGAACCACTGGGTTAGGTGTTGATTTGTGTGTTTTGTATATCTTTTAAGATCCTTATCTACAAATAGCCATAAAAATTAACACAGATAAAAATATGTCCTTCACCCAGAAGTATAAGGCGTAGTAGTGTATACTAAAAGTGACGTTTCAGTAGCAGGGACAGCTCCAATGGAGCCCAGGTATGTCCATTACCCAACCCAATGTGTACGGAGACTACAGACCCCTAAATGCCTAAAATGCAATAAAAATAGCCAGCAGCTACAGTGCCACCAGTCTGTCACTGTCACCTACTGTACATTACACTGCATGCTTGCTTATCCTGATTACATTTCCAGTGTAACAACAACCACAGAAACTGGTAAGAAGAACTTGCAGCTCATCAATTTGTCTGTGACTACTAATCCCAGCATGCCCTAACAGCGAAAGTCTGGTGAGGCTTGCTGGGACTTGCAGTTCCCGACTAGGCGGAGAGCTGTAAGCTACCCAAGTCGCTGCAAATGCAATATAGAGGTTGTTGATTAGAGTTAAAAAAAAAGATAATGGCTCTGCGTAGTCAGTAAGTGAATGTTTATATTGGCATCATCTGCCTCCTCCATAGAGTGCGACGCTGGAGAAAAAGGAAAATGAAGTTTAAACAAGGCTGAACCGACCTGAGATGCGATCCGATCCCCCTGTGCGATGCGACGGGTTACACCGATCTGACAGACAGACCACAGCAGACGTTCTTCCTAGTCACCTTGTTCCAGCAGCCAGTGGCCTGTGACGTCACACGGCTATCACCGCCAATCGGAACGCTGCTGCATAGGAAGAGAAGCCGTTCGAGGACACCAGTACTGAGAGAGGTGACACTCAGGCAGGAGCTCGCGCAGGGACACGCCTACTGCTCTCCTTGCCCGCCGCTGCTGCGCTGCTGTTCTGTCCCCTGGGCCTGGCTCACGTCAGCCACACACTGTCATCATAGTGCACTGCCTGCCGCTCTTCTCCGTGTCTGTGCCGGCCACACTCACTGCCAGGCACAGCTCTCACCGCTGGCTCGTACCAGCTTCTTTTTTTTTTTTTTTTTAAAGCTAGTATTACTTTGTATACAATCCTGTAGCAGTGTACACATGATGTATGTTTCTGTATGCTCTCTAGTATACGCTGAACATAAAGGTTTCTCTGACGCCCTAGTGGATGCTGGGTACTCCGTAAGGACCATGGGAAATAGACGGGCTCCGCAGGAGACTGGGCACTCTTAAAAGAAAGATTAGGTACTATGGGGCAGATGTATTAACCTGGAAAAGGCATAAGGAAGTGATAAACCAGTGATATGTGCAAGGTGATAAAGGCACCAGCCAATCAGCTCCATTATGTAAATTAACAGTTAGGATCTGATTGGCTGGTGCCTTTATCACCTTGCACATATCACTGGTTTATCACTTCCTTATGCCTTCTCCAGGTTAATACATCTGCCCCTATATCTGGTGTGCACTGGCTCCTCCCTCTATGCCCCTCCTCCAGACCTCAGTTAGAATCTGTGCCCGGCCAGAGCTGGATGCACCCTAGGGGCTCTCCTGAGCTTCCTAGAAAAGAAAGTATTTGTTAGGTTTTTTATTTTCAGTGAGATCTGCTGGCAACAGACTCACTGCTACGTGGGACTGAGGGGAGAGAAGCGAACCTACCTGCTTGCAGCTAGCTTGGGCTTCTAAGGCTACTGGACACCATTAGCTCCAGAGGGATCGAACACAGGCCCAGTCCTCGGTCGTCCGGTCCCGGAGCCGCGCCGCCGTCCCCCTTGCAGAGCCAGAAGAACCGAAGAGAAGTTGAAAATCGGCGGCTGAAGACTCCAGTCTTCATTAAGGTAGCGCACAGCACTGCTTCTGTGCGCCATTGCTCCCTTAGCACACCACACACTCCGGTCACTGATGGGTGCAGGGCGCTGGGGGGGGCGCCCTGGGCAGCAATTAGATTACCTTTTGGCAATAAAAACACACATTTCTCTGACGTCCTAGTGGATGCTGGGAACTCCGTAAGGACCATGGGGAATAGCGGCTCCGCAGGAGACTGGGCACAAAAGTAAAAGCTTTATGACTAGCTGGTGTGCACTGGCTCCTCCCCCTATGACCCTCCTCCAAGCCTCAGTTAGATTTTTGTGCCCGGCCGAGAAGGGTGCATGCTAGGTAGCTCTCCTGAGCTGCTTAGAGTAAAAGTTTAAATAGGTTTTTTATTTTCAGTGAGACCTGCTGGCAACAGGCTCACTGCATCGTGGGACTAAGGGGAGAAGAAGCGAACTCACCTGCATGCAGAGTGGATTGGGCTTCTTGGCTACTGGACATTAGCTCCAGAGGGACGATCACAGGCTCAGCTTGGATGGGTCCCGGAGCCGCGCCGCCGGCCCCCTTACAGAGCCAGAAGAGCGAAGAGGTCCGGAAAAATCGGCGGCAGAAGACGTTCCTGTCTTCAATAAGGTAGCGCACAGCACTGCAGCTGTGCGCCATTGCTCTCAGCACACTTCACACTCCGGTCACTGAGGGTGCAGGGCGCTGGGGGGGAGCGCCCTGAGACGCAATAAAACACGTTTTAAACCTTATATGGCTAAAGAAATGCATCACATATAGCTCCTGGGCTATATGGATGCATTTAACCCCTGCCAGTTTTCCTAAAAAAAGCGGGAGAAAAGGCCGCCGAAAAGGGGGCGGAGCCTATCTCCTCAGCACACAAGCGCCATTTTCCCTCACAGCTCCGCTGGAAGGACGGCTCCCTGACTCTCCCCTGCAGTCCTGCTACAGAATCAGGGTAAAACAAGAGAGGGGGGGCACTAATTGGCAGATAATACAAATACAGCAGCTATAGAAGGGAGAAACACTTATATAAGGTTATCCCTGTATATATATAGCGCTCTGGTGTGTGCTGGCAAACTCTCCCTCTGTCTCCCCAAAGGGCTCGTGGGGTCCTGTCCTCTATCAGAGCATTCCCTGTGTGTGTGCTGTGTGTCGGTACGATTGTGTCGACATGTATGAGGAGGAAAATGATGTGGAGGCGGAGCAATTGCCTGTAATAGTGATGTCACCCCCTAGGGAGTCGACACCTGACTGGATGGTCGTATGGAAGGAATTACGTGACAGTGTCAGCACTTTGCAAAAAACTGTTGACGACATGAGACAGCCGGCAAATCAGTTAGTGCCTGTCCAGGCGTCTCAAACACCGTCAGGGGCTCTAAAGCGCCCGTTACCTCAGATGGTCGACACAGACACGGATACTGACTCCAGCGTCGACGGTGACGAGACAAACGTAATGTCCAGTAGGGCCACACGTTACATGATCACGGCAATGAAGGAGGCTTTGAACATTTCTGATACTACAAGTACCACAAAAAGGGGTATTATGTGGGGTGTGAAAAAACTACCCATAGTTTTTCCTGAATCAGATGAATTAAATGAGGTGTGTGACAAAGCGTGGGTTTCCCCCGATAAAAAACTGCTGATTTCTAATAAATTATTGGCATTATACCCTTTCCCGCCAGAGGTTAGGGCGCGTTGGGAAACACCCCCTAGGGTAGATAAGGCGCTCACACGCTTATCAAAACAAGTGGCGTTGCCGTCTCCTGATACGGCCGCCCTCAAGGAACCAGCTGATAGAAAGCTGGAAAATATCCTAAAGGGTATATACACACATACTGGTGTTATACTACGACCAGCAATCGCCTCAGCCTGGATGTGCAGCGCTGGAGTGGCTTGGTCGGATTCCCTGACTGAAAATATTGATACCCTGGATAGGGACAGTATATTATTGACTATAGAGCATTTAAAGGATGCATTACTATATATGCGAGATGCACAGAGGGATATTTGCACCCTGGCATCAAGAGTAAGTGCGCTGTCCATTTCTGCCAGAAGAAGTTTATGGACACGACAGTGGTCAGGTGATGCAGATTCCAAACGGCATATGGAAGTTTTGCCGTATAAAGGGGAGGAGTTATTTGGGGTCGGTCTATCGGACCTGGTGGCCACGGCGACGGCTGGGAAATCCACCTTTTTACCCCAGGTCACCTCTCAGCAGAAAAAGACACCGTCTTTTCAAACTCAGTCCTTTCGTCCCCATAAGGGCAAGCGGGCAAAAGGCCACTCATTTCTGCCCCGGGGCAGAGGAAGGGGAAAAAGACTGCAGCAGGCAGCCTCTTCCCAGGATCAGAAGCCCTCCCCCGCTTCTGCCAAGTCTTCAGCATGACGCTGGGGCTTTACAAGCGGACTCAGGCACGGTGGGGGCCCGTCTCAAAAATTTCAACGCGCAGTGGGCTCACTCGCAAGTGGACCCCTGGATCCTGCAGGTAGTATCACAGGGGTACAAATTGGAATTCGAGACGTCTCCCCCTCGCCGGTTCCTGAAGTCTGCTCTACCAACGTCTCCCTCCGACAGGGAGGCAGTATTGGAAGCTATTCACAAGCTGTATTCCCAGCAGGTGATAATCAAGGTACCCCTCCTACAACAGGGAAAGGGGTATTACTCCACGCTGTTTGTGGTACCGAAGCCGGACGGCTCGGTGAGACCGATTTTAAATCTGAAATCATTGAACACTTACATAAAAAGGTTCAAATTCAAGATGGAGTCACTCAGAGCAGTGATAGCGAACCTGGAAGAATAAGGGCAATTTACAATGCCCTAAGTCAAGCAAGGCCTCTGCTTCAGGGTCAGTCGGTATTGATCCAATCGGACAACATCACGGCAGTCGCCCACGTAAACAGACAGGGCGGCACAAGAAGCAGGAGGGCAATGGCAGAAGCTGCAAGAATTCTTCGCTGGGCGGAAAATTATGTGACAGCACTGTCAGCGGTGTTCATTCCGGGAGTGGACAACTGGGAAGCAGACTTCCTCAGCAGACACGACCTCCACCCGGGGGAGTGGGGACTTCACCCAGAAGTCTTCCACGTGATTGTAAACCGTTGGGAAAAACCAAAGGTGGACATGATGGCGTCTCGTCTCAACAAGAAACTAGACAGATATTGCGCCAGGTCAAGGGACCCTCAGGCGATAGCGGTGGACGCTCTGGTAACACCGTGGGTGTACCAGTCAGTGTATGTGTTCCCTCCTCTGCCTCTCATACCCAAAGTATTGAGAATCATAAGAAGGAGAGGAGTAAGAACTATACTCGTGGCTCCGGATTGGCCAAGGAGGACTTGGTACCCGGAACTTCAAGAGATGCTCACGGAGGACCCGTGGCCTCTACCTCTAAGAAAGGACCTGCTCCAGCAGGGACCTTGTCTGTTCCAAGACTTACCGCGGCTGCGTTTGACGGCATGGAGGTTGAACGCCGGATCCTGAAGGAAAAAGGCATTCCAGATGAAGTCATCCCTACCCTGATCAAGGCCAGGAAGGATGTAACCGCGAAACATTATCACCGCATTTGGCGAAAATATGTTGCGTGGTGTGAGGCCAAGAAGGCCCCTACAGAGGAATTTCAACTGGGTCGTTTCCTGCATTTCCTGCAAACAGGACTATCTATGGGCCTAAAATTAGGGTCCATTAAGGTTCAAATTTCGGCCCTGTCAATATTCTTCCAAAAAGAACTGGCTTCAGTGCCTGAAGTTCAGACGTTTGTCAAAGGGGTACTGCATATACAGCCTCCTTTTGTGCCTCCAGTGGCACCTTGGGATCTCAATGTAGTGTTGAGTCTCCTAAAGTCACATTGGTTTGAACCACTCACCACTGTGGAATTAAAATATCTCACATGGAAAGTGGTCATGCTGTTAGCCCTGGCTTCAGCCAGGCGTGTCTCAGAATTGGCGGCTTTATCATATAAAAGCCCTTACCTAATTTTTCATTCAGACAGGGCGGATCTGAGGACTCGCCCTCAATTTCTCCCTAAGGTGGTTTCAGCGTTTCACATGAACCAGCCTATTGTGGTGCCTGCGGCTACTAGGGACTTGGAGGACTCCAAGTTGCTGGACGTAGTCAGGGCCCTGAAAATATATGTTTCCAGGACGGCTGGAGTCAGAAAATCTGACTCGCTGTTTATCCTGTATGCACCCAACAAGCTGGGTGCTCCTGCTTCTAAGCAGACGATTGCTCGTTGGATTTGTAGTACGATTCAGCTTGCACATTCTGTGGCAGGCCTGCCACAGCCAAAATCTGTAAAAGCCCATTCCACAAGGAAGGTGGGCATATCTTGGGCGGCTGCCCGAGGGGTCTCGGCTTTACAACTTTGCCGAGCAGCTACTTGGTCAGGGGCAAACACGTTTGCTAAATTTTACAAATTCGATACCCTGGCTGAGGAGGACCTGGAGTTCTCTCATTCGGTGCTGCAGAGTCATCCGCACTCTCCCGCCCGTTTGGGAGCTTTGGTATAATCCCCATGGTCCTTACGGAGTTCCCAGCATCCACTAGGACGTCAGAGAAAATAAGAATTTACTTACTGATAATTCTATTTCTCATAGTCCGTAGTGGATGCTGGGCGCCCATCCCAAATGCGGATTGTCTGCAATACTTGTATATAGTTATTGTTACAAAAATCGGGTTGTTTATTGTTGTGAGCCATCTTTTCAGAGGCTCCTACGTTTATCATACTGTTAACTGGGTTCAGATCACAAGTTGTACGGTGTGATTGGTGTGGCTGGTATGAGTCTTACCCGGGATTCAAGATCCTTCCTTATTATGTACGCTCGTCCGGGCACAGTATCCTAACTGAGGCTTGGAGGAGGGTCATAGGGGGAGGAGCCAGTGCACACTAGCTAGTCATAAAGCTTTTACTTTTGTGCCCAGTCTCCTGCGGAGCCGCTATTCCCCATGGTCCTTACGGAGTTCCCAGCATCCACTACGGACTATGAGAAATAGAATTATCGGTAAGTAAATTCTTATTAATACAGTCTAGTACTGTATATGTGTAAAAACCCCCGCCATTAAAGTACATAAAAGGACAGAAGCCCGCCGCTGAGGGGGCCGGGCCTTCTTCCTCAGCACACCGGCGCCATTTTCTCTTCACAGCTCAGCTGGAAGGAAGCTCCCCAGGCTCTCCCCTGCAGTATCCTGGTACACAAAGGGTAAAAAAGAGAGGGGGGGCACATAAATTTAGGCGCAAAACTGTGTATATAAGCTGCTATAGGGGAAAAATCACTCAGTATAGTGTACATCCCTGTATTATATAGCGCTGTGGTGTGTGCTGGCATACTCTCTCTCTGTCTCTCCAAAGGGCCTGGTGGGGGAACTGTCTTCAAATAGAGCATCCCCTGTGTGTGTGGTGTGTCGGTACGCGTGTGTCGACATGTCTGAGAGAAAAGGCTCCTCTAAGGAAGTGATAGAGCGGATATGTGTGTGGGAGGGTGTCTCCGTCGACAACGCCGACACCTGTTTGGATATGTGTAAGTGCTGAGGTAAAATTATTGCACAAAAGGTTAGGGAACAGAAAGGAAATCTACCCTGGTCTGTCCCTATGTCACAGAGTCCTTCAGAGTCTCTCTATGCTCACTATCCAAAATAACAAACACTGGTATCGACACAGAGTTTAACTCCACTGTCGACTAAGATAATGCAAAGTTACAGCCAAGAGGGCTAAAAGATATTCAATATATGATTATTGGAATAAAAGATGATTTGCATATCACTGATGACTCATCTGTACCTGACACGAGAGTACACATGTTAAGGGGAAGAATGCTGAGGTAAATTTCCCTCCTCTCATGAGGAAAAAGAGCGGGAATCTCCAGACAAGAGACGGCAGCTTCCCACAAGAGAATTCTCAGGCTGTATCCTTTCCCCACTAGGGCCAGGATGTGTTGAGAATCTTCCCCTTGGGTGTCCTGTTTGCGCTAGCTATTCTCAGGGATCCTGCAGATAGTGTGCACATTCTAGTATACTACCCAGACCGGCGATTGTGTCGGCATGGGTTTATAGCGCTGTGGCAGCGTGGACAGGTACCTTATCAGCAGAGATTGAGACCCTAGTATGCATATAAATATTTTAAGATGCTGTCTTAAGTGATAGATATATAATTATAAAGCATGCCCAAAGGGACATGAGTATACTGGGTCCTAGAGTCAAAAGCTATGTCGATTTCTGCTTGACGTGTCCTGTAGAATATACATTGGACAGATGATGCCGACTTAAGAGGCATATGGAAGGCTGAGGATTGTGTGGAGAAAGGTTCTCGGGCCTGGTCTCCACAGCTATAGTTGGTAATTCTGCTAGTTTGCCCTATATTCCTGCACAGCCTGGGAAAGCACGACATTATTAAATGCAGCTTTTCGAATAAAGAAACAAGAAAGTCTGAGGTGCGTCCTTTCTTGTCAGAGCCGGGGGCAGAGGAAAGAAGCTGTACAACACAGCTAGTCCCCAGGAACAGAAGTCCTCCCCGGCCTCTACAAAAATCCACCGCATGTCGCTGGGGCTCCACAGGCGGAGCTAGGCCCGGTGGGGACACGCCTTCGTAAGTTCAGCCACAAGTGGGTTCACTCCCTGTTAGATCCCTGGGCAATAGAAATAGTGTCGCAGGGATACAGGCTGGACTGGGAGAAGATGCCCCCTCACCGAGGACCCGGCGGGCTTCCCCCCAAGAGAGGGAGCCAGTGTTAACTGCAATTCGCAAATTGTATCTTCAACAGGTGGTGGTCAAGGGTCCCCTCCTTCAACAAGAGGGTGTTATTATTCGACCATGTTATAATCCCGAAACCAGACGGTTCGGTTAGACCCATATTGAATTAAAATCCCTGAACATATACCTGAAAAGGTTCAAGTTCAAGATGGAATCGCTAAGAGCGGTCATTGCAAGCCTGAAAAGGGGGAGACTTTATCGTGAATCGGGACATAAGGGATGCATACCTTCATGTCCCCATTTATCCACCTCATCAGGCGTACCTCAGAATTGCGGTACGGGATTGTCATTACCAATTTCACCAAGGTAATGGCGGATATGATGGTGATCCTGCGGAAGCAAGGTGTCACTATTATCACATACTTGGATGATCTCCTCATAAAAGCGAGATCAAGAGAGCAGTTGCTGGACAGCGTATCACCTTCTCTGGAAGTGAAACGGCAACACGACTGGATTCTATATATTCTGAAGTCGCAGTTGGTTCCTACAGCTCATCTGCCTCGCCTAGGCATGATCCTAGACACAGACCAGAAAAGGGTTTATCTCCCGATAGAGAGAGCTCAGGAGCTCATGACACTGGTCAGGAATCTATTGAAAACCAAAACAGGTGTCAGTGCATCACTGCACTCGAGTCCTGGGAAGGATGGTGGCATCATACGAAGCCATCCCCTTCGGCTGGTTCCATGCAAGGACAATGGAACTTACTGGACAAGTGGTCCGGATCACATCTTCAGATGCATCGGTTAATCACCCTATCCCCCAGGGCCAGGGTGTCTCTCCTATGGTGGCTGCGGAGTGCTCACCTTCTCGAGGGCCGCAGATTCGGCATTCAGGACTGGGTCCTGGTGACCACGGATGCAAGCCTCCGAGGGTGGGGGGCAGTTACACAGGGAAGAAAATTCCAAGGTTTGTGGTCAAGCCAACAGACTTGCCTTCACATCAATATCCTGGAACTAAGGGCCATATACAACGCCCTAAGTCAAGCGGAGTTCCTGTTTCGCGACCAACCGGTTCTGATCCAGTCAGACCGCAGGGGCTCATGTAAACCGCCAAGGCGGCACAAGGAGCAGGGTGGCGAGGGTAGAAGCCACCAGAATTCTTCGCTGGGCGGAGAATCAAGTAAGCGCACTGTCAGCAGTGTTCATTCCGGGAGTGGACAACTGGGAAGCAGACTTCCTCAGCAGGCACGACCTCCACCCGGGAAAGTGGTGACTTCATCAGGAAGTCTTCACGCAGTTTTGCAAATTGATGGGAACTGCCTCAGGTGGACTAGATGGCGTCCCACCTCAATAAAAAGATAAAAAAGGTATTACGCTGGGTCAAGGGACTCTCAGGCGATAGCTGTGGTCGCACTAGTAACACCGTGGGTGTTCCAGTCGGTCTATGTATTCCCTCCTCTTCCTCTCAGACCCAAGGGCTGAGAATTGTAATAAAAGGAGGAGTGTGAACAATATTCTTTGCTCCGGATTGGCCAAGAAGGACTCGGTACCCGGATCTGCAAGAAATGCTCTCAGAGGACCCGACCTCTGCCTCTCAGACAGGACATGTTGCAACAGGGGCCCTGTCTGTTCCAAGACTTACCGCGGCTGCGTTGGACGGCATGGCGGTTGAACGCCGGATCCTAGCGGAAAAGGGCATTCCGGATGCAGTTATTCCTACGCTGATAAAGGCTAGGAAAGACGTGACAGCAAGACTTTTTCACTGTATATGGCGAAAATAGGTTGCTTGGTGTGTGGCCGGGAAGGCCCTACAGAGGAATTCCAGCGGGGTCGATTCCTGCACTTCCTACAGTCAGGAGTGACTATGGGCCTAAAATTAGGATCCATAAAGGCCAAGATTTCGGCCCTATCCCTTTTTCTCTCATAAAGAACTGGCTTCACTGCCTGAAGTTCGGACGTTGTTACAGGGGTGCTGCATATTCAGCCCCTTTTGTGCCTCCAGTGGCACCTTGGGATCTTAACGTTGTGTTGGATTCCTAAAATCCCACTGGTTTGAGCCACTTAAGACCGTGGAGTTAAAATATCTCACGTGGAAAGTGGTCATGCTTTTGGCCTCAGCTTGGACTAGGCGTGTGTCAGAATTGGCGGCTTTGTCATGTAAAAGCCCATATCTGATCCTCCATATGGAAAGGGCAGAATTGAGGACTCGTCCCCAATTTCTCCCTAAGGTGGTATCATCGTTTCATTTGAACCAACCTATTGTGGTGCCTGCGGCTACTAGGGACTTGGAGGATTCCAAGTTGCTGGACGTAGTCCGGGCCCTGAAAATCTATGTTTCCAGGACGGCTAGAGTCAGAAAAACTGACTCGCTGTTTATCCTGCATGCACCCAACAAGCTGGGTGCTCCTGCTTCAAAGCAGACTATTGCTCGCTGGATCTGTAGCACGATTCAGTTTGCGCATTCTGCGGCTGGACTGCCGCATCCTAAATCAGTGAAAGACCATTCCACAAGGAAGGTGGGCTCTTCTTGGGCGGCTGCCCGAGGGGTCTCGGCTTTACAACTTTGCCGAGCTGCTACTTGGTCGGGTTCAAACACTTTTGCAAAATTCTACAAGTTTGATACCCTGGCTGAGGAGGACCTTGAGTTTGCTCATTCGGTGCTGCAGAGTCATCCGCACTCTCCCGCCCGTTTGGGAGCTTTGGTATAATCCCCATGGTCCTTACGGAGTACCCAGCATCCACTAGGACGTCAGAGAAAATAAGAATTTACTCACCGGTAATTCTATTTCTCGTAGTCCGTAGTGGATGCTGGGAGCCCGTCCCAAGTGCGGACTTTCTGCAATACGTGTATATAGTTATTGCTTAAATAAAGGGTTTTCTTTGACGTCCTAGTGGATGCTGGGAACTCCGTAAGGACCATGGGGAATAGACGGGCTCCGCAGGAGACTGGGCACTCTAAAAGAAAGATTAGGTACTATCTGGTGTGCACTGGCTCCTCCCTCTATGCCCCTCCTCCAGACCTCAGTTAGATTTCTGTGCCCGGCCGAGCTGGATGCACACTAGGGGCTCTCCTGAGCTCCTAGAAAGAAAGTATATTTTAGGTTTTTTATTTTACAGTGAGACCTGCTGGCAACAGGCTCACTGCAGCGAGGGACTAAGGGGAGAAGAAGCGAACCTACCTAACTGGTGGTAGTTTGGGCTTCTTAGGCTACTGGACACCATTAGCTCCAGAGGGATCGACCGCAGGACCCGACCTTGGTGTTCGTTCCCGGAGCCGCGCCGCCGGCCCCCTTACAGAGCCAGAAGCAAGAAGTGTTCCGGAAAATCGGCGGCAGAAGACTTCTGTCTTCAACAAGGTAGCGCACAGCACTGCAGCTGTGCGCCATTGCTCCTCATGCACACCTCACACTCCGGTCACTGATGGGTGCAGGGCGCTGGGGGGGGGCGCCCTGAGGGCAATATAAACACCTTGGCTGGAAAAATAATCACAATATATAGCCCCAGAGGCTATATATGTGATAAATACCCCTGCCAGAATCCATAAAAAAGCGGGAGAAAAGTCTGCGAAAAAGGGGCGGAGCTATCTCCCTCAGCACACTGGCGCCATTTTATCTTCACAGTGCAGCTGGAAGACAGCTCCCCAGGCTCTCCCCTGTAGTTTTCAGGCTCAAAGGGTTAAAAAGAGAGGGGGGGCACTAAATTTAGGCGCAATATTGTATATACAAGCAGCTATTGGGGAAAATTTACTCAGTTATAGTGTTAATCCCCACATTATATAGCGCTCTGGTGTGTGCTGGCATACTCTCTCTCTGTCTCCCCAAAGGGCTTTGTGGGGTCCTGTCGGAATAGCACTATCTCGGGAAGTGCTACAACAGCACGGATGGATTCTAAACATTCCATAGCTGGTTCCTTCCACACGCCTACTGTTCCTGGGGATGGTTCTGGACACAGAACAGAAAAAAGTGTTTCTCCCGCAGGAGAAAGCCAAGGAGCTGTCATCTCTAGTCAGAGACCTCCTGAAACCAAAACAGGTATCGGTGCATCACTGCACACGAATCCTCGGAAAAATGGTAGCTTCATACGAAGCAATTCCATTCGGCAGGTTCCATGCAAGAACCTTTCAGTGGGACCTCTTGGACAAGTGGTCGGGATCGCATCTTCAGATGCATCGGCTGATAACCCTGTCTCCAAGGACCAGGGTGTCTCTGCTGTGGTGGCTGCAGAGTGCTCTTCTTCTAGAGGGCCGCAGATTCGGCATACAGGACTGGGTCCTGGTGACCACGGATGCAAGCCTTCGAGGCTGGGGGGCAGTCACACAGGGAAGAAATTTCCAAGGACTTTGGTCAAGTCAGGAGTCGTCCCTACACATAAATATTCTGGAACTGAGGGCCATTTACAATGCCCTAAGTCAGGCAAGGCCCCTGCTTCAAAACCAGCCGGTACTGATCCAATCAGACAACATCACGGCAGTCGCCCATGTAAACCGACAGGGCGGCACAAGAAGCAGGATAGCGATGGCAGAAGCCACAAGGATTCTCCGATGGGCGGAAAATCACGTCTTAGCACTGTCAGCAGTGTACATTCCGGGAGTGGACAACTGGGAAGCAGACTTCCTCAGCAGACGCGACCTACACCCGGGAGAGTGGGGACTTCATCCAGAAGTCTTCCAACTGTTGGTAAACCGTTGGGAAAGGCCACAGGTGCACATGATGGCGTCCCGCCTCAACAAAAAGCTAAAGAGATATTGCGCCAGGTCAAGGGACCCTCAGGCGATAGCTGTGGACGCTCTAGTGACACCGTGGGTGTACCAGTCGGTTTATGTGTTCCCTCCTCTGCCTCTCATACCAAAGGTACTGAGAATAATAAGAAGGCGAGGAGTAAGAACGATACTCGTGGTTCCGGATTGGCCAAGAAGAGCTTGGTACCCAGAACTTCAAGAAATGATATCAGAGGACCCATGGCCTCTACCGCTCAGACAGGATCTGCTACAGCAGGGGCCCTGTCTGTTCCAAGACTTACCGCGGCTACGTTTGACGGCATGGCGGTTGAATTCCGGATCCTAAAGGAAAAGGGCATTCCGGAGGAAGTCATTCCTACGCTGATAAAAGCCAGGAAAGAAGTAACCGCAAACCATTATCACCGTATTTGGCGAAAATATGTTGCGTGGTGTGAGGCCAGGAAGGCCCCTACAGAGGAATTTCAGCTGGGTCGTTTTTCTGCACTTCCTACAGTCGGGAGTGACTATGGGCCTAAAATTGGGTTCCATTAAGGTCCAGATTTCGGCTCTGTCGATTTTCTTCCAGTAAGAACTGGCTTCAATACCTGAAGTTCAGACATTTGTAAAGGGAGTGCTACATATTCAGCCCCCTTTTGTGCCTCCTGTGGCACCTTGGGATCTCAACGTGGTGTTGAGTTTCCTGAAATCACATTGGTTTGAGCCACTTAAAACTGTGGATCTGAATTATCTCACGTGGAAAGTGGTCATGTTATTGGCCTTGGCTTCGGCCAGGCGTGTGTCAGAATTGGCGTCTTTGTCATGTAAAAGCCCTTATCTGATTTTCCATATGGATAGGGCAGAATTGAGGACTCGTCCCCAGTTTCTCCCTAAGGTGGTATCAGCTTTTCACTTGAACCAACCTATTGTAGTGCCTGGGGCTACTAGGGACTTGGAAGATTCCAAGTTACTGGACGTAGTCAGGGCCTTGAAAATTTATGTTTCCAGGACGGCTGGAGTCAGGAAAACTGACTCACTTTTTATCCTGTATGCACCCAAAAAACTAGGTGCTCCTGCTTCTAAGCAGACTATTGCTCGCTGGATTTGTAGCACAATTCAGCTGGCGCATTCTGCGGCTGGATTGCCGCATCCTAATTCAGTAAAAGCCCATTCCACGAGGAAAGTGGGCTCTTCTTGGGCGGCTGCCCGAGGGGTCTCGGCTTTACAACTTTGCCGAGCTGCAACTTGGTCAGGGGCAAACACGTTTGCTAAATTCTACAAATTTGATACCCTGGCTGAGGAGGACCTTGAGTTCTCTCATTCGGTGCTGCAGAGTCATCCGCACTCTCCCGCCTGTTTGGGAGCTTTGGTATAATCCCCATGGTCCTTACGGAGTTCCCAGCATCCACTAGGACGTCAGAGAAAATAAGATTTTACTCACCGGTAAATCTATTTCTCGTAGTCCGTAGTGGATGCTGGGCGCCCATCCCAAGTGCGGATTGTCTGCAATACTTGTATATAGTTATTGCCTAACTAAAGGGTTATTGTGAGCCATCTGTTGAGAGGCTCAGTTATATTTCATACTGTTAACTGGGTATAGTATCACGAGTTATACGGTGTGATTGGTGTGGCTGGTATGAGTCTTACCCGGGATTCAAAATCCTTCCTTATTGTGTCAGCTCTTCCGGGCACAGTATCCTAACTGAGGTCTGGAGGAGGGGCATAGAGGGAGGAGCCAGTGCACACCAGATAGTACCTAATCTTTCTTTTAGAGTGCCCAGTCTCCTGCGGAGCCCGTCTATTCCCCATGGTCCTTATGGAGTTCCCAGCATCCACTACGGACTACGAGAAATAGATTTACTGGTGAGTAAAATCTTATTATTGTTATGAGCCATCTATTACATGAGGCTCAGTTGTTATTCATACTGTTAACTGGGTATAGTTATCACAAGTTGTACGGTGTGATTGGTGTGGCTGGTATGAGTCTTACCCTGGATTCCAAATCCTTTCCTAGTAATGTCAGCTCTTCCGGGCACAGTTTCCTTAACTGAGGTCTGGAGGAGGGGCATAGAGGGAGGAGCCAGTGCACACCAGATATAGTACCTAATCTTTCTTTTAAGAGTGCCCAGTCTCCTGCGGAGCCCGTCTATTCCCCATGGTCCTTACGGAGTACCCAGCATCCACTACGGACTACGAGAAATAGAATTACCGGTGAGTAAATTCTTATTTTTAACATCATTATAAATGTGGGGGTAATTCAGAGTGAGGGTTGCAGTGGCTGCGTGTGACGTCACGTAGCTACCGCACCCCCCCCCCCCCCAATGGTCCAGGCACGCTTGCCTTGCCAGGACCGCGCCCCCTAAACGGCGGCAAAACGCCACCGGCCCGCCCAGCAACCGCCACTGCCTGCCAATGAGGCAGAGGTGATCGCAGGGCTGAGACAGCCGTCGGCTGTCTGGTATGCTCCTGCGCACTGTCGCTGGCGCATGCGCAGTTCAGACCTGATCTGCTGCTGTGCGAAAATTCACAGCATCGATCAGGTCTGAATTAGGCCCTATGGGGGTGATTCAGACCTGATCGTAGATGTGCTAAATTTAGCACATCTACGATCAGCTTTCCTGATATGCGGAGGGACGCCCAGCACAGGGCTAGCCCGCCCCGCATGTCAGTCCCTGCCCTGTCGTAGAAGTACAAAAGCATTGCACAGCGGCGATGCTTTAGTACTGTAGGAGTAGCTCCCAGCCAGCGCAGCTCATGCGTGCTGGCACGGAGCTACTTGTCGCTGTCCAGGTCGCAGCGGCTGCGTGTGACGTCACACAGCCGCTGCGGCACGTCCCCCAACAGTCCGGGCACACCTGTGTTGCCCGGGCTGCCCCCCCTAAATGGCCAAATGCCGCCGGCCCGCCCAGCTATCGCCTCTGCCTGTCAATCAGGCAGAGGCGATCGCTGGGCTACGACAGCCATTGGCTGTCTGGCATGAGCACTTCAGACCTGATCGCTGCTCTGAATTAGAGATGAGCAGGTTCGGTTCTCCGAGATCTGAACCCCCCCGAACTTCACCTATTTTACACGGTTCCGAGGCAGCCTCGGATCTTCCCGCCTTGCTCGGTTAACCCGAACGCGCCCGAACGTCATCATCCCACTGTCGGATTCTCGCGAGATTCGTATTCTATATAAAGAGCCGGGCGTCGCCGCCATTTTCACTTGTGCATTGGAGATTGAACGGAGAGGCCGTGGCTGCGTTCTCTCCCTGAAAAGCTCCGTAATCTGTGCTCAGTGTGCTGCAAATATCTGTGCTCAGTGTGCTGAAAATATCTGTGCTCAGTGTGCTGAAAATATCTACGTTCTAAACGCTCCACATCTGTGCTCAGTGTGCTGCAAATATCTGTGCTCAGTGTGCTGCATTGTGGGGACTGGGGACCACCAGTATATAATTATAGTAGTACAGTACAGTAGGCCATTGCTGTATCTTGCAGCTCTGTGTCAAGTATACTATACATATCTGTGCTGCATTATTGTGAGCAGTATATAGTAGGACAGTGCATTTTGGTGACCAGCAGTATACATATAGTACAGTACAGTAGGCCATTGCTGTATCTTGCAGCTCTGTGTCAAGTATACTATCCCTGTGCTGCATTATTGTGAGCAGTATATAGTAGGACAGTGCAGCATTTTGGTGACCAGCAGTATACATATAGTACAGTACAGTAGGCCATTGCTGTATCTTGCAGCTCTGTGTCAAGTATACTATCCATATCTGTGCTGCATTATTGTGAGCAGTATATAGGACAGTGCAGCATTTTGGTGACCAGCAGTATAGATATAGTACAGTACAGTAGGCCATTGCTGTATCTTGCAGCTCTGTGTTAGGTATACTATCTCTGTGTTGCAATATTGTGAGCAGTATATAGTAGGACAGTGCAGCATTTTGGTGACCAGCAGTATACATATAGTACAGTACAGTAGGCCATTGCTGTATCTTGCAGCTCTGTGTCAAGTATACTATCCCTGTGCTGCATTATTGTGAGTAGTATATAGTAGGACAGTGCAGCATTTTGGTGACCAGCAGTATACATATTTAGTACAGTACAGTAGGCCATTGCTGTATCTTGCAGCTCTGTGTCAAGTATACTATCCCTGTGCTGCATTATTGTGAGCAGTATATAGTAGGACAGTGCAGCATTTTGGTGATCAGCAGTATACATATAGTACAGTAGGCCATTGCTGTATCTTGCAGCTCTGTGTCAAGTATACTATCCATATCTGTGCTGCATTATTGTGAGCAGTATATAGTAGGACAGTGCAGCATTTTGGTGACCAGCAGTATACATATAGTATAGTACAGTAGGCCATTGCTGTATCTTGCAGCTCTGTGTCAAGTATACTATCTCTGTGCTGCATTATTGTGAGCAGTATATAGTAGGACAATGCAGCATTTTGGTGACCAGCAGTATACATATAGTACAGTAGGCCATTGCTGTATCTTGCAGCTCTGTGTCAAGTATACTATCTCTGTGCTGCATTATTGTGAGCAGTATATAGTAGGACAGTGCAGAATTTTTGTGACCAGCAGTATACATATAGTACAGTACAGTAGGCCATTGCTGTATCTTGCAGCTCTGTGTCAAGTATACTATCTCTGTGCTGCATTATTGTGAGCAGTATATAGTAGGACAGTGCAGAATTTTGGTGACCAGCAGTATACATATAGTACAGTACAGTAGGCCATTGCTGTATCTTGCAGCTCTGTGTCACTTCTAGTATCCTGATCAGTGCTCAATATCTGCTGAATTGTTGTGACCAGTATGTATACTGTACTGTGCGTCGTGTGTTATACACCTGGTGATTTTATACATCCTGTAATCTGTACTGAGCGATGTGTGATTATACACCCTGTATACTGTACTGTGCAGCGTTTGTGATACACCTGGTGATTATACAGCCTGTATACTGTACTGAGCGATGTGTGAGATACACCTGGGTATTATACACCCTATATACTGTACTGTGTGATGTGTGTGATACACCTGGAAATTAATTATACACCCTGTATACTGTACTGTGCGACGTGTGTTATACACCTGGTGATTATACATCCTGTAATCTGTACTGAGCGATGTGTGAGATACACCTGGGGATTATACACCCTATATACTGTACTGTGTGATGTGTGAGATACACCTGGGGATTATACACCCTATATACTGTACTATGCGATGTGTGTGATACACCTGGTAATTAATTATACACCCTGTATACTGTACTGTGCGATGTGTGTTATACACCTGGTGATTATACATCCTGTAATCTATACTGAGCGATGTGTGAGATACACCTGGTAATATCTGTGCTCAGTGTGCTGCATTGTGGGGACCACCAGTATATAATTATAGTAGTACAGTACAGTAGGCCATTGCTGTATCTTGCAGCTCTGTGTCACTTCTAGTATCCTGATCAGTGCTTAATATCTGTGCTCAGTGTCAGTGCTGCATTGTGGTGACCAGTATACTACAGTACAATAGTCCAGTGCTGTTCTCGCTGCCCAGTGTCAGTTCTCCATAGTATCATCAGTGATCAGTATAATCAGTTCTCAGTATAATCAGTGCGCTGTTAGACGTGTGCCCGTTTTCCGCCATTAGTGCAGTGGGATTTAGACATTTGATGAAGTTATTGTGTCCCCGGTACAAAATCCCATCTAGATTCCACTTCACTAGGCAGGCGATAGCGAGATTTTACCAATTAATATCAGTGATTTATAATTATTAATTACAGTGATCTTGCCAAATAATTACAGTGATTTTGTCATTTTCTTCCAGTGATTTGGACCAATAATACCATTGATTAGAACGAATAATTCCAGTGATTTTGTCATTTTCTTCCAGTGATTTGGATCAATAATACCATTGATTAGAACAAATAATTCCTGTGATATTGAGGTGTTTGTGTCGCTTAACTTAGCCGTCCAGCGACCACAGTGCACTTCTTTTTCTCTTTTCTTTGCATCATGTGCTGTTTGGGGCCAATTTTTTTAAGTGCCATCCTGTCTGACACTGCAGTGCCACTCCTAGATGGGCCAGGTGTTTGTGCAGCCCTCTTGGGTCGCTTAGCTTAGTCATCCAGCGACCTCGGTGCAAATTTTAGGACTAAAAATAGTATTGTGAGGTGTTCAGAATTAGAGATGAGCGGGTTCGGTTCCTCGGAATCCAAACCCCCCCGAACTTCACCCATTTTACACGGGTCCGAGGCATACTCGGATTCTCCCGTATGGCTCAGTTAACCCGAGCGCGCCCGAACGTCATCATCCCGCTGTCGGATTCTCACGAGATTCGGATTCTATATAAGGAGCCGCGCGTCGCCGCCATTTTTCACTCGTGCATTGGAAATGATAGTGAGAGGACGTGGCTGGCGTCCTCTCACTTTGTTTCAGGGGGCTGCATATCTTTATTCTGGGGACCAGCAGTATTATAGGAGGAGTACAGTGCAGAGTTTTGCTGACCAGTGACCACCAGTATTATACGTTGTCTGCCTGAAAAACGCTCCATATCTGTGCTCAGTGTGCTGCATATATCTGTGCTCACACTGCTTTATTGTGGGGACTGGGGACCAGCAGTATTATATAGGAGGAGTACAGTGCAGAGTTTTGCTGACCAGTGACCACCAGTATACGTTGTCTGCCTGAAAAACGCTCCATATCTGTGCTCAGTGTGCTGCATATATCTGTGCTCACACTGCTTTATTGTGGGGACTGGGGACCAGCAGTATTATATAGGAGGAGTACAGTGCAGAGTTTTGCTGACCAGTGACCACCAGTATTATACGTTCTCTGCCTGCAAAACGCTCCATATCTGTGCTCAGTGTGCTGCATATATCTGTGCTCACACTGCTTTATTGTGGGGACTGGGGACCAGCAGTATTATATAGGAGGAGTACAGTGCAGAGTTTTTCTGACCAGTGACCACCAGTATTATACGTTCTCTGCCTGAAAAACGCTCCATATCTGTGCTGCATTGTAGTATATAGTAGGAGTACAGTGCATAATTTTGCTGACCACCAGTATATAATATATAGGAGTACGGTACAGAAGGCCACTGCTCTACCTACCTCTGTGTCGTCAAGAATACTATCCATCCATACCTGTGGTGCATTTCAGTTTTGCACAGTTTGCTGACCACCAGTATATAATATATAGCAGTACGGTACAGTAGGCCACTGCTCTACCTACCTCTGTGTCGTCAAGTATACTAATCATCCATACCTGTGGTGCATTTCAGTTTTGCACAGTTTACTGACCACCAGTATATAATATATAGCAGTACGGTACAGTAGGCCACTGCTCTACCTACCTCTGTGTCGTCAAGTATACTATCCATCCATACCTGTGGTGCATTTAAGTTTTGCACAGTTTGCTGACCACCAGTATATAATATAAAGCAGTACGGTACAGTAGGCCACTGCTCTACCTACCTCTGTGTCGTCAAGTATACTATCCATCCATACCTGTGGTGCATTTAAGTTTTGCACAGTTTGCTGACCACCAGTATATAATATATAGCAGTACGGTACAGTAGGCCACTGCTCTACCTACCTCTGTGTCGTCAAGTATACTATCCATCCATACCTGTGGTGCATTTAAGTTTTGCACAGTTTGCTGACCACCAGTATATAATATATAGCAGTACGGTACAGTAGGCCACTGCTCTACCTACCTCTGTGTCGTCAAGTATACTATCCATCCATACCTGTGGTGCATTTAAGTTTTGCACAGTTTGCTGACCACCAGTATATAATATATAGCAGTACGGTACAGTAGGCCACTGCTCTACCTACCTCTGTGTCGTCAAGTATACTATCCATCCATACCTGTGGTGCATTTAAGTTTTGCACAGTTTGCTGACCACCAGTATATAATATATAGCAGTACGGTACAGTAGGCCACTGCTCTACCTACCTCTGTGTCGTCAAGTATACTATCCATCCATACCTGTGGTGCATTTAAGTTTTGCACAGTTTGCTGACCACCAGTATATAATATATATTATTACGGTACAGTAGGCCACTGCTCTACCTACCTCTGTGTCGTCAAGTATACTATCCATCCATACCTGTGGTGCATTTCAGTTTTGCACAGTTTGCTGACCACCAGTATATAATATATAGCAGTACGGTACAGTAGGCCACTGCTCTACCTACCTCTGTGTCGTCAAGTATACTATCCATCCATACCTGTGGTGCATTTCAGTTGTGCGCAGTATATATAGTAGTAGGCCATTGCTATTGATACTGGCATATAATTCCACACATTAAAAAATGGAGAACAAAAATGTGGAGGGTAAAATAGGGAAAGATCAAGATCCTCTTCCACCTCGTGCTGAAGCTGCTGCCACTAGTCATGGCCGAGACGATGAAATGCCATCAACGTCATCTGCCAAGGCCGATGCCCAATGTCATAGTAGAGAGCATGTAAAATCCAAAACACAAAAGTTCAGTAAAATTACCCAAAAATCTAAATTAAAAGCGTCTGAGGAGAAGCGTAAACTTGCCAATATGCCATTTACGACACGGAGTGGCAAGGAACGGCTGAGGCCCTGGCCTATGTTCATGGCTAGTGGTTCAGCTTCACATGAGGATGGAAGCACTCACCCTCTCGCTAGAAAAATGAAAAGACTTAAGCTGGCAAAAGCACAGCAAAGAACTGTGCGTTCTTCTAAATCACAAATCCCCAAGGAGAGTCCAATTGTGTCGGCTGCGATGCCTGACCTTCCCAACACTGGACGGGAAGAGGTGGCGCCTTCCACCATTTGCACGTCCCCTGCAAGTGCTGGAAGGAGCACCCGCAGTCCAGTTCCTGATAGTCAAATTGAAGATGTCACTGTTGAAGTACACCAGGATGAGGATATGGGTGTTGCTGGCGCTGAGGAGGAAATTGACAAGGAGGATTCTGATGGTGAGGTGGTTTGTTTAAGTCAGGCACCCGGGGAGACACCTGTTGTCTGTGGGACGAATATGGCCATTGACATGCCTGGTCAAATTACAAAAAAAATCACCTCTTCGGTGTGGAATTATTTTAACACAAATGCGGACAACAGGTGTCAAGCCGTGTGTTGCCTTTGTCAAGCTGTAATAAGTAGGGGTAAGGACGTTAACCACCTCGGAACATCCTCCCTTATACGTCACATGAAGCGCATTCATCATAAGTCAGTGACAAGTTCAAAAACTTTGGATGACAGCGGAAGCAGTCCACTGACCACTAAATCCCTTCCTCTTGTAACCAAGCTCCTGCAAACCACACCACCAACTCCCTCAGTGTCAATTTCCTCCTTACACAGGAAAGCCAATAGTCCTGCAGGCCATGTCACTGTCAAGTCTGACGAGTCCTCTCCTGCCTGGGAATCCTCTGATGCATCCTTGAGTGTAACGCCTCCTGCTGCTGGCGCTGCTGTTTTTGCTGCTGGGAGTCGATCGTCATCCCAGAGGGGAAGTCGGAAGACCACTTGTACTACTTCCAGTAAGCAATTGACTGTCCAACAGTCCTTTGCGAGGAAGATGAAATATCACAGCAGTCATCCTGCTGCAAAGCGGATAACTCAGGCCTTGGCAGCCTGGGCGGTGAGAAACGTGTTTCCGTTATCCACCGTTAATTCACAGGCAACTACAGACTTGATTGAGGTACTGTGTCCCCGGTACCAAATACCATCTAGGTTCCATTTCTCTAGGCAGGCGATACCGAAAATGTACACAGACCTCAGAAAAAGAGTCACCAGTGTCCTAAAAAATGCAGTTGTACCCAATGTCCACTTAACCACGGACATGTGGAGAAGTGGAGCAGGGCAGACGCAGGACTATATGACTGTGACAGCCCACTGGGTAGATGTATTGCCTCCCGCAGCAAGAACAGCAGCGGCGGCACCAGTAGCAGCATCTCGCAAACGCCAACTCGTTCCTAGGCAGGCTACGCTTTGTATCACTGCTTTCCAGAAGAGGCACACAGCTGACAACCTCTTACGGAAACTGAGGAACATCATCGCAGAATGGCTTAACCCAAAAGGACTCTCCTGGGGATTTGTGACATCGGACAACGCCAGCAATATTGTGCGAGCATTACATCTGGGCAAATTCCAGCACGTCCTATGTTTTGCACATACATTGAATTTGGTGGTGCAGAATTATTTAAAAAACGACAGGGGCGTGCAAGAGATGCTGTCGGTGGCCCGAAGAATTGCGGGCCACTTTCGGCATTCAGCCACCGCGTACAGAAGACTGGAGCACCACCAAACAATCCTGAACCTGCCCTGCCATCATCTGAAGCAAGAGGTGGTTACAAGGTGGAATTTAACCCTCTATATGCTTCAGAGGATGGAGGAGCAGCAAAAGGCCATTCAAGCCTATACATCTGCCCACGATATAGGCAAAGGAGGGGGAATGCACCTGACTCAAGCGCAGTGGAGAATGATTTCAACGTTGTGCAAGGTTCTGCAACCCTTTGAACTTGCCACACGTGAAGTCAGTTCAGACACTGCCAGCCTGAGTCAGGTCATTCCCATCATCAGGCTTTTGCAGAAGAAGCTGGAGACATTGAAGGAGGAGCTAAAACAGAGCGATTCCGCTAGGCATGTGGGACTTGTGGATGGAGCCCTTAATTCGCTTAACCAGGATTCACGGGTGGTCAATCTGTTGAAATCAGAGCACTACATTTTGGCCACCGTGCTCGATCCTAGATTTAAAACCTACGTTGTATCTCTCTTTCCGGCAGACACAAGTCTGCAGAGGTTCAAAGACCTGCTGGTGAGAAAATTGTCAAGTCAAGCGGAACGTGACCCGTCAACATCTCCTCCTTCACATTCTCCCGCAACTGGGGGTGCGAGGAAAAGGCTAAGAGTTCCGAGCCCACCCGCTGGCGGTGATGCAGGGCATTTTGGAGCGAGTGCTGACATCTGGTCCGGACTGAAGGACCTGCCAACGATTACTGACATGTCGTCTACTGTCACTGCATATGATTCTCTCACCATTGAAAGAATGGTGGAGGATTATATGAGTGACTGCATCCAAGTAGGCACGTCAGACAGTCCGTACGTATACTGGCAGGAAAAAGAGGCAATTTGGAGGCCCTTGCACAAACTGGCTTTATTCTACCTAAGTTGCCCTCCCTCCAGTGTGTACTCCGAAAGAGTGTTTAGTGCAGCCGCTCACCTTGTCAGCAATCGGCGTACGAGGTTACTTCCAGAAAATGTGGAGAAGATGATGTTCATCAAAATGAATTATAATCAATTCCTCCGTGGAGACATTCACCAGCAATTGCCTCCAGAAAGTACACAGGGATCTGAGATGGTGGATTCCAGTGAGGACGAATTAATAATCTGTGAGGAGGGGGATATACACAGTGAAAGGGGTGAGGAATCGGAGGATGATGATGAGGAGGACATCTTGCCTCTGTAGAGCCAGTTTGTGCAAGGAGAGATTGATTGCTTCTTTTTTGGTGGGGGCCCAAACCAACCAGTCATTTCAGTCACAGTCGTGTGGCAGACCCTGTCGCTGAAATGATGGGTTCGTTAAAGTGTGCATGTCCTGTTTACACAACATAAGGGTGGGTGGGAGGGCCCAAGGACAATTCCATCTTGCACCTCTTTTTTCTTTCATTTTTCTTTGCATCATGTGCTGTTTGGGGACAATTTTTTTGAAGTGCCATCCTGTCTGACACTGCAGTGCCACTCCTAGATGGGCCAGGTGTTTGTGTCGGCCACATGTGTCGCTTAGCTTAGTCACACAGCGACCTTGGTGCGCCTCTTTTTTTCTTTGCATCATGTGCTGTTTGGGGACTATTTTTTTGAAGTGCCATCCTGTCTGACACTGCAGTGCCACTCCTAGATGGGCCAGGTGTTTGTGCCGCCCACTTGGGTCGCTTAGCTTACTCATCCAGCGACCTCGGTGCAAATTTTAGGGATAAAAATAATATTGTGAGGTGTGAGGTGTTCAGAATAGACTGGAAATGAGTGGAAATTATGGTTATTGAGGTTAATAATACTATGGGATCAAAATGACCCCCAAATTCTATGATTTAAGCTGTTTTTGAGGGGGTTTTGTAAAAAAACACCCGAATCCGACAAAAAATTTTCAGGGAGGTTTTGTCAAAACGCGTCCGAATCGAAAACACGGCCGCGGAACCGAATCCAAAACACAAAACCCGAAAAATGTCCGGTGCACATCACTATTCAGAATAGACTTGAAATGAGTGGAAATTGTGGTTATTGAGGTTAATAATACTATAGGATCAAAATTACCCCCAAATTCTATGATTGAAGCTGTTTTTGAGGGGTTTTTGAAAAAAAACACCCGAATCCGTCAAAAAATTTTCAGGGAGGTTTTGCCAAAACGCGTCCAAATCCAAAACACGGCCGCAGAACCGAATCCAAAACCAAAACACAAAACCCGAAAAATTTCCGGTGCACATCTCTACTCTGAATTAGCCCCTATGTCTCAAGTTCAGAAGATGGGACCCCTGGACAGTTTCGCTGGGTGTGGTTCGTTTTATCGACAGTCACTAGGTCGAAATGGATGGAAGGTCGACAGGGTTTCTAGGTCGACATGTGCTAGGTCGACAGGTCTAAAGGTCGACATAAGGAAAAAAAAAATTGTGTCGTTTTCTTCGTAGAGTGACCGGGATCCCAAATTAGTGCACCGCGTTCGCTCGCCATGCTTTGGGCATGGTGCCTTCGCTCCGCTACCGCTTCGCTCGGCACACTTTACCGTTCCAATCATAGTCCACGTGGATCGTTAAGTATGAAAAAATCCAAAAAAAAAAAAATGTGAAAAACTCATGTTGACCTTTAGACCTGTCGACCTAGCACATGTCGACCTAGAAACCCTGTCGACCTTCCATCCATGTCGACCTAGTGACTGTCGACCTATAGTGGTCGACCTAAACATTGTCGACCTAGACACTGTCGATCTTCAGACCGGATCCCGTTTCGCTACCCACGTAAACATCTAATGGGAATAGACTCTCTAGTATACACTGATCACAAAGATATTAACATGGACTATACATGTATATTATACTGTTTTTTTTGTTATATGTGTTATGCGTCAATATTCAGTGTCACATTGTAGTGATACTAATGGTGATTTTTGAGTCCACGTAAGCTGGAAAGTTACCTGTTTTGTAATGAGATTCACTTCAGCTGCTGTAAAATATGTGTATTTGTTTTCATGAAAATAAAAATCTGCTCTAGGTTAGCTGAAACCTGATGTCGCTGTTGTAAAGAGCACTGTGTCAAACGACCTTGTCTCTCACAGGGCTATATTCATCAGGCAGACCCCATTAATTAGCACTCTGACTTGCCATGAGTGCAGGAGCAATTCATCATTGCTCCGGTGCAGAGACAGTGGATCCAAAATGCAGCTCTCTCCACAAGTCTCTTCACTGCTACTTTTGTAGAAGTGAAAATTAGCACTGCCGAGTCTGACCCAGCAATTCTAGTGTGCCTGTATGAGCCGGGCATGGGCGGAAGAATCTGGAAGGATCCCTCATCGAAACCCAGAAATCCAGGGAAGATGTTCTGAAAATATAGCATTTGTGAAGCTTGATGAATTAGATTACCATCTATGGGGACACCGAGCCAGATTGTTAGTGAAAGGTATATATTTATTTTTTCACCCATTTACCTTACCCATACTACATCCAGGTTTTCATCAACTCTCCCCATCACCCCTTCTCTACCTAATTCTTTACTTTCCCCCCTCCCTCCGCCTCTATCCCTCCCCCCTAGTCTCCTACTCTCTCCCCTCCTCTCTCCTGTTTTCCGTCCACCCCTCTGCTTCCTTTCCACTCCTCTCTTCCTGTCACCCCACTTTCAGTCACTTCTGCTCCACTACTACCCAACCACTTAGCCCAGTTCCCTCCCTTTATTCTCTGTCACTTCACGTCATCTCCATTTGTGTCACATTGCACACTCTTAATGCCCTCCTCCTGCAGTTTCCCCCCCTAGCTTAGAAGCCCGCAACAACCCTATGCCCTCTTTATCCCTTCCATCCAAATTAAGCTCTACTCAACGTTACACCACCTATCTTGTGCCCTATGGAATGCCAGATCTATTTGTAACAAACTCCCCCCCCCCATGACATTTTCATCTCCAACTCCCTGCATCTCCTGGCCATTTCAGAAATCTGGATTACTCCCTATGACACCACTTTTCCCGCTGTTCTCTCTGCTGGGGGCCTCACATTCTCACATACACCCCGACTCGGGGGTTGCCAAGGCAGTGGTGTTGGCATCTTTTTACCCTCTAGCTACTCCTACCAACTCATACCCCCAGAACCTTCCCTTACATTCTCTACATTTGAGGTCCATGCTCTCCCAACCTGTCCATCTTCGAGTAGCTGCCACTTGACCCTATCTCCTCCTGCCTCCTCCGCTACCCCCCTTATGCCTCCTCCGTTACCTCTCTCTGTCTGTCTGCTCCCATCTTGCATACCTCCTCAGTCTCTCCCTCTCATCGGGCACTGTCCCCTCTGCCTTCAAGCATGCACTCTTCTCCTCTATTTTTTAAAAAAACTACCCTTGATCCACACACTCTCTCTGACTAGCAACCCATCTTTCTCCTCCCTTTTGCCTCCAAGGTCCTTGAGTATTGTCTATAACCACCTTACTGCCTTTCTTTCCTCCCACTCACTGCTTGACCTATGCCAGTCTGACTTCCATCCTCTCCACTCTACTGAAACTGCTCTCACAAAAGTCTGCAATTACCTCCTTTCTTCTAAATCCAAGGGCCACTACTCTTTGCTTATTCTCCTAGACCTCTCTGCTACTTTTGACACTGTTGACCACCCTCTCCTGCAAATCCTTCACTCTCTTGGTCTGCATGATACTGTCCTCTCCTGTCTACCCTCCTACCTCTCTGACCGTTCCTTCTCTGTCTCCTCATGGCTCCACCCCCCCTCGCCCCTTCCACTAACTGTAGGTGTCCCCATGGTTCTGTTCTTGGTTTTCTCCTTTTCTCTCTCTATATATCCTGTTTAGGTGAACTCATTAGCTCATTTGACTTACATTATCATCTCTATGCTGGTGATACTCAAATCTACCTTTCCTCCCCTGACCTCTCACCTGCTCTCCTCACTCATGTATCAAACTGTATCTCTGCTATCTCTTCTTGGATATCCCAGTGCTTTGTTAAACTTCTAAAGGGCCCTACACAGCTAGCAATTGGTCGCCGAGGTGCCCGATGGCTGATACGGCCGGCGGGGGGAGGTGACGGGGGAGTGAAGTTTCTTCACTCCCCCCGTGAACCGGCTCCATAGCACTGCATGCTAATATGGACAAGATTGTCTATATTGGCTTGTATGTTTAAATGAGCCGGCACCAATGATGAACGAGTGCGGGGCCACGCATCGTTCATCGTTGGTGCATACACACTGAAAGATATGAACGATATCTCGTTCATTAATGAACGAGTTCATTCATATCTTTAAGTAAAATCGCTAAGTGTGTAGGGTCTATAAGACTGAGCTGATTATCTTCCCACCCTCCCGCACAACCTCACCTCAATTTCATTATCTATTGATATTGGCACTACTATCTCCTCTAGCCCCCAAGTGCGCTGTCTTGGAGTAATCCTTGACTCCTCCCTCTCTGAGTTTTAATGACTTTTAACCCCTTCAGTGGTGACTTTTTTTTTTTTACTATGTCACACCTCCCAGGGTTGGTATTTAAATTAACTACTGTACCTGCTCATTGCCAGGGGTTTCATACGCTGGGATCCATGCTCATTGCCAAGGTTAATGCTTGTTGCCAAGGTTAATGCTTGTTGCCAAGCGGAATGCTTGTTGCCAAGGGGATGTTGTCTGCCTTCACTGAAATCATCTCCCCCAACTCCCTTGTCCTCTGCAAAACTCCACCCCCAGAAGGGAGGAGGAGGTAGGAGGCTCAGTGGCATGCCCCAGAAATCTTCTGGGTTAGCCAGTCTCCCCAGTGCAGCTAGCTCCGGAGATTTTCGAGGTATGCCACTTAAGGGGCTAATGGGATGACAGATACTGGCAGTCCTTAGGACACCAGAGCTGTCTCTTAAACACTCCCACCGGGCCACAACGAGTGAGTAGGTGATTTTGGCAGGACTCCCACTGCATCCTTCTCACTAGCAAGACGCAGCGGTGCCCCAGAACTGCATCCAGACACATGGAGGACAGGTAAGGTGGGTTCCCACTTGCGGGACCTGCGATCTGCGCAGTCCTTGTGCTGGAGTCCCAGGAGATGGGCTGCGGCTGCTAGCGTGCTCCCAGTCCACTAAGTGTACTCGTGGCCGCACATAACCATCAGGGTACACATGTACACTGGTGCTGGGGACACTTTAATAGGCCAGAAGAACTGGTGGTGATTGCTAGCACAGGGGCGGTCAGCCCTTCCCCAGCGGCCCCTCCCCCAGCCAAGGGCGCCATTTCACTGTGGTCTTCCTGCCCTGGGCTGCTCCTCCTTCCTCAATAGAGACGCTGGGCAGCCATTGTGCAGAGCTCTGCAGGTCTCAAGAGGCGGTGGGCTGTCTCCTTGTATACCTATTCTACATCACAGGTTATACAAAATGCTAAATCCTACCAGCCATATATAAGCGCTGTGTAGTTGATACCATTGTCATTGTAGTTAAAATTGTTTTCTGCATTGTGTGTGACTTTTGCTAGTGCTGCTGCTTGATTTCTCTTTATTTCATCTATACATTTATTTCTCTGACGTCCTAGTGGATGCTGGGAACTCCGTAAGGACCATGGGGAATAGACGGGCTCCGCAGGAGACTGGGCACTCTAAAAGAAAGATTAGGTACTATCTGGTGTGCACTGGCTCCTCCCTCTATGCCCCTCCTCCAGACCTCAGTTAGATTTCTGTGCCCGGCCGAGCTGGATGCACACTAGGGGCTCTCCTGAGCTCCTAGAAAGAAAGTATATGTTAAGTTTTTTATTTTACAGTGAGACCTGCTGGCAACAGGCTCACTGCAACGAGGGACTAAGGGGAGAAGAAGCGAACCTACCTGCTTGCAGCTAGCTTGGGCTTCTTAGGCTACTGGACACCATTAGCTCCAGAGGGATCGACCGCAGGACCCGTCCTTGGTGTTCGTTCCCGGAGCCGAGCCGCCGTCCCCCTTACAGAGCCAGAAGCATGAAGATGGTCCGGAAAATCGGCGGCAGAAGACTTCAGTCTTCACCAAGGTAGCGCACAGCACTGCAGCTGTGCGCCATTGCTCCTCATACACACTTCACACTCCGGTCACTGAAGGTGCAGGGCGCTGGGGGGGGCGCCCTGAGCAGCAATAAAAACACCTTGGCTGGCAAAATAATCACAATATATAGCCCCAGAGGCTATATATGTGATAATTACCCCTGCCAGAATCCATAAAAAAGCGGGAGAAAAGTCTGCGAAAAAGGGGCGGAGCAATCTCCCTCGGCACACTGGCGCCATTTTTTCTTCACAGTGTAGCTGGAAGACAGCTCCCCAGGCTCTCCCCTGTAGTTTTCAGGCTCAAAGGGTTAAAAAGGGAGGGGGGGCACTAAATTTAGGCGCAATATTGTTTATACAAGCAGCTATTGGGGAAAATTCACTCAGTGATAGTGTTTATCCCTACATTATATAGCGCTCTGGTGTGTGCTGGCATACTCTCTCTCTGTCTCCCCAAAGGGCTGTGTGGGGTCCTGTCCTCGGTCAGAGCATTCCCTGTGTGTGTGCGGTGTGTCGGTACGGCTGTGTCGACATGTTTGATGAGGAGGCTTATGTGGAGGCGGAGCAGATGCCGATAAATGGGATGTCGCCCCCTGTGGGCCGACACCAGAGTGGATGGATAGGTGGAAGGTATTAACCGACAGTGTCAACTCCTTACATAAAAGGCTGGATGACGTAACAGCTATGGGACAGCCGGCTTCTCAGCCCGCGCCTGCCCAGGCGTCTCAAAGGCCATCAGGGGCTCAAAAACGCCCGCTCCCTCAGATGGCAGACACAAATGTCGACGCGGAGTCTGACTCCAGTGTCGACGAGGTTGAGACATATACACAATCCACTAGGAACATCCGTTACATGATCCCGGCAATAAAAAATGTGTTACACATTTCTGACATTAACCCAAGTACCACTACAAAAGGGTTTTATGTTTGGGGAGAAAAAGCAGGCAGTGTTTTGTTCCCCCATCAAATGAGTGAATGAAGTGTGAAAAAGCGTGGGTTCCCCCGATAAGAAACTGGTAATTTCTAAAAAGTTACTGATGGCGTACCTTTTCCCGCCAGAGGATAAGTTACGCTGGGAGATATCCCCTAGGGTGGATAAGGCGCTCACACGTTTGTCAAAAAAGGTGGCACTGCCGTCTTAGGATACGGCCACTTTGAAGGTACCTGCTGATAAAAAGCAGGAGGCTATCCTGAAGTCTGTATTTACACACTCAGGTACTAGACTGAGACCTGCAGATAGTGCTGCTGCAGCGTGGTCTGTAACCCTGTCAAACAGGGATACTATTTTGCGAACATAAGACGTCGTCTTATATATGAGGGATGCACAGAGGGATATTTTGCCGGCTGGCATCCTGACTTAATGCAATGTCCATTCTGTCAGGAGGGTATTAGAGACCCGACACTGGACAGGTGATGCTGACTTTAAAAGGCACATAGAGCCTTATAAGGGTGAGGAATTGTTTGGGGATGGTCTCTGGGACCTCGTATCCACAGCAACAGCTGGGAAGAAATTTTTTTACCTCAGGTTTCCTCACAGCCTAAGAAAGCACTGTATTATCAGGTACAGTCCTTTTGGCTTCAAAAAAGCAAGCGGATCAAAGGCGCTTCCTTTCTGCACAGAGACGAGGGAAGAGGGAAAAAGCTGCACCAGTCAGCCAGTTCCCAGAATCAAAATTCTTCCCCCGCTTCCTCTGAGTCCACCGCATGACGCGGGGGCTCCACAGGCGTAGCCAGGTATGGTGGGGGGCCGCCTCAAAAATTTCAGCGATCAGTGGGCTCGCTCACAGGTGGATCCCTGGATCCTTCAAGTAGTATCTCAGGGGTACAGGCTGGAATTCGAGGCGTCTCCCCCCCGCCGTTTCCTCAAATCTGCCTTGCCGACAACTCCCTCAGGCAGGGAGGCTGTGCTAGAGGCAATTCACAAGTTGTATTCCCAGCAGGTGATAGTCAAGGTGCCCCTACTTCAACAAGGACGGGGTTACTATTCCACACTGTTTGTGGTACCGAAACCGGATGGTTCGGTGAGACCCATTTTAAATTTGAAGTCCTTGAACACATACAATTCAAGTTCAAGATGAAATCGCTCAGGGCGGTTATTGCAAGCCTGGAGGAGGGGGATTACATGGTATACTTGGACATCAAGGATGCTTACCTACATGTCCCCATTTACCATCCTCACCAGGAGTACCTCAGATTTGTGGTACAGGATTGCCATTACCAATTCCAAACACTGCCGTTTGGACTGTCTACGGCACCGAGGGTCTTTACCAAGGTAATGGCAGAAATGAAGATACTCCTTCGAAAAAAGGGAGTTTTTAATTATCCCGTACTTGGACGATCTCCTTATAAAGGCGAGGTCCATGGAGCAGTTGTTGGTCGGAGTAGCACTATCTCGGGAAGTGCTACAACAGCACGGATGGATTCTATACATTCCAAAGTCACAGCTGGTTCCTACCACACGCCTGCTGTTCCTGGGGATGGTTCTGGACACAGAACAGAAAAAAGTATTTCTCTGACGTCCTAGTGGATGCTGGGAACTCCGTAAGGACCATGGGGAATAGCGGCTCCGCAGGAGACTGGGCACAACTAAAGAAAGCTTTAGGTCACCTGGTGTGCACTGGCTCCTCCCACTATGACCCTCCTCCAAGCCTCAGTTAGATTTTGTGCCCGGCCGAGGTTGGATGCACACTAGGGGCTCTCCTGAGCCCTTAGAAAATAAGAATTTACTTACCGATAATTCTATTTCTCGGAGTCCGTAGTGGATGCTGGGGTTCCTGAAAGGACCATGGGGAATAGCGGCTCCGCAGGAGACAGGGCACAAAAAAGTAAAGCTTTACTAGGTCAGGTGGTGTGCACTGGCTCCTCCCCCTATGACCCTCCTCCAGACTCCAGTTAGGTACTGTGCCCGGACGAGCATACACAATAAGGGAGGCATTTTGAATCCCGGGTAAGACTCATACCAGCCACACCAATCACACCGTACAACTTGTGATCTAAACCCAGTTAACAGTATGACAACAGAAAGGGCCTCTTAAAGATGGCTCCTTAACAATAACCCGAATTAGTTAACAATAACTATGTACAAGTATTGTAGATAATCCGCACTTGGGATGGGCGCCCAGCATCCACTACGGACTCCGAGAAATAGAATTATCGGTAAGTAAATTCTTATTTTCTCTATCGTCCTAAGTGGATGCTGGGGTTCCTGAAAGGACCATGGGGATTATACCAAAGCTCCCAAACGGGCGGGAGAGTGCGGATGACTCTGCAGCACCGAATGAGAGAACTCCAGGTCCTCCTTTGCCAGGGTATCAAATTTGTAAAATTTTACAAACGTGTTCTCCCCCGACCACGTAGCTGCTCGGCAGAGTTGTAATGCCGAGACCCCTCGGGCAGCCGCCCAAGATGAGCCCACCTTCCTTGTGGAGTGGGCTTTTACAGTTTTAGGCTGTGGCAGGCCTGCCACAGAATGTGCAAGTTGAATTGTGTTACAAATCCAACGAGCAATCGACTGCTTAGAAGCAGGTGCGCCCAACTTGTTGGGTGCATACAATATAAACAGCGAGTCAGATTTTCTGACTCCAGCCGTCCTTGCAATGTATATTTTTAAGGCTCTGACAACGTCCAACAACTTGGAGTCCTCCAAGTCGCTAGTGGCCGCAGGCACCACAATAGGTTGGTTCAGATGAAATGCTGATACCACTTTAGGGAGAAAATGCGGACGAGTCCGCAGTTCTGCCCTATCCGAATGGAAGATTAGATAAGGACTTTTATAAGATAAAGCCGCCAATTCAGATACTCTCCTGGCAGAGGCCAGGGCTAGTAACATAGTCACTTTCAATGTGAGATATTTCAAATCCACCTTTTTCAATGGTTCAAACCAATGGGATTTGAGGAAATCTAAAACTACATTTAGATCCCACGGTGCCACCGGAGGCCCCACAGGAGGCTGTATATGCAGTACTCCCTTGACAAAAGTCTGGACCTCAGGGACAGAGGCCAATTCTTTTTGGAAGAATATTGACAGGGCCGAAATTTGAACCTTAATGGATCCCAATTTGAGACCCATAGATAATCCTGATTGCAGGAAATGTAGGAAACGACCCAGTTGGAATTCCTCCGTCGGAACCCTCCGATCCTCGCACCACGCTACATATTTTCGCCAAATGCGGTGATAATGTTTCACGGTGACTTCCTTCCGTGCCTTAATCAAGGTAGGAATGACTTCTTCTGGAATGCCTTTCCCTTTTAGGATCTGGCGTTCAACCGCCATGCCGTCAAACGCAGCCGCGGTAAGTCTTGAAAAAGACAGGGACCCTGCTGTAGCAGGTCCCTTCTCAGAGGTAGAGGCCACGGTTCGTCCGTGAGCATCTCTTGAAGTTCCGGATACCAAGTCCTTCTCGGCCAATCCGGAACCACTAGTATTGTTCTTACTCTTCTTTGCCGTATGATCTTCAATACCTTTGGTATGAGCGGCAGAGGAGGAAACACATACACTGACTGGTACACCCAAGGAGTTACCAGTGCGTCCACAGCTATTGCCTGTGGATCTCTTGACCTGGCGCAATATTTGTCCAGTTTCTTGTGGAGGCGAGACGCCATCATGTCTACAATTGGTCTTTCCCAACGGTCTATTAACATGTTGAAGACTTCTGGATGTAGACCCCACTCTCCCGGATGAAGATCGTGTCTGCTGAGGAAGTCTGCTTCCCAGTTGTCCACGCCCGGGATGAACACTGCTGACAGTGCTATCACGTGATTCTCCGCCCAGCGAAGAATCTTGGCAGCTTCTGCCATTGCACTCCTGCTTCTTGTGCCGCCCTGCCTGTTTACATGGGCGACCGCCGTGATGTTGTCCGACTGAATCAACACCGGCTTTCCTTGCAGGAGAAGTTCCGCCTGGCTTAGAGCATTGTAGATTGCTCTTAGTTCCAGAATGTTTATGTGAAGAGACTTTTCCAGACTCGTCCATACTCCCTGGAAGTTTCTTCCTTGTGTGACTGCTCCCCAGCCTCTCAGGCTGGCGTCCGTGGTCACCAGGATCCAATCCTGAATGCCGAATCTGCGGCCTTCTAATAGGTGAGCCTTCTGCAACCACCACAGAAGTGACACCCTTGTCTTTGGTGACAGGGTTATTCGCAGGTGCATCTGCAGATGCGACCCTGACCATTTGTCCAACAGATCCCTTTGGAATATTCTTGCATGGAATCTGCCGAATGGAATTGCTTCGTAAGAAGCCACCATTTTTCCCAGGACTCTTGTGCATTGATGTACTGACACTTTTCCTGGTTTTAGGAGGTTCCTGACCAGATCGGATAACTCCTTGGCTTTTCCCTCTGGAAGGAAAACCTTTTTCTGAACCGTGTCCAGAATCATTCCTAGGAACAGCAGACGAGTTGTCGGGATTAAATGGGATTTTGGAATATTCAGAATCCACCCGTGTTGTCTTAGCACCTCTTGAGATAGTGCTAAAGCTGTCTCCAGCTGTTCTCTGGACCTTGCCCTTATTAGGAGATCGTCCAAGTATGGGATAACTAATACGCCTTTTCTTCGAAGAAGAATCATCATCTCGGCCATTACCTTGGTAAAGACCCGAGGCGCCGTGGACAATCCGAACGGCAGCGTCTGAAACTGATAGTGACAGTTTTGAACAATGAACCTGAGGTACCCCTGGTGTGCGGGGTAAATCGGAACGTGTAGATACGCATCCTTGATGTCCAAGGATACCATAAAGTCCCCTTCTTCCAGGTTCGCTATCACTGCTCTGAGTGACTCCATCTTGAACTTGAACTTTTTTATGTAGAGGTTCAAGGACTTCAGATTTAGAATAGGCCTTACCGAGCCATCCGGCTTCGGTACCACAAATAGAGTGGAATAATACCCCTTTCCTTGTTGTAATAGGGGTACTTTGACTATCACCTGCTGAGCGTACAGCTTGTGAATGGCTTCCAACACCCTCTCCCTTTCGGAAGAGACGGTTGGTAAGGCAGACTTCAGGAAACGATGAGGAGGATCCGTCTCTAATTCCAACCTGTACCCCTGAGATATTATCTGCAGGATCCAGGGGTCTACCTGCGAGTGAGCCCACTGCGCGCTGTAATTTTTGAGACGGCCCCCCACTGTCCCCGAGTCCGCTTGAGAGGCCCCAGCGTCATGCTGAGGTTTTTGCAGGAGCCGGGGAGGACTTCTGTTCCTGGGAAGGAGCTGCCTGTTGGTGTCTCTTCCCTCTTCCTCTGCCTCGTGGCAGGTACGACAAGCCCTTTGCTCTCTTATTTTTGTAGGAGCGAAAAGGCTGCGGTTGAAAGGTCGGTGCCTTTCTCTGTTGGGGAGTGACTTGAGGTAAAAAAGTGGATTTCCCGGCAGTAGCCGTGGCCACCAAGTCTGATAGACCAACTCCAAATAACTCCTCCCCTTTATACGGCAAAACCTCCATGTGACGTTTTGAATCCGCATCGCCTGTCCACTGTCGTGTCCATAAGGCTCTTCTGGCTGAAATGGACATAGCACTCACCCGAGATGCCAGTGTGCAAATATCCCTCTGTGCATCACGCATATAGATAAATGCATCCTTTATTTGTTCTAACGACAGTAAAACATTGTCCCTATCTAGGGTATCAATATTTTCAATCAGGGATTCTGACCAAACTACTCCAGCACTGCACATCCAGGCAGTTGCTATAGCTGGTCGTAGTATAACACCTGCATGTGTGTATATATTCTTTTGAATAACTTCCATCTTTCTATCTGATGGATCCTTAAGTGCGGCCGTCTCAGGAGAGGGTAACGCCACTTGTTTGGATAAGCGTGTGAGCGCCTTGTCCACCTTAGGGGGTGTTTCCCAGCGCGCCCTAACCTCTGGCGGGAAAGGGTATAATGCCAATAACTTTTTTGAAATTATCAACTTTTTATCAGGAGCAACCCACGCTTCATCACACACGTCATTTAATTCTTCTGATTCAGGAAAAACTGTTTGTAGTTTTTTCACACCATACATAATACCCTGTTTTACGGTATCTGTAGTATCAGCTAAATGTAACGTCTCCTTCATTGCCAAAATCATATAACGTGTGGCCCTACTGGAAAATACGTTTGAATTTCTACCGTCGTCACTGGAATCAGTGCCCGTGTCTGGGTCTGTGTCGACCGACTGAGGCAAAGGGCGTTTTACAGCCCCTGACGGTGTTTGAGGCGCCTGGACAGGCATTAATTGATTGTCCGGCCGCCTCATGTCCTCAACTGACTGTTTAAGGGAAGATAAACCATCACGTAATTCCACAAATAAAGGCATCCATTCTGGTGTCGACCCCCTGGGGGGTGACATCTGCATATTTGGCAATTGCTCCGCCTCCACACCAATATCGTCCTCATACATGTCGACACCACGTACCGACACACACCGCAAACTCACAGGGAATGCTCTAATGAAGACAGGACCCACTAGCCCTTTTGGGGAGACAGAGGGAGAGTCTGCCAGCACACACCACAAAGCGCTATATATACAAGGGATATCCTTATATTAAGTGCTCCCTTATAGCTGCTTTAATATATATATATATAGCCATTAATGTGCCCCCCCTCTCTGTTTTACCCTGTTTCTGTAGTGCAGTGCAGGGGAGAGACCTGGGAGCCGTTCTGACCAGCGGAGCTGTGACAGAAAATGGCGCCGTGTGCTGAGGAGATAGGCCCCGCCCCTTTTTCGGCGGGTTCTTCTCCCGCTATTTTTCCAGTCAGGCAGGGGTTAAATATCTCCATATAGCCCCTATGGGCTATATGTGAGGTATTTTTAGCCTTGTATAAGGTTTATATTTGCCTCTCAGAGCGCCCCCCCCCAGCGCTCTGCACCCTCAGTGACTGCCCAGTGAAGTGTGCTGAGAGGAAAATGGCGCACAGCTGCAGTGCTGTGCGCTACCTTATGAAGACTGAGGAGTCTTCAGCCGCCGGTTTCCGGACCTCTTCACGCTTCAGCATCTGCAAGGGGGTCGGCGGCGCGGCTCCGGGACCGGACTCCACGGCTGGGCCTGTGTTCGATCCCTCTGGAGCTAATGGTGTCCAGTAGCCAAGCAGCAAATCCACTCTGCATGCAGGTGAGTTTACTACTTTCCCCCTAAGTCCCACGTTGCAGTGATCCTGTTGCCAGCAGGACTCACTGTAAAGAAAAAAACCTAAACTAAACTTTCTCTAAGCAGCTCTTTAGGAGAGCCACCTAGATTGCACCCTTCTCGTTCGGGCACAAAATCTAACTGGAGTCTGGAGGAGGGTCATAGGGGGAGGAGCCAGTGCACACCACCTGACCTAGTAAAGCTTTACTTTTTTGTGCCCTGTCTCCTGCGGAGCCGCTATTCCCCATGGTCCTTTCAGGAACCCCAGCATCCACTTAGGACGATAGAGAAAGAAAGTATAGATTTAGGTTTTTTATTTTCAGTGAGACCTGCTGGCAACAGGCTCACTGCAGCGAGGGACTAAGGGGAGAAGAAGCGAACTCGCCTGCTTGCAGCCGGATTGGGCTTCTTAGGCTACTTAGGCATTAGCTCCAGAGGGATCGACCGCAGGCCCAGTCCTTGGTGTTCGGTCCCGGAGCCGCGCCGCCGTCCCCCTTACAGAGCCAGAAGCAAGAAGAGGTCCAGAAAATCGGCGGCAGAAGACATCAGTCTTCACCAAGGTAGCGCACAGCACTGCAGCTGTGCGCCATTGCTCCTCATGTACACCTCACACTCCGGTCACTGAGGGTGCAGGGCGCTGGGGGGGGGCGCCCTGAGCAGCAATATTAACACCTTGGCTGGCAAAAATACCACAATATATAGCCCCAGAGGCTATATATGTGGTAAATACCCCTGCCAGAATCCAGAAAAAAGCGGGAGAAAAGTCAGCGAAAAAGGGGCGGAGCTATCTCCCTCAGACACACTGGCGCCATTTTCTCTTCACAGTGCAGCTGTAAGAAAGCTCCCCAGGCTCTCCCCTGTAGTTTTCAGGCTCAAAGGGTTAAAAAGAGAGGGGGGGCACTAAATTTAGGCGCAATATTATATATACAAGCAGCTATTGGGGAAATTTCACTCAGTTATAGTGTTAATCCCCACATTATATAGCGCTCTGGTGTGTGCTGGCATACTCTCTCTCTGTCTCCCCAAAGGGCTTTGTGGGGTCCTGTCCTCAGTCAGAGCATTCCCTGTGTGTGTGCGGTGTGTCGGTACAGCTGTGTCGACATGTTTAATGAGGAGGCTTATATGGTGACGGAGCAGATGCCGATAAATGTGATGTCGCCCCCTGTGGGGCCGACACCAGAGTGGATGGTTAGGTGAAAGGTATTAACCGACAGTGTCAACTCCTTACATAAAAGGGTGGATGACGTAACAGCTGTGGGACAGCCGGCTTCTCAGTCCGCGCCTGCCCAGGCGTCTCAAAGGCCATCAGGGGCTCAAAAAACGCCCGCTCACTCAGATGGCAGACACAGATGTCGCCACGGAGTCTGACTCCAGTGTCGACAAGGTTGAGACATATACACGATCCACTAGGAACATCCGTGACTTAATCCCGGCAATAAAAAATGTGTTACACATTTCTGACATTAACCCAAGTACCACTAAAAAAGGCTTTTATGTTTGGGGAGAAAAAGCAGGCAGTGTTTTGTTCCCCCATCAGATGAATGAATGAAGTGTGTGAAAAGCGTGGGTTCCCCCCGATAAGAAACTGGTAATTTCTAAAAAGTTACTGATGGCGTACCCTTTCCCGCCAGAGGATAAGTTACGCTGGGAGATATCCCCTAGGGTGGATAAGGCGCTCACACGGTTGTCAAAAAAGGTGGCACTGCCGTTTTAGGAACGGCCACTTTGAAGGTACCTGTTGATAAAAAGCAGGAGGCTATCCTGAAGTCTGTATTTACACACTCAGGTACTAGACTGAGACCTGCAGATCGTGCTGCTGCAGCGTGGTCGGTGACCCTGTCACACATGAGAACATATTAAAGACGTCGTCTTATATATGAGGGATGCACAGAGGGATATTTTGCCGGCTGGCATCCAAAATGAATGTAATGACCATTCTGTCAGGAGGGTATTAGAGACCTGTCACTGGACAGGTGATGCTGACTTTAAAAGGCGCATAGAGACTCTGCCTTATAAGGGTGAGGAATTATTTGGGGATGGTCTCTGGGACCTCGTATCCATTACCTCAGGTTTCCTCACAGACTAAGAAAGCACTGTATTATCAGGTACAGTCCTTTCGGCTTCAGAAAAGCAAGCGGGTCAAAGGCGCTTCCTTTCTGTACAGAGACATGGGGAGAGGGAAAAAGCTGCACCAGTCAGCCTGTTCCCAGAATCAAAATTCTTCTCTCGCTTCCTCTGAGTCCACAGCATGACGCGGGGGCTCCACAGGTGTAGCCAGGTACGGTGGGGGGCCGTCTCAAAAATTTCAGCGATCAGTGGGCTCGCTCACAGGTGGATCCCTGTTTCATTCAAGTAGTATTTCAGGGGTACAAGCTGGAATTCGAGATGTCTCCCCCCCGCCGTTTCCTCAAATATGCCTTGCCGACAACTCCCTCAGGCAGGGAGGCTGCGCTAGAGGCAATTAATAAGCTGTATTCCCAGCAGGTAATACTCAAGGTGCCCCTACTTCAACAAGGACGGGGTTACTATTCCACACGGTTTGGGGTACCGAAACCGCATGGTTCGGTGTGACCCATTTTATATTTAAAATCCTTGAACACATACATAAAAAAATTCAAGTTCAAGATGGAATCGCTCAGGGCGGTTATTGCAAGCCTGGACGAGGGGGATTACATGGGATCCCGGGACATCAAGGATGCTTACCTGCATGTCCCCATTTACCATCCTCGCCAGGAGTACCTCAGATTTGTGGTACAGGATTACCATTACCAAGTCCAGACACTGCCGTTTGGACTGTACATGGCACCGAGGGTGTTTACCAAGGTAATGGCCAAAATGATGATACTCCTTCAAAAAAAGGGAGTTTTAATTATCCCGTACTTGGACAATATCCTTATAAGGGCAAGGTCCAAGGAGCAGTTGCTAGTCGGGGTAGCACTATTTTGGAAAGTGCTACAACAGCACGGTTGGATTCTAAACAGTCCAAGGTCACAGCTGGTTGCTACGACACGTCTACTGTTCCTGGGGATGGTTCTGGACACAGAACAGAAATAAGTGTTTCTCCCGGAGGAGAAAGCCAAGGAACTGTCATCTCTAGTCAGAGACCTCCTGAAGCAAAAACAGGTATCGGTGCATCATTGCACGCGAGTCCTGGGAAAAAATGGTAGCTTCCTACGAAGCAATCCCATTCGGCAGGTTCCATGCAAGAGGGCCGCAGGTTCGGCATACAGGACTAGGTCCTAGTGACCATGGATGCCAGCCTTTGAGGCTGGGGGGCAGTCACACAGGGAAAAAAACTTCCAGGGACTTTGGTCAAGTCAGGTGACTTCCCTACACATAAATATTCTGGAACTAAGGGCCATTTACAATGCCCTGAGTCAGGCAAGGCCTCTGCTTCAAAACCAGCCGGTACTGATCCAATCAGACAACATCACGGCAGTCGCCCATGTAAACCAACGGGGCGGCACAAGAAGCAGGATGGCGATGGCAGAAGCCACAAGGATTCTCCGATGGGCGGAAAATCATGTGTTAACACTGTCAGCAGTGTTCATTCCCGGAGTGGACGACTGGGAAGCAGATCTTCTCAGCGGACACGACCTCCACCCGGGAGAGTGGGGATTTCATCCAGAAGTCTTCCAAAGGATTGTACACCATTGGGAAAGGCTACAGGTGGACATGATGGCGTCCCGCCTCAACAAAAAGCTATAAAAGATATTGCGCCAGGTCAAAGAACCCTCAGGCGATAGCTGTGGACGCTCTGGTAACACCGTGGGTGTACCAGTCGGTTTATGTGTTCCTCCCTCTGCCTCTCATACAAAAGGTACTGAGAATAATAGGAAGGCGAGGAGTAAGAACGATACTCGTGGTTCCGGATTGGCCAAGAAGAGCTTGGTACCCAGAACTTCAAGAAATCATATCAGAGGACCCATGGCCTCTGCCGCTCAGACAGGACCTGCGGCAGCAGGGGCCCTGTCTGTTCCAAGACTTACCGCGGCTACGTTTTGACGGCATGGCGGTTGAACGCCGGATCCTAAAGGAAAAGGGCATTCCGGAGGAAGTCATTCCTACGCTGATTCAAGCCAGGAAAGATGTAACTGCAAAACATTATCACCGCATATGGCGAAAATATGTTGCTTGGTGTGAGGCCAAAAAGGCCCCAACAGAGGAATTTCAACTAGGTCGATTTCTGCATTTCCTACAAGCAGGAGTGTCTATGGGCCTAAAATTAGGCTCCATTAAGGTACAGATCTCGGCTCTGTCGATTTTCTTCCAAAAAGAACTAGCTTCAGTACCTGAAGTTCAGACATTGTAAAAGGAGTGCTGCATATTCAGCCCCCGGTTGTGCCTCCAGTGGCACCTTGGGTTCTCAACGTGGTGTTGAGTTTCTTAAAATCACATTGGTGTGAGCCACTAAAAACCGTGGATCTAAAATATCTCACGCGGAAAGTGGTCATGTTATTGGCCTTGACTTCGGCCAGGCGTGTATCAGAATTGGCGGCTTTGTCATATAAAAGTCCTTATCTGATTTTCCATATGGATAGGGCAGAATTGAGGACTCGTCCCCAGTTTCTCCCTAAGGTGTTATCAGCTTTTCACTTGAACCAACTATTGTGGTGCCTGCGGCTACTAGGGACTTGGAGGATTCCAAGTTACTGGACGTAGTCAGGCCCTTGAAAAATTATGTTTCCAGGACGGCTAGAGTCAGGAGAACTGACTCGCTGTTTATCCTGTATGCACCCAGCAAACTGGGTGCTCCTGCTTCTAAGCAGACTATTGCTCGCTGGATTTGTAGCACAATTCAGCTGGCGCATTCTGCGGCTGGACTACCGCAGCCAAAATCTGTAAAAGCCCATTCCACAAGGAAGGTGGGCTCATCTTGGGCAGCTGCCCGAGGGGTCTCGGCTTTCCAACTTTGCCGAGCTGCAACTTGGTCAGGGGCAAACACGTTTGCTAAATTCTACAAAATTGATACCCTGGCTGAGGAGGACCTGGAGTTCTCTCATTCGGTGCTGCAGAGTCATCCGCACTCTCCCGCCCGTTTGGGAGCTTTGGTATAATCCCCATGGTCCTTACGGAGTTCCCAGCATCCACTAGGACGTCAGAGAAAATAAGATTTTACTCACCGGTAAATCTATTTCTCGTAGTCCGTAGTGGACGCTGGGCGCCCATCCCAAGTGCGGATTGTCTGCAATACTTGTATATAGTTATTGCCTAACTAAAGGGTTATTGTTGAGCCATCTGTTGAGAGGCTCAGTTATATTCATACTGTTAACTGGGTATAGTATCACGAGTTATACGGTGTGATTGGTGTGGCTGGTATGAGTCTTACCCGGGATTCAAAATCCTTCCTTATTATGTCAGCTCGTCCGGGCACAGTGTCCTAACTGAGGCTTGGAGGAGGGTCATAGTGGGAGGAGCCAGTGCACACCAGGTGACCTAAAGCTTTCTTTAGTTGTGCCCAGTCTCCTGCGGAGCCGCTATTCCCCATGGTCCTTACGGAGTTCCCAGCATCCACTACGGACTACGAGAAATAGATTTACCGGTGAGTAAAATCTTATTTTCTCCCGCAGGAGAAAGCCAAGGAGCTGTCATCTCTAGTCAGAGACCTCCTGAAACCAAAACAGGTATCGGTGCATCACTGCACACGAGTCCTGGGAAAAATGGTAGCTTCTTACGAAGCAAAATTCCATTCGGCAGGTTCCATGCAAGAACCTTTCAGTGGGACCTCTTGGACAAGTGGTCGGAATCGCATCTTCAGATGCATCGGCTGATAACCCTGTCTCCAAGGACCAGGGTATCTCTACTGTGGTGGCTGCAGAGTGCTCATCTTCAAGAGGGCCGCAGATTCGGCATACAGGACTGGGTCCTGGTAACCACGGATGCCAGCCTTCGAGGCTGGGGGGCAGTCACACAGGGAAGAAATTTCCAAGGACTTTGGTCAAGTCAGGAGTCGTCCCTACACATAAATATTCTGGAACTGAGGGCCATTTACAATGCCCTAAGTCTGGCAAGGCCTCTGCTTCAAAACCAGCCGGTACTGATCCAATCAGACAACATTACGGCAGTCGCCCATGTAAACCGACAGGGCGGCACAAGAAGCAGGATGGCGATGGCAGAAGCCACAAGGATTCTCCGATGGGCGGAAAATCACGTCTTAGCACTGTCAGCAGTGTTCATTCCGGGAGTGGACACCCAGGAGAGTGGGGACTTCATCCAGAAGTCTTCCAACTGTTGGTAAACCGTTGGGAAAGGCCACAGGTGGACATGATGGCATCCCGCCTAAACAAAAAAACTAGATATTGCGCCAGGTCAAGGGACCCTCAGGCAATAGCTGTGGACGCTCTAGTGACACCGTGGGTGTACCAGTCGGTTTATGTATTCCCTCCTCTGCCTCTCATACCAAAGGTACTGAGAATAATAAGAAAACGAGGAGTAAGAACGATACTTGTGGTTCCGGATGGGCCAAGAAGAGCTTGGTACCCAGAACTTCAAGAAATAATATCAGAGGACCCATGGCCTCTACCGCTCAGACAGGATCTGCTACAGCAGGGGCCCTGTCTGTTCCAAGACTTACCGCGGCTGCGTTGGACGGCATGGCGGTTGAATTCCGGATCCTAAAGCAAAAGGGCATTCCGGAGGACGTCATTCCTACGCTGATAAAAGCCAGGAAAGAAGTAACCGCAAACCATTATCACCGTATTTGGCGAAAATATGTTGCGTGGTGTGAGGCCAGGAAGGCCCCAACAGAGGAATTTCAGCTGGGTCGTTTTCTGCACTTCCTACAGTCAGGAGTGACTATGGGCCTAAATTTGGGTTCCATTAAGGTCCAGATTTCGGCTCTGTCGATTTTCTTCCAGAAAGAACTGGCTTCACTGCCTGGAGTTCAGACATTTGTAAAGGGAGTGCTACATATTCAGCCCCTTTTTTGTGCCTTTTGTGGCACCTTGGGATCTCAACGAGGTGTTGAGTTTCTTAAAATCACATTGGTTTGAGCCACTTAAAACTGTGGATTTGAAATATCTCACGTGGAAAGTGGTCATGTTATTGGCCTTGGCTTCGGCCAGGCGTGTGTCAGAATTGGCGGCTTTGTCACGTAAAAGCCCTTATCTGATTTTCCATATGGATAGGGCAGAATTGAGGACTCGTCCCCAGTTTCTCCCTAAGGTGGTATCAGCTTTTCACTTGAACCAACCTATTGTAGTGCCTGCGGCTACTAGGGACTTGGAAGATTCCAAGTTACTGGACGTAGTCAGGGCCTTAAAAATTTATATTTCCAGGACGGCTGGAGTCAGGAAAACTGACTCGTTTTTTTTTTTTATCCTGTAGGCACCCAACAAAATAGGTGCTCCTGCTTCTAAGCAGACTATTGCTCGCTGAATTTGTAGCACAATTCAGCTGGAGCATTCTGCGGCTGGATTGCCGCATCCTAAATCAGTAACAGCCCATTCCACGAGGAAAGTGGGCTCATCTTGGGCGGCTGCCCGAGGGGTCTCGGCTTTACAACTTTGCCGAGCTGCAACTTGGTCAGGGGCAAACACGTTTGCTAAATTCTACAAATTTGATACCCTGGCTGAGGAGGACCTTGAGTTCTCTCATTCGGTGCTGCAGAGTCATCCGCACTCTCCTGCCCGTTTGGGAGCTTTGGTATAATCCCCATGGTCCTTACGGAGTTCCCAGCATCCACTAGGACGTCAGAGAAAATAAGATTTTACTCACCGGTAAATCTATTTCTCGTAGTCCGTAGTGGATGCTGGGCGCCCATCCCAAGTGCGGATTGTCTGCAATACTTGTATATAGTTATATCTGGGACTTATACTGGACTTTAACTGGACGGAAACTGCATGGAAACTCCAAACAAAAGCAAATAAATCATCACAATCCACCAAAACTTGGACTGTATGTACACACCTATTATTCTCCAAACCTCACTTACCCGGACACTAAACATTCACTTTCTGCAAAAAACCTGCAATACAACTTTTACTCTGACCCTGCAAATACCTGGAAAACAAATGTTTAACTGAGAAGCATATTTGATGAAGTAACACTGACTTGTGGTTTGCCAACACTGTGTAATTTTCCATCTAACATCAACAAATATTTGATTTACTGGTAATCTGTAGATATTAACATCATTTTAAATACTTGCAAATCGTATTTCTTTCTGCAAACTTCACTGCTCTCTCATACAGCCATCACTCCTCCTCCTATTCTCATTTTACTACCAGTTTACACACCATCCACACTATGGCCAGGCTGGCAACCCCCATTACTCATTGTCCTTCTAATCCTTTATTCTGTCCCCTGTTACCACCTCTATCCCTCTCTCACAGTCTCCTACATCTCATCTTCTCTCCTCTCCTCTGTCTGCCTCCCTACCCCTCTTCTGTTTCCCCATTGCAATTCACTTCTGCCCCTTCACACCACTTATACCCCACCACTCAACCCTGCCCTCTCCCTCCTCTGCCTGTCTCCTCACCTCTCCTCCACCAGTATCAAACTGCACTCCCTCCCTGTTTCACGCATGCAGTCTCCCTTCCTAGCCAAGGCCCCAGCACCATCATCACACCCTCTTTATCCTCTCCTTCCAAATTACTCCTACCTCAACGCTACAGCAATCCTGATAATCTCATTCACATCTCTCCCACAAACTCATACCCCCTATCTTGTGCACTCTGGAATGCCAGATCTATTTGCAACAAACTGGCCCCCACTCATGACCTTTTCATTTCCAACTCCCTGCACCTCCTGGCCATTACAGAAACCTGGATTACTCCTCATGACACCACTTCTCGTGCTGCTCTCTCTGCTGGGGGCCTCACATTCTCACACACACCCCGACCCGGGGGTCGCCATGGGGGTGGTGTTGGGATCCTTTTACCCTCAAGCTACACATACCAACTTATACCTCCAGAACCTTCTCTCACATTCTCTACATTTGAGGTCCATGCATTACACCTCTACCAACCTACTAATCTTCGAGTTGCTGTAATTTACCGTCCACCTGGCATTTCCTCCAAATTCCTTGACAACTTTGCTTCCTGGCTACCTCACTTCCTCTCTTCTGACATTCCCTCCATTATTCTAGGTGATTTCAACATCCCTATCGATAACCCCACAAAATCACCTGCCTCTAAACTCCTTCACCTCACCTCTTCACTTGGTCTCTCCCAGTGGACCACCTCACCCTCCCATGTGAACGGGAGCTCACTGGATCTGGTTTTCACTCACCGCTGTGATATTTCTGATTTCTCCAATTCCCCTTTTCCCCTCTCTGACCACCACTTGCTCTTTTTCAACTTATCTATCTCTGCTTCCCCATCTCTCCCTCCTAAGGCTACCATCACGAAGCGTAACATTGAGGCTATTGACACCTCATCCCTGTCCTCCCTGTTTGACTCCCTTCTCTCTCCTCTTCTCTCTCTCACATGCCCTGAACAAGCCACATCCCTATACAATGCATCTCTTACTTCTGCCCTTGACTCCGTTGCTCCGCCAACCACTATTCACCCTCGCAGATCAACACCTCAACCCTGGCACACCAAATGCACCAGATACCTACAAAAATGCTCACGTACTGCCGAGCGACAGTGGAGGAAATCACGCTCTAAAGCAGACTTCCTCCATTTCAAATTCATGCTCTCATCCTTCAGTACTGCCCTTTCCCTTGCTAAACAATCATACTTCAAAATCCTCATTTCTACACAGTCTTCCAACCCCCGGCGCCTCTTTGCCACTGTTAACTCCCTCCTCTGCCCACCACCACCTCCTCTCCCTTCCTCATTGTCTGCTCTTGACTTTGCCACTTATTTCACATCCAAGATTGACTCCATACGTCAGGATATCACTTCCCACCAGACCAGCAACCAGCCACCACCCATCCCTTGCCACCCCTCCCCTTCCCTCTTACCAACTCTGACATCTTTCTCCCATGTATCTGGCGAGGAAGTCATGGCCCTCATCCGTTCCTCCCCCCCACAACCTCCCCGCTCGACCCTATCCCCTCCCACCTCCTCCGTTACCTCTCCCCTTCTGCCTGTTCCCATCTTGCCCACCTTCTCAATCTCTCCCTTTCATCAGGCACTGTCCCCTCTGCCTTCAAGCATGCTCTTGTCTCCCCTATTCTTAAAAAACCTACCCTTGATCCTAACACTCTCTCCAACTATCGACCCATCTCTCTCCTCCCCTTTGCCTCCAAACTTCTTGAGCGTATTGTCTATAATCGCCTCACTGCCTTTCTTTCCTCTCACTCACTGCTTGACCCATTCCAGTCTGGTTTCCGTTCTCTCCACTCCACTGAAACTGCCCTCACAAAAGTCTGCAATGACCTCCATGCAGCCAAATCTAAGGGCCACTACTCTCTGCTTATTCTTCTTGACCTCTCTGCTGCTTTTGACACTGTGGACCATCCTCTCCTTCTGCAAATCCTTCACTCTCTTGGTCTGCGTGATACTGCCCTCTCCTGGCTGTCCTCCTACCTCTCTGATCGTTCCTTCTCTGTCTCCTCTCATGATGCTACCTCCCCCCCACTTCCACTAACTGTTGGTGTCCCCCAAGGCTCTGTTCTTGGTCCTCTCCTTTTCTCTCTCTATACGTCCTCTTTAGGTGAACTCATTAGTTCTTTTAACTTCCAATATCACCTCTATGCTGATGACACTCAAATCTACCTCTCCTCCCCTGATCTCTCCACGGCTCTCCTCACTCGTACCTCAAACTGTCTTTCTGCTATCTCTTCCTGGATGTCTCAGCGCTTTCTTAAACTCAACATGTCTAAGACTGAGCTGATCATCTTCCCACCCTCCCGCACAGCCTCACCTCCCACAATCTCATTATCCATTGATGGCACGACTATCTCCCCTAGCCCCCAAGTACGCTGTCTTGGCGTAATCCTTGACTCCTCCCTCTCCTTCAACCACACATTCAGCACCTCTCACAAACCTGTCATTTTCATCTCAAAAACATTTCTAGAATCAGACCTTTTCTCACACAGGATGCCACTAAGATCATTATTCACTCACTGATTATTTCCAGACTGGACTACTGTAATCTCCTCTTAACTGGCCTCCCTGACAATCACCTCTCTCCACTCCAATCTATCCTCAATGCTGCTGCCCGGCTCATCTTCCTCACCAAACGCACTACGTCTACCTCCCCTCTCCTACAGACCCTCCACTGGCTTCCCTTCCCTTTCAGAATCCAATTCAAACTTCTCACACTCACTTACAAAGCCCTCACCCACTCCTCTCCCATCTACATCTCTGACCTTATCTCCCTTTACTCTCCCAACCGTCCTCTTCGCTCTGCTAATGCACGCCGTCTCTCCTGTCTTCTGATTACTTCCTCCCACTCCTATCTCCAAGATTTTTCACGTGCTGCTCCCTTTCTCTGGAATTCTTTACCTCTCCCCCTCAGACTCTCCACCTCTCTACAAAACTTCAAACGGGCTCTTAAGACCCATTTCTTTACCAAACCTAGCCAAATCTCAACATAACCCTCTGTTCCACGCTCTCTATGTACCCCATCTGTGTCATCCCTGTCTGTCTACCCCTCCCCTTAGAATGTAAACTCTCACGAGTAGGGCCCTCTTCCCTCATGTGCTTATCCTTTTCTTACTTTAATAATCCTCAACTGCCCAGATCCCACAGTTTTTTGACCACCTGGAACTTATCTCTATGTTTACTGGTGTAGTTATGCTTAGTTGCCCTGTACTTGTCCTATATTGTATTCAACTGTAAGTCACTGTTTTCCTATTTTTTATGTGCATTTGTACTCTGTAATTGGGCGCTGCGGAACCCTTGTGGCGCCATATAAATAAAGGATAATAATAATAATAATAAATAGTTATTGCCTAACTAAAGGGTTATTGTTGAGCCATCTGTTGAGAGGCTCAGTTATATTTCATACTGTTAACTGGGTATAGTATCACGAGTTATACGGTGTGATTGGTGTGGCTGGTATGAGTCTTACCCGGGATTCAAAATCCTTCCTTATTGTGTCAGCTCTTCCGGGCACAGTATCCTAACTGAGGTCTGGAGGAGGGGCATAGAGGGAGGAGCCAGTGCACACCAGATAGTACCTAATCTTTCTTTTAGAGTGCCCAGTCTCATGCGGAGCCCGTCTATTCCCCATGGTCCTTACGGAGTTCCCAGCATCCACTACGGACTACGAGAAATAGATTTACCGGTGAGTAAAATCTTATTATTGCTTTCCCTGTACATATTGTGCCTGTTACACACTTCACATTACCACATTGTGTGTGTTCACTTCTTGCTGTTACCATGTCTAACAAAAGCAAGACAAAATAGGCAGGGGCACCCTCTTTGGTAGCATGTAATGCCTGTCACACTGAGGTTCTACCTCAGGATTTATCACAGGATGGTCTATGCCAGGGCTGGTTAGTGCCTCCCAGCACCTCAGTTCCACCAGTTCTTGTATAAGAGCTCCCATGGGCTTCAGTCACAACGTTATTGGCTAAAATTGCCCACCATATAGCTACCCCACCTCTGGTCCACCCTATGGGTATACCCAGAGCCGGCAACAGAAATCTTGGGGCCCGGTACAGTGATATCTCTGGGGCCCCCTCCTATTACACTGCCCAACAAAAATAAAAAAAATTGTTTGGTGCCTGGAATGTTAGTATTGATTTAGTTACATTGGTCATGCTAATTCCAAATACAAAAACAGTTTTTCTCTATTAGCTATACTTTTTGCGTATGCCCAGGCCGCGGCACATCGCCATCTGGGCGACCTTCAGTCTGAGCTAAGCGTTGTGGAGGTGTGATACCCCATTAATTTAATTGCCTGTGATTATATATTTAAATATGGGGCATCATATATTCCTGGGCTAAGTACAGAAAAACTGAAAGATGGAATTTTTGATGGCCCTCAAATAAGACAGCTCATAAAAGATCCTGGCTTCATAGATTCCATGAGTGAGGGTAAGCAAAGTGCATGGACGTCATTCGTCCTGGTTGTCAGAAACTTTCTGGGCAACCACAAAAGTCAAAACTATGCTGAGCTAGTAAACAACATGCTCATTAATTTCATAGACCTTGGATGTAATATGAGAATAGAAGTTCATTACTTTCACAGCCACTTGGACCGTTTCCCATAAAATTTGAGTGATATGAGCAAAGAGCAAGGTGAAAGATTTCACCAGGACATTAAAACAATGGAAGATCACTACCAGGGAAGATGGGATATACATATGATGGCAGATTACAGCTGGAATTTACAAAGAGACTGTCCAAACAAAGGGGTCATTCCGAGTTGATCGCTCGCTAGCATCTTTTTGCTGCGCTGCGATCAGATAGTCGCCGCCTATGGGGGAGTGTATTTTTGCTTTGCAAGTGTGCGAACGCTTTTGCAGCCGACGGCACAAAAAAGTTTGGTGCAGTTTCTGAGTAGCTCTGGACTTACTCAGCCGCTGCGATCACTTCAGACTTTTTGGTCCCAGAATTGACGTCAGACACCCGCCCTGCAAACACTTGGACACGCCTGCGTTTTTCCAAACATTCCCAGAAAACGGTCAGTTGACACCCATAAACGCCCTCTTTCTGTCAATCACCTTGCGATCGGCTGTGCGAATGGATTCTTCATTAAATCCATCGCCCAGCACCGATCCTCTTTGTACCTGTATGACACGCCTGTGCATTGCGGTGCATACGCATGCACAGTTTTGCTGACTTTTAACCTGATCGCAGTGCTGCAAAAAAGTTGCTAGTGAGTGATCAACTAGGAATGATCCCCAAAGTCCATTCAAGAATGTCCCACAAAAGAAGCTTCCTTAACTAAATTTCTTTTCATTTATAGTTCCATTTTATTATTTTGAAGAAAAAGTATTATTTGAGTCACCACAGTGTCACTGTAATGTTAGTATGTTTTACTGATGTCACTAAAATATTCTGGAAAATATTTTTAGACTATGGGGTATATTCAATTAAGGTCGAAACTGCCGTCTTGTCGAAAAGACATCAGTTTTCGACTTATTCAGGTCGGAAGGGGTTCCGAGCTATTCAGTCCCGAGCATTTTTATACGTCAAGTCGGGGAACTCGACTTGTCGAATAGTACGTGAATTGGCGGTATAGCTGCCGATTCGCGTACTTCTGAGGGAAACGGGGGCCAAATTCAACAGATTTTGGCCCCGTTTCTGACCATCTCAGTTCGACTTAACAAAATGTCGAACTGAGATGAGGGACCTGAGAGGAGGAGAGGGAGGAGAGCCACGGGCAGACGGGGGAGAGCCGCGGGCAGAGAGAGGACAGCAGCACTACAGCACAGCGCTGCAGGAGGATGTGTCACAGCCGCCGCTCACGGCAGCGTCCACCCGCCTCCAGCAAGTCAGGTCCCGCTTGCTGGAGCCAGGTGGACGCTGCCATGAGGTCTGGCGGCTTTGCCACATCCTCCTGCAGCGCTGCTGTCCCCCGTCTGCCCGTGGCTCTCCCCCTTCTGTTCGCGGCTCTCCCCCCTCTCTGGTCCATCATCTCAATTCAACTTTTTTAAAGTCGAATTGAGATGGGCATTGAATAGGCCTTGTCAGATGCATTCTGACAAATGCATGTCGGAATGGATCCAACCTCAATTGAATATACCCCTATGTTTTTTAAAGTTTTGTGTTTTATTATGTGAATCATAGGCCTAATATGAAATAGGGAAAAACAAATCAGACAATGTTTATATATAAAAAATTAGAGCTGGTAGGCGAAAATTAATGTTATATTTGAAATCAGCACATCAAATATACATAAAATCAGCATCAAAATCCTCGGCACCATAACACGTGTTGAGCTGTGTTATGTAATATATATATATATATATACTGTGTATATATCTATATATATATACATATGTATATGTACTGTATATATACATATATATATATATATATATATATATATATGCGCAACGTAATTTGCTGCACTATGGCCCTCATTCCGAGTTGTTCGCTCGTTCTTTTTCATCGCATCGCAGTGAAAATCCGCTTAGTACGCATGCGCAAAGTTCGCACTGCGACTGCGCCAAGTAACTTTACTATGAAGAAAGTATTTTTACTCACGGCTTTTTCTTCGCTCCGGCGATCGTAATGTGATTGACAGGAAATGGGTGTTACTGGGCGGAAACACGGCGTTTCAGGGGCGTGTGGCTGAAAACGCTACCGTTTCCGGAAAAAACGCAGGAGTGGCCGGAGAAACGGTGGGAGTGCCTGGGCGAACGCTGGGTGTGTTTGTGACGTCAACTAGGAACGACAAGCACTGAACTGATCGCACAGGCAGAGTAAGTCTGGAGCTACTCAGAAACTGCTAAGTAGTTAGTAATCGCAATATTGCGAATACATCGGTCGCAATTTTAAGAAGCTAAGATTCACTCCCAGTAGGCGGCGGCTTAGCGTGTGTAACTCTGCTAAATTCGCCTTGCGACCGATCAACTCGGAATGAGGGCCTATATAAGAAACTTAATAAATATATATTTGCTCATTTATCTATACACATATATATGTAATGCCCGTTTGGACTATGATCTGCACTTATTAACTCTTTTACAAAAGCTGCTGTTTATCTGCTTGAAAAGGTCTGGATATGACCGAAACATCACGGATTTTCATGTGTTTGTAAGCATTTACTGATTAAAATTTGTTTATATCTAAAGTTATAAGGAGAGTGCCTGTTAATGGATTGCTAAATATACAGTGGAGTGTGACCGGTACAGTGCACCCCGTGGTTGGACTTAAGGTTGAGAGTGCGGAACTCTGGATATGTGCACATATGTTAGTATGTATAGCTCTCCTCTTCCTCCCACACACCCCACAGTCTGTCTCTCCCTAAGACTCCATGCTGCATTCCCAGCTTCCCCAACCCATCACAAAGCCCTGTATCCCCTCACCAAACTGCTCTTACTCTGGGGAGAGGTCGTACACCGCACAGCAGGTACCATGCAGCCTCAAACGCCACCAGAAGAGGCCGGCGCAGGGCATGGGAATCCTGGCCAGTGGAGCTGCTGCCATGTCCCGCAACGGCCTGCAAAAGAGCTGGACCCAGGAGAGTGGGCACACACTCTTGCCACCCAGTGTGTGAGAGGCTCCTGTCACTCTGAGGCTGCACCCACACTGCCCACAGCTCCGCTCATGGAAGGTGGATATAGATGCTAAAAATTCCCTGGAAGCCCTCCCATACACAGGCGAGTTCCTCTTTGGTCCAGCAGTGGACAAGATTGTTGAGAAACTAGCGACATCTAAGATGGCTCATTTGCCTTCAGCTTCCTCAGGAAGACCTCGGACTTCGTCCTTTCGGACTTTTCATTCACAAGGCAAACGCAAGGTTCAGTCCTTCCAATGCTCATATCGCGCAGGCAAGGCCTCTAAACCCAGGGTCAAGCAGGCTTGGGCCACTAGACGTCCTCCTACCAACCCTAAGGATAATCTTATAGCCTGACGGGACGGGCCTCCTCCTGGGGGACCCCAGGGTGGGAAGCTGGCTTCTTCAGTTTGCCCAGGCATGGAGTCTTACCACAACTGACTCCTGGGTCAAAGAAGTGGTCTCTCATGGGTACGCTCTCTCATTTCTGAGGCATCCTCCCACACAGTACTTCGATACCACTCCGTGACCGGACCCCGGCAAAGAACAGGCATTGCAGGGAGTCATTCACTCCTTACTGCAATCAGGAGTGGTCATCTCTTTGCCACGACAACAACAGAGACAAGGGTTCTATTCTACACTGTTTTTGGTTCAGAAATCAAATGGGTCCTACCAGCCCATTCTGAATCTGAAGCTGCTGAACAAGTACCCCAGACTACCCAAGTTCCATATGGAAACTTTCCACTCCATTGTAATAGCAATGCAACCTGGGGATTATATGGTTTCCCTAGACATCCAGAATGAGTACCTGCATGTACCTATAGCACCCTGCCACCAACGGTTTCTCAGGTTTGCTGTTCTGCAACAGCATTTCCAATTCCAGACCCTACCCTTTGGACTGTCCACAGCTCCGAGAGTATTCACCAAAGTCATGGCAGTGATGGGGGTCCATCTCCGAAGGCAGGGGATTCGGATCTTCCCTTACTTAGATGATCTACTTCTCCTGGCACAGTCTCCGGAGATATAGAGTCGTCATCTCCAACTGACGTCCTTTCTCCAGGCCCACAGTTCGTTAATTAACTGGGCCAAGTCCTCATTCGCCCCATCTCAGAGGATGCTATACCTCTGAGCTTTTCTAGATGCCAGCCTACAGCACATCTTCCTACCACAGGACAAGATTGCAACTCTGCAGTTGCGCATACAGAACCTACTTCACAGCCCCCAGGTCTTTTTACATGCGGCCATGCAGACCCTCGGCTCCATGGTATCAGTATTCGACATGGGAAAAAATATGCTCAATTTCACTCCAGCCCCCCACCGAGGGCCTATTACTGGCCAGATGGAATGGCCTACCAACACATCTCAAGTCTCAGACTCTGATTCTGATGCAGGTGGTCCATCTATCCCTGGCATGGTGGCTTCACAAACCCAACCTGGACAAGGGCAGACCTTTTTGGATTCCTCACTGGACACCTCTCACCACGGATGCCAGTATCCGAGGGTGGGGAGTGGTTATGGTCAGTGTGAAGATACGGGGTTCTTCTAATCACTCAGACACAGAGACGAAGTGAATGTTTATTTCTCACTGCACACAGGAGTAGATAATACACAGGTAACAGAAATAAATATAGCCCAGAAACAATACGCAGGTAGCAGTCCAGATAGTCAGTCCCAGTAGAGGATTTAGGTCCACAGCAATTCCACACAGAAGTTACAGATAAACAGGTCCACACAGCAGAACTATCACTGAGTCCACACAGCAGTGATAACAGATTAGTCAACAGGAGAATATTTGTATAAGTCCACACAGGAGTAAATATGTATAAATCCACACAGCACTGGTGATGGGTTCCACAAGATACCCTGGCAGAGAATCACCTCTTAGCCAAAGTCCTGCGACTAACATGAAGAGCTGACCTGCGCAACCTCTTTTAAAACCTTCAAATGCCCATGATGCCATGCTCACCTGGGGAGGATACACAGGTTCCTGATTGGTGGGATCCCATTTCAGGTATCTCACTCCTCCCTCCCACAGCTTCTCCTGCAGACCACATGCTGGGTCAGGTCCTGATTGTCCCCTGTGGAGGAGCATCTTCAGTGAGAGATTACCTTTCCCTCATGTTTACTTCCTGTGTGACCATATAAGGATAACAGATGAGTTAAGTAGGATTATCAATGATAAATTGTAACCTCATACACAGAATGGTATCCTCCTAACGTAACACCACAGCATGACAGTACTATGTGTCAGGTCACGGCACACCTGTATTTACCTGAGTAAGTTTACAGTACAGAATATAGGGGGTAATTCTGACCCGTTCGCTCGCTGCATTTTAATGCAGCAGAGCGAACAGGTCCCTGCTGCGCATGCATCAGCGCCGTAGTGCACCGGCGCATGCCAGATGGCTGAAGGCCGTAGCAGGGATGCGATCGCCTCTGCCTGATTGACAGGCAGAGGCAATCGCTGGGCGGGAGGGGGCGGAATGGCGTAGCTTGGCCGCCGTTTTGTGGGTTTGGTCCGGCCAACGCAGGCGTGGCTAGGCCGAACGGGGGTCGGCCTGCAGCGGCTGCATGACATCACACGCAGCCGCTGCGGCCCGGGGAGCAATGAGTAGCTCCCGGCCAGCACGCTAAAGCTGCGCTGGCCGGGAGCTACTCTTGAAGTGCAAAGGCATCGCTGTCATCGCACATATCAGTGTGTGCCAGGGGCTGTTATTCCCCCTTATACAGTATATCACCACCGGCAGTGCCTGATACACATAAATGCCCCCACGGTGCCAAATAACACACATCCCCCCACAGTGCCAGATAACACATATGCCCCCTCGGTGCATTTTATATATGAATATAAATTAATGTAACTCTCTCTGCACATGTTAAATCTGCCTCCCCTGCAGTGCACATGGTTTTGCCTAACTGCTAACAAAATTCCTGCTGCGATCAACTTGGAATTACCCCCACAGCCAGGAAAGGCACGGGGGTCTAATGCCGCTACGGTGGGATGCTGGTCAGCAAGGTCCTCCTCACACAGGGAAGGAGCGATTATTCTGTCTCCAGATCGGTGGCCAGGCACAGGCAGTGCGGGGGGGAGGGGGGGACCTGGGCTGTAAGATGGTGCTTGCTGACAGGCTCCCAAAAGGTGCCGCGAGATCCGCACTTGCAGAGCGGTAAGCAGTCAGAGGCAACGGGATGCCGGCTAGCTGGATCTTCCACACCCACTCGCGAGAAGGTAAGGGGTGGCCTCTCGGACTCTGGAGCAGCAGTCAGTGTCAGTGCTGGGGGAAGATGGGGGCTGCAAGATGGCGCCCGCTGTGTAGTGTCTCTCCAGATGCTCTGATTCCGACACTTACAGGGTGGTGGGGAGCCGGGGATCGTAGCCACTTGCCCACCTCTATCTCCGTTGCCCATGGATGACAAATGTGGGCAGCAATCCCGGTGCTGGCAGGTGTTAGGGGTACCAACAGATAGCCAGCGCGGAGAACTCAAGATGCGGCCAGTAGCTTGGTACACTCACCGAAAGTCCCTGGGGGTATATTTTTATCTGGCACTGTGGGGGAATATCTGGCACTAGGGGCATATGTGGCACTGGGAGCACAACCATAGCAACAAGCATTACCCCCTGGTAACAAGCACAAGACCCAGCTCATGAAATCCCTAGCAACAAGCATTACCCCCTAGCAACGAGCATGACATCCAGTGTATGAAACCCCTGGCAACTAATATTACCTCCTGGCAATGAGCTTAACACCCAGCACATGATACCCCTGGCAACAAGCATAACACCTAGTGCATGAAACCCCTGGCAATGTGCATGGAACCAAGAGCATGAAACCCCTGGAAATGAGCAGGTAATTTAAAAGTAATTAGAAGCCTTACTGTAGGGTTTAATGTGTAATGGGGATTGTGGTGTGTGGCATAATGTATCACGGTCATTGCGGTGTGTGTCATAATGTGTCACAGGCATTACGGTGTGTGGTATACTATATCACGGACTTTGTATGTGGTATAATGTCTCAGGGGCATTGCAGTGTGTGGCATAATGTATAATGGGCATTGCGGTATGTGGCATAAGGTATAACGGACATTGCGGTATGTGTCACAGGCATTACAGTGTGTGGTATACTATATCACAGGCATTGTGGTATAATGTCTCAGGGGTATTGCAGTGTGTGGCATAATGTATAATGGGCATTGCGATGCGTGGCATAATATGTGACAGGCATTACGGTGTGTGGCATAATGTGTCAGGGGCATTACGGTGTGTGGCATAATGTGTCAGGAACATTATTGTGTGGCATAATGTCTAAGGGCCATTGCAGTATGTGGCATAATGTATACTGGGCATTACTATAAGGAGGAAAAATGACAAATAATGTAAGGGGCATGAATCAGGATTATTTTTTTCCTGTGGTGGCCAACGTCTGGGCGTGCAGGTTGCAAAACTGGGGTATAAGGTAGTCTTTTTCTGCAATGCCATGCCCCTTTATGCAAAGCCACGCCCATTTCAGCAAGGCCACGCCCGCTTTTTGCGGCGCAGATTCATCACTTTTCTAATAGCAATTGTGGGGGAGAAAGTTTTGGATTGGGGAGAAAAATTTCTAGTTACGCCACTATCATAGACGTATACACAAGTGGATCTGCCTGTTCCAAGTACAGTCTCTGCTCACTCTACTGGCTTTGTGAGTCCTTTATGGGCAACCCGCCATGGCGCATCTAGTGAACAACTCTGCAAGGCAGTCAGTGTACTGCCCATACTTTTCTTAGCTTATATGCCTTTATTTATTTATTTATTTATTAACAGTTTCTTATATAGCGCAGCAAATTCTGTTGCACTTTACAATTGGAAATAACAATGATATAACAAACAGTCATAGAGGCAGGAAGGCCCTGCTCGCAAGCTTACAATCTATAGGGAAATAGGCATGGATACACAAGGATAGGTGCTATCTATTGCATAGTTGTCCACCAGATTGCAAAGGTTTTTGGTGGGCTGTGTGATATGGTCATACAGCAATGATGAACCGGGGTCGAGAGGAAGGGAAAGTGAAGAATGGGAAGACATGTGAGGATATGTGTGGACTGTGCAGAGTGAATGCAATTTGATAGGAAGGTTTATGAAAGTTATGTGGGCGGTTCTGGAATTTGATACGCTTGCCTGAAGAGGTGAGTTTTCAGGGAACGCTTGAAGGTTTGGAGACTAGAGGAGAGTTTTATTGTGCGTGGTAGCGCATTCCACAGAGTGGGTGCAGCCCGAAGAAATGCCTGTAATCGTGCATGGGAGCAAGTAATGAGTGTGGATGAGAGACGTAGATCTTGTGAAGAGCGAAGAGGTCGGGTTGGGAGATATTTTGAGATAAGCGAAGTGATGTAAGTTGGTGTAGTTTGGTTAATGGCCTTGTGTGTGAGTAAAAGTATTTTATATTGAATACGGTAGAATACAGGTAACCAATGGAGGGACTGACAGAGTGGATCTGCAGACGATGAACGTCTTGCAAGGAAGATTAGCCTCACAGCTGCATTCAGAATGGATTGTAGTGGTGAGAGTCTCGTTTTGGGAAGACCAGTTAGGAGATTATTGCAGTAATCAATGTGGGAGATAATAAGAGTTTTAGCAGTGTCTTGTGTAAGGTATGGTCGTATTTTGGATATGTTTTTTAGATGCATGTAACATGATTTTGAGACTGATTGAATGTGGGGAACAAAGGACAGATCAGAGTCAAGGATGACACCTATGCCTTTGATTCGTTTCCTCTCAGGAGGCAACCTGAGTCCTCCTTTCAGTTTAGGAGCGTTCCCTCCCTATTACAACTGCTTTGGGACTTCCCAAGGTTAAGAATTAACCATGGACCCGCAGAAGAAAGGAGTTATGGAAAACATCTTTTTTAACTGTCTTTGAGGTCCATGGGATAAACAGGGTGCCCACCCTGATGCACCTAGCTTCAGTGGGTTACTTCCCCGGTCACCAGTTACCTTCTCTATGTGAGAGTGTGTTTCCTGTGTGTACCATCCTTCCTTCTCTCTCTTCTCTCTGCCTCCTGCTTTGGGCTTGTTACTAAAACTGAAGTGCCTAAGCATGGGGGTGGGGTATGAAGGGGGAGTAGTCCAGTGCATCTTGGGAGGCTCACAAGCTTATTCATTGGTGTCAGTCCTGGTGTCCTGCAGCATCATACCCTGAGGTTAAGAATTTACCCTGTGGACCTCGTAGAAAGAGAGTTAACAAAGGTAAGTTTTACCATAACTCCTCTTTCTCTAACGTCCTAGTGGATGCTGGGAACTCCGTAAGGACCATGGGGAATAGCGGGCTCCGAAGGAGGCTGGGCACTCTAGAAAGATTTAGGACTACCTGGTGTGCACTGGCTCCTCCCACTATGACCCTCCTCCAAGCCTCAGTTAGATTTCGTGCCCGGCCGAGGTTGGATGCACACTAGGGGCTCTCCTGAGCCCTTAGAAAGAAAGTATAGTTTTAGGTTTTTTATTTTCAGTGAGACCTGCTGGCAACAGGCTCACTGCAGCGAGGGACTAAGGGGAGAAGAAGCGAACTCGCCTGCTTGCAGCCGGATTGGGCTTCTTAGGCTACTGGACACCATTAGCTCCAGAGGGATCGACCGCAGGCCCAGTCCTTGGTGTTCGGTCCCGGAGCCGCGCCGCCGTCCCCCTTACAGAGCCAGAAGCAAGAAGAGGTCCGGAAAAACGGCGGCAGAAGACATCAGTCTTCACCAAGGTAGCGCACAGCACTGCAGCTGTGCGCCATTGCTCCTCATGCACACTTCACACTCCGGTCACTGAGGGTGCAGGGCGCTTGGGGGGGGGGCGCCCTGAGCTGCAATAAAAACACCTTGGCTGGCAAAAATACCACAATATATAGCCCTAGAGGCTATATATGTGGTAAATTCCCCTGCCAGAATCCAGAAAAAAGCGGGAGAATAGGCCGCGGAAAAGGGGCGCAGCTATCTCCCTCAGACACACTGGCGCCATTTCTCCTTCACAGATCCACTGGAAGGAAGCTCCCTGGCTCTCCCCTGCAATCTACACTTCAGAACAGGGTAAAAACAGAGAGGGGGGGCACTAAATTTGGGCGCAATACATATATAATATAAAAAGCAGCTATAGGGGACATAACTCAGTTAGTCCCTGCATTATATAGCGCTCTGGTGTGTGCTGGCATACTCTCACTCTGTCCCCCCAAAGGGCTTTTGTGGGTCCTGTCCTCATTCGGAGCATTCCTTGTGTGTGTGCGGTGTGTCGGTACGGCTGTGTCGACATGTTTGATGAGGATAATGATGTGGAGGCGGAGCAGATGCCTTTAGAAGGGATGTCACCCCCTGCGGGGCAGACACCTGAGTGGATGGGCTTATGGAAAGTAATGAGTGCACGTATAGACTCCTTATATAAGAAAATCGACGACATGCCAAATGTGGGACAGCCGACTTCTCAGCTCGTGCCTGCCCAGGCGTCGCATGGGTCGTCAGGGGCTCTAAAACGCCCGCTACCTCAAGCAGACCCAGATGTCGACACTGATACTGACACCAGTGTCGACGACGATGAGTCAAACCTGATGCCCACTAAGGCCATTCACTGTATGATTGAGGCAATGAAAGAGGTGTTAAACATTTCTGATATAACTACTGGTACCACTAAAAAGGGTATTATGTTTGGAGAGAAAAAACTACCCGTAGTTTTTCCCCCATCAGATGAATTAAATGAAGTGTGTGAAGAAGCGTGGGCTTTCCCTGATAAAAAATTGGTAATTCCTAAGAAGGTACTAATGGCGTACCCTTTCCCGCCAGAGGATAGGTCACGTTGGGAAACACCCCCTAGAGTGGATAAAGCGCTCACACGTTTGTCTAAAAAGGTGGCACTACCGTCTCCGGATACGGCCGCCCTCAAGGAACCTGCTGATAGAAAGCAGGAGGCGATCCTGAAGTCTGTATATACACACACAGGCATTATACTTAGGCCAGCTATTGCGTCTGCTTGGATGTGCAGTGCTGCCGCTGCTTGGTCAGATAAACTGTCAGAAAATATTGACACATTAGACAGAGACACGATCCTGTTAACCATAGACCATATAAAAGACTCAGTCTTATATATGAGAGATGCACAGAGGGAAATCTGCCGACTGGCATCTAAAGTAAGTGCATTGTCCATTTCTGCTAGGAGAGGCTTATGTACTCGCCAGTGGACAGGAGATGCAGATTCTAAAAAGCACATGGAAGTGTTGCCATATAAGGGTGAGGAATTATTTGGGGATGGTCTCTCGGACCTAGTTTCCACAGCAACGTCTGGGAAGTCAGCATTTTTACCCCATGTCCCCTCACAGCCTAAGAAGGCGCCGTTTTATCAGGTTCAGTCCTTTCGGACCCAGAAAAACAGGTGTGGAAAAGGCGGGTCTTTTCTGTCCAGAGGCAGAGGTAGGGGAAAAAGGCTGCAACAAACAGCAGGTTCCCAGGAGCAAAAGTCCTCCCCGCTTCTTCTTCCAAGTCCGCCGCATGACGGTGGGGCTCCACAGGCGGAGCCAGGTACGGTGGGGGGTCGCCTCAAAAATTTCAGCGATCAGTGGGTTCGCTCACAGGTGGATCCCTGGATCCTGCAAATAGTATCTCAGGGGTACAAGCTGGAATTCGAGGCGTCCCCACCCCACCGGTTCCTAAAATCTGCCTTGCCAATTGCTCCCTCAGACAGGGAGGCGGTGCTAACGGCAATTCACAAGCTGTATTCTCAGCAGGTGATAATCAAGGTACCCCTACTTCAACAAGGCCGGGGTTATTATTCCACACTATTTGTGGTACCGAAACCGGACGGTTCGGTGAGACCCATTCTAAATTTGAAATCCTTGAACACATACATAAAGAAATTCAAGTTCAAGATGGAATCGCTCAGGGCGGTTATTGCAAGCCTGGACGAGGGGGATTACATGGTATCCCTGGACATCAAGGGTGCTTACTTGCATGTCCCCATTTACCATCCTCACCAGGAGTACCTCAGATTTGTGGTACAGGATTGCCATTACCAATTCCAGACGCTGCCGTTTGGACTGTCCACGGCACCGAGGGTATTTACCAAGGTTATGGCGGAAATGATGATACTCCTTCGAAGAAAGGGAGTTTTAATTATCCCGTACTTGGACGATCTCCTAATAAAAGCGAGGTCCAAGGAACAGTTGTTGGTGGGAGTAGCACTATCCCAGGATGTGCTGCACCAGCACGGCTGGATTCTGAATATCCCAAAGTCACAGCTGGTTCCGACAACACGGCTACTGTTCCTGGGTATGATTCTGGATACAGTCCAGAAAAAAGTGTTTCTCCCGGAGGAGAAAGCCAGGGAGTTGTCATCTCTAGTCAGAGACCTCCTGAAACCAAAACAGGTATCAGTGCATCACTGCACGCGGGTCCTGGGAAAGATGGTGGCTTCTTACGAAGCAATTCCCTTCGGCAGGTTCCATGCCAGAATCTTTCAGTGGGACCTGTTGGACCAGTGGTCCGGATCGCATCTTCAGATGCATCGCTTGATAACCCTGTCTCCAAGAACCAGGGTGTCGCTACTGTGGTGGCTGCAGAGTGCCCATCTTCTAGAGGGCCGCAGGTTCGGCATACAGGACTGGGTCCTGGTGACCACGGATGCCAGCCTTCGAGGCTGGGGGGCAGTCACACAGGGAAGAAACTTCCAAGGACTATGGTCGAGTCAGGAGACTTCCCTTCACATAAATATTCTGGAACTAAGGGCCATCTACAATGCCCTAAGTCAAGCAAAATCCCTGCTCCTACACCAGCCGGTGCTGATCCAGTCAGACAACATCACGGCAGTCGCCCATGTAAACCGACAGGGCGGCACAAGAAGCAGGATGGCGATGGCAGAAGCCACAAGGATTCTCCGATGGGCGGAGAATCATGTACTAGCACTGTCAGCAGTGTTCATTCCGGGAGTGGACAACTGGGAAGCAGACTTCCTCAGCAGACACGACCTCCACCCGGGAGAGTGGGGACTTCATCCAGAAGTCTTCCAGATGCTGGTAAACCGTTGGGAAAAACCACAGGTGGACCTGATGGCGTCCCGCCTCAGCAAAAAGTTAAAAAGATATTGCGCCAGGTCAAGGGACCCTCAGGCGATAGCTGTGGACGCTCTAGTGACACCGTGGGTGTACCAGTCGGTTTATGTGTTCCCTCCTCTGCCACTCATACCAAAGGTATTGAGAATAATAAGAAAGCGAGGAGTAAACACCATTCTCGTGGTTCCGGATTGGCCAAGACGAGCGTGGTACCCGGAACTTCAAGAGATGCTCTCAGAGGACCCGTGGCCTCTACCGCTCAGACAGGACCTGCTACAACAGGGGCCCTGTCTGTTCCAAGACTTACCGCGGCTGCGTTTGACGGCATGGCGGTTGAACACCGGATCCTAAAGGAAAAGGGTATTCCGGAAGAAGTCATTCCTACGCTTATTAAGGCCAGGAAAGATGTTACGGCAAAGCATTATCACCGCATATGGCGGAAATATGTTGCATGGTGCGAGGCCAAAAAGGCCCCAACAGAGGAATTTCAACTAGGTCGATTTCTGCATTTCCTGCAAGCAGGAGTGAATATGGGCCTAAAACTAGGCTCCATTAAAGTACAGATCTCGGCTCTGTCGATTTTCTTTCAAAAAGAACTAGCTTCAGTACCTGAAGTTCAGACATTTGTGAAAGGAGTGCTGCATATTCAGCCCCCATTTGTGCCTCCTGTGGCGAGTGTCAGAATTGGCGGCTTTATCATGTAAAAGCCCTTATCTGATTTTCCATATGGATAGGGCAGAATTGAGGACTCGTCCCCAGTTTCTCCCTAAGGTGGTGTCAGCGTTTCACCTGAACCAGCCTATTGTGGTGCCTGCGGCTACTAAGGGTTTGGAGGACTCCAAGTTGCTAGACGTTGTCAGGGCCCTGAAAATATATGTTTCCAGGACGGCTGGAGTCAGAAAATCTGACTCGCTGTTTATCCTGTATGCACCCAACAAGCTGGGTGCTCCTGCTTCTAAGCAGTCTATTGCTCGCTGGATTTGTAGTACAATTCAGCTTGCACATTCTGTGGCAGGCATGCCACAGCCAAAATCTGTAAATGCCCATTCCACAAGGAAGGTGGGCTCATCTTGGGCGGCTGCCCGAGGGGTCTCGGCTTTACAACTTTGCCGAGCAGCTACTTGGTCAGGGGCAAACACATTTGCAAAATTCTACAAATTTGATACCCTGGCTGAGGAGGACCTGGAGTTCTCTCATTCGGTGCTACAGAGTCATCCGCACTCTCCCGCCCGTTTGGGAGCTTTGGTATAATCCCCATGGTCCTTACGGAGTTCCCAGCATCCACTAGGACGTTAGAGAAAATAAGAATTTACTCACCGGTAATTCTATTTCTCGTAGTCCGTAGTGGATGCTGGGCGCCCATCCCAAGTGCGGATTGTCTGCAATACTTGTAAATAGTTATTGTTAACTAAAGGGTTATTGTTGAGCCATCTGTTGAGAGGCTCAGTTGTTTTCATACTGTCAAACTGGATATAGTATCATGAGTTGTACGGTGTGATTGGTGTGGCTGGTAAGAGTCTTACCCGGGATTCTAAATCCTTCCTTATTATGTCTGCTCGTCCGGGCACGGTGTCCTAACTGAGGCTTGGAGGAGGGTCATAGTGGGAGGAGCCAGTGCACACCAGGTAGTCCTAAATCTTTCTAGAGTGCCCAGCCTCCTTCGGAGCCCGCTATTCCCCATGGTCCTTACGGAGTTCCCAGCATCCACTACGGACTACGAGAAATAGAATTACCGGTGAGTAAATTCTTATTTTTTTAGAAATTAAGTGATGATGAATATGGCCAACAGTGAAGAACTAAGGGCCTAATTCATGTCCGTACAGAAATGCATTTGCTTATAATCGCAAGTGAAGCTGCCCAGAAAAGAAGATAGATGCCCACACCAGAGCCATCGCAAACATTCACAACTGTGTACACATAAACAGCCTATACGCAATAATAGGGAACATCAACTGCTAGGGTAGCCCTATGGCCAGGGCCGGATTAACAATGGGGTGGATGGAGCTGCAGCTCCAGGCCCCCCATAGAAAATAGGCCCACAGAACCCCAAACCAACTGGGCAAAGTTCCGACCACGAAACTCTGAAACTCTGCCGACTCAATCCTGAATACTCCTTAGGCTCCGCCTCCGGATCCGACCATAGCCCCGCCCCCTGGCCTATCCAAAGATAACTTTTTGATGCCTCACAGTCAGACTCGTGCTGGGCTGTTGGTTAATCCCAGGTGGGTCGGTCCCCTGCTCTGTAACTCCTCCCACTATCGGGGCGTGGACAAGGCAGGGTCGTCGGGCTGGTGACATGCTGCTGTTTATGGTACCAGTATTTCAGCTGCTGAGGCTGTGTTGCGCCCTGCTCTGCCCTGCTGTAACGCTGAGGAGATTCCTGATCAGTGCAGGAACTCCTCAGCAGTGTCTGCTGTGCTCTGATTGGCTGAGTGACTGAGTGTGATGTGTCACTCAGCCAATCGGAGCACAGCAGACACAGAGCACAGACTCCAGGACACCCTCACTCCCCCACACACCAACAACTAGCCGGGCAGCAGGCTGAGATGATATTGCAGGAGCTAAACACAAGAGAGATGGTAAGTCACCTGTCAGTGTGTCACACACTATAAATGTATATACTGTAGTACTGTACAGGATAATTACTTTTATAAGTGTAACTCCAAAACATACAAGTTCCATCTCTCTGGGTTTACAGTAGCAGCGCCCCCTGTAACACCCTCCCTGCTGTATTGCAGTATGTGTACAGGTATTATCACTATACTATGTAAACAATGTGTACTCTGCATACAGTATATATGGATATGATATATGTATATTCTATGTATGTGCTTTATGTATAAATATATATACTCTCTCTCTCTCTCTCTCTCTCTCTCTATATATATATATATACATACATACAGGGATGGTATCGGGATCTGGCGTTTGGAATGCCAGCCATCAGAATACCGACAGTGGCATCACTACGTGCCAGGTCCTGACACCTGGAAGGTAAGTATACTAACCCTCATCTACTCCCCCCCCCCCACAACCCTCCCTTCTCGTAGCCTGACCCTAACCCTCCCCGTGTTGCCTAAACTTGACCCCCCTACCCGTAGCCTAAAGCTAACCCTCCCCTCCCCCTGCCCCTGCAGCTTAACCCTCCCCGGTGGTGCCTAACACCCCCTCCCTGCAGCCTAAACCTCCCCCCGCAGCCTAAACCTAACCCCCCTACCCGTAGCCTAAAGCTAACCCTTCCCTCCCCCCGCAGCCTAAACCTAACCCCCCTACCCGTAGCTTAAAGCTAACCCTCCCCCCCGCAGCCTAACCCTAACCCTCCCCGGTGGTGCCTAACACCCCCTCCCTGCAGCCTAACCCCCCTGCAGCCTAATCCTAACCCTCTCCCCTGAAGCCTAACCCTAACCTTCCCCCCGCAGTCTAAACCTGCCCCCTCCCCCATGGCCTGACAGTAAGGAGCCTTTCCATACTTACATTCGGGGAGCCGGCAGTCGGGATTCCAGCGCCTGCATTTTTATCCATGTCAGGATCCCGGCACCAGCATACTGACCAATGTTGGGATTCCGGCATCAGCATTCCAATTGCCGACATCCCGAACGCTGGTATGCTGACTGCGTCCCATGCATGGTATATATATATATATATATATATATATATATACATATGTATATATATATATATATATATATATATGAGGGCAGGGGAGAAGAACAAGCGCCATATGGTGTAGTATTTTAAATAAATAGGAGTAGTAAATACGTATATAAAATGTAAGTACCGGATGGATTCTTGAGATCAGGCCTGTCTGTCTCACTAAATTCTTTGTAGCTGTTCCACACCTCCCGCACTCTCCTCTCCCTGTGGTTGGAGGTCCACGGGGAATCTCTCGCTCAGCAACAGCAATTCCCCCCGCTCGCGCTGTGCAACATCATGAAGTGTGATTCCACACCAAGTGCTGCCACACCACCAGCGTACCAGGGGCAGATGAGCTGTGGTTACCCTTGGTTCCGTAAAGGCGGCCTACATGATTGTGACAGGGGCTACTTCTTATCAGGTGAGAGCCTGAGCCCTGGTTTATTGGGAAGGAGCTCTGACGTCTCAGGCCCGCTCCGGCAGCAGAGAAACGTTTTGGGAGAGCACAGAGCCGCTGCTATAGGGGGCCCCGTCTCAACTCCCCGCCCCTCCCAGGTGAGGAGACAATCTCTGTGATTGCAAGCTCTGCAGACAAAGAACCAACACACTATGGGCCATAGTCATCATGAAAAAATTGTGAATTCATTCACAGGTTTTTCAGTATTCATTATGCCTCTCTAATAAAAATATCACTTCTGAAAAACTGCTATTTTTGAGAAGCTGTTTTTCGTAAAAGTTATATTTTTCCCCTTGCAGCTTAGGTGTCCATAAGGACTTCCCCTTAGCTGCAGACCCCGGAGCTGAGCTGTTGCCTCATGGATAGACCCCCTTTGCCCACCGCTGCCCCTAACTGCAGATAATACTTTAGAAGGTGGAGTAAGGACCTGCAGGACAGCTGAGACTGGCGCCAGCAGGAAGTGAGGGAAGCCGAAGTGGAGGAGGCTGCACAACGCCGGGGCAGGGAGACAGCTAGGACCAGCAGGAATATGGGTGGGAAGGGGGGGTCTGATACTGCAGCACAGCAGTGGGACCACTGCTGTGTGCTGGCAGTGGCACAGGACACACACAAGCTGCCGGCTGCCAGCGGCTTGTGCTCCTTCGTAAAACTGAATGCCGTCTCTGGATGGAAATGCTTCTTTGGAGTTTGATTAATGTACTCATTTCTACATCCCCATACTATAGTATGGGGAGTGTAGAGATTATTGAAACAGGCTGTAACAAAGGAGATATTAGTCATATCTCCTTCTGTTACAGCTTTGATGAATGAGGTTTCATTAAAAAAAATAACAATTTGATAAAATTATTAAAATTTGGATTATGCTGCTGTTAGATTGTAAACCGATGGAGAAAAGATTAGAAGAGCTATGGCACATGTGTTAGTGTCCAGGGTGCTAGTACTAGGTACTGTATGTGTGATGACATGTTCAGCATTTGATTGTAAGCTCTGGGGATGTTGAAGGTTTAGAATCTGTGAGATATGTAAGATTGTGAGCTCTGTGGACAAGCGCCTAGTATCTGTGTGATACATGTGTTATGTAGTGAGCTCTGTAGGTGGAGAGGTATCTGTGTATATGTACTGTAGGAATGAAAGCTTAGTATAATGCACGCCACCTCTCCTGCCTGCTGACTACTTCCTCCCACTCCTTCCTCCAAGATTTTGCACGTGCTGTTCCCTATCTCCGAATTCCCTACCTCTCCCCCTCAGACTCTCCACCTCGCTACAAAACTTTAAACGGGCTCTCAAGACCCATTTCTTCACCAAACCCAGCCAACTCTCCTCCTAAACCTCTGTCCCATGATCACTATCTACCCCATTTGTGTCACCCATGTCTGTCTGCCCTTCCCCATAGAATGTAAGCTCTCACGAGCAGAGTTCTATTCCATTGTGTGCTTTTCCTTATCTAACTTAAACTATCTTCTACTTCATACTCCTTTCGATGGCACCAAATCTCTTGGTTTTCTGCTACCCTGATACTTGTGTCAGTGTTGTCTGCTGATGCAGCAATGTTTATTAACCCTGTACTTGTCCTATATTGTCTTCAACTGAACGTTAATGTTTTCTTGTTTTGCTTATTTGTTTATGTACTCTGTAATTGGGCGCTGCAGAACCCTTGTGGTGCCATATAAAATAAGATTTTACTCACCGGTAAATCTATTTCTCGTAGTCCGTAGTGGATGCTGGGACTCCGTAAGGACCATGGGGAATAGCGGCTCCGCAGGAGACTGGGCACAACTAAAAGAAAGCTTTAGGTCTAGCTGGTGTGCACTGGCTCCTCCCTCTATGACCCTCCTCCAGACCTCAGTTAGGATACTGTGCCCGGAAGAGCTGACACAATAAGGAAGGATTTTGAATCCCGGGTAAGACTCATACCAGCCACACCAATCACACCGTATAACTTGTGATACTATACCCAGTTAACAGTATGAACAACAACTGAGCCTCTCAACAGATGGCTCAACAATAACCCTTTAGTTAAACAATAACTATATACAAGTATTGCAGACAATCCGCACTTGGGATGGGCGCCCAGCATCCACTACGGACTACGAGAAATAGATTTACCGGTGAGTAAAATCTTATTTTCTCTGACGTCCTAAGTGGATGCTGGGACTCAGTAAGGACCATGGGGATTATACCAAAGCTCCCAAACGGGCGGGAGAGTGCGGATGACTCTGCAGCACCGAATGGGCAAACTCTAGGTCCTCCTCAGCCAGGGTGTCAAACTTGTAGAATTTAGCAAATGTGTTTGACCACGTAGCTGCTCGGCAAAGTTGTAGAGCCGAGACCCCTCGGGCAGCCGCCCAAGAAGAGCCCACCTTCCTCGTGGAATGGGCTTTCACTGATTTAGGATGCGGCAGTCCAGCCGCCGAATGTGCAAGCTGAATCGTACTACAGATCCAGCGAGCAATAGTCTGCTTTGAAGCAGGAGCACCCAGCTTGTTGGGTGCATACAGGATAAACAACGAGTCAGTTTTCCTGACACTAGCTGTCCTGGAAACATAAATTCTCAGGGCCCTGACTACGTCCAACAACTTGGAAGCCTCCAAGTCTTTAGTAGCCGCAGGCACCACGATAGGTTGGTTCAAATGAAAGGCTGATACCACCTTAGGGAGAAACTGGGGACGAGTCCTCAATTCTGCCCTATCCATATGGAAAATCAGATAAGGGCTTTTACATGACAAAGCCGCCAATTCTGACACACGCCTGGCCGAAGCCAAGGCCAACAGCATGACCACTTTCCACGTGAGATATTTTAATTCCACGGTTTTAAGTGGCTCAAACCAATGTGACTTTAGGAAATCCAACACCACGTTGAGATCCCAAGGTGCCACTGGAGGCACAAAAGGGGGCTGAATATGCAGCACCCCCTTAACAAAAGTCTGAACTTCAGGCAGTGAAGCCAGTTCTCTCTGGAAAAAAATCAATAGAGCCGAAATCTGGACCTTAATGGAACCCAATTTTAGGCCCATAGTCACCCCTGACTGTAGGAAGTGCAGAAAACGGCCCAGCTGAAATTCCTCCGTTGGGGCCTTCCTGGCCTCACACCACGCAACATATTTTCGCCAAATGCGGTGATAATGGTTTGCGGTCACTTCTTTCCTAGCTTTAATCAGCGTAGGAATGACTTCCTCCGGAATGCCCTTTTCCTTCAGGATCCGGTGTTCCACCGCATTGCCGTCAAACGCAGCCGCGGTAAGTCTTGGAACAGACAGGGCCCCTGCTGCAGCAGGTCCTGTCTGAGCGGCATAGGCCATGGGTCCTCTGAGATCATTTCTTGAAGTTCCGGGTACCAAGCTCTTCTTGGCCAATCCAGAACAATGAGTATAGTTCTTACTCCTCTTCTCCTTATTATCCTCAGTACCTTGGGTATGAGAGGAAGAGGAGGGAACACATAAACCGACCGGTACACCCACGGTGTCACTAGAGCGTCCACAGCTATCGCCTGAGGGTCTCTTGACCTGGCGCAATATCTTTCTAGCTTTTTGTTTAGGCGGGATGCCATCATGTCCACCTGTGGCCTTTGCCAACGGTTTACAATCAGTTGGAAGACTTCTGGATGAAGTCCCCACTCTCCCGGGTGGAGGTCGTGCCTGCTGAGGAAGTCTGCTTCCCAGTTGTCCACTCCCGGAATGAACACTGCTGACAGTGCTAACACGTGATTTTCCGCCCATCGGAGAATCCTTGTGGCTTCTGCCATCGCCGTCCTGCTTCTTGTGCCGCCCTGTCGGTTTACATGGGCGACTGCCGTGATGTTGTCTGACTGGATCAGTACCGGCTGGTTTTGAAGCAGGGGTTTTGCCTGACTTAGGGTATTGTAAATGGCCCTCAGTTCCAGAATATTTATGTGTAGGGAAGTCTCCTGACTTGACCATAGTCCTTGGAAGTTTCTTCCCTGTGTGACTGCCCCCCAGCCTCGAAGGCTGGCATCCGTGGTCACCAGGACCCAGTCCTGTATGCCGATTCTGCGACCCTCTTGAAAATGAGCACTTTGCAGCCACCACAGCAGAGACACCCTGGTCCTTGGAGACAGGGTTATCAGCCGATGCATCTGAAGATGCGATCCGGACCACTTGTCCAACAGGTCCCACTGAAAAGTCCTTGCATGGAACCTTCTGAATGGAATTGCTTCGTAGGAAGCTACTATTTTTCCCAAGACTCGCGTGCAGTGATGCACCGACACCTGTTTTGGTTTTAGGAGGCCTCTGACTAGAGATGACAGCTCCGTGGCCTTCTCCTCCGGGAGAAACACTTTTTTCTGTTCTGTGTCCAGAACCATCCCCAGGAACAGTAGACGTGTCGTAGGGACCAGCTGTGACTTTGGAATATTTAGAATCCAACCGTGCTGTTGTAGCACCTCCCGAGATAATGCTACCCCGACCAACAACTGCTCCCTGGACCTCGCCTTTATCAGGAGATCGTCCAAGTACGGGATAATTAAAACTCCCTTTTTTCGAAGGAGTATCATCATTTCGGCCATTACCTTGGTAAATACCCTCGGTGCCGTGGACAGACCAAACGGCAACGTCTGGAATTGGTAATGACAATCCTGTACCACAAATCTGAGGTACTCCTGGTGAGGATGGTAAATGGGGACATGCAGGTAAGCATCCTTGATGTCCAGTGATACCATGTAATCCCCCTCGTCCAGGCTTGCAATAACCGCCCTGAGCGATTCCATCTTGAACTTGAATTTTTTTATATATGTGTTCAAGGATTTCAAATTTCAAATTGGTCTCACCGAACCGTCGGGTTTCGGTACCACAAACATTGTGGAATAGTAACCTCGTCCTTGTTGAAGGAGGGGCACCTTGACTATCACCTGCTGGGAATACAGCTTGTGTATTGCCTCTAACACTGCCTCCCTGCCTGAGGGAGTTGTAGGCAAGGCAGATTTGAGGAAACGGCGGGGGGGGGAGACGTCTCGAATTCCAGCTTGTACCCCTAAGATACTACTTGAAGGATCCAGGGATCCACCCGTGAGCGAGCCCACTGATTGCTGAAGTTTTTGAGACGGGCCCCCACCGTACCTGGCTCCGCCTGTGGAGCCCCAGCGTCATGCGGCGGACTTGGAGGAAGCGGGGGAGGACTTTTGCTCCTGGGAACTGGCTGTATGCTGCAGCTTTTTCCCTCTACCTCTGCCTCTGGGCAGAAAGGACGCGCCCTTATCCCGCTTGCCCTTATGGGGCCGAAAGGACTGTACCTGATAATACGGTGCTTTCTTTGGCTGTGAGGGAACATGGGGTAAAAATGCTGACTTCCCAGCTGTTGCTGTGGAAACGAGGTCCGAGAGACCATCCCCGAACAACTCCTCACCCTTATAAGGCAAAACTTCCATGTGCCTTTTAGAATCTGCATCACCTGTCCACTGCCGAGTCTATAACCCTCTCCTGGCAGAAATGGACATTGCACTTATTTTAGATGCCAGCCGGCAAATATCCCTCTGTGCATCTCTCATGTATAAGACTGCGTCTTTAATATGCTCTACGGTTAGCAATATAGTGTCCCTGTCTAGGGTATCAATATTTTCCGACAGGGAATCTGACCACGCAGCTGCAGCACTGCACATCCATGCTGAAGCAATAGCTGGTCTCAGTATAATACCTGTGTGTGTATATACAGACTTCAGGATAGCCTCCTGCTTCCTATCAGCAGGCTCCTTTAGGGCGGCCGTATCCGGAGACGGTAGTGCCACCTTCTTTGACAAGCGTGTGAGCGCTTTATCCACCCTAGGGGATGTTTCCCAACGTGACCTATCCTCTGGCGGGAAAGGGTACGCCATTAGTAACCTTTTAGAAATTACCAGTTTCTTATCGGGGGAAGCCCACGCTTCTTCACACACTTCATTTAATTCCTCAGATGGGGGAAAAACTACTGGTAGTTTTTTCTCTCCAAACATAATACCCTTTACCCTTTTTTGTGGTTCCTGGGGTAACATCAGAAATGTGCAACACATTTTTCATTGCCTCAATCATGTAACGTGTGGCCCTATTGGAAGTTACATTAGTCTCATCGTCGTCGACACTGGAGTCAGTATCCGTGTCGACATCTGTGTCTGCCATCTGAGGTAGCGGGCGTTTTAGAGCCCCTGATGGCTTTTGAGACGCCTGGGCAGGCACAGGCTGAGAAGCCGGCTGTCCCATATTTGGTATGTCGTCAAACCTTTTATGTAAGGAGTTGACACTTTCACGTAAGTCCTTCCACAAGTCCATCCACTCAGGTGTCGGCCCCGCAGGGTGTGACATCACATTTATCGGCATCTGCTCCGCCTCCACATAAGCCTCCACATCAAACATGTCGACACAGCCGTACCGACACACCGCACACACACAGGGAATGCTCTGACAGAGGACAGGACCCCACAAAGCCCTTTGGGGAGACAGAGAGAGAGTATGCCAGCACACACCAGAGCGCTATATAACACAGGGATGAACACTATAACTGAGTGATTTTCCCTTATAGCTGCTTATATATATACTGCTGCGCCTAAATTTAGTGGCCCCCCCCCCCCCTCTTTTTTTTACCCTTTGTAGTCTTGAAACTGCAGGGGAGAGCCTGGGAGCGATCCTTCCAGCGGAGCTGTGAGGGAAAAATGGCGCCAGTGTGCTGAGGGAGATAGCCCCGCCCCTTTTTCGGTGGACTTTCTCCCGCTTTTTTAATGGATTCTGGCAGGGGTATTTATCACATATATAGCCTCTAGGACTATATATTGTGATTTTTTTTGCCAGCCAAGGTGTTAATATTGCAGCTCAGGGCGCCCCCCCCCAGCGCCCTGCACCCATCAGTGACCGGAGTGTGAGGTGTGCATGAGGAGCAATGGCGCACAGCTGCAGTGCTGTGCGCTACCTTGTTGAAGACCGAAGTCTTCTGCCGCCGATTTTCAGGACCATCTTCTTGCTTCTGGCTCTGTAAGGGGGACGGCGGCGCGGCTCCGGGACCGGACGATCGAGGTCGGGCCCTGTGTTCGATCCCTCTGGAGCTAATGGTGTCCAGTAGCCTAAGAAGCCCAAGCTAGCTGCAAGCAGGTAGGTTCGCTTCTTCTCCCCTTAGTCCCTCGTAGCAGTGAGTCTGTTGCCAGCAGATCTCACTGAAAATAAAAAACCTAAAATATACTTTCTTTTCTAGGAGCTCAGGAGAGCCCCTAGTGTGCATCCAGCTCGGCCGGGCACAAGATTCTAACTGAGGTCTGGAGGAGGGTCATAGAGGGAGGAGCCAGTGCACACCAGCTAGACCTAAAGCTTTCTTCTAGTTGTGCCCAGTCTCCTGCGGAGCCGCTATTCCCCATGGTCCTTACGGAGTCCCAGCATCCACTTAGGACGTCAGAGAAATAAAGGATAATAATAAATAATTAGTGATGGCCTGCTGGCTGTCGCTATTCAGGGATGGGGAGTCTGTGTCCTACAACCAGAGGAATGAGACTTAGGTTTTTCAAGGTAGGCGTTAGTCACACTCCATGGCAATGGCCACACACCCCTGTGCAGACCACCCCCCCACATATCTAGTCACACCCTCATGGGTAGCAACACAGGAGTCATGTTTCTTTACATACATGATCCCAGCTGACGGCATATACATGTCCGGAAAACTGCTGTGACACACCTATTTATTTGGTGCCACTCCCCATTACCTCCCCCAAATGGTCCCTTTCTTTCAGTTAGTCTGCAATGAAATCCTCACTGCAAGTAGAATCGCAGTGGCACCTTGGCACATGAACAGTGCCATCATAGTGCATGCGCAGTCTGCCAATAATCGCTCAGTTGCATGATCATCAGCATTGCATGCAAACATGAATTAGGTCCTAAGGGGGTCATTCCAAGTTGATCGCTCGCTAGCTACTTTTAGCAGCACTGCAATCAGATAGTCGCCGCCTACAGGGGAGTGTATTTTAGCTTTGCAAGTGTGCGAACGCCTGTGCAGCCGAGCTCTGCAAAAACATTTGAACTTACTAAGCCCTTGCGATCACTTCAGCCTGTCTGGTCCCGGAACTGACGTCAGACACCCTCCCTGCAAACGCTTGGACACGCCTGCGTTTTTCCAAACACTCCCAGAAAACGGTCAGTTGGCACCCATAAACGCCTTCTTCCTGTCAATCTCCTTGCGATCGGCTGTGTGAATGGATTATTTGTTAAATCCGTCGCTCAGCAACGATCCACTTTATACCCGTACGATGCACCTGCGCATTGTGGTGCATACGCATGCGCAGTAGTGACCTGATCGCTGCACTGCGAAAAATGGCAGCTTGCCATCAGGTCGGAATGACCCCTTAAGAGCGGGGACAGTTTTTCTTTGATGGGCCCAAGGAAAACCATATTTCTCTAACGTCCTAAGTGGATGCTGGGGACTCCGTCAGGACCATGGGGAATAGCGGCTCCGCAGGAGACAGGGCACAAAAATAAAGCTTTAGGATTAGGTGGTGTGTACTGGCTCCTCCCCCTATGACCCTCCTCCAAGCCTCAGTTAGGTTTTTGTGCCCGTCCGAGCAGGGTGCAATCTAGGTGGCTCTCCTAAAGAGTTGCTTAGAAAAAGTTTTTAGGTTTTTTATTTTCAGTGAGTCCTGCTGGCAACAGGCTCACTGCATCGAGGGACTTAGGGGAGAGAATTTCAACTCACTTGCGTGCAGGATGGATTGGATTCTTAGGCTACTGGACACCATTAGCTCCAGAGGGAGTCGGAACACAGGTCTCACCCTGGGGTTCGTCCCGGAGCCGCGCCGCCGACCCCCCTTACAGATGCTGAAGATTGAAGGTCCGGAAACAGGCGGCAGAAGGCTCTTCAGTCTTCATGAAGGTAGCGCACAGCACTGCAGCTGTGCGCCATTGTTGTCACACACTTCACACCAAGCGGTCACGGAGGGTGCAGGGCGCTGCTGGGGGCGCCCTGGGCAGCAATATTTAATACCTTTATGGCAAAAGAATACATCACATATAGCCATTGAGGCTATATGTATGTATTTAACCCATGCCAGATATCTAAAACTCCGGGAGAAAAGCCCGCCGAAATAGGGGGCGGGGCTTATTCTCCTCAGCACACAGCGCCATTTTCCTGCTCAGCTCCGCTGTGAGGAAGGCTCCCAGGACTCTCCCCTGCACTGCACTACAGAAACAGGGTAAAACAGAGAGGGGGGGCATTTTTTGGCGATATTTTGATATATTTAAGCTGCTATAAGGAACAACACTTATATAAGGTTGTTCCCATATATATTATAGCGCTTGGGTGTGTGCTGGCAAACTCTCCCTCTGTCTCCCCAAAGGGCTAGTGGGGTCCTGTCTTCGATAAGAGCATTCCCTGTGTGTCTGCTGTGTGTCGGTACGTGTGTGTCGACATGTATGAGGACGATGTTGGTGTGGAGGCAGAGCAATTGCCGATAATGGTGATGTCACCCCCCAGGGAGTCGACACCGGAATGGATGGCTTTGTTTATGGAATTACGTGATAATGTCAGCACATTACAAAAATCAGTTGACGACATGAGACGGCCGGCAAACCAGTTAGTACCTGCCCAGGCGTCTCAGACACCGTCAGGGGCTGTAAAGCGCCCTTTACCTCAGTCGGTCGACACAGACCCAGACACAGACACTGAATCTAGTGTCAACGGTGATGAAACAAACGTATTTTCAAGTAGGGCCACACGTTATATGATCACGGCAATGAAGGAGGCTTTGCATATCTCTGATACTGCAAGTACCACAAAAAGGGGTATTATGTGGGGGGTGAAAAAACTACCTGTAGTTTTTCCTGAATCAGAGGAATTAAATGATGTACGTGGGTTAACCCAGATAGAAAAGTGCTAATTTCAAAAAAGTTATTAGCATTATACCCTTTCCCGCCAGAGGTTAGGGCGCGCTGGGAAACACCCCCTAGGGTGGATAAGGCGCTCACACGCTTATCAAAACAAGTGGCGTTACCGTCTCCTGATACGGCCGCCCTCAGGGATCCAGCTGATAGGAGACTGGAAACTACCCTAAAAAGTATATACACACATACTGGTGTTATACTGCGACCAGCCATCGCCTCAGCCTGGATGTGCAGTGCTGGGGTCGTCTGGTTGGATTCCCTGACTGAAAATATTGATACCCTGGATAGGGACAGTATTTTATTGACTATAGAGCAATTAAAGGATGCTTTCCTTTATATGCGAGATGCTCAGAGAGATATTTGCACTCTGGCATCGAGAGTAAATGCGATGTCCATATCTGCCAGAAGGAGTTTATGGACGCGACAGTGGTCAGGTGATGCGGATTCCAAACGACATATGGAAGTATTGCCGTATAAAGGGGAGGAATTATTTGGCGTCGGTCTATCGGATCTGGTGGCCACGGCAACTGCCGGAAAATCCACCTTTTTACCTCAGACCCCCTCCCAACAGAAAAAGACACCGTCTTTTCAGCCGCAGTCCTTTCGGTCCTATAAGAACAAGCGGACAAAAGGACAGTCATATCTGCCTCGGGGCAGAGGAAGGGGTAAGAGAGGGCAGCAAGCAGCCCCTGCCCAGGAACAGAAGCCCTCTCAGGGTTCTGCAAAGCCCTCAGCATGACGCTGGGGCCTTACAAGCGGACTCAGGAGCGGTGGGGGGTCGACTCAAGAATTTCAGCGCACAGTGGGCTTGCTCACAGGTGGACCCCTGGATCCTGCAGGTAGTATCTCAGGGTTACAGGTTGGAATTCGAGAAGTCTCCCCCTCGCAGGTTCCTAAAGTATGCTTTGCCAACGTCTCCCTCAGACAGGGCGACGGCATTGGAAGCCATTCACAAGCTGTTTTCTCAGCAGGTGATAGTCAAGGTACCCCTCCTACAACAGGGAAAGGGGTATTACTCCACGCTATTTGTGGTACCGAAGCCGGACGGCTCGGTAAGACCTATTCTAAATCTGAAATCTTTGAACCTGTACATACAAAAATTCAAGTTCAAGATGGAGTCACTCAGAGCAGTGATAGCGAATCTGGAAGAAGGGGACTTTATGGTGTCCCTGGACATAAAGGATGCTTACCTGCATGTCCCAATTTGCCCTTCACATCAAGGGTACCTCAGGTTCGTGGTGCAAAACTGTCATTATCAGTTTCAGACGCTGCCGTTTGGATTGTCCACGGCACCTCGGGTCTTTACCAAGGTAATGGCCGAAATGATCATTCTTCTGCGAAGAAGAGGCGTATTAATTATCCCTTACTTGGACGATCTCCTGATAAGGGCAAGGTCCAGAGAACAGCTGGAGGACGGAGTAGCACTAACCCGACTAGTGCTGCAACAACACGGGTGGATTCTGAATTTTCCAAAATCTCAGTTGACCCCGACGACACGTCTGCTGTTCCTGGGAATGATTCTGGACACGGTTCAGAAAAAGGTGTTTCTTCCGGAGGAGAAAGCCAGGGAGTTATCCGAACTTGTCAGGAACCTCCTAAAACCAGGGAAAGTGTCTGTGCATCAATGCACAAGAGTCCTGGGAAAGATGGTGGCTTCTTACGAAGCGATTCCATTCGGCAGATTCCACGCACGAACTTTTCAGTGGGATCTGCTGGACAAATGGTCCGGATCACATCTGCAGATGCATCAGCGGATAACCTTATCGCCACGGACAAGGGTGTCTCTTCTGTGGTGGTTGCAGAGTGCTCATCTGTTAGAGGGCCGCAGATTCGGCATACAGGACTGGGTCCTGGTGACCACGGATGCCAGTCTGAGAGGCTGGGGAGCGGTCACACAGGGAAGAAACTTCCAGGGAGTATGGTCAAGCCTGGAGATGTCTCTTCACATAAATATACTGGAGCTAAGAGCGATTTACAATGCTCTAAGTCTGTCAAAACCCCTGCTTCAGGGTCAGCCGGTGTTGATCCAGTCAGACAACATCACGGCAGTCGCCCACGTAAACAGACAGGGCGGCACAAGAAGCAGGACAGCAATGGCAGAAGCTGCAAGGATTCTTCGCTGGGCGGAAGATCATGTGATAGCACTGTCAGCAGTATTCATTCCGGGAGTGGACAACTGGGAAGCAGACTTCCTCAGCAGACACGATCTACACCCGGGAGAGTGGGGACTTCATCCAGAAGTCTTTCACATGATTGTGAACCGTTGGGAAAAACCAATGGTGGATATGATGGCGTCCCGCCTCAACAAAAAACTGGACAGGTATTGCGCCAGGTCAAGAGACCCTCAGGCAATAGCTGTGGACGCTCTGGTAACACCGTGGGTGTTCCAGTCAGTGTATGTGTTCCCTCCTCTGCCTCTCATACCAAAAGTACTGAGAATTATACGGCAAAAGGGAGTAAGAACGATACTAGTGGCTCCGGATTGGCCAAGAAGAACTTGGTACCCGGAACTTCAAGAGATGCTCACGGAGGATCCGGGGCCTCTACCTCTAAGACGGGACCTGCTTCAGCAGGGACCGTGTCTATTCCAAGACTTACCGCGGCTGCGTTTGACGGCATGGCGGTTGAACGCCGAATTCTAAGGGAAAAAGGCATTCCGGAAGAGGTCATTCCTACACTGGTAAAAGCCAGGAAGGAGGTGACTGCACAACATTATCACCGCATTTGGAGAAAATATGTTGCGTGGTGTGAGGCCAGGAAGGCCCCCACGGAGGAATTTCAACTGGGTCGATTCCTACATTTCCTGCAAACAGGATTGTCTATGGGCCTCAAATTGGGGTCCATTAAGGTTCAAATTTCGTCCCTGTCGATTTTCTTCCAGAAAGAATTGGCTTCAGTTCCTGAAGTCCAGACTTTTGTAAAAGGAGTACTACATATACAGCCCCCGGTTGTGCCCCCAGTGGCACCGTGGGATCTTAATGTAGTCTTGGATTTTCTCAAATCCCATTGGTTTGAGCCGCTCAAATCGGTGGAGTTGAAGTATCTTACATGGAAAGTAACCATGCTACTGGCCCTGGCTTCAGCCAGGAGAGTATCAGAATTGGCGGCTTTATCATATAAGAGCCCATATCTGATTTTCCATACGGACAGGGCAGAACTGCGGACGCGTCCTCATTTTCTGCCTAAGGTGGTGTCAGCGTTTCACCTGAACCAGCCTATTGTGGTGCCTGCGGCTACTAACGATTTGGAGGATTCCAAGTTGTTGGACGTGGTCCGGGCATTGAATATATATATTTCAAGAACGGCGGGAGTCAGAAAGTCTGACTCACTGTTTATATTGTATGCACCCAACAAGATGGGTGCTCCTGCTTCTAAGCAGACGATTGCTCGTTGGATTTGTAGCACAATTCAACTTGCACATTCTGTGGCAGGCTTGCCACAACCTAAATCTGTCAAGGCCCATTCCACAAGGAAAGTGGGCTCATCCTGGGCGGCTGCCCGGGGGGGTCTCGGCATTACAAATCTGCCGAGCTGCTACTTGGTCAGGGGCAAACACGTTTGCAAAATTCTACAAATTTGATACCCTGGCTGAGGAGGACCTTGAGTTCTCTCATTCGGTGCTGCAGAGTCATCCGCACTCTCCCGCCCGTTTGGGAGCTTTGGTATAATCCCCATGGTCCTGACGGAGTCCCCAGCATCCACTTAGGACGTTAGAGAAAATAAGAATTTACTTACCGATAATTCTATTTCTCGTAGTCCGTAGTGGATGCTGGGCGCCCATCCCAAGTGCGGATTGTCTGCAATACTTGTACATAGTTATTGTTACAAACAAATTCGGGTTGTTATTGTTGTAAGCCGTCTGTTCAGAGGCTCCTACGTTTGTCATACTGTTAACTGGGTTCAGATCACAAGTTATACGGTGTGATTGGTGTGGCTGGTATGAGTCTTACCCGGGATTCAATATCCTTCCTTATTGTGTACGCTCGTCCGGGCACAGTATCCTAACTGAGGCTTGGAGGAGGGTCATAGGGGGAGGAGCCAGTACACACCACCTAATCCTAAAGCTTTATTTTTGTGCCCTGTCTCCTGCGGAGCCGCTATTCCCCATGGTCCTGACGGAGTCCCCAGCATCCACTACGGACTACGAGAAATAGAATTATCGGTAAGTAAATTCTTATTTTTTTTGGGTTAACTTTGACCTAGCTTGCAGTAAGCAGTACAGCTGGCTATTGCGGCTAATACACATTACCTAACACTAAACTTCTTCGTTAGAACATTTTGAACTTCAGTGTGTAACATGCACAATAAATGCAACCCTTAATTACACATTACCTGTAAACTGTAGTACTAATCTATAATAAATGTTATATAAAATTGTTACAATTTACTATGTGTTTATCATTACATGTGTATTGTTCTAGTATGTCCATATTAACTTTGGACTTACTCAGAATGAAAATGTAATTCTTTGGATTTTTACAGTAGCAAAAACATAAACAATATCACAGTAAATGTTTCCAATTACTTAATTGCAAAGTTACACAAATACTGTACATTACCCACCATGCCTACCCCCTGTTTAGATGAAATTGTTCTTTATTACACATCACATATGAAATGCTGCAAGGAACAGGTGCCACCTGTGAGCAGGAATCTACAGTAGGACCTGCCCCTCTTCACACAGTGCTATGCCTGGTGTGGATTCTCACCTTCTACAGCTCTATTGGAACGACTTTGGGCGTTTCTTCAGCACTTACAGATGTAGCCACCTTTATCTTGAGTGGCCGCGGCGGTTGTCCCGTTCGACCATACGCAGCGTACTGTGGCGTAGCGAGGCGCGCCTAGCCACAGAGAGGCTATCTAATCGCACGGAGACAGACATTTGACGTTTGGCGTTACCTTTACGTGTAATACCTGCGATCAGCCACCAGATGTCGCTTTTTACAATCACCACTGCGCATGCGTGTGGTCTCCCGTAAAATACAATACTGACATACATAATAAGGACTACTTTACTAAGGCGTCTCATTACGCTGCATACAGCAAATACTGTACTCATTACGCTGCATTATTTAATACAGTACTGTATATACAGTACGACACCGACGCAAATACAGTAGTACAGCATACAGTATATGATCCATCTACAATACTTTATGAATACTGTATGTGAGCGTCCAAGTCCCGCAGACAAAACACAGTACTGTAAAACCAGTAGTGTACACTGTCGCAAATGGATGTGTGTTACAAGTTCACTATTGCCTCTCAAGATTAGGAATTTTCTACAGTATGTTATCGTCCTAATCCCGTAGCCATTACAGCATAATCAAAACCAACGGATTTATACATTTGTCTGCGGCGAAGTGGTGAAGTGTTTCGCTTCCTATACTCAGAGTCCAGGGTTCGATTCCTTAAGTACGAATGCATGTTACTGTAGTTTTTTTCAGACACTTTATTATTTTTTTTATTCACATACTGTAAACCAGGGCATACAGTAGCTGCATGAGCGGTTCTATGCGATCGAGTCCGGTGTACCATAATGTGCAGGTTCTATGCAGGTTAAGGTACTATGCTCCGTACACAGTACACATACAATTCTGTAGCTGGGCAGACTGAATAGAAATGGCTACCACCTATGACTCCTTGCCCCACAGAGGCCCTAGGCTACGGAGCAAGTAATAGTCCAGATTGTACAGACTATGGGGCAATGCTGAAGGAGCGTCACAATCCCCTAGCTAAAATACACAGTATGCATATTATGGTACACCGGACTCGATGACATACTGTAGCACACTGGCAAAATGGCCGCCGCCCCTGAACCCTTGTGCAGGTTATGGGGCAATGCTGAAGGAGCGTCACAATCCCCTAGCCAAAATACACAGGGGAGGGATAAGCCACTGTAGGATTGCATACAGTATTACGGTACACCGGACTCAATCGCATAGCACACTGTCAAAACGACCACTACCCATGAACCCCCACCTCCTGAACCCCCACCTCGTGGCATGCAGCAGTTGGGTATGGAATGAGAAATGGCATAAGCTGTGCAGGCTACGGGGCGATGCTGAAGGAGCGTCACAATCCCCTAGCCAAAATACACAGAGATACTGTAAGCGAGGTCTATGCACATTACAGTACTGTACGTTACACCGGGCTCGGTCGCATAGCAAACTGACAAAACACAAGTTTTACAGTACATACAGTAAAGCAGGCCAAAGCTGCAGGAGAGTTTCTACTGTAAAGGTTCTATGCACCGTACGGTAATGTACACATACCTGTACAATTCTATAGCAGGGCAGACTCAATTGAAATGGCTACCGCCTGTGACTCCTACAGTAGCTCCTAGGAGGCACTCAGCTATGGAGCAAATAACAGCACAGATTTTGCAGGCTACGGGGCAATGCTGAAGGAGCGTCACAATCCCCTAGCTACAATACACAGGGGTGATAGAGATAATCGAGTGGCTGGAGGGGGGTCCCCTTGATTTAAGTGGCCCCCACTCCTCCAGGGTACTCCGGCCAGGTGTGACTAGTTGGGTATTTAATTCCATGGCCGCAGGGACCGGTATAAAAGTCTCCCCCGGCTGTGCATTATCTGTCCAGCTAGTGGAGCCCAGTGCTGATTCAAAAAATATGGGGAACCCCTACGCTTTTTTTGTCCCCCTTATTTTTTGCACCAGGACCAGGCGCAGAGCCCGGTGCTGGTTCTAAAAAGATGGGGGATCCCGTGTCCATTTTTTCCGTATTCCTTCCGGAATTCGACTGCAATTGCATATACAGTACTGTACCCCTTAATGTCACTGCTTACAGTATACAGTATTTAGACATGAGCTTGTGTACAGTATCTGTCATGAGGTGCTTTTTTCACTGACACTATAACTTTTTTCTATTGTGATATACTGTACAGAGGCGGCAAACTAGCCAAACGGGAATAATCAGCTTCTGCAGAATAAAATGAGATGCTACAGTACATGCCTATATTCTGTGAGTGACTGCGGCTCTATGAAATTAAATCAGAAAATTTAAATATGAAATGCATTACTAATGTGTGGCATTACTGTACTGTATGTGTATAAGGTGTACTACAATATTTTCTGGTGTAACATAAGGAAAGGGCACTACTGCATGGTCTAATGCAGTGGTTCTCAAACTTGGTCCTCAGGACCCCACACAGTGCATGTTTTGCAGGTAAACCAGCAAGTGCACAGATGTATTCATTACTAACTGACACATTTTAGAAGGTCCATACAGTAGGTGGAGCTAATTTTTTCACTTGTGATTCTGTGAGACCTGCAAAACCTGCACTGTGTGGGGTCCTGAGGACTGAGTTTGAGAACCTGTGGTCTAATGTAAATAAAGATGAATGTGGTGGGGTGTAATGTGAATAAGGGGCATTACTGTTAGGAGTAATGTGGTACTATGATATGATGTCATGAGAATAAGAGACACCACTGCATGATATAATGTGAATAAAGTTGCAGTACTGTGTTGTGTCATTTCATCTTCGGGTATTATTGTGTTACCATGCCCCTTCCCAGCAAGAACATACTGTACACTGTTTTGGGCTGGCACTAAATGTGCACATTGTTCTTATTTAGATTATAGGGGGTAGGAGCGCCAAAATGGGTGATGGTGCTGGGAAAGGGGTGCAGGGTTAGAGGCGGAACTACGTAGCATCTGTGCAAGAGGGCATCAGCCAAAATCTAGCCTAGGGCATCATGTTGGTCAGGTTTGGCTCTGATAATACTGTATACTGTACTCTTACTGTACTTTGCATTCAATACAGATACTGTTTGCACACAGGTTTTACATGAATCATTGGCAATGCTGCAGGAGTGTCTCATTAGGCAATCTAAAATATACCACGACTATGGGTGGGGATACAGTAGGGAAGTTCTGTCACCATAAGCTGTCTGCTGTGTATAGCATATTTCCATCTGAGATGCATTTGTGTGTTTGTAATAAGAAAAAAACATTTTACTGTACATTTAGTGGATACAGTATTTCTCCCCCATAATGACGTATCATACTGTACAGGTACCCTCATGTACTGTACCGTACCATACTGTAAAATTGAATATTTATTGGAAAAACATCAATATTAATGTAAAAATAAAGTATTACAACATCCGATTCCATGTACTGCACTGATCAAAATGTACAGTACTCTTATTCAGGACTTATAAAACTGAAAATAACTGTTCATACAGTACACATCAATAACATTACTACTGTATAATATTCTACATTAGTTTATGCAATAATCAGACAAAGGCAATTTTATCATTTTTTTTAATAATGCACCAATTTAAAATTTTAAACAGAAAATACAGAACTACATATTTGTGGCTTGACCATTTCTTTCAACTACAACAGGTAATACTTTATACAGGTGATTTATATAATTATTACAATGTTCAGGTGTGAGTACTTCTAGCCAAAATTTCTTTATCCCATCCACCAGTTGCTGTTTTGTTGTTGGCTTTGCAACACTCCTAACGTACCTCTTCAATTGAGCCCACACTAATTCGATTGGGTTCATGTCTGGTGATCTATATAAAAATAAAAAAAAAGCGTATAGAAAAAATTAATTACATTACAGTAAATAGAGAAAATTAAACATACAATATTGTACTGTTTATTAAACAAAATTTTTTTTTACAGTACTAGAGTGCTATCCAAAATTTTACTTGTACACTGTTGAAAGAATACTCACTCTGGTGGTGTGCGTTCCCAATTCATACCTTTCTCTTCCATAAATTTGGCTGAGGCGGAGTGTTTAGGATCATTGTCTTGGAATATCCTATGGTGAGTTGGGTAATATTTATTCACAAATGGCACCATACATTTCTCTACTATTGTTTCTTGGAAATATTTCTTATCCATGATTCCTACAGAAATCAAAAAATGTTGTTCATTAATAAGCAACTCCTTTTATTGTGCAGTTACACGTACTCTACAGTACAACATGTATTTTTACAGAACACAGGCACAGAATAAAGTATAGTACTGTACCTTCGAAAAATAATAGGGGACCAGCTCCTAATCGTGATATGCCTCCCCATACATGGACTTTCAATGGATGCTTTGGGCGTGGTTTTAAAGAGATATGGTTACGTTTCCTGAATGACATTCTGGAGAACCGCTCAAGGGCAACAGACGATTCATCTGTGAAAATGACATCATCAAATGTTTCACCACTCTCAATCCATCGCCGTGCCTGTTCCACTCTCTTTTCTTTATTCACATCTCTTATCATTGGAGATATCCTGTGAAGAGCCAAAAATAATGAAATCAGATACAGTTATGAAATTACAGATTTACAGATTACTGTATATACAGTAGACTGTATGTGCAGTATACTGTATTATATACCTACTGTATACATTAAACTGTACATACAGTACATTAAGTTACATACAGAGTAATATATATATACATACTGTACATACACACAAACACACACACACAGTATACAGTATGTAATCATCACAATAAGCCGGCAATGCTTCATTGCTGTCTCTGAGTGCCTATACAGTAGGTATCTCTTTTGGGATAGAATATATACAGTATATACACACACACATACTGTATATAGTATAAAGTACACACTCTGTATAATGATTTATGGCATTATTATATCACGTATCAAGGGATTATTAACAGTGCATTTACTGTATGGTTTATACTGCTTTCAGTATTTTACCTTGTTGCGCCAAAGGTCCATCCCATTTTCCGTCGCATCCTTCTGATGCTGGTGGCCGATATGTCCAGGTCATACTTGGAATGGAGAATTCGTTTTATTTGCAGAGCAGTACGCTCATCATCCTCACGAGTTAGTTCCTCCACAATTTGTTGCACTCTCCTACAGTACAATACAGTATGAAAAATATGAATTCATGAACAGCACAATCACAGTTACAATTGATGAAGTTTTTATTTTATTTCAAAAAAATTGTTTATGGTATAAAGCAAGTCATTTAAACATTACAGTAGTGTACAGTACGTACCATGTGCATTTTGTAGGAAATACAAATCTGGGCGTTGTTCTCTCGAATGCATGATAGCGCACCGTTTCTAAAGTGACTATAATGCCACTTTCCTTGAGCCATGCATGGATCTCTTTGATGGTTTTATTTTCTTTTTTCATGTTGGCGATTATCTTGCTCATCGTTTTGTTGATAGTTACTGGCATGTTGTCCAACTATAATTCCTGTATGGAGAGAAAACATTTGTGAATACTGTAGTCTAAAATTTACACATCTGAAAATGCATAAGAGTTTTATGATAGAAGTTAATACTGTACATGTTTACTATCCAGTACCTGATGTTCAAATTTAAGTATTGTATACTGTACAGTACTGAAAATACAACTTCAGTGTTATGGACTGCAATTAGTTTCCTGTATGAAACAGATACAGTACAGTAAATAACCCTCCTTGGAAGTGCATGGGCCCTGTGAGACTTACAGTAGTGTACAGCATAAGGGTCGACTGACATGATGTACAAGCATTACATACAGTACATGTCAGTACTGTATGTAAATTCTTCAATTATTGCCTAACAACAATGCTGCTTACTGTATATTAAATACTGTAGGCCTAGAAATGTGCATCTCAATATAGTAGTTAAAAACACAGGGGCCTATGTGGATAAGCGAGTTCTATGCACACTAAAAATGGCCACCGACCGTGAACCCCCAGCACGTGGCAGCGCTCGTATATGTAGTGAGATACAGTATGGCATACATTTCACAGTTCAGGGGGCAATGCTGAAGGAGCGTCACAATCCCCTAGCTCAATTACATTGGGATAAGCGAGGTCTATGCACATTACGGTATACCGAGCTGGATCGCTTAGCAACCTGACAAAATGGCCGCCGACCGTGAACTCCCAGCACGTGGCAGCGCTCGGATATGTAGTGAGATACAATATGGCATACATTTCACAGTTCAGGGGGCAATGCTGAAGGAGCGTCACAATCCCCTAGCTCAATTACATTGGGATAAGCGAGGTCTATGCACATTACGGTATACCGAGCTGGATCGCTTAGCAACCTGACAACATGGCCGCCGACCGTGAACTCCCAGCACGTGGCAGCGCTCGGATATGTAGTGAGATACAATATGGCATACATTTCACAGTTCAGGGGGCAATGCTGAAGGAGCGTCACAATCCCCTAGCTCAATTACATTGGGATAAGCGAGGTCTATGCACATTACGGTATACCGAGCTGGATCGCTTAGCAACCTGACAAAATGGCCGCCGACCGTGAACTCCCAGCACGTGGCAGCGCTCGGATATGGAGTGAGAGATGGTATACATTTTAAAATACACCGGGATAAGTTGTATAGGCCATGGAGCAATGCACAGGGACATTCATCATTTACGTACAGTATATAAATAATTGTAAACCGTAAATGAAAGAATTACCGGTCAAATACTGTATGACGAAACTGTGTCAATGAGCTGGAACAGTATGGCCTGTGAAGAAGTTTTCGAAGGCAGAAACGGAGAGCAAATTATCAGGAGATTTCTGAAAGGTCGGAGAAGATCCACACAGCAAGTCTGCTTACGAGGAAACAGCTTTGCAAAGTGGGTAGCGGGGCGGTGACTGAGACGCCTTTTATTCCTGTTGATTTTTTGGGCGCTGCTGTATCTATCCAGTAGCAGCCGAGTCCATTGTGCTGTGTCCATCTGGGGCCTTGGGCTGCGTTTCCATCCAGGGGCTGCTGTTGTCAGTCCTCTATTCTGGTGTCCGTATGCGACAGTGTTAAAAAGCAAAAGACAAAAACGAAAAATAATTCAAAAAAGCAAAACCTAAAAATAAAGTACAAAAACCATTACCCCGCACCACCACCACAAAAAAATAAATTATAAAAATGTTAAAGTTGATATTGTTACTGTATTTGTGCTGTTACCTTTTGATTAAAGTACCGTACAGTATGTGTGATGTTGGCTTTATTACAATACAGTACAGTATGTGTGATGTTACATGTTCCAAATGATTTTGTCCGTAAATAAAGTGTTTCTTAAAATAAACATGACGTGGTTTCCAATGTTTGTATTCCCAACTTCCTGTACTGTATAAATTAGTACTACTGTACTGTATGATGGGAATTCAATTAAGAGTGGTATACTGTATGTAAAACAACTTGGTTAGGCATCTTGCATTTCATATTTTAATAAAAACCACAGGAAACTTCTATTTTTAAAAGTTTATTGAAGAAAAAAAAGGTGTTTTTTTTTAAATAAAGTTTGAAAGTTAATTAAAACAAAAAAGTAGTTTGTTCTTCGTTACATTCTTTTCTTGTGTATATAGATATCTGTGGGGAAAAAAAAAAAAAAGTATTAAAGTAAAGACACTCATGTTCATTTGTTTTCCAAGAAAATTTGTGGAACCACACAGCCCAGCAATAAGTCATGCTGGGCTGTGTGGTTCCACAAAAGGCATGCGGTCCAAAGTGAAATAGTGGTGTCAGTGGTCAGCACTTTGACACGCTAACATTTGTGGAACCACACAGCCCAGCAATAAGTCATGCTGGGCTGTGTGGTTCCACAAAAGGCATGCGGTCCAAAGTGAAATAGTGGTGTCAGTGGTCAGCACTTTGACACGCTAACATTTGTGGAACCACACAGCCCAGCAATAAGTCATGCTGGGCTGTGTGGTTCCACAAAAGGCATGCGGTCCAAAGTGAAATAGTGGTGTCAGTGGTCAGCACTTTGACACACTAACATTTGTGGAACCACACAGCAATGCCTGACACACATAAAATGCCTGACACACACAAAATGCCTGACACACACAAAATGCCTGACACACACATGCTGGAGGGAAAACACATGTTTGCCAAACAGTCGACAGCACATGTCGGCCAGATGGCCGACCAAACTTGCTCCAAATCACCCCAAACTGGACAGAAAGCACGCCAGCACACTCAGGAGGTACACCACAGCTAAATTACGAGAGAATTTCATTACAAACAGCCAGATCTTGCAGATTATCTGCCAGATAATTGTATGGTGTACAGTATGCCTATCTTATACAGTAGAAAAAGATACTATACAATGGAGTACAATAACAAACATTTATTAAAAAAAAAAAAAAAAATTTAAAATGATCTTAACAACAAATTAAAAAAGTGGTCCACTAAGAGGTGGACCACCACCCGCAGGAGCAGAACGGCACGCTGCAACTGTTCTGTGGGAAAAAAAGGACAGTATTACAAAACAAATACTGAATACTTTACAGTGTAGTAATGGCAATACAGTACTTTACTCTATATTAGACAATCTTGTTATTTACAATGTACAGTACTGTATTGTCAGTACAGTAAATCAAACACTACTGTATGCTGTCGAGGTAATTTAAACATTGCTTTAGTTTACCTCTTGTATAAGTGGGCTGCTGCCTGCCCGCTTCTGGGCCAGCCCACCTATCTTGCCCCTGTCTGGGGCCCCCATAAATCATTGGCACTATATTGGAGAAAAAAAAACATTTAGTCACATTCAAATACTATACAATTATTACTGTATACTGTAGGTACAGTATTATACTGTATTGCTGGTATTCAAAATATAAAGTACTGTACAAGAGTTTAGCTTCAATAGGTCATAAACAAATTGTCAAAGGAATAAAACACCACAGTACAAATACTGTAGACATTTACTGTATGTATTAGCAGTCATGACATTTCATGACCGCTTCAGAAAAAAGAGGGTTACAGTACTGTAGGTGGTGTTGTAGGGAGTACTATCAATAATAGTGGACTGTACTCAGAGCCAGCCATAAATATTATGATTCCCTAGTCAAGTTTTTGGATGCTGCCCCCTTGCACAGACGCTATTTCCGCCTCTGATCCTGTACCCCTTTCCCAGCACCATCACCCCTCAACCATAGCAGTCCTCATTTTGGTGCTCCTCCAACCTACAGTACTGTATGTTTAAAATAGCAACAGTGTGCACATTCGGTGTGCATCCCAAAACGGTGCATGTTCTTGCTGGGAAGGGGCATGGACACACAGTAATTCCCCAATCTGAAATGACGCCACACAGTACTGCAACTTTATTCACAACATATCATGCAATAGTGTCTCTTATTCTCGTTATGCTTGCTTCGCTCGCCATGCGGTGGGCACGGTGCCTCGCTACGCTCTGCACACTATTATATCAGTAGTCAGGAAAGGCAGCATGCATTTGTGGAGTGAAGAGGGTGAAAAAAGAGAGAAAGTACAGTATGTACTGTAAGGTTATGTCAGAGGGTGTGAAGATGATCAGCTCAGTGTTATACATGTTACAGTAAGTTAGAATACAGTACAGTGCATTATGTATTTATATTTTATTACCAGGTGTCTCCTCCACTGGTTGGCGACGGACTGTAAAAAGATAAAATACAGTTAGTCATATCAGTTTGACTTAAAATAATGTTGGAGAAAAAAAATACTGTAATTACAGTACCAACTATTGCTACTGTACAGTATATTTACCAAAAATGTATTCTGGCTCGTCGTCTGTGGGTAAAAGAGAAGAATATTATAAGATACAGTATACAGTAAAAAGTATAGTAATAGTACACTAGTGTCCAGGCCCAGTGTCAGGTGGGTAAAAAAAGGTATGCTTGTGACAGGCATGGTGATTCCAAGGGACCCCACCGAGACCATCAGAAAATTTGTGAGTGACCCGTATGCCGGTGATTATGACTAGAATAAGGTAGCAACTCTTTTTTCTTTTGAATTATGTATACTGTACAGTACTGCAATTACCACATGTGTATACAGTACACTGCACGACAGTGCTGGCCCTAGCCAGGTACAGATACAGCCGCAGTCACGCAAAATATAGGCATGCCGCATATCATTTTAATCAGCAGAAGCTGCTGGTGCCCCTAAGCATAGCAAATGCCCTAGGCATTTGCCTACTGTAGTTTGCCTATGCCTAAGGCCGGCTCTGCTGCACGATGTGATTCACTATGTATTACACTCACTGCACAATACCATATACTGAATGTACACTGCATGACACGCTGCAATTACGCAGCACGATACACTGTGATACATTGCATATACTGTACACTGCATGATACTGTACACTGCACAATCGTAGACCACCTGGATTGTAAAGAACTACTGTATATACACAAGTTTAAAAAAATAACAATTGTTTTTGTAAAACGCATGTCGATCTTTTTCCATGTCAACTTAACGACCATGTCAACCTACAGTAACTGGTGTCAACCAATTTCAAAAGCCGCACCATCTAGGTCGACGCAAAAAAACAAATTGACCTTTTGACCCGGGTTAATGTTTGGTCCTTGTTTAACCATTTGTTTACCACAAATACTGTACAGTGCTGTATAGACCGGATACCTGCTGCTACAGCAGCCCCTGCTATAATGTACTGTACCTGTAACTACAGTAACTTAAAGTACAGTAATCTACAGTAATGTACTGTACTTACAATCCCTTATGGCCTGCAGGCGTCGTGGGGTCCTCCTCACGAGGTCGCTCCATCTCCTCTGGAGAGACCTCACCGTTCTCCTCCGGTTGTAGGTCTGGAGGATAGCCCTACTTGCCCTCCTATATGCTCTAACTTTCTCCTCGTTGCTGGCGAGAGTTCTGTCCCGCCAGCGAACGAGGAGACGCAGCTCACCCAGAGCATAGGGACGGTCACGTACAGCAGCCATGCTTATGCTCAATGAGCGATCCAGACGTCGTGCGTCTCAGACGTCGTGCGTCTCAGACGTCGTGCGTTCCAGGCATTCAACGTACAGTACTGTAGTTACTGTACTTTGTGACAGTTTCCCTTAGTTTTAAATATGCCCTTTCTTTGACCACAGTATTTTCCACTGTCTTGCCCTACGCCCTTCCCTCCTGGGAGCCTTCACAGGTCTTATGCTATACACAAATACCGAAGATGCACAGTCCGTCAGAATACACTCATTTCATTCACGCTGTTTGGGTGCATTTAGCGTAAAGAATCGCTCCTGCAGATGTACTTTGATTTATGTGAAACCTGTGTGCATCCTTCCATTGACTGTCTTACAATGTAAATAAAATAATACAGTGCATTATTACAGAAAAAAAAAAAAAAAAAGAAAGAAAGCACATCATGTCTCGAACCCTGGACCCCCAGTGAGGGAGGTGGGAGCCTTCACCCCTAGCCCACGATGCCTCATGAGAGATTTCTAATTTCATGTGTGAAAGTACTGCAAACAGCGCCCGGCCCTCGCCCCATTGCTGTTGGTTTATGCCTTAGAGGACTCGGACGCTCGCATTTGTAAAGCACGGTGTTTTCCTCCGCCTCCTGCTAGCCTGTTGCCCTTCCCCCATGGGAGCCTGCACAGATCATGCAGTAGACAGGGAGGGAATGCAGGTCATGTGCAATACACAAACGCCCACTGTAGTACTATTTTGCTCACTTACAGTACCGTACTGTAGGTTGCATTTAGCGTAAAGAATCGCTCCTGCAGATGTACTTTGATTTATGTGAAACCTGTGTGCATCCTTCCATTGGATGTACTGTATTGGAGAGAAAAAAAAAAATGTTAAAGTGAATGTCACGGGAACACATTAAAAATAAGGTTGGCACTTCCTTCCCATTGGTGTTGGTTTACAGTATGCCGTAGTGTACTCGGACGCTCATGTACTGTAATTGCATTTCAAAGGCACAGTATTTTCCATCGTCTCCCCCCTACCCCCATCGCCCTTCCCCCTGGGGGCCTGCACAGGGAGGAAATTCAGGTCCTGTGCAATGCACAAACGCTGAAGATCTACAGTACTGTTTTGCTTAGTTGGTAGCGTCAGAATACACTCATTTCATTCACGCTGTTTGGGTGCATTTAGCGTAAAGAATCGCTCCTGCAGATGTACTTTGATTTATGTGAAACCTGTGTGCATCCTTCCATTGACTGTCTTACAATGTAAATAAAATAATACAGTGCATTATTACAGAAAAAAAAAAAAAAAAGAAAGAAAGCACATCATGTCTCGAACCCTGGACCCCCAGTGAGGGAGGTGGGAGCCTTCACCCCTAGCCCACGATGCCTCATGAGAGATTTCTAATTTCATGTGTGAAAGTACTGCAAACAGCGCCCGGCCCTCGCCCCATTGCTGTTGGTTTATGCCTTAGAGGACTCGGACGCTCGCATTTGTAAAGCACGGTGTTTTCCTCCGCCTCCTGCTAGCCTGTTGCCCTTCCCCCATGGGAGCCTGCACAGATCATGCAGTAGACAGGGAGGGAATGCAGGTCATGTGCAATACACAAACGCCCACTGTAGTACTATTTTGCTCACTTACAGTACCGTACTGTAGGTTGCATTTAGCGTAAAGAATCGCTCCTGCAGATGTACTTTGATTTATGTGAAACCTGTGTGCATCCTTCCATTGGATGTACTGTATTGGAGAGAAAAAAAAAAATGTTAAAGTGAATGTCACGGGAACACATTAAAAATAAGGTTGGCACTTCCTTCCCATTGGTGTTGGTTTACAGTATGCCGTAGTGTACTCGGACGCTCATGTACTGTAATTGCATTTCAAAGGCACAGTATTTTCCATCGTCTCCCCCCTACCCCCATCGCCCTTCCCCCCTGGGGGCCTGCACAGGGAGGAAATTCAGGTCCTGTGCAATGCACAAACGCTGAAGATCTACAGTACTGTTTTGCTTAGTTGGTAGCGTCAGAATACACTCATTTCATTCACGCTGTTTGGGTGCATTTAGCGTAAAGAATCGCTCCTGCAGATGTACTTTGATTTATGTGAAACCTGTGTGCATCCTTCCATTGACTGTCTTACAATGTAAATAAAATAATACAGTGCATTATTACAGAAAAAAAAAAAAAAAAAGAAAGAAAGCACATCATGTCTCGAACCCTGGACCCCCAGTGAGGGAGGTGGGAGCCTTCACCCCTAGCCCACGATGCCTCATGAGAGATTTCTAATTTCATGTGTGAAAGTACTGCAAACAGCGCCCGGCCCTCGCCCCATTGCTGTTGGTTTATGCCTTAGAGGACTCGGACGCTCGCATTTGTAAAGCACGGTGTTTTCCTCCGCCTCCTGCTAGCCTGTTGCCCTTCCCCCATGGGAGCCTGCACAGATCATGCAGTAGACAGGGAGGGAATGCAGGTCATGTGCAATACACAAACGCCCACTGTAGTACTATTTTGCTCACTTACAGTACCGTACTGTAGGTTGCATTTAGCGTAAAGAATCGCTCCTGCAGATGTACTTTGATTTATGTGAAACCTGTGTGCATCCTTCCATTGGATGTACTGTATTGGAGAGAAAAAAAAAATGTTAAAGTGAATGTCACGGGAACACATTAAAAATAAGGTTGGCACTTCCTTCCCATTGGTGTTGGTTTACAGTATGCCGTAGTGTACTCGGACGCTCATGTACTGTAATTGCATTTCAAAGGCACAGTATTTTCCATCGTCTCCCCCCTACCCCCATCGCCCTTCCCCCCTGGGGGCCTGCACAGGGAGGAAATTCAGGTCCTGTGCAATGCACAAACGCTGAAGATCTACAGTACTGTTTTGCTTAGTTGGTAGCGTCAGAATACACTCATTTCATTCACGCTGTTTGGGTGCATTTAGCGTAAAGAATCGCTCCTGCAGATGTACTTTGATTTATGTGAAACCTGTGTGCATCCTTCCATTGACTGTCTTACAATGTAAATAAAATAATACAGTGCATTATTACAGAAAAAAAAAAAAAAAAAGAAAGAAAGCACATCATGTCTCGAACCCTGGACCCCCAGTGAGGGAGGTGGGAGCCTTCACCCCTAGCCCACGATGCCTCATGAGAGATTTCTAATTTCATGTGTGAAAGTACTGCAAACAGCGCCCGGCCCTCGCCCCATTGCTGTTGGTTTATGCCTTAGAGGACTCGGACGCTCGCATTTGTAAAGCACGGTGTTTTCCTCCGCCTCCTGCTAGCCTGTTGCCCTTCCCCCATGGGAGCCTGCACAGATCATGCAGTAGACAGGGAGGGAATGCAGGTCATGTGCAATACACAAACGCCCACTGTAGTACTATTTTGCTCACTTACAGTACCGTACTGTAGGTTGCATTTAGCGTAAAGAATCGCTCCTGCAGATGTACTTTGATTTATGTGAAACCTGTGTGCATCCTTCCATTGGATGTACTGTATTGGAGAGAAAAAAAAAAATGTTAAAGTGAATGTCACGGGAACACATTAAAAATAAGGTTGGCACTTCCTTCCCATTGGTGTTGGTTTACAGTATGCCGTAGTGTACTCGGACGCTCATGTACTGTAATTGCATTTCAAAGGCACAGTATTTTCCATCGTCTCCCCCCTACCCCCATCGCCCTTCCCCCCTGGGGGCCTGCACAGGGAGGAAATTCAGGTCCTGTGCAATGCACAAACGCTGAAGATCTACAGTACTGTTTTGCTTAGTTGGTAGCGTCAGAATACACTCATTTCATTCACGCTGTTTGGGTGCATTTAGCGTAAAGAATCGCTCCTGCAGATGTACTTTGATTTATGTGAAACCTGTGTGCATCCTTCCATTGACTGTCTTACAATGTAAATAAAATAATACAGTGCATTATTACAGAAAAAAAAAAAAAAAAGAAAGAAAGCACATCATGTCTCGAACCCTGGACCCCCAGTGAGGGAGGTGGGAGCCTTCACCCCTAGCCCACGACGCCTCATGAGAGATTTCTAATTTCATGTGTGAAAGTACTGCAAACAGCGCCCGGCCCCCGCCCCATTGCTGTTGGTTTATGCCTTAGAGGACTCGGACGCTCGCATTTGTAAAGCACGGTGTTTTCCTCCGCCTTCTGCTAGTCCTCCATTCCCATTATGCATTAGCGAACTCAGACGCTCATATATTTTAAAAGCACAGTGTTTATACATTGTACTGTACATTCTTCCTTTTACACAATTACTGTAGTTGCGTCTCCATACACATACAGTACTGTACTCCATACTTTTTCCACCGCCTCCCGTTACGCCTACAGTATTGCCAGAGCTGTAGATCAATCCGCCGCTATACTGTACGATCGAAAGTACTGGATTAGTGGAGCATTAGCCACACAGTGGTGGAGATGTGTAATGCATGATGAGTATCTAGATCGTCTCAACGCGCCTGCCTGTGATTAAACTCAGCTATCGCCTTAGCGTGGCTAAACGCCCGTCTCGGCGGAGAAACAGTCAAGATAAAGGTGGCTACATCTGTACCACAGCTTTTGTCTCAAAAAAGTATTGAATTGTTTCATAAGTGCTAAGTCATTCATTTTCTATCCCTCCCAATTCTTCCATGCATCCCAATTACTGAGAAAGCATCTCCCTCAGGACTTTAGAGAGGGGTGTGCACTGGGATGCACTGATTGGTCAGATAGCTAGCAGAACCGCCAGGAGTGTCATAAGGATGCACAGGGCAGATAGTTAAGTCCTCGAACCGGTGACCCTGCCCTCTAGTTGTGACATCATTACATCACATGTTTGGGGGAGACGACTGGCACTGAGTGGTGAATTACCCTGCTATGGTCCTGGCATAAGTTGTAGTAATAAAGAATTTATGAACATGAAGAAACATTGAATAACACCAGTGCATTATTGAAATGGTTTATGAGTAATTTGAAAGAGGAATTTATAAGAGGAATACAGTAGTAAGTATCCCAACTATTGGCATATAGACATATGACATTCCTTAAATAGTGTAGATCAGTATAAACAGTAATAGGATGTGTTCTGTCCTCCATCTCATGGAAAGCACATCTGATGGCTTGCAACTCCTTAACACCTAAGCCATGACTGTGCTCTGCTGGGAAGAGCCATTGAGAAAAAGAATACACATAAATGCAGAGTGCTTTGTGTCCCACTGACTGAGAAACATCGGTGGCTACTGCCGTGTCCAAAGCATAAAACCTGGTTGCGTTGGGATGACCCATAAGTGGTGTCATAGTACCAAGTAACTTTAACTGCTGACAAGCCTCATGCATTTGGTCTAAAGAAAAGGCATATTTTTCAATGGAATAGACAATGGAGAAGAATTTGCAGATATAAAATTGGTAACTTTAAGGGGCTCTACCAGGCGTAATGATTATAAGAAGTCCTACCTGGTGTAATGTGTATAAGGGGCTCTACCTGGTATAATGTGTTTAATGTACTCTACCTAGCGTATTGTGTATAAGGTGCTCTACCTGCCATAATATGTATAAGTGGCTCTACCTGGAGTAATGTGTATAAGGGGCTCTACCTGGCATAATGTGTTTTAGTAGCTCTACCTGGCGTAATGTGTGTAAGGAGCTTTACCTGGCATAATGTGTATAAGGAGCTCTACCTGGCAATAATGTGTCTAAGGGGCTCTACCAGGTGTAATGTGTATAAAGAGCTCTGCTTGGCATAATGTGTATAAGGGTCTCTGGTGCAATGGGGGTAATTCCAAGTTGATCGCAGCAGGATTTTTGATAGCAATTGGGCAAAACCATGTGCACTGCAGGGGAGGCAGATATAACATTTGCAGAAAGAGTTAGATTTGGGTGGGTTATTTTATTTCTGTGCAGGGTAAATACTGGCTGCTTTATTTTTACACTGCAAATTAGATTGCAGATCGAACACACCCCACCCAAATCTAACTCTCTCTGCACATGTTATATCTGCCTCCCCTGCAGTGCACATGGTTTTGCCCAATTGCTAACAAAAATCCTGCTGCGATCAACTTGGAATTACCCCCAATGTGTATAAGGAGCTCGACCTGGTGTAATGTGTTTAAGGGGCTCTACCTGGCATAATGTGTTTAAGGGGCTCTACCTAGCGTAATGTGTATAAGGTGCTCTACCTGGCGTAATGTATATAAGGGGCTCTACCTGGTGTAACATGGTAGAGCCCACATCTGCTACTCCCCTTCAACAAAATCTGCACTGGCTCCCATTCCCCTACAGAATTCTCTTCAATTTCCTCACCCTCACATACAAAGCGATCTCTAATTCCACTGCTCCCTACATCTCCAACATCCTCTCCCTTCATACTCCCTCCTGCCCCCTATGGTCAGTCAATGACCGTCACCGCTCCTCTACCCTGGTCACTGCTTCCCACGGTCGAGTTCAAGATTTTGCCCGTGCTGCAATCTATCAGTGGAACCCGCTCCCCCTCTCCATTAGACTCTCCCCGACCTTGCAAAGCTTCAAACGGGCATTGAAAACCCACCTATTCATCAAAGCGTACCCTTCTGATGCATAACCTAGTCCTGAGGCTGCTCCTCCAACCCCCTGCCTCATGCCTTGAACATCTCTGCTTTGCTTACATCCTGCCATCAGGCTACCTCCCACTTGCTTGCACCTCATGTCATCTGTCTGTCGCCCCTTCCTACTAGATTGTTAGGTCCTCAGAGCAGGGCCCTCTTTTCTCTTGTTATCAAAAACCTCTTCTCAACACATTTCACTCACAGCCCTCTCCTACTCAGCGACCATCTTTACCCGCTTTTTCTCCTGCTGGTAAAGTTTCATCTATGTCTATGGCCACCAGCTCCTAGTTGTACGCTGATCACTCGCTCGCCACTTACATCTAAGCTGTATTATGTTTTGAGAATTGTGGTGCTCTTTGTTACCTGTACTCTACTTTTGTTATTTATTTACTGCAATGTTAAGTTTTGTCTCCCTGTACTGGCGCTGCGAAACACTTCTGGCGCCTTATAAATAAAATGTAGTAATAATAATAATAATAAGAAGAAGGGGCTTTACCAGCCGTAATTTGTGTAAGGGGATCTACCCGGCATAACATGTTTAAGGGAGGGGCACTACTGTGTGGTGTAATGTGATTAATGGATACCACTGTGTGGTGTAATGTGAATTGGTAATGTGAAAAGGTTCCCCTATGAAGCCACGCCCCTGCATTTTTTGCCACGGGTCTTCGGCGCGCAAGGGGGTCATTCTGAGTTGATTGCTCGCAGCGATCAGGTGAAAAAACAGCATTTCTGCGCATGCGTATGGGCCGCAATGCGCACACGCGTCGTACAGGTACAAAGCCCGTTGTGGTTGTGCACAGGTTGTAGCAAAGTTTTCAGTCGCTCTGACGGCCGCAAGAAGATTGACAGGAAGGGGGCGTTTCTGAGTGTGAACTGACCGTTTTCAGGCGTGTCTGAAAAAACGCAGACTTAGCTGGGCGTTCGCTGGGCGGGTGTATGACGTCAAACCCAGGCACGAATAGGCTGAAGTGATCGCAAGTGCTGAGTAAGTTCAGAGCTACGCTGAAACTGCACAACCTTTTTTGCAGAGCTCGGCTGCACATGCGTTCGCACTTCTGCTAAGCTAAAATACACTCCCCAGTGGGCGGCGGCATAGCGTTTGTACGGCTGCTAAAACTAGCTAGCGAGCGATCAACTCGGAATGACCCCCAATGCTCCTACTGTAAATATGGGGAGGGGGACACCAATTCTCTTTCTGGCACAGGGCACCAAAATGTCTAGTTACGGCTTTTTTAAAGCCATATGGGGGGGGGGGGGGGCAATTATGAAGAGGCGAGAAGTATCAAATGTGCTATAACCAGCGTTGACACCTATATCAAACGCCCACATATATGAAGGCAGATAATGTAGAGAAATAACTTTTCTCTGTGATATCTGCAGACATCTAACAATTTTGCTGTTGGTATACAATAGTATGGTGACAAAAATCATTCAGATGTTACTAAACAAATGAAGAGCACTTTTGTGGCTTATTGTTTTGTAACATAATCAGCCTGCCGATTTGTGTACTGTGCAACGCAGGCATGCATCTATGCAATGTACACGAGATCTTGCAATGATTGCAAGATCTTTTGCATTGGGGTTGGCCAAGAAGCAAGCCTAGTGCTAACGCACTGCAGGACTTGCAGAGATCGCCAGAGGGAGGGAGATTTCTCTCCCCCTCTCCAGATGCCGTGATGGTAATACATCTCCGCATTATTGCTTCTCCTCAAATTGTGGCAAAGCTTGTCGTTTACAACACATCTACCCGATAATTCACAAAGTGGACAATGAATCATCATTTTGAAATCATAATTTTGAAATTTGGATCTCCAACATGTAGAAGTTTGAATTAAACCTTTCCACTGGTTTTCCATGAGATATTCGCTGTAAAAGTCTACTACAGGTTCTGTTAAAGTATAAATACATCCAACAGGTACTTCAATACCAGACAAGATGTTGAAAGGGACAATTATAAAAACTGTGATGTGGAAGTTCATCTGATTCTTTTTCTCTAAATACATTTTAAAATTCATGCTATGATTTGGGAATAATTACAAAAAATTAGTTTTAGCTAGAGTAGTTAAAGCATTTCCATGAACTGAGACCTCAAGTGGGTTTTTTAGAAGTGGTATATTGGTCTTTTGACACCTTCTCTTGCTGATGCTAGGAAAATTATGTGCTGCTGTATTAAAATTCAACAATTCATGATAGTTGCTTAAAAAAAAAAATCTCTCTCACTTGTGGTATAACTCTCCTCCCACTATAGTACTTCCTTCTCCAGTAAGCCACACCAAGGGGCAGATCTACTATGAAACTAATGAACCTTATGCTTCAGTGACCCTAATCCTGGAGGTGCCCATTTTCACCTTTTGTTTTTACATTATGTACTGCATAGCTTGTCACCAATAACACCATGACAACCAGGCTTCTAGTACAACATAGCTGCTGTTTCAGCTTGGATGCACATCACTTAGTACAGCGAATGAAGTCCCAGGAATGGCGGAGTCTGAGAGGGACCGTCCTAGGAAGGAGGATGGTAGCAATGAAAGTTGAGAAGGAGCCCGGGACAAGGAGGCGTCTTATTAGGTCATTTTGTTGGCGCTGAGAGGCGTGTGCTGTCAGGTGCTTTTTGAAGAGTACGGGGGAAAAGAGTGCTGTGAGGTGATTAATGAGGTGAGGATTCTGTGAGGTGATTAATGAAAGGGGGGTGCTCTTATGTTATTATTGAAGAGGGGAGTACTGTGAGAGGCAGACATTAAAGGGACCAGAGGAGGAGGTGTTGTAACCAGACCTGCCCCACAGACTCTCGCCCTGTCACCCACCACATCTGCCGCAAAGACTCTCTAACTCCGTCACCCACCACATCTGCCCCCCGCAGACTCTCTTATGTGCCAAATGCCTGACCTTTTTCCCAGCAGATAAAGGCTGGTGAGAAGGGGCTCACTGTATGCAGAACTAGAGTGAGTGACAAGGGTCTGCAGTACCCTGTGATTCCAAAAAAAGCCAAGACTTGTTTCTGGTTTTCGGGTCAGGGCAGTCTCCAATTATCCCTACTTTTGCTTCACCCTGACCCCCATGCTATGCTTCAGGTACTGTACATCTAACATCCCCATTTGGCAAATGTCTGCCCTGGCGATTCTTCCCATTATATCCATTCTACCACTATCCCCACTTGCCTCAAGTGATCTTCCCAAGTTTAAATGTCATCCAAGTAAGCTTGAGCAAAGTCTCTAAATCCTTCAGCACATCATTAACCACACTTTAGTAGGTGGCTGGCGCATTCTACATCCATAATGTCATGGTCTTGAATTTGAACAGACCAAGTTTTATTATGAAGGAGGGGGGGGGGGGTCATTGAATACCAATACTGCTAGCTCAAAAGTCAAGCAGAGGTATACTTTGCACCTGCCCAGAGGCAGAACTACCATTGGTGCAGCAGGTGCAACGCACCGGGGGCCCTAGAGACTAAGGGGCCCACTGCTGTTTAGGCCAGCAATGACTGGTAACAAAGGGGTTAGGATATGTCCCTGCGCACAAATGCCGCCAACCCAAGGTCTATCCTAGTGTGTCACCTAACACACTGAAATAATGCTAGAAAGGGAATATTAGAATAATCCCTAGGTGGCGCAAATAGTAAAAAGTCCAAAGAAATTACCCGTGTGGGCTAAAGTCCGTTCCTTTTCATACAAGTGAGTTCATATATGAATCCGTCGTCCAAAGATGATGTATGAAAAAAAACACAATATAAACACAAATGTTCAGTACAGTCTCTGTGGGTATTAGAGGAACAAAATGTACACCCAGGTTCCTTCGACTATTCAGTACTTGGGATGTGCAGTTCTACTCGTAAGGTCCACCTCAGTGACTCGCATAAATGGACTGCTTACATGTGCTTACTTCTAAAACAATTGTATAAATCACATCAAGGTTTCTTTCACCCATACAAATGCAGTATCCAAAATAATCAAGCACCCACGAGTAGGTCTCTGGGTATATAGGATGCTCACGTGTATGCTTACTTCAAGGTGCGGTGTACTTTCACATCAAAGGTTTCTTTCGATGTTTTCCGCTGTCTTTCTCCTCTATTCCTTCAATTTTACTTCATGCTCAATAAAAAGCACAAAAAAAAACGAAGGAATGTATGAGGGTACAAAAGATTTTTAATAAAATAATTTAAAACAGATATTCGTCACAATAGGTTCTTATAATTGGACAAATGATAATAATCTCATGACCAGATAGTGCAACTCCTCAACGTGAGAAAAAAAGATGGAAAACCCGGGTATTCTCACCGTTGTCTACAAGAACCTATTGTGACGAATATCTGTTTTAAATTATTTTATTAAAAATCTTTTGTACCCTCATACATTCCTTCGTTTTTTTTTTGTGCTTTTTATTGAGCATGAAGTAAAATTGAAGGAATAGAGGAGAAAGACAGCGGAAAACATCGAAAGAAACCTTTGATGTGAAAGTACACCGCACCTTGAAGTAAGCATACACGTGAGCATCCTATATACCCAGAGACCTACTCGTGGGTGCTTGATTATTTTGGATACTGCATTTGTATGGGTGAAAGAAACCTTGATGTGATTTATACAATTGTTTTAGAAGTAAGCACATGTAAGCAGTCCATTTATGCGAGTCACTGAGGTGGACCTTACGAGTAGAACTGCACATCCCAAGTACTGAATAGTCGAAGGAACCTGGGTGTACATTTTGTTCCTCTAATACCCACAGAGACTGTACTGAACATTTGTGTTTATATTGTGTTTTTTTTCATACATCATCTTTGGACGACGGATTCATATATGAACTCACTTGTATGAAAAGGAACGGACTTTAGCCCACACGGGTAATTTCTTTGGACTTTTTACTATTTGCGCCACCTAGGGATTATTCTAATATTCCCTTTCTAGGCCAGCAATGAGTTATCCCCTGGTCCTCCTGCAGACCACTTTGAGCATTGTTGGATGAATGGCCTAGTGCAGAGAGCAGGGTGGGCCCCACTGCCTGATGGCCCTGCCCCATCCCTTAGGTAGGCAGGGCTGACCTTGTGTGCTGCTGATAGAGGAGTCCTGCCACCAACCAGTGCTGATGATCACAGTCACCTACTGCCTCTAATTAAAAGACAGGTGAACATAGTTTAGATTCACTGCTGTCTGTGAATCAAAGGCTGCTCTCAACCAGTGTAACTGCCACTGTCAGAGTCTGCTTGACCGAGTGCCAAACTGAAGAAAGCACAAGGGGAGTTGGCCCCTGTCTGGGACAGAGCAGAGGCCACTGTGTTCCTACCTTCACCAAGGTACATGCCCCCTGTTCTCCACACCAAACAGGACATTGTACCCCTGCCACCCACTGTATCTTCCTGTTACACACTGCCTCCCCTTGTCACCCTCTGCCTCTCCATGTTAACCATTGCCTCCCCCAGCATTATGCTGTCACCCTCTGCCTTACCTTTCACTGTTGTGTGGCATATTGTGAATTTGGGTTGAGGTGGAGGAGGGGGCCCAAATGATAATTTTGCACCTGGGCCCACCACTCACAAGTTTTGCCACTGCACCTGCCAACTCATCTAACTATGCATCAATGCAGGGTAAGGTGTAGGCATCAGACTTGGGTGGTCATTCCGAGTTGTTCGCTCGCTGCTATTTTTAGCAGAATTGCTAATAGGCTAAAATCCGACAGTTCTGCGCATGCGTATGCACCACAGGGCGCACGCGCTAAGCAATTTTACACAAAACTATGTTATTTTACTCACGGGCGAACAAAGCTTTTCAGTCGCTCTGTTGATCGGAGAATGATTGACAGGAAGTGGGTGTTCCTGGGTGGTAACTGAGCGTTTTCTGGGAGTGTGCTAAAAAACGCAGGCGTGCCAGCAGAAAACGCAGGAGCGGCTGGAGAAACGGGGGAGTGGCTGGCCGGACGCTGGGCGTGTTTGTGACGTCAAACCAGGAACTAAACGGACTGAGGTGATCGCAATCTAGGAGTAGGTCTGGAGCTACTCAGAAACTGCAAGGAAATACTTAATAGCAGAATTGCTAATCTTGCGTTAGCAATTCTGCTATGCTAAGATACACTCCCAGAGGGCGGCGGCTTTGCGTTTGCATTGCTGCTAAAAGTAGCTAGCGAGCAAACAACTCGGAATGACCACCTTAGTTCAGGGTCGGACTGGCCCACAGGGGAACAGGGGAAACCACCGGTGGGCCCCACTGACTGTGGGCACACCTCCTCCTGTTATTAATCTTCTACATTACCATGCACGCACAAGCAGTGTTTACTATATATATATATTTATCATGGTGGCCCATCCCATGCACTCTCTACTGGTTAGCCTGGACTCTGTGGTGTTGGCCACACCTTCACTATTGCCTGGCCACACCCTTAAGCATGGACCCCTACCACTGCATTTCCCCGGTGGGCCCTTCTTGTATCAGTCCGACACTGCCTTAGTTTTATCATGCTAACCTATACAAAACTGTGCTGTCCATGTTATCTTGGGAACCTATACAACGGGGGGAGCAGAAACTATTCAAGTGCATAATTATGTCCAGCGCTAATGCAGACATGGGTAAATCTGTTGGTGCTCTTATGGGCCCTCATTCCGAGTTGTTCGCTCGCTAGCTGCTTTTAGCAGCATTGCACACGCTAAGCCGCCGCCCTCTGGGAGTGTATCTTAGCATAGCAGAATTGCGAACGAAAGATTAGCAGAATTGCGAATAGAAAATTCTTAGCAGTTTCTGAGTAGCTCGAGACTTACTCCTACATTGCGATCAGTTCAGTCAGTTTCGTTCCTGGTTTGACATCACAAACACACCCAGCGTTCGGCCAGACACTCCCCCGTTTCTCCAGCCACTGACGCGTTTTTCCCTGAAACGCCTGCGTTTTTCCGCACACTCCCAGAAAACGGCCAGTTTCCGCCCAGAAACACCCACTTCCTGTCAATCACTCACCGATCAGCAGAACGATGAAAAAACTTTGTTACGCCGTGAGTAAAATACCTAACTTTTGTGTAAAATAACTAAGCGCATGCGCTGTGCTAACCTTGCGCATGCGCAGTAAGCGACTAATCGCAGTATAGCGAAAATCGGCAATGAGCGAACAACTCGGAATGACCCCCATAGTTCATTGAAACAGTGCTTCATTCCTCCTGAAAAGTGACAAAATTTAAAGCTATTGGGGGTCATTCCGAGTTGTTCGCTCGCTAGCAGATTTTAGCAGCATTGCACACACTAGGCCGCCGCCCTCTGGGAGTGTATCTTAGTTTAGCAGAATAGCGAACGAAAGATTAGCAGAATTGCGAATAGAAAATTCTTAGCAGTTTCTGAGTAGCTCCAGACCTACTCACAGATTGCGATCAGCTCAGGTCGTTTCGTTCCTGGTTTGACGTCACAAACTCGCCCTGCATTTGGGCAGGCACTCCCCCGTTTCTCCAGCCAGTCCCGCGTTTTTCCCTGACACGCCTGCGTTTTTCCGCACACTCCCAGAAAACTGCAAGTTTCCGCCCAGAAACACCCACTTCCTGTCAATCACACTCCGATCACTTCAACTTCACTTCAACTTCGTTCGGACGTGAGTAAATCTACTAAGTTTTGTGCTAAAATACTTACCGCATGCGCACTGCGTACCATGCGCATGCGCATTGCGTACCATGCGCATGCGCATTTTTGCCTTAATCGCTCCGTTGCGAAAATCGTCAACGAGCGAACAACTCGGAATGACTCCCATTGTCCCATGTATACCTGCATGCATTTGGTATGTCATAGGATAAAGCAAAAAACTGTGAAAAAAAGATACATTATTGCTTATTCTCCAAAGGTATTTCTTTTAATGTGGCCTGGGCAGATTTGTTGGTGTCTCTTAGAAAAGAAAAGAAATAATTGGATTTTAGTGATATTTCAATATAAATGCTTTCTTGAATAAGCATCACACATGTCTTCAATCTTTTAAACCTTCATTCAGCATATTTAAATGGAGAAAAGTAGTCACTTCACTAGTGTCTCATCGCACCATCTGGCACTTTTTGAGTGAAAGTGGGATCTATGGAACAAGACCCAGGAAGACTCTACTTTTGAAAAAACAACATAAAATATCCAGGCTGGAATTCTGCATAAATGCATATTGATATACCACAATGCTGCTGGGAAAATTAGTCAAAACTGGAGGTTTTTATGGAAAATCTGCATGAAATTTAGGAACAAGACTAGGGGGGTGATTCAGATCTGATCGCTGAGCAGCTAATTTTGCTGCCTGCGACCAGATAGTCGCCGCCTCCAGGGGGGCGAAAACGCACAGCAGCGATCAGATCTGAATTCCCCCTAGAAGCGAGAACAACCACAGCATCAATCCATGGCAGTCCTTCTGGACCATACCAATTCCAATTGATTAAGTACTATAAATGTCCGTGAGAATACAGAGAACCGAAATGCCAGTTCCACAGGCAGGCCCGCTTTCAGGGAGGTACTGCGGGCACAGTAGTCCTGGGCCCGGCCTCTCTAACAGAGAGGAGAGGGCTTGGGCCGCTCATGATGCTGTCTGCCTGCCGGTTAGCTCCGCCCCTTTTCATGCCCGAGATCTCACAGTCACAGGAGGAGGCAGGGCTGTTTCTAGCCAATTTGGCTCCCAGTGCAAGATTTAAAAATGCGCCCCCCCACATTGACATAAAAAAATGACCCACCCCTCCGCCGTGCGCTCCCGGCAAAGGGACGTGGCCTCGTTACAATGGGCGTGGCCTCGTTACAATGGATGTAACCTCATCTGAAAAGACTACCTTACACCCCAGTTTTTGACCCTGCACCAACAGATCACGGCCACTACAGGAAAAAAAAAATTCTACCATATTAAGCCCCACATTGTAATGCCCCCTGCACCATATTATGCCACACAACGCAATGCCCTTGATACATTAAATCCCCATTTTGCACATTACGGCAGGCAAGTGTCCCCATTTTACACATTACGGCAGGCAAGAGTCCCCATTTTACACATTACGGCAGGCAAGAGTCCCCATTGTACACATTACGGCAGGCAAGAGTCCCCATTGTACACATTACGGCAGGCAAGAGTCCCCATTGTACACATTACGGCAGGCAAGAGTCCCCATTTTACACATTACGTCAGGCAAGAATCCCCATTTTACACATTACGTCAGGCAAGAGTCCCCATTTTACACATTACGGCAGGCAAGAGTCCCCATTTTACACGGTACAGCAGGCAAGAGTCCCCATTGTACACATTATGGCAGGCAAGTGTCCCCATTGTACACATGACAGCAGGCAAGAGTACCCATTTTACACATTACGGCAGAAACAGTATACACACAAACACACACTTACACTGTCACTGACACCTGGAGCCTGCCCTGAGGGTAGATGCTAGAATCAAGTGGGCTAAGGGACCTTTTCCATCTGGGGGAGGAGTTACGACACAAGGGGGAGGAGCTACTCCAGCGGGATAGTTCCTCTACTATCCACGCCACCAACTATTACCCTAGAATCAAATGGGCTAAGGAACCTTTTCAACCCTGCCCTGAGGTCGGATTCTAAAGGAGGATATCACTGGCTGGGGGTCAGACAGCGCCCGGGTAACGTTCATAATTAGGCCCCACCCCCTCGCGGCTATATGCCACGATTCGCGGGTCATTGGGAGCGGAGCCAATATGACACCATTCTATGTGAAGTCGGGGGGGGAGGAGACTGGGGGGAAGTACAGAGGTTACTTAGCCGCGTAGTTGGCGTATGGTGTGGGCCGGCCCTGCTCCTGGTGCTCCCACTCCTCCCCGTTATTAGGACTCCATTCGGGGGTGGAGTTTCACCACCGAGCGGAGTCCTAATGATGGGGAGGAGGAGGAGCACCCGCCGCAAGAAACGGCACTGGGAGGGGGAGAGGCTGCTGCAAGCATCAAGTGTAAGCGTCCCTCCCAAAATGGCCACCGCCTAATAGGAGACAGTTATTAAAGATACTAGAGGAGACTCCTCTAGTATCTTTAATAACTGTCTCCTCTGAGGCGGCGGCCATTGACAATGTCTATAATATTTGTCCTATTAAAAACACGTTAAAGGTTAAAGAACACAGTACGCAATTGGCGCAAAAAGTACCGCAAGGGTACGCCCTTAACTATACCTTAAGGAATGTACTTATACTGTAAACATTTGTGCAGTGATAATGTGTAGATGTAATGCAGTGTAACCTTGTTAGCTTAAAAGCTGTATGAGCGACTATGACGCTCTGAGAACCCCTTAGTAATACAATAATCAACCAAATACCGGTCTAAGGTTCTAACGCCTTTAGTGAGAGAATGAACGTTCAAAAAGAATAATACAATACAAGCTATACACTACCAAAATAACATAAAATATCTAACCAAGTAACTAACATATAATACAATAAAGACACAAGTACGTTTAAGGGGAAGGAGAGAGAGAGAGAGAATGGCTTACAATAACAATAAAGGCAATATGGTTGCAGAGAAACCTACACATGTGAGAAACAATCGCTGCGCAGTTAGTCAATGCTGAGAATCTTTGTGGAGAGAATACTTGAGCTTACCCATACTGGCTGTCCCTATATACACAACCCTACAATACCGCATGGGACAGAAGCTAGACTCCATTTTGGGAAAACTCCCATGATTCCAAAGACTGCAACACATGGTTCAAAGGGGGAGGAGAAAACACCCAGCAGCAGCCATTTTCTACAAACCAACTAATCTTATTCCACATTCCAATCCAACTAATTATATTCCACATTCCAATCCAACTTCCTAGAACCCTCTTATTCAATTTCACATTCCAAACAAACTCAGTATCTCAATAACCTGAGCATATGGTATGCTGGCTATGCTATATGAATCATCACAAGACCAGATCACAATGTAACCACACATATCAGCATGCCATTGCTACAAGCACATGACTACAGTAACAAAAGGAAGTATGTTTTGACTGCAAGCCTTCAGCAAGATGCATCATGTAAAACTACTATAATCTGTTATAAATCACCATCCATAAATGTATACCAGGAATACTATGCTACAGATTGTCTACTGTTCCAATTCATTACAGATTTCATAGAGTATTATCACCAACACATAACAATCACACAACTGCACAAGCCTCATTAACCTTAAGCCATTTGTATCTCCACTAACTATTCAATACCAATCATTTCACAACTACTTTAAACTAATCTATGCCAATCAGCCATGTGGATTCAATACTTAGCCTTTCGCTTGGAGCCTGGTGATAAGCAAGCCATTTCTTCTGGATGCCAGCTTGGTTCTGAGTGTAGCTACAGTACATCTGTTCTCTGAGATCACAAGCAACTGAACTCTGACCTCTTCTCTTAGCCAGGAACTACTTTCCTGTTTGACTAGTTCCTGGGGGAGGGGTCTCTCTTGCTTTGTATATGCTGATCAGGTTCAGCCTTGAAAACTGCCAATTGTATCATTCATTGTTCTAACAAAGGGATTTTAGCTTTTATACATATAATCATATCTATCCGCTGCAATGTCCCACAACTTCACAACAAGTATCAAATTAATCTACACACCAATCTGCTTGTTTCAATATTAAACATGACGGGTGTATCTGGTTCTGTTCAAATAATGCACATTCATGACATTAATTCATTAGCTAATTTTAAATCTCCATGATGTCTGGTGCTTGATATTATTATAATTATGTGCTGTATGAAATAAGTGTCGAATCCATCTCTGTGCCACGTCCGTGTAAATGCGTGTGTTACCATATATTGCTGTGCTCGCTACGCATATTTGCAAGTATAGCGACTTAAATGTGTGCAATTTGTATGTTCTCTCTATGTAATATTTTTGACTTTGACAGTCCACCCTTTGGCAGTCACCAATAACTGCCACTTCCTAAAACAGTTCAAAAAGAGAAAAATATATGTCATATGTAAATACATTTCTATGATTGGGTAAGGGAGGAGAGAAGAAGGTGGGAAAAGGGTATGACCTAGTGAAATAGTAAAAGTATGTATGTATGAATCCGTGTTTGGGGGGTCATGTATCATCGTGCCGTACGTGTTTTAAATCAAGCTTCGAGGTATTGCGAAGTATACATTTGAATTCCTTCTTATCCTGTATTAAGGGTCTGTGGATGGGCTGTCAAACTTTACCGAGCTCTTTTCGGCTTTTGGTTGCAACAAAATGGGGGAGCACATTTTAGTTGATGATACATGAATGGGGGGATATGTGAGTGCTGATATCTGTGCCTGTATTCCCTATCGACTATGTGTGTCATTACCTGAAGGTTGTAGAGATGAAGATAAAGAACAATTATGGAAAATGCAGTCATATTCTATGTGAGGTTAATGTACATTTGTTGATTGAAGTCTTGTCTTGATGTACATGTTGACTGCAGTCTTCTTTGGGCTTTTGTCAAAAGTGCGAGCAAAAGCTTTGTCAATGTCCATAGACTTACAAAAAGTGTTGGGCTAGCGTAATTTTAACGTTACTAGGGATAAGGGGGTCTATGGCATAGTCCATCTGTTGTCTGTGTACAAGGTTGTCAAACTTCTTCTTTAGTCCGTCTGTTGTCTGTATACAAGGCTGTCAAATTCTTCTTCCAAGCGGATGTCTTTTCACCTTGGAGAGAAACAAAGGAGAAACAGGTGAAAGAAACGGACCGTGGAATCACATTTTCATCACAACAGTGTCTCTATCGTTGGGTCATAAATCAAATCAATTTTGTTATGCTATACAGTCATTACCTCAGGCAGTACTTTTCCAATATAACATAATCCTTCTGAGTTTGGGGCAAGCCGCTCATACGCCTTTCTCCCGCATATGAAATATGCATCATCGGGGAGAACATATGGGACTGAATATGTCATTACCATGTTACACATTTTCCATGTGAACTCTCCTAACCCTAATTCTCCCATCTGTTTAGTACACCTATCAGTTTGTACGATCTGTGCACTGTATCCTGGTGATACTTCTCCAACTCTCATGGTCCTACTTCTTAGGGTATACCTATATCAGAAATATTTTCCACTATCGGCTATGTGGCGTATGAGCTCTGTATCTGTAGGCATTCTATGGGCTCTATGTGAAAAGGTCATGGTTTTGTTATTCCATGACACTTCCCAATTTCCCGGCTTTCGGGGATTGGAAATGTTAAAACATACTAGGGATCTATCCACATGATATTGGTGGAGCTTCAACTAGGAGGACTAGAGATATTAAACCTCTTGTCCACCGGTCTCCCACCACTTAACTCAAGTACCTCCCCTATCGTTAAAGGAAATGGTACTAGTCCTGGCTTGCTGTGGCCTTGAGGTACTTGAGAGCATACCCAACAATCTGTCTGATTTAACACTTTACCCACTAAGGAGTGATAGTCACTCAATGGATGCCGGTCCATGTTAATGTTAAAACTGGACTGACATTTCTTGATGCACCCATCCTCTACTACACTGTCACAGAGTCTACAGATACAGTTCTTTTCAGTTAACAGTCCTTCACAATGTTTACAAATAACATGGCTGCTAGATCGTTTCCGGTACTCGCCTTTGCTCGGTGATTGTGTTGTTATTGGAAATTTACACCTCCGTCTCAGTCATCAGAAACCCATTCTGGATCCTTTCTCGACCTCACTGGTACTCTCACCGAAACAGACTGCTCTGGTCAACATCAGGGTCAACATGAAAACACGGATCACAGTCTCTTGAGGCGAGTCCATCTTACAGGAGGAGAAAAGGAGAAATTTGTAATGGGGGTACAGGAAAACAGTTTGAGGGGGAGAGAAACTTGTTACGATAATTAGTTCTCTAGTCTTGTTGTTCTTCTTGTTCTGCTGTCATCTCAAAGGTGCTGTCTCTCAGTTTTCTAAACATTCTGGTGATACAATATTTTTTCTAGCTCAGCACTCTTTCTGTAAGGAGAATAAATCTTGCATTACCATTTGTCCAACTAATGTGTGACATACCATCTGTAACGTTATGAGAACATGAGAAAGAAGAGAGAGAGAGGAAAAAAAAACAACGAGAGAGAGAGAACCGTTCATATATATATATGCATCACATAAATCAACAATAAACAACAACAGAAAAAAAAACATTTTTCAAACATTTTTCAGGAGAGAAAAAAAAAACATTGTCAGATCTGCCGTTCATCATCAGGCTGTCATATCTACATGTCCAATGGTATCCTTGCGCAGTCCCTCCCACCAGCACCTCCATACTCCACCCTTTGTATCTGGCCAGGATACATTGATGCGGGTAGGTCATGCTGGGGTTTGGTAGACTTCTGCAAAGACCAAGTAGTCAGGTGATGTTGGAGCGGTTGTGGTGAACGTCAGAGTTGGGGAAAAGAACATTTACAGATAAATTACAACGTCTACCCGGCCGTCCTTGTGCCTGCAAGGAACTGACCTCCCATTTCATTAACTGTAACCTCAGGCTTACCATCAGTCTTTTTTTTTTTTTCAAACTATTTTTATTGCAATCTCACATCGTACAGGATAAGTAAGCAGTATTTCGAGACATGAAATGTAGTATATAGTTAACAGTGTATAACATAAAATACATCATACAGAAACCTCCTAATAGGAGACAAGGGGTCACATATTATTCAGTCCCATATAATCCCAGGTAGAGATCCAAACATATTTTCAAATTTTTCCTCTTATAATAATAACAACTTTTATACCCTTCTAATAAAAGGGAACATATATAGAGCTAGTGATATCAGGGAATTTATAGTGTGTTTTAATTACCAAAGCGGAGAATATTATAGATGGAACAAGATGTATCGATCATTGATTCTCCACTAGTAAAAACAGGGTAACCAAGAGAAGAAAAAAAAAAATTCCCTAGACTTGTATAAAATATCTAAAACATAAGAAAATAAACCAACATGTAATGCCTACTATGGGACACGGGTCGTCGATCCATCCACAGCACAATCTTCCCATATCGGGGGTCTATATTTCCAAGCAGCCCGGTATACGATTGAATATAGAAGGAAGTGGAGAAGGGTCCAGGGAAGAAGAGAAAGGATAAGTCAGATGTTTAAGGGGTTAGGGTGGTCTATAGTGTGGAGGAGGTACCATGAGGTGGATTGAAAGCATTTATCTATGGCTTGTTTAGTATGTAGGGGGAGTGTCAAAATGTAAGGGTTCCACCATTGGAACAAAGCAGGGGTGAGCCTCTCCTTATGAATAGAGGTCTCCAGCCAGTCCATGGTGAATAGAAAAAATAGTCTAGAGGTCACCATCGAAATATTAGGAGGTGTGTTGTGAATCCACTGTTGCAGGATTGCCTTTCTGCCAGCTGCCGATAGTATCATAAGCAGCTTTTTGTTAGTCCTGGGAATGTCCGGCTGATCAGTCAAACATCCGAACAGTGCCCAGGAGGTGGTGCAGCTAAAGGATATGCCTAAGGACGTAGTTCCATAGTGATGTACCTCATGCCAAAACTGTGACACCAGAGCGCACTCCCAGAAGCAATGGAAGAGGTCGGCCCCTTCCATTAGGCATTTGGTGCATTTACTATCTTCTGAGATGCCCATCAGTGATCGGCGTTTAGGTGAAATGTATGCCCTATGGAGCATTTTATAGGCCATTTCTTGATAAGAGCTTGCAGGAATAAGTTTCAAGGTCAACTGAAAATGATTTAGGAGGGATTCAGGGGTGACCGTTGGGATGTGGGAGGACCACTGGGACAGCTCTGGAAGGTCTGTGTCTGGGAGAAGTTCAAGACGGATACGTGAGTAAATGGTTGATATAGAGTAGTAGGCCGACTGGGTTAGTGTGTCTAGAGAGTTAAGAAAGTCGATCCCTGTCAGTTTAGATAGTACAGTTTTAAGATAGTGTATTGCTTGGAAGTAGGCAAACTCGTGGTGAGGAAGTAAGCCGTATTTCTCTCGCGCCTCCACGAAAGACAGCGGGGCGCGGGAGGAGTTAAGCAGGTTGCGCAGACTGTGGACGCCAAGAGAGTGCCAGGTAATGAAAGGTTGTAGAGCTTCCCCCTTCTGAAACTCTAAGTTGCCGATAAGGGGCAGTGAAAGTGAGTGTAAATATTGAAGTTTGAGGGATTTCCTTGCCATTTTCCACGCCTGCATTATGGGGAGTAGTAGTAAATTAGTGGTAATATGTAAGGCCAATTTGGAGGGCTTGGCATGTAGAAGATAACTGAGGGATAAGGGAGCGCATAGTTGAGAATCTAGGCTAGAATCTGTGTAGTAATTATTATTTCCAAGCCAATCCATAGCTATGCGTAAGAGGCACGCAAGATTGTATCGTTTAATATCAGGTAGATTGATTCCCCCTCCAGGTACCGTCTGGGTTAATTTTTTCATGCTAATCCTCGGGCGTTTGCCAGCCCAGATGTATTTGGAGATAGAGGCGTTCAAAGAGGATAGGTCTGATTTAGATAACAATAGGGGGGTCATCTGTAAAACATAGAGGAGCTTTGGGAAGCTGGCCATCTTGAATAAATTACATCTCCCTAGCATATTAAGGGGGAGGGATTGCCAGAGGCCAAGTTCGGTTCTAATCTTATGTAGGACTGGGGTAATATTAAGTCTATATAGGTGGCATGGTTGAGCAGGGAGTGCAACGCCTAGAAAGGTAATATGTGTATTTGCCCATTTAAAGGGAAAGGTGGTTCCCCAATCCAGTCTCGCCTGTCCATATATGGCCAACGCTTCTGACTTACTGTAATTGATGGTAAACCCTGCGAAGGAGGAGAAGCGATCAATCATGGCAATTAACTGCGGGATTGTATGGTGAGGATCTGACATAAAAAGGAGGAGGTCGTCTGCAAATGCCACCGCCCTTAATTCCTGTGTTCCCACAGCAATGCCCTTATAGTTCTTGTGTGACAGAATATGGCGTATAAGGGGTTCCAACGCCAAATCAAAAAGGAGGGGAGATAAGGGGCATCCTTGCCTAGTGCCTCTTTCCAACGTGAAAAATGAAGATGTCACATTATTGACTAAGACCTGCGCCACTGGGTTGGTATATAGGGTTTGCACCAGGTTGCAAAACACTGTGCCAAATCCCTGGTGGGCGAGCACTCGAGATAGGTGAGGCCAGGCAATTTTATCAAATGCCTTCTCTGCGTCTAAATTTATAATGATGTTATTTTTGGCCTGATTAAGGCGGGTGTAGGATATCGCAGTTAGGGCCGCCCTCACTCCCCGTGTGGATTGTCTACCTTTGACGAATCCCATCTGTGCAGGTGAGATGAGTTGGGGTAAGTATGCTTGCAACCTGTTAGCTATGATTTTAGTCAAGATTTTAAAATCTTGATTGAGGAGTGAGATGGGGCGGTATGACCCAACCTGAGTAAGATCTTTACCGGGTTTTGCTAGCACTATGAGTTTGGCTTCATTGAAACGAAGGGGAGTCTCCCCTGTTGTTAGTATATGGTTATATAATCGTGTTAAGATGGGGAGTATGTCGGCATCTAGCACCTTGTAAAATTCAGCGCTGAAGCCGTCAGGGCCAGGGCTCTTTCCATTGGGGAGGGACTTAATGGTGGCCCGCACCTCCTCCTCAGTTATGGGAGCATCCAATGATTCCCTCTCCTCTAGTTCCAGCTTCGGTAACTGCGCCTCATCTAGGAATAATTGACCGTCAGTTGAGTTATCAACGTCGGCAGTATATAGAGACTTATAGAAGCGCATGAAAGCCGAGCAGATGTCAGTGGGATCAGAAAGAACACTTCCAGAGCTGTGCAACGAGTCAACCCATGTTTTGTTTCGGGGCCCCCTAACCAGGTTGGCCAGGAGCTTGCCGGATTTATTCCCCCACCTATGAAACCTATTCCTGCCGTAATCATAGCTGATCTGGGCCTGTTCGGTGAGAAAGGTATCATAGATTTGTTTTGCCATGAGGTACGCCTCCTTGTGAGTAGGGCTATCGCTTTGTTTGTATGTGCGGTATGCAAGTGTGAGAGCCGCGCTGAGTTCTTGTAATTTTATGTTAAATTTCTTGCGCTTAGAATTGACGTAGGAGATGATATGGCCACGGAGGACTGCTTTAGAGGCTCCCCAAAAAAGTGGAGTGTTAGGCTCTTGATCTAGGTTGTCAGTAGTATAATTCTGCCAGGTGTGTTTAAGGTGTAATAAGAAGTCCTCTGAATGTGTGAGATAAGCTGGGAATCTCCAACATTTAGATATGTTCTGAGGTAGGGACAGATGTAGGGACAGGGTAATGGGGGCGTGGTCCGAAATAATGATGTCTTTAATTGAGGTGTGGGTAACTTTAGAAAAGAGATGTTTGGATAAAAATAGATAGTCAATGCGAGAGTGAGTAGAATGTGGGTGGGAATAGAAAGAATAATCTCATTGAAGGGGGGTATGTAGACGCCAGGGGTCTAATAAGGTTAGTTGAGAACAAAATGAGGAAAGCAGAGTAGAGGAGGGCCCGGGTTTTTTGGTACTTACCCCCGATCTGTCCATGGATGGATCAACGACCGTGTTGAAGTCACCCCCTAGGATTAAGTTCTGGCAGCCCCAGGATAAAACTCTTTGGAGAATATCTGCAAAAAAGAGATTGTTAGATCCAGTAGGTGCATACACGTTTAGAAAGGTATATATCACATTGTCGATTGAGGCATCTAAAAATATAAATCTGCCCTCAGGGTCGATATACTTTTTGAGAATGGAGAATTGGAGATTCTTATGAAAGAGGATGGCCACACCTCTGGTTTTATTGGTGTAAGGAGCAGACACGCATTCTCCAATCCAAGGGGCTCTCAAGGAGATAGGGGAGTTATGCTCCCAGTGTGTTTCTTGCAGGAACACTACTTGAGGGGACAAGCGAGAGAGATGAGCAACCACCTTCTTGCGCTTAATGGGGCTATTTAGACCCTCCACGTTCCAGGAAACTATATTAAAGTCTAAAAGTGGGGTTGTCACCGGGGTTGAGGTTTGGGAAACAGCATGATTAGCCATGCTATCCTACCCCCGTAGACGGAGAATAGAATATCAAAATTGTACAGGTAAAACGGTGCCCCCCCCCGTCCCAGTGAGCAAGGAGGGGCCAACCTATGGAGGATCGAGACACATTATCCCAGCAGGCAAAACAAACAGACATATAAACATACAAAAATATCAAACTAACAGATATACAACAATGGGAGGCAGAGCCTCCAGCATGCATGATTAGCATGCCTTGATCATATCCCGAACACTGAGTGACCTATAGATGAAAGTAATCGTGAAGGTATGCAAGCTGTAAGTAAGAGTGAACAGTCAAGTGTCAGGGTGTGCAAAATGGGTCTTTGCCGCCATCGGATCGTCGAAGAAGCACGGTTTTCCATTGACGAAGACCCGAAGGCGGGCAGGATATAACAATGAAAACTTGACATTTTCTTCAAATAGTCGCTTGCATATCGGTGCGAACTCTCTGCGCTTGTTGGCGACATGAGTAGAGAAGTCCTGGAAGATGAGCAGCCTTTCTCCCTTATAGAGGAGGTTCGCTGACTGCCGGTAGTGGTCTAAGAGCTTAGCTTTATCCGCGTAGTTTAAAATCCGTAGAATAACAGGTCTAGGGCGTCCCGCGGATTCTCTGCGTTCAGGGCCAATCCTGTGTGCCCTTTCAATGGCTAATGGTGAGCCCTGAAGATCCATACCTAATTTGTCGGGTAGCCAGTTGGATAGGAGGTCTAGCAGTGCGTGGCCTCTCACCGACTCCGGGATGCCCACCACCCGCAGGTTGTTTCGACGGCTCCGATTCTCCAGGTCATCAAGTTTTTCAGTGAGGCTTTTGATTTCTGTGGTTTGGGTCTTTATGGTAGACTGTGCGGCTTGAAGATCGTCTTCCAATGTTGAGACCCTCTGCTCGACTTCATCTAAACGGTTGCTATGATGCGTCAGCTGGGCTAAGGTGGAGTCAATGGCTTCTTTAATGCCCGCCAGTTTTTCGTCTAGCAGAGGTCCGAGAACCGCAGCGATGTCGGTGGGTTTCATTTTGGGTTGTTTGGTAGTTGAGGCGCCAGTACGTTTTCTTTGGGATCGGGATCGAGTGGTGGAGCAATCGGAGTCAGATGAATTCCTGCGGGACGTGTCTTCGCGTGCGCCTGAAATAGGACCAGTCGAGGACATTGGGGTGGATATCAGGAACTTTTCCATATGAGGTCGCTGGAATTAAATATGTAGAGTAGAAGCAATGTAGGGCGCAGAGGGTGATTTAATGAGGGTCACATCAGCGTTGGGAGGGTACTGGAAAGTTACATTGCTATAAAGATAGCAGGCATGTCAGGGGGTTGCGGATCAGGGTTGCCGGTAGCAACGTTGCAGAGGCGTCAGAGTGTGGTACCGCAGAGCACCGCAGCGGCGTGATGTGTATGTCAAAAGGCTCGGGGTGAGGTAGCGGGAGCTAGGCGTCCACCGCTATGAGTCTGTAATTCCCAGGCGCGGCAGGTGGCGATCGGGCCTGTAAAGTATCACACCTGTTATTATAAGGTGTGATATAATGATACCTCTTTAGCCACCGAACAGGAGATATGAGAATAGGTGAAGTGATGAGATTAGTTGTATAGTGGCTGCAGGGTGTCTAATTTAGAAGTCGCCACAAGAGGGAGCCGTGGTCATGGCTATTACCAGCCATGTAGTGAGGATTGTGCCAATCGCAAGATGGCCGCCGGTCAGTGAACACTGTGCCAGTCGCAAGATGGCCGCCACCTGGCAGTGAGGCCTGGTCCCTCCGGAGGTCCCCCGGCCGTCAGTCCTCATCAGCGAGGGGGAAGGTCTTTCATGTGGGGGGATATGTGAGGCTGGGGTTGGAAGGTAAGCGCCTGATGGAGCCTGGAATTAGTGAGGCCTGGCTCAGGGTTAGTGCGGCGCCAACCGCAAGATGGCCGCCGGCCGCCAGCCACACACGGCCTGGCCTCCAGCTCCCGCAGGCCGCCTGTTTCCTGGTCTCCTTCGCCGGCCAGCGCTCGATGAGCAGGCTGCCTGATGTCAGAGGGTGTCCCTCAGGTGGGGGAGAGAGTCTGCAGAGCTTCCGTATCGGGTCCAGCGGGCCGGCGGGTCCGTTGTAAAATCGAGGCCCCGGCTTCTGAGACGGAGGTAGGCCGCAATCCGCAGGGGGCAACACAGGGCCCCCCCGATTCCGCAGCTTCGACCCCCGGATGCAGGCTAGTATTGCAGGGTGAGGGGATGGTATTCCTACAGGTGGGCTCCCAGATTCTGGATAGGAATATGAATATTGGATTTGGCTGGCTGGAGCTGTACAGAGACCCGACCTTCCCTGATGCCAGCTAGGCCACGCCCCTTACCATCAGTCTTAATGATCACCTTTCCTGATTGCAACTTATAGGTGTAACTCAAATTTTTTTTTACATATGTGGTATCTGATTACGATTTTGTGTATCATAACTCTGCTCATGTTCTTGTCTAGGGGGTCTGACTTTATGTGGGCTTTTACAGTTACTGGCATAATGCCCTTCTCTTTTACAAAGATAACAAACCCTGGGCTTCTTCCAAGTGTCAGTGACCTGAGGTTTTGGTTGATTTGATGCCTCCTCAAACGCTTGGATGCTCATCACCATCAACCGCTTTTCCTGTACCTCCCTGATTCCTTGGATATCATGGTTATGTTGTTGTCTAGGGGGTTGATATGATTTTTGTATTTTTCTTGATCTACAATCTCTTGCAAAGTGTCCCTCTTTATGACAATTGTAACAGACTTCCACATTTGAATTTCTCGCAGTGGTGTGGGGCTTATGCTGGAGTGGTCTTGTGGTTAGGGCCTGTATACTTGCGGCCATTAACTTATCACTTTGTGACTCCCCGTATCTGGTGATATTCTGATCATGATCAATAGCGGCCTCTCTTAATGCGGCCACCGAGATATTTCTCCAGTTTGGGTTGGTGGTCTGTATCCTAGTTCTCAATACCTCCTTTAAACCATTCATTAATACCTTAACCGCTATTTCTCTATGCTGTGCATTAGTTTTGATGTCTGTGATCCCAGTGTTTCTAGCCATTACTTGCAGTGCTCGATTTAAATAATTAGAAATACTTTCCCCTTCGTTTTGTCTTATGGAGAAAATTTCATTCCACTTGACAACGGCAGGGAAATATACTTCTAACTGTCGGTTAATCTGCTTAATACATTCCTGATTGTGTTCCTCCGTTTGAGGTACTTCTGTGTCTAATTGACAATCAGTAATAAATTTCGCAGGGTCAACACTGGAGAGCAAACATGCCCTCAGCACTGTCCGCCAATCTTTGTTGGTGGGTTCTGTGGCGTTTCCTAGTTCTTTAATAAACCTTTGACATGCGACTAGATTTTTCCTAGGATCAGGAAATTCAGACATAATTGATCTCAATTCGGTCCGGGACCAGAGACAGCGCATTGCACTGTCCCTGACGGGAATGATTCCCTGCTCGTCAGTCTTCCCATTGGGGACTGTGATCACCCTGACAGGATCAAATTCAACTACATCATCTTGTGTTGGTCTTACAATATGGGGTACATTTGTTTGTGCGTGACATAAAACATTGTACGTACCTGTGGACACGACCTCACCTGACCCTCCGTTAGGGGGTTTGATTATTGCCTTTACCGATTTGGTCGTGTCCACCTGGATGTCTTGTGTGATGGCTGCTGGTAAAGGTGCCGACATCGTGCTGGGCTCACTTTCTTGCTTGTAGTCCTGAGGGAAGTTTGACATGGGGTGCGACTTGCACAGGTTAACAGTTGTAATTTTTTACACTTTCATTTTTATAAACATTATTACATTTGTTACTTTCATTCTTAATATAGTTACTAAGTGCATTTTTATCGTACAACATTGTGCCTTTCTCCGCAACCATAATCCTCTCCATTGCCATGTCTCTCCTCCCAAGATGAGAGTCAGATATGTCAGTTAAACTTCTTTGCATTTCACTTTCCTGTTGCCACAATTTTAAATAGTCATAATGTTTGATCCGTCTCTTTGCTGATTTAATGAGACCTATCCTTCTCCTTAGATTTTGTAACACATCTGGGCTAAAGCTACCTACCCGGGGAAACTTCTCTCCGTCATGCACAGTCATTCTTTCCCATTCATCACATAAAACCTGTGTGTGTGAACCGTATTTTTCACACATTACATACCTTGCCGACCCGATTGGCCGGTTTATTGAGTCAACCCGAACCGAGGTTGATCGCCCCCTACCTGAACAACTGGCCCCCATAACTTGCAGGTGTTGCTTTCACTACCTCTGACCTTCAAATCAGGGTCTTCAGCGAACTCTTACAAAAACCAAGATGTCCGGGGCAGGCCGGCGGCGAAGTTTACCGAGTACTCCACTCACTCCTCGCCCACGTTGGCCAGTACTGCAATCACTGTATCCAGAGCTGTTGTACCCAACCTAGGGCCCCTATGAACCTTTACTTACTGGGGCGTGTTGGACCTACCAGTCCCCAGCAAGTATCGGTTGTTGGATAGTTCCCGAGTGACCAGCGAACCTCCCTTAAAATAAAAAAAATTACACAAATCACGTTAGAGTGTACAAATAGCGTTTATGACCCCTCTAGCGTACGCAAATGATACTGGGTCAAATTACTAACTAATGCACACAATTACGTGTGGTACAATCGTTCGGCACATAAGCAACTAATCTTATGTGCGGAGCGACCAGTGGAATCGAAAATTGCGGCTGCGAATTCCTTCAGCCAGAGCTTTAATGGCCTATATGGGTTCTGCACCAACCCCCTGGGTTGTGCTCCTTTCTCTATAGCGGACTTCTTAGTCTGCTGTACCTAGACCTCCTGGTCTGTCTGGACCTCCTGGTCTGTGCTACAATAGACCTCCTGGTCTGCTATACTCTAATGCTCAAATTTATGTTTAACAAGGGATGCCTCCCCAGCCACCATGCACGTCACTTACATGTATGTACCTCACGAGAACTCGACTTCTTGTAGTTCAACCTCAAAAGATTGTAAAAACTTATATATGCAAACACTCACCACATGTACACTTTAATTTGTTATTTCTGCGCAGAAATTCCTTTCATTCAGTAACAGTCTAGACCAGATGAGCCGCAAATTGGAGAAGGATCTATTAGCTTAAAATTTTGGACACTAAAATTGACTTGCGCTATTTATCGCGTTGCCACCTTTTCGCCTGTTAAAATAATACTATTGTGTGATTTGTATTATGTGGGCGTACCCAGACGCTCCGTTGCATCGGCCCTCGCGTCGCGTACGCTCTGTCCTTGTAAGGACACGTGTACACAGACCAAGTACGTTCACAGTAACACACTACACGTTTATCAATGTGAATGATCTTTAACTGTAATCATTCACTATACACCACCCAAATCTCCCTTGTATTCTTAGGCGAGACTGTGTGCGTGCTTTTTTACAATTATACCCTTAAATATTACTTTTTTATCTTTTTTTTTAACTACCAATAGCAACAAATCTTTCTTAGCACGTTATCAATGCAAATGGCAAACAGGAAGGTGAGATGTGAAAATTACACAAATGAACATGCAATTCTAAATTTAATCTAATAACATACATTTATGTAAGCACACGCATATAGATATTACATATAAGTACCAATCACTATTACTTATGATTGACTATGATATAGATGAAATGAATGCTTTAAAAAAACTCATTAAATGATGATTTCTTTTTGACAATGGATGGCTGATTATTTCCTGAGTCAACTGAAAATCAGACGCTTAGGAGGAAACAAAAAAAAAGTGACCTTCCCAAAATGGCCGCTGCTCCTCCCCCTTTCACCTCCATGAGGGCCACACAAAATGGTGGACAGACCATGCTGCTTCTTGTCACAAAGAAAGTCATCATTCAAACTCCTAAAGTTATCACGCTATGCAGAGCGATTAAAAATAATTTTAAACCTATTTAAACAGACAAACCATCCAATCTGCGTGTGTAGTTGGCACCAAATAGAAATAAAAACCAGATTTACAAAGACAATAACGTACTGTTCTTACCTTCCAGTTCCCGAATTCCCTCAGCACTCCTTACTAAGTGAAGCAGGCGCTTATCTGGTCAGCACTGCGAGGGATAGCACCTTCCCGCCTTTTGCTGATCGATAATGTCTGCTAAAGTTACCTAGTGCAGATATGTGAAGACCGGAGGAGCCCTCAATTGACAATGTCTATAATATTTGTCCTATTAAAAACACGTTAAAGGTTAAAGAACACAGTACGCAATTGGCGCAAAAAGTACCGCAAGGGTACGCCCTTAACTATACCTTAAGGAATGTACTTATACTGTAAACATTTGTGCAGTGATAATGTGTAGATGTAATGCAGTGTAACCTTGTTAGCTTAAAAGCTGTATGAGCGACTATGACGCTCTGAGAACCCCTTAGTAATACAATAATCAACCAAATACCGGTCTAAGGTTCTAACGCCTTTAGTGAGAGAATGAACGTTCAAAAAGAATAATACAATACAAGCTATACACTACCAAAATAACATAAAATATCTAACCAAGTAACTAACATATAATACAATAAAGACACAAGTACGTTTAAGGGGAAGGAGAGAGAGAGAGAGAGAGAGAGAGAGAGAGAGAGAGAATGGCTTACAATAACAATAAAGGCAATATGGTTGCAGAGAAACCTACACATGTGAGAAACAATCGCTGCGCAGTTAGTCAATGCTGAGAATCTTTGTGGAGAGAATACTTGAGCTTACCCATACTGGCTGTCCCTATATACACAACCCTACAATACCGCATGGGACAGAAGCTAGACTCCATTTTGGGAAAACTCCCATGATTCCAAAGACTGCAACACATGGTTCAAAGGGGGAGGAGAAAACACCCAGCAGCAGCCATTTTCTACAAACCAACTAATCTTATTCCACATTCCAATCCAACTAATTATATTCCACATTCCAATCCAACTTCCTAGAACCCTCTTATTCAATTTCACATTCCAAACAAACTCAGTATCTCAATAACCTGAGCATATGCTATGCTGGCTATGCTATATGAATCATCACAAGACCAGATCACAATGTAACCACACATATCAGCATGCCATTGCTACAAGCACATGACTACAGTAACAAAAGGAAGTATGTTTTGACTGCAAGCCTTCAGCAAGATGCATCATGTAAAACTACTATAATCTGTTATAAATCACCATCCATAAATGTATACCAGGAATACTATGCTACAGATTGTCTACTGTTCCAATTCATTACAGATTTCATAGAGTATTATCACCAACACATAACAATCACACAACTGCACAAGCCTCATTAACCTTAAGCCATTTGTATCTCCACTAACTATTCAATACCAATCATTTCACAACTACTTTAAACTATTCTATGCCAATCAGCCATGTGGATTCAATACTTAGCCTTTCGCTTGGAGCCTGGTGATAAGCAAGCCATTTCTTCTGGATGCCAGCTTGGTTCTGAGTGTAGCTACAGTACATCTGTTCTCTGAGATCACAAGCAACTGAACTCTGACCTCTTCTCTTAGCCAGGAACTACTTTCCTGTTTGACTAGTTCCTGGGGGAGGGGTCTCTCTTGCTTTGTATATGCTGATCAGGTTCAGCCCTGAAAACTGCCAACTGTATCATTCATTGTTCTAACAAAGGGATTTTAGCTTTTATACATATAATCATATCTATCCGCTGCAATGTCCCACAACTTCACAACAAGTATCAAATTAATCTACACACCAATCTGCTTGTTTCAATATTAAACATGACGGGTGTATCTGGTTCTGTTCAAATAATACACATTCATGACATTAATTCATTAGCTAATTTTAAATCTCCATGATGTCTGGTGCTTGATATTATTATAATTATGTACTGTATGAAATAAGTGTCGAATCCATCTCTGTGCCACGTCCGTGTAAATGCGTGTGTTACCATATATTGCTGTGCTCGCTACGCATATTTGCAAGTATAGCGACTTAAATGTGTGCAGTTTGTATGTTCTCTCTATGTAATATTTTTGACTTTGACACCATATTGGGAGGGACGTTTTCAACTGAAGTTTGCAGCAGCCTCTCCCCCCTCACATTGTCAGAACTCGGGTATGAAAAGGGGCGGGGCTACCAGAATGGAGGGGGTGGGGTTACACGGGACCAGGCTGGCTGCTACCACAGGAGAATGCTCTGCAACAGCTCCTGTGATAGGTAAGTTAGGGAGAGTGAGTAAGAGAGAGAAAGTGTGTGTGTATGTGTGTTTGTGTATGGGTATGTGTGTATCTGAGTGTGTGTGTATGGGTATGTGTGTATCTGTGATCATTATGTGTAAGCGGTGTCAAAGTCAGAAAAATATCACGATGCACACTGCCATATTTGCACCTCATACAGGTCCGCGCTGCGCATGCGTGCGCTCTCCCGTGCGTGCGCATACTCGCTGTTGCGGGCACCCGCAGGCGCGCGGTATGTGCATTTACGGTAGAGTTCATGTGTTCGTAGCGTGCGACTCAATCGTTACATATTTCCACTATATAATGTATTTTGTAGATCATGGTCCCTTTGATAGATTCTGAAAGTTTGGTTAATGTAGCATGTTCATGGACAGAGAAATCCCTCTTTGTTTGATACGAAGGGTCAGACAGGAGTAATACTGTGGTGTTTAGTATCCATCGGAAGAATATTTAATTAGCAATATTCCGGTGTTGGTTTGAAGCGGATTAATCGCTCGTGCGAATAGTTATGGACATAAGAAGTTTATGTCCATTTACTATTATTTGCACTTACTTATCCATGCGGCGGGAAACCTAGTTTCCCACCCACCTGAGCAGTTGGAAATCGTCACAGCCCACCTGTATGAATCAACCTATGACCTTTTGTTATAATGCGAGGAGGAATTCCTGTGTCCAATGAACAATGAGATTGTAGGGACCATTGAATTGTATTGTGTGTGGGGCATAAATAGACAAGCCGATCACATCCAGCTCTCACTCTTCAACGGTTCTCATTGCTGAAAATCGGGAGCTGGATGTCCAGAGGCGCATGCGATCGTTCCCCTTTGTGCGTAAGTTTTCTCCGCAATCATATTGTCTTTCTTGTTATTATGGGCCATATCTTTCTCTCTCTCTCTTCTCTTTCTCTCATTTTCCCTTAAACGTAATAGTATTGTATTGTATTTCATGTGTAGTTACCTGGTTAGTTAGTCTATGTTATATTGTAGTGTGTGACTTGTATTGTATTATTCTTTTTGCAAGTATAACATTCATATAAGGCGTTAGACCCTAAGCACGGTATCTGTGTATTTCTTATAGTGTTAAGTATTCACAGAGCGTCGGTGACGCTCAAACAGCTTTTAAGTTAATAAGGTTACACTGTGTTGCATCTACACCCTATCTCTACACTAAGGTTTTACAGCATATTACATTGTTTATGGTTTAGATATAAAGGTTTAACATTGTGAGCGTCTGCGCCGCTGGTGATCTCCTCGTGGTCCCGAGCGTCCGCCACGCTATAGCGAACCATTACGTTAGTCAGCAGCCAATAGTGTGCCTGCCTGTGATCTCTTGGCCGTGAGCGAACGTGACGCTTGAGCGTCTCGACCTCGGCTAAGCGATTGCTACGCAACGTGCGTACCCTTACGGTACTCCATACGTCAATAGCGTACAGTGTTCTTAGGCCTCTTAAAGGGTTTTAAATAAGATAAATATTTAGCTTTATCAATTGGCGGCTCGTCCTGTCCTTCACATATCTCTGCTAGGTAATTTCAGCAGACATTATCCAGCAGCAAAGGGCGGGAGGTCATATTCCTCGTAGTGCTGTTTGGATAAGCGTCTGCTTCGCTTAGTAAAGGGTGCTGAAGGAATCCGGAACCGGAGGTAAGAACAACACGCTAGTGTCTTTTAAAACTGTTTATTTCTGTCTTGCGTACACACGCACATATCTGCATTTCTTTTTCATTCGTGTATTTTCATATCACTCTCCTGTTTGCCATTTTATAATTGATAAAACGTGCTAAGAGAGATTTGTCGCTATTTCATAGTTAAAGTGTAAATATAATATATAAAGGGATAAAGTGTAAAGCCCACACGCAACTCTACCTAAGGTATAAGGAGAGATTGGTGTGTTGCGCGGTAGACGATCGAGGATCATCTACATTGATAAAACGTGTTAGTTGTGTTGCGGTGGATATTTGCTTTGCGTACACGTGTCTCTAACAAAGGGTGAGACTCGCGTACGCAACTCAAAGGCCGACGCACGCAGCGTAAATTACGCAACGGAGCGTCCGGGTACGCCCACGTAACTCAAATCACACGATAGTGTTATTGCAACAGGCGGAAAGGTGGCAATGTGGTAAGTAGCGCAAGTCTATTTTAGTGTCCGAAATTTAGATTAACAGATCCTTCTCCAAATTCACAACACATCTGGTCTAAAGAAAATTTCTGCGCAGAAATAGAAATAGAAACAAAAGTGTACATGTGGTGAGTGAGTGTTTTGTATATATAAGTTTATACAATTTTCCAGGTTGAACCACAAGAAGTCGAGTTCTCGCAGAGGTACATACATGTAAGTGACGTGCATGGTGGCTAGGGAGGCATCTCTGGTTAAACATAAAATTTGAGCAGTAGAGTATAGTAGACCAGGAGGTCATACTACAGACCAGGAGGTCCAGGTACAGCAGACTAAGAAGTCTGCCATAAATAAGAAAAAAGGGCACAACCCAGGGGGTTGGTGCAAAACCCATATAGGCCAATAAAGCTCTGGCTGAAGGAATTCGCAGCCGAAATTTTCGATTCCACTGGTCGCTCAGCACATAAGATTAGTTGCTTATGTGCTGAACGATTGTACCGCACGTAATTGTGTACATTAGTTAATCTGACCAGTACCATTTGTGTACGAACCCGGTCATAAAACTATTTGTACACTCTGATGTGATTTGTGTAATTTTTTATTTTCTGAAGGGAAGTTCGCTGGTCACTCAGGAATTGTCCAACAACCAATAGTTACTGGAAAGAGTAAGTGTTCTGCGGATATCCCTCGCATGTTCCAGTAAATAGAGGTTCATAGGGGCCCTGGGTCGAGTACGCCAGCGCTAAGGCAGTGTGTGGGTCGTATTGGTCGGCGTGGGCGAGTGAGTGGGGTACTCGGTAAACCGCCACCGTCAGCCTATCGTGAACATTTTGGTTTTTGTAAGGGTTCGCTGAAGACCCTGATTGAAGGTCAGAGGTGGTGAAAGCAACGCCTGCAAGTTATGGGGGCCAATTGTTCAGGAAGGGGGCGATCAACCTCGGTTCGGGTTGATTCAGTAAACCGACCAGTCGGGTCGGCAAGGTACGTAATGTGTGAAAAATATGGTTCACATACAGAGGTTTTATGTGATGAATGGGAGAGAATGACAGTGCATGACGGGGAGAAATTCCCAAGAGTAGGTAGCTTTAGCCCAGAAGTGTTGCAAAATTTAAGGAGGAGGATATGTCTCATTAAATCAACAAAGAGACGAATCCAACATTATGATTATTTGCAGTTATGGCAACAGGAGGGTGAAATACAGAGAGGATTGGCTCTGGCGGCGGGATCTAATCCTATCAAGAAATTGATAGCGACGGCCCCGCCACCACCATACATATCAGGAGAGAAATTGGTTGCGGAGAATGACGCATTAGGGTGTAACAAACAAACACTTAGCAACTGTGTAAATGTTAATAAGTTAACAAATGCAAGTATTAACCCGTGCAAGTTGTACCCTGTTTTGAACTTTCCCCAGGAGTGTGATCAAGAGGACGAATCGGCAACAATATCGGCGCTCTCTCTAGCAGCCACCATAGCAGAGACAACAGTAGGCACGGCTCCACCCACAAGATTAGTAACAAAAGCCCCTAGCGGAGGGATAGGTGAGGTTGTATCTACAGGTAAGTACGGCACCATACACTACGCTGAAACCATTTCACCACAGGCTGTAGAACCTACACAGAGTGATGTTAGTAGACTTAATCCTGTTAGGGTAATAGCAGTGCCAAATGGGAAAACTGACACGACAGGAATCACACCTGTTAGGAACATTGCCATGTACAGCCCATTTTCCCGAATGGAATTAAGAACCATAGTGTCTGAATTCCCTGACCTTAGGAAAGACTTAGTTGCTAGCCAGAAATACATCAGAGACCTAGGGAACACTTTAGAGCCCAATAACAAAGACTGTCAGGTATTGCTGAGGGCATGTTTACCCTCCAATGTCGACGCAGCTCAATTTTTAGCTGACTGTGGATTAGATCAGGATGTACCTCTTACAGATGTGTACAACAAAGATAACGTAAAAAGAATAAGTTTACAGTTAAAGGAGTATTTTCCAGCGGTAGTTAAGTGGAACAAGATTTTCTCCATTAGACAGAAAGAGTCAGAAACTGCTGCAGAATATTTTCACAGGGCATTACTAGAAATGGCAAAATACACAGGTATAGAGGACATTAAAACAAACATAAACCATCGAGAAGTAGCAGTATCTGTACTAATGGATGGTTTAAAAGAGACATTAAAGACAAGGGTACAGACCACGCAACCATGTTGGCGAGGTCTGTCGGTGGCTACTTTGAGAGAGGCTGCTATTGATCACGACCGGAATATCACCCGACACAGGGAGTCACAAGGTGATAAGTTAATGTCCGTAAGTATACAGGCCCTGACCACAAGGCAGCCTTTGTATAAATCACCAAACCCTGTGGGTAAGTCAAATGTGGTAACTTGTTTTTCTTGTCATAGACAGGGACACATGGCACGAGACTGTAGAGTGAAAAATTCACAAAACTCATATCAACCCCCTAGACAACGACACGACACACGACATTGGGAGCAGGGTCCGCAGAAACGGAGTTATGAGCCACATGCAGGGGAAACAAAAAGATACCCCCCGAACAGAGACTGGCAAACTCCTGGCAGTTCCCATTTAACCCCTTCACAAGTAGTTGCTGCCAGCGGGATTCAGGGAGGTCACCATACCCAATAGGGGTGTGGCCATACCTGTAATCTGCAGCCAGTAAAATTGATTGCAAGTCTTGGGAGTGAACCTGAAATTGCAATCAATGTAGCTGGTAAATCATTAAACTTCCTTGTAGACACAGGGGCGGCCAAATCAGTGATAAATTCGACAGTGGGCATGAGAACCACTGGTAAGACAATTCCAGCCATAGGGGTAACGGGAGTAGTCCAGCACTACCCTGTTAGCAAACCAGCCGAGATTACAGTAGGGCCTTTACATACCAAGCATTCCTTTTTGCTGGCTGCATCGGCACCGACTAATCTCCTGGGAAGAGACTTATTGTGTAAAATGGGGTGCGTCATTTATTGTACTCCTGAAGGTGTATTCTTGGACATACCTGAGAATCACGCTCAGGAAGTGCGAGACATGTTAGACTCCCCATCAAAATTAATGTCACATACCATTATGACAAATAGGACTCCATCCCAAGTAGAAGAAATGACATCCCAGATACCAGAGTCACTTTGGACTAAAGATGGACAGGACACTGGATTAATGGCAAACGTAGCTCCGGTAGTTGTGCAAGTAAAAGATGGTAGGATAGCTCCAAAAATCCCACAGTACCCTCTGAAGCCAGAGGTGGAGTTAGGAGTTTACCCAGTAATAGAGCGCTTGCTACAACAGGGCATTCTGGTAAGAACGTCCAGCACTGCCAATAGTCCCATCTTCCCTGTGAAAAAGAGTGGGGGGAGGGGTTACCGGCTAGTGCAGGATCTGAGGGGGATTAACAAAATAGTTGAGAGTCAGTTCCCCGTAGTGCCAAATCCAGCTGTCATCCTTATGCAAATCCCTCCCACTGCGAAATTTTTCACTGTTATTGACCTCTGCTCCGCTTTCTTTTCGGTACCTCTGCACCCTGACAGCCAATATTTGTTTGCATTCACATACAGAGGAGTCCAATACACATGGACTCGATTACCACAAGGTTTCATAGACAGTCCAAGTATATTTTCCCAGGCTTTGCATGATTGTTTACAGTCTTTTCAACCAGAGAGTGGATAAGTATTAATACAGTACGTGGATGATTTACTACTGTGTTCTGATTCATTGGAAGCATCCCTGAAGGATACGAAACAGCTCCTGTTTCATCTTTCAGACACAGGACACAAGGTTTCCAAAGACAAGTTGCAATTATGCCAAACTAAGGTAAAATATTTGGGACACTGTCTAACACAAGGACTGAGACACCTGACCGCTGATAGAATTAAAGCAATTAGAGACATGACTCTGCCACAAACCCAGCAACAGATCAGAACATTTTTAGGAATGTGTGGGTATTGCCGTAACTGGATCCCAGGGTTTTCCATTCTAGCGTTACCTTTGCAGGAGATGGTCTCCTCAAACAAACCTGATCGGATTTCGCATACAGACGAGTCCGAGATGGCATTTGAGAGACTTAAACAGTGCCTAACGCAGGCACCAGCATTAGGTATGCCAGACTATGGGAAACCCTTTGAGCTGTACGGAACAGAAAGTGCTGGTTGCGCGGCAGGCGTCTTAACCCAAAAGCACGGTGATGCCAGCAGGCCAGTAGCATACTACAGCGCTCAGCTAGACACGGTAGCGCGATCCCTCCCCACATGCTTGCGAAGCGTTGCTGCGATAGCATTGCTAGTAACGAAAAGCGAAGATGTAGTGCTAGGTCACAACCTCACAATTCATACACCACATGCAGTGTCAGCCTTGCTAAATTCTGCCCAAACCAGGCACATCTCATCAGCGCGGTTTACAAGATGGGAATTGGCACTAATGGCCCCCGTAAACATCACCATAAGGAGATGCAGTGCATTAAATCCTGCAACATATCTCCCAGGTGTGCCTGGACAGGCACAAAGGGTGGAGGATGAGAGTGGTGGGGAAGGAGAATTTAATACAAAGGAGGACATGTCACGATCCGGGTATCTGGACGCCATTTCTTACCCATCAGATGCCTCCTAAGGCTGGCTCAGCGCTCCAGGTCCGGATCCCATCTGTTATCCTGATGTGTACATTCCTGTATCCTCTCCTGTCACTCTGGGACGCTGTCACAGTAAACGCCATATTACACCTGGCATGGCGTCTCCCGCGGCCTCCGCCGCCGTCCCTGAACTTCTGCATGCAGAGTGTCTGAGTGGCGATTACGTCAGCCGCGGCCTCCGCTGTGTCCGCGTGGTTGGATGTGCATCTGTCAGCCTGGCGCCTCCTGTCTCCGGTGGCCGGCGCCGCCATTACTGTTTTCATTACCACATGGATTACAAACCAAACTTCCCTCCAAGTGTCTGCATGGGCGCAGCCATCTTGGATTCTGTCAGCTGATCATTTCCACCAATCTGTTCTCAGTATTGATAATCTGCATAATTGCCTAGCCAATCCCTTCCTTGCTGCAGGTATAAATACACTGTGCCTGAGCAAGGAAGGCGTCAGTGCTTTGGTTGTCAAACCTAGTTCCTGTTTGTCTCTCTCCTGTGATTGTCTTCCAGGTTCCAGCTCCTGTCTCAAGACTTCCACCATAGAGACCCGCACCAGCATTCCACCTGCGGTGTAGCCTGACTCTCCAATCCATTGTGGATTCATCTGTTTCCAGCTACAACATTACCTGCTTCCAGCTCAGCTTCCAGCAGAGTACAGCTTCCCTTAAAGGGCCGGTGTCCTTTCTACACTTTACCACTCTCCACCGGTATTATTATTTCTCCGCTCTCAAGTTCTACATTTCAGTTCATATTTCATCGCTCCCAAGTTCATTTATTATTTAACTGGTTCCAGCCAGTATCCACTCCGTGCTAACAACAGTCTGGTTCCAGCCAGTATCCACAGCAGCTGTTTTATCTTCAGCAACCCAGCTTTTCCTGGAACACCAGCTGGCACAATCCTGGGTTATCTCCATTGCTACAGTCGGGCCTGGTAAGGACTTTCCATCTAGAAGATCATAAGAACTATCTCACACTACCAGTGCCCTGTGGCTCCTGCCATCCTGTAGTACCCAGGAACTGTATTTATTCTTTGCTGACTTTTACGTTTTCTTTTACTGCTACTGTGTTGCGGAGTTGTCATAATAAACATCATTGACTTTTATCCAAGTTGTCGTGGTCACGCCTTCGGGCAGTTATTATTCATGTTACTTACATGTCCAGGGGTCTGATACAACCTCCCAGGTTCCGGTACATCTCAGCCCCTACAACTGAGGCTGCCTCCCGTCAGCTCAGGCCCTCAGTTGTGACAGTAAGCACTGACCTAATGAATCCAGCCGGAGACCAGGATCAAGCGGCCAGGCCGATGCAAGAACTGGCAGCCTGACTAGAACATCAGGAGGCTGCACAGGGCCACATCATCCGCTGTCTCCAGGATCTCTCTACTCGGCTGGATGGGATTCAGACAACTCTCCGTGGATCAGGCGTGTCTGGTGCGTCAACCACAGTGACTCCAGCTATAACCCCACCCACCTTACCCATTTCTGCTCCACGTCTTCATCTTCCAACGCCAGCAAAATTTGACGGATCTCCAAGATTCTGCAGGGGATTTCTCAACCAGTGTGAGATTCAGTTTGAGCTACAACCTGGCAATTTTCCCAGTGACCGTACAAAAATTGCCTACATTATTTCTCTTCTCAGTGGCTCAGCCCTTGATTGGGCATCACCGTTATGGGAGAGGTCCGACACCCTGCTATCTTCCTACACTGCCTTCGTGTCAACATTCAGGCGCATCTTCGACGAGCCAGGCCGGGTAACCTCAGCTTCATCCGAGATTATCCGTTTACGCCAGGGGTCACGTACTGTAGGACAATATCTGATACAGTTCCAGATCCTGGCATCCGAACTGGCATGGAACGATGAGGCCCTGTATGCTGCATTCTGGCATGGCTTATCTGAGCGTATTAAAGATGAGTTAACTACCAGAGACTTACCTTCTAAGTTAGATGAGCTAATCTCACTCTGCACGAAAGTTGATTTACGTTTCAGAGAGAGAGCAACTGAGCGTGGAAGATCATCTGCTCCAAAATCTTCTGCTCCTCCTCCTCGTCAACTGTCACCATCTAAAGATGAGCCCATGCAACTTGGCCGTTCCCGTTTAACTCCTGCTGAGCGCCGAAGACGTCTCTCCAAGTTTCTCTGTCTCTATTGTGCAGCTCCGTCTCACACCATTAATGCCTGTCCCAAACGACCGGGAAACTCCAAATCCTAGCTCGCCAAGGAGAGGGCCGGCTAGGAGTAATGATCTCCTCTCCATCTCCTCAAGATTGTAATCTCCCAGTCTCGCTTCAAGTTGCTCAACGTTATCGGAACGTCATTGCCCTCCTTGATTCCGGAGCAGCTGGGAACTTTATTACCGAAGCCTATGTTAAACGGTGGTCCCTACCCACCGAGAGACTTCCTTCGTCCATTTCTTTAACTGCCGTGGATGGCAGCAAAATTTTTGATGCAGTTATTTCTTTAAGGACTCTACCAGTTCGTCTGAGAGTGGGAGTTCTTCATTCCGAACTTATTTCTTTTTTAGTGATTCCAAGAGCCACACATCCTGTGGTCCTGGGCCTTCCATGGCTCCGTCTTCACAATCCTACAATTGATTGGACGACTACGCAAATCCTGGCATGGGGTTCCTCCTGTGCTGAGACATGTTTGTTTAAAGTATTGCCTGTCTGTTCTTCCTCCCCCAGGTCGTCTGATGTTCCACCTCCTCCATATCAAGATTTCACGGATGTGTTCAGTAAAGCTTCTGCTGATATCCTTCCTCCTCATAGAGAATGGGACTGTCCGATTGATCTCGTTCCAGGGAAGGTTCCACCTCGAGGCCGAACTTATCCGTTGTCTCTGCCTGAGACGCATTCTATGGAGGAATATATTAAAGAGAACCTAGCAAAGGGGTTCATTCGACCTTCTTCTTCTCCAGCCGGCGCAGGCTTCTTTTTTGTAAAAAAGAAAGATGGTGGTCTGCGGCCGTGCATCGACTACAGAGGTTTGAACGACATTACCATCAAGAACCGTTATCCTTTACCCCTGATTACTGAGCTCTTTGACAGAGTTAGCGGAGCTACCATCTTTACAAAGCTGGACTTGCGAGGTGCATACAATCTCATCCGGATCCGTGAGGGTGACGAGTGGAAGACCGCCTTTAACACCCGTGACGGACATTATGAGTACCTCGTCATGCCCTTCGGATTGAGCAATGCTCCAGCTGTCTTCCAGCATTTTGTCAATGAGATCTTCAGAGACATTCTATACCGTCATGTCGTGGTCTATCTAGACCAGGGGTGGGCAATTATTTCAGCTGGGGGGCCGCTTAACACTTCCAGCGAATATTCGAGGGCCACACACAAAATACTCAAAAAGAGTCCCCTTTTTACACATCACGGCAGACAGCGTGCCCTTTTTTACACAATACGGCAGACAGCGTCCCTCTTTTTACACATTACGGTAGACAGCGTCCCTCTTTTTACACATTACGGCAGACAGCGTGCCCTTTTTTACACATTACGGCACACAGCGTCCCTCTTTTTACACATTACGGCAGACAGCGTCCCTCTTTTTACACATTACGGCAGACATCGTCCCCCTTTTTTACACATTACGGCAGACAGCGTCCCTCTTTTTACACATTACGGCAGACAGCGTGCCCTTTTTTACACATTACGGCAGACAGCGTCCCTCTTTTTACACATTACGGCAGACAGCGTGCCCTTTTTTACACATTACGGCAGACAGCGTCCCTCTTTTTACACATTACGGCAGACAGCGTCCCCTTTTTACACATTACGGCAGACAGTGTGCTCTTTTTACACATTACGGCAGACATCGTCCCCCTTTTTTACACATTACGGCAGACATCGTCCCCCTTTTTTACACATTACGGCAGACATCGTCCCCCTTTTTACACATTACGGCAGACAGCATCCCCCATTTTTACACATTACGGCAGACAGCATCCCCCATTTTTACACATTAAGGCAGACAGTCCCTACCCCCCTTTCCTCCCCTCCCCTAAACCCATATTGCAGTTTTTAATCCCCCTCCCTCCCCACCCCTAAACCTATATGGCAGCTTAAGCACTGATCCAGGGGTTGGCTGGACAGGGGGTTTACCTGTTTGTCACCGTGACAAACGATCCCCGCTGTCCGAAGATCCGCGCTGCTGCTGGCCGGAGTCACCACTGATGTGGCCTCTCCTGCTCCGGCTCGCTGCCCGCCGCTTCTCCTCACTGGCCACCGCTTAATCTCCTCCTCACAGGCCGCCGCTCCTGGTCACTGCAGTGCCCGCTCCCCGTGCCGCCCAGCTAACAGAGGAAATCCCGGTCAGCTGACTCTGTGACGTGACCGGGATTTCCTCAGCGGCGCCGCGTCTGAGAGCAGTGCAATGACAAGCGGCCTGTCGGGCCGCTTGTCATTGCACTCTGGTGGGGCACAGCGGGCCAGGCAGGATCGGTCCGCGGGCCACATCCGGCCCGCGGGCCGCCTGTTGCCCACCCCTAATCTAGACGATATCCTCATTTTTGCCAACGATTTAGAGGAACATCGTTTTTGGGTTAAAGAGGTTCTGTCCCGTCTCCGTGTCAATCATCTCTATTGCAAAATAGAAAAATGCGTCTTTGAAGTCAAGTCCATTCCGTTTCTAGGGTACATTGTGTCCGGTTCCGGACTAGAGATGGATCCTGAGAAACTACAAGCAATCCAAAATTGGCCGGTACCCTTAACCCTCAAAGGGGTCCAGAGGTTCTTAGGGTTCGCCAACTATTACCGAAAGTTTATACGAGACTTTTCCACCATTGTGGCGCCTATTACTGCTTTCACTAAGAAGGGTGCTAACCCGTCCAAGTGGTCTGAAGAAGCCATGCAAGCATTTCATCTTTTAAAACAAAGGTTCATCTCTGCGCCTGTTCTGAAACAGCCTGACATCGACTCTCCTTTCATCTTAGAGGTGGATGCCTCCTCCGTTGGAGTAGGAGCGGTGTTATCTCAGAGGGCTAAAGATGGCCATTTTCACCCTTGCAGTTTCTTCTCCCGGAAGTTCTCCCCAGCTGAGCGCAACTATGCCATTGGCGACCAGGAGTTGCTAGCCATCAAGCTCGCTCTAGAAGAGTGGAGGTATCTGTTGGAGGGAGCTTCTCATTCAATCACCATACTTACAGACCACAAGAACCTTTTATACCTGAAGGGCGCACAATGTCTCAACCCTCGTCAGGCCAGATGGGCACTTTTCTTTTCCAGGTTCGACTTTAAACTCCAGTTCTGTCCGGGCTCTCAGAATCGCAAGGCCGATGCCCTTTCCCGCTCATGGGAGCAAGAAAATGAGTCAGAGTCTTCAGACAAGCATCCTATTATAAATCCGTTGGCATTCTCCACGGTAGGGATGGACTCTACGCCCCCATCAGGGAAAAGTTTTGTGAAGCCGATGCTAAGGAAGAAGCTCATGCATTGGGCCCATGCTTCCCGTTTTGCCGGACATACAGGTATCCAAAAAACCCTGGAGTTTATCTCTAGGTCCTATTGGTGGCCAACTCTGAAAAAGGACGTCTTGGAGTTTATTGCATCTTGCCCAAAGTGTGCCCAACATAAAGTATCCCGCCAGTCGCCTGCGGGGCAACTGGTTCCACTATCCGTTCCCCGTCGACCATGGACCCACTTGTCGATGGATTTCATTACAGACTTACCCATGTGCAACAAGTTCAATACCATCTGGGTGGTAGTTGACCGGTTCACCAAGATGGCACACTTCATTCCTCTCACCGGTCTTCCGTCAGCTTCCAAGTTGGCTCAAGTATTCATACAAGAGATCTTCCGACTCCACGGTCTTCCTGAAGAAATTATCTCAGATCGAGGAGTTCAATTCACAGCCAAATTCTGGCGAAGTTTATGTCAAGTCCTCCAAGTCAAGCTAAAGTTTTCCACGGCTTACCATCCTCAGACCAATGGTCAAACCGAGAGGGTGAATCAGGACTTGGAGGCCTTCCTCCGCATCTATGTGTCCTCCTCTCAAGATGACTGGGTTCAATTACTTCCCTGGGCCGAGTTCTGTCATAACAACCAGTATCATTCTTCATCTGCTTCAACACCATTCTTCACTAACTTTGGATTCCACCCTAAAGTCCCTGAGTTCCAACCGCTTCCAGCAACTTCTGTTCCCGCAGTGGATATCACCTTGCATCAGTTTGCCAATATCTGGAAGATCGTACGATCAGCTCTGCTCAAGGCATCGTTCAGGTACAAGAAGTTTGCGGATAAGAAGCGTCGAGCAGTTCCTGCTCTCAAGGTGGGTGATCGGGTATGGTTATCCACGAAGAATTTGAGGTTAAGAGTTCCCAGTATGAAGTTTGCACCTCGCTATATCGGTCCTTTCAAGATTGAACAAGTCATCAATCCTGTTGCTTACAGACTCCAGTTGCCTCCCTTCTTAAAAATACCCAGGACATTCCATGTTTCCCTGTTGAAACCGCTGATCTTGAATCGGTTTCATTCCTCACTTCCTCCAACTCCGAAAGTCCAAACTCAACGAGGCGTTGAGTATGAAGTGGCCAAGATCCTGGACTCACGTCACCGTTACGGTCAACTACAATATCTTATTGACTGGAAGGGTTATGGTCCTGAGGAACGTTCATGGACCAATGCTTCTGATGTCCATGCTCCTGCCTTGGTCCGGAGATTCCATTCCAAGTTTCCTCAAAAGCCAAAGAAGTGTCCTGGGGCCACTCCTAAAGGGGGGGGTGCTGTCACGATCCGGGTATCTGGACGCCATTTCTTACCCATCAGATGCCTCCTAAGGCTGGCTCAGCGCTCCAGGTCCGGATCCCATCTGTTATCCTGATGTGTACATTCCTGTATCCTCTCCTGTCACTCTGGGACGCTGTCACAGTAAACGCCATATTACACCTGGCATGGCGTCTCCCGCGGCCTCAGCCGCCGTCCCTGAACTTCTGCATGCAGAGTGTCTGAGTGGCGATTACGTCAGCCGCGGCCTCCGCTGTGTCCGCGTGGTTGGATGTGCATCTGTCAGCCTGGCGCCTCCTGTCTCCGGTGGCCGGCGCCGCCATTACTGTTTTCATTACCACATGGATTACAAACCAAACTTCCCTCCAAGTGTCTGCATGGGCGCAGCCATCTTGGATTCTGTCAGCTGATCATTTCCACCAATCTGTTCTCAGTATTGATAATCTGCATAATTGCCTAGCCAATCCCTTCCTTGCTGCAGGTATAAATACACTGTGCCTGAGCAAGGAAGGCGTCAGTGCTTTGGTTGTCAAACCTAGTTCCTGTTTGTCTCTCTCCTGTGATTGTCTTCCAGGTTCCAGCTCCTGTCTCAAGACTTCCACCATAGAGACCCGCACCAGCATTCCACCTGCGGTGTAGCCTGACTCTCCAATCCATTGTGGATTCATCTGTTTCCAGCTACAACATTACCTGCTTCCAGCTCAGCTTCCAGCAGAGTACAGCTTCCCTTAAAGGGCCGGTGTCCTTTCTACACTTTACCACTCTCCACCGGTATTATTATTTCTCCGCTCTCAAGTTCTACATTTCAGTTCATATTTCATCGCTCCCAAGTTCATTTATTATTTAACTGGTTCCAGCCAGTATCCACTCCGTGCTAACAACAGTCTGGTTCCAGCCAGTATCCACAGCAGCTGTTTTATCTTCAGCAACCCTGCTTTTCCTGGAACACCAGCTGGCACAATCCTGGGTTATCTCCATTGCTACAGTCGGGCCTGGTAAGGACTTTCCATCTAGAAGATCATAAGAACTATCTCACACTACCAGTGCCCTGTGGCTCCTGCCATCCTGTAGTACCCAGGAACTGTATTTATTCTTTGCTGACTTTTACATTTTCTTTTACTGCTACTGTGTTGCGGAGTTGTCATAATAAACATCATTGACTTTTATCCAAGTTGTCGTGGTCACGCCTTTGGGCAGTTATTATTCATGTTACTTACATGTCCAGGGGTCTGATACAACCTCCCAGGTTCCGGTACATCTCAGCCCCTACAACTGAGGCTGCCTCCCGTCAGCTCAGGCCCTCAGTTGTGACAGGACACACATGATTGTATGGAATATTTGACCCAAAATTTTACCGCAAGGCCTGACATCAGTGACAACCCACTGGAAGATGTAGATCTAACTTTCTACACGGACGGTAGTTGTCACAGACAGTCAGACTCGGGAGACTTGTGTACTGGATACGCAGTCGTAGATGACCAAGGCACCATAGAAGCGGAACCGCTAGGCCCACCTCACTCAGCCCAGGTTGCTGAACTGGTCGCCCTAACCAGAGCATGTGAATTGGCTAAGGGCAAATCAGCCAATATCTACACCGATTCTAGATACGCATTCGGGGTAGTCCATGATTTCGGAGCCCTATGGCGCCTCAGAAATTTCATGACGGCAGCTGGTACACCGGTAGCGCATGCAGCTCACATCAAAAGGCTTCTAACAGCGATACAGGAACCCGACAGAGTGGCTGTTATCAAGTGTAAAGCACACACATATAGCCAAGACCCAGTATCACTTGGTAACAGCCGAGCAGACGAAGCAGCTAAGTTAGCAGCTGGGACCCCCAGACATACAGACACCACACAACTGATGGTATTTAATACCATCAACACACAGAAGTTGTGTGAGATGCAAAATTTGTGTTCCACACAGGAAAAGGCAGTCTGGAAGGCAAAGGGATATGGCCAGGAGTCCTCAGGACTCTGGACGGATGGACAAGGTAAACCGGTGGCCCCCAGAGCATATCTCCCATGTTTAGCTGAGGCAGCTCACGGGCTGACTCATCTGGGCAAGGAAGGAATGTGCAAGTTGGTAAGAGCATATTGGTGCGCCCCAGGATTTTCATCTCATGCAAGTAAGAGAGCAATGTCATGCCTTACATGCTTGAGAAAGAATATCGGAAAGGCAATACCAACAGAACCATCTCATATCCCACCTACAGGCGGTCCTTTTCAGGTAATACAGATTGACTTTATTCAATTACCCCCTTGTCGAAATTTGAAATATGTACTTGTTTGTATAGATGTATTCTCAAATTGGGTCGAAGCATTTCCTGCGGCCACAAATACCGCTATGTTTACTGCTAAGAAAATTGTGCAGGAATTTGTATGTAGATATGGTATCCCTAGAATAATTGAAAGTGATAGGGGTACCCATTTTACAGGTGATGTCTTTCAAGGAATGTGTAAGTTGATGGGAATTGATAGCAAGCTGCACACTCCATACCGTCCACAGGCGAGTGCGAAGGTGGAAAGAGTGAACAGCACTATTAAAAATAAACTGAGCAAAGTTATGGCAGAAACAGGATTGACATGGCCAGAAGCTCTACCCATTGTACTGTACAGCATCAGAACCACTCCCAGGTCCCCTCTTAATCTGTCTCCCTTTGAAATCTTGTTTGGTCGACAACCACATGTTATGATTAACCCTCAGGATGATTTGAAGTGTAACAATGAAGTGACTGTAAAGTACTTGATTAACATGAGTAAACAGCTAAGGAATCAAAATGATAATTTGAAGTTGGTGATTCCTGATTTACCAGATAGTAATTGTCATGACATTGAACCTGGGGATTATGTAATGATACGGAATTTTCTACGCTCAGGTTGCCTTATTGACAGATGGGAAGGACCATACCAAGTCTTATTGACTAGCACTACAGCATTGAAAGTTGCCGAGAGAGAGACTTGGGTTCATTCGTCCCATTGTAAGAAGGTTGCTGATCCAGAGAGGTCCCGTGATAAGGAACAGACGGTAGAGGAAGTTGTATCACTGGAGTGTCTGTTCCAGGAGGACTGAGGCGGCACCTGAGCATTGAGAATCACAAGATCAAAAGCAGTTGTCGATTCCCTGTTCCCTTTTATTGTTTTTCTCCACTTCCCATCCCCCCTCCCTCAAATTATTTTTTCCCCTTCTCATTCTTCTTCGTTTCCTCCTATAAGATGGACTTGCCCCAAGAGACTGTGATCCGGATTTTCCTGTTGACCATGATGTTGACCAGAGCAGTCTGTTCCGGCGAGAGTACCATGGAGGTCGAGAGAGGTTCTGGAATGGGTTCTGATGACAGAGATGGAGGCGTAGTTTTCCGAGAACAACATAATCAACAAGCAAAGGCGAGTATCAGAAAATGATCCGATAGCATTGACCATAGAAGGAATTGTGAAGGATTGTTAGCTGAAGAAAACTGTATCTGTAGGCTCTGTGACAATGTAGCTGAGGATGGGTGCATCAAGAAATGCCAATCCAGTTTTAATATCCACATGGACCGGCATCCCTTGAGTGACTATCACTCCTTAGTGGGTAGTGTGCTAAATCAAACAGATTGTTGGGTATGCTCTCAAGTACCTCAAGGTCATAGCAAATCAGGACTAGTACCATTTCCTTTAACGATAGGGGAGGTACTTGAGCTAAGTGGTGGGAGGCCGGTGGACAGGAGGTTTAATATCTCTAGTCCTCCTAGTTTGAAGCTCCACCAATATCATGTGGATAGATCCCTCATATGTTTTAACATTTCCAATCCCCGAAAGCCGGGAAATTGGGAAGTGTCATGGAGTAACCAAACCATGACCTTTTCATATAGAGCAGATAGAATGCCGACAGATACAGAGCTTATACGCCACATAGCCAGTAGAGGAAAATCTTTCCGATATAGGTATACCCTAGGAAATAGGATTACGAGAGTTGGAGAGGTATCACCAGGATACTGTGCACATATCGTACAAGCTGATACGTGTACTAGACAGATGGGAGAATTAGGGTTAGGAGATTTCACATGGAAGATGTGTAATATGGTTATGTCCTACTCCGTCCCATATGTTCTCCCCGATGATGCATATTTCATATGCGGGAGGAAGGCGTATAAGTGGCTTGCCCCAAACTCTGAAGGATTGTGTTATATTGGAAAAGTACTGCCTGAAGTAATGACTGTATCACATGCCAAAATGAAAGATATACACCGTGTTGCCCAAGCTCCTTATACTCATACCCATTACGAGCACGTAGTTAAACGGCACCTGATAGAGAGAGCAGAGCATCCGGCCTCTGACATGATCCATGAATCCACCGGGATTCAGTTTCTAATCGCGTTAGACATCACTCGCACCGCCAGAGGAGTGCTGAATTATAAATACATATCTGCGCTCGCAAATTTGTTAGACAATATCACAGATATGTATGATGACACGTTTAGGTATACTGGAAGAGAACTTCAAGCTTATAAAACAGAACTAGTTCAGCATAGAATGATTCTCAATTATCTCACAGCAGTAACAGGTGGATATTGTGTCACACTGGCAACGCAGTACGGCGTGAAATGTTGCACATATATTACAAATAGTACCGAGGACCCGGTCGAGGTCATAGACCAAAAGATGGACGATATTCTCCAACTGAAGTGGGAATTTCGCAGGAGACACAATCTCACTCTTGCTGCTGTAGGTAATGAGCTGACTGGTTGGGTGTCATGGTTGAACCCGCGAAATTGGTTCTCTGGTTTAGGAGAATGGGCTCAAGGAGTCATAATGGATGTTGGGAAGTTTCTCCTATGTATCTTAGGTGTTATCATAACGATTGGCTTGATATTTAGATGCGGTCAGGCTTTAACGAAGTGTAAACGAAGTACCAGGGTGATGAGTTTAAGGAGTGAGGAAATTGTAATTCCAATGGATTTGATTTATGACCCAAATGTAGAAACAATGATGTGATGAAAATGCGATTTCTACGGTCCGTTTCTTTCACCTGTTTTTCCGTTTTCTCCAAGGTAAAAAGACCCACTTGGACGAGGAATTTGATGATCCTGTATACAGACAACTGATGGAGTAAAGAAGAAGTTTTGACAACCTTATACACAGATATTTGATGAACTTTGCCATAGACCCCCAGTTTCCCTAGAAATTTTAAAATTACGCTAGCCCAACACTTTTGTAAGTCTATGGACATTGACAAAGCTTTTTGCCCACACGCCTTTTGGCAAAAGCACAAAGAAGACTGCATTCAACAGACACCGAACAAGACTTCAACCGACAAATGTTCATTTACCTGACATAGAATACCACTACATTTACCGTAATTATGTCTTTTCTTCATCTCTACAACCTTCAGGTAATTACACACATAGTCGATAGGGAATACAGGCACAGATATCAGCAATCACATATTCCCCCATTCATGTATCATCAACTAAAATGTGCTCCCCATTTTGTTACAACCACAGCCGAAAAGAGCTCGGTAAAGTTTGACAGCCCATCCACAGACCCGTACCACGGGATAAGAAGGAATTCAAATGTATACTTCGCAATGCCTCGAAGCTTGATTTAAAACACGTACGGCACGATGATACATGACCCCCAAACACGGATTCATACACACATGCTTCTGCTATCTCACTAGGTCATACCCTTTTCCTACCTTCTCCTCTCCTCCCCTACCCAACCATGTAAATGTATTAACCCCTGACATATATTTTTCTCTTTTTGAAATGTTTTAGGAAGTGGCAGTTATTGTTGACTGCTAAAGGGTGGACTGTCAAAGTCAGAAAAATATCACGATGCACACTGCCATATTTGCACCTCATACAGGTCCGCGCTGCGCATGCGTGCGCTCTCCCGTGCGTGCGCATACTCGCTGTTGCGGGCACCCGCAGGCGCGCGGTATGTGCATTTGCGGTAGAGTTCATGTGTTCGTAGCGTGCGACTCAATCGTTACATATTTCCACTATATAATGTATTTTGTAGATCATGGTCCCTTTGATAGATTCTGAAAGTTTGGTTAATGTAGCATGTTCATGGACAGAGAAATCCCTCTTTGTTTGATACGAAGGGTCAGACAGGAGTAATACTGTGGTGTTTAGTATCCATCGGAAGAATATTTAATTAGCAATATTCCGGTGTTGGTTTGAAGCGGATTAATTGCTCGTGCGAATAGTTATGGACATTAGAAGTTTATGTCCATTTACTATTATTTGCACTTACTTATCCATGCGGCGGGAAACCTAGTTTCCCACCCACCTGAGCAGTTGGAAATCGTCACAGCCCACCTGTATGAATCAACCTATGACCTTTTGTTATAATGCGAGGAGGAATTCCTGTGTCCAATGAACAATGAGATTGTAGGGACCATTGAATTGTATTGTGTGTGGGGCATAAATAGACAAGCCGATCACATCCAGCTCTCACTCTTCAACGGTTCTCATTGCTGAAAATCGGGAGCTGGATGTCCAGAGGCGCATGCGATCGTTCCCCTTTGTGCGTAAGTTTTCTCCGCAATCATATTGTCTTTCTTGTTATTATGGGCCATATCTTTCTCTCTCTCTCTTCTCTCTTTCTCTCATTTTCCCTTAAACGTAATAGTATTGTATTGTATTTCATGTGTAGTTACCTGGTTAGTTAGTCTATATTATATTGTAGTGTGTGACTTGTATTGTATTATTCTTTTTGCAAGTATAACATTCATATAAGGCGTTAGACCCTAAGCACGGTATCTGTGTATTTCTTATAGTGTTAAGTATTCACAGAGCGTCGGTGACGCTCAAACAGCTTTTAAGTTAATAAGGTTACACTGTGTTGCATCTACACCCTATCTCTACACTAAGGTTTTACAGCATATTACATTGTTTATGGTTTAGATATAAAGGTTTAACATTGTGAGCGTCTGCGCCGCTGGTGATCTCCTCGTGGTCCCGAGCGTCCGCCACGCTATAGCGAACCATTACGTTAGTCAGCAGCCAATAGTGTGCCTGCCTGTGATCTCTTGGCCGTGAGCGAACGTGACGCTTGAGCGTCTCGACCTCGGCTAAGCGATTGCTACGCAACGTGCGTACCCTTACGGTACTCCATACGTCAATAGCGTACAGTGTTCTTAGGCCTCTTAAAGGGTTTTAAATAAGATAAGTATTTAGCTTTATCAGCGGTGCGGCGCTACCACTGGAGGCATGTATAAGCGCCACCACTGCTGTTCACAGGATTTATTTATTTTTAGAATATATAAGGTTGATGTACAGTACCTGGGATCCCACTAAGACAAAGGACATCAAGGTTTGGCCGAACTCAAAACCAGGAAACAGGTCAGGAAGGGGCATAGTCAGATCTTTGTGGGAGACAAAGCAACGTTTTGAAGTGGCCTCCACCCAATGCTTCTGAGAGAAAGAGACTCCTCTCTCCAAGTTGTTAATTTTATGCCACATAATAGTGCCCTAGGTAATGTTATACCTATAGTAGTACCCTCAGCTCAATTTATGCCACGTTGTAGTGCCCCCAGTTTCTATTATGCCATACTGTAGTATACTGTAGTACCAACCCAGTTAATATTATGCCACACTGCAGTGCCGCCAGTTTATACTGTGCCATATTACATGACCCCAGTTCATATTATACCACATTACAGTGCACCAAGTTGATAGAGATGACACTATGTGGCATAATAAGTGCCATCAGAACAGTTACCACTGCACCCGTGTGCAGTGTAGACAAGGCCAGTCGGAGACGTGGTGTAACCTGGGTCTGACCAGGATAGGAACCGTGATCCAAACCCCGGGTTGAACTCAGGATATCGGTGTGAACGTAGGGTTATTGAAGCTTTTCACTACAAAGGCTGAAGCCTACCAAGGAATCCATTTTCTGGATTTGCAAATTGATTCAGCACAAAATACATTTTGTGGAAAGAAAAAGGGTGTGGACTCATCTGTAAAGTAAGAAACACCCCTGGTGTGTTCCCGCGTTTCCTGCCAGGAGAAGTGCTGCTGTGACAGGCTCCAGTGTCTGTGCACTGCTGAGGGGGCAGAGGACACGCACACAATGGCAGATCTGCAGGATGTACCATGGGTTCAGATCAACACCGGCATACTGGCCCGTCTGCATCGTGGGGCGGGTGCTCACCTGCTTAGAGGCACACCTGCCTTCAGCCACACTGCTGTTGCTTATTGTATGCTGCCATACCATATGGCTTACCCTATACCCAATAGCTCTCCTGCAGCTCCCATCATGCTCTGCTAGCCTCTGATGGACAGGGCATGCTGGGATTTGTAGTTCAGCATCTGTAGAGGGGAGTGAATATGTTGTATGCCTTTTAGCTACCAAGGCATGCTGGGCTTTGTAGTTTTCCACTGCGATAAGGAGGTTATGAACTTTTTGTGGAGTCTTTGGACCCAGCTGGGACCTTGTTCTATATTGGCCGGAGAGGGGAAGCATGAATGCGTCTCAGGATAGGGCTTACTGGTCCCTATGGAAAATTTCCCTATATAATTTGTATTATACTGATTTGATGTGGGGTGCTGTGGGTACTGTCTACGCTGGAGTTAGCAGCCCGTATTCCCCTGGCAACAAGCAGGGAACCCTAGCAGCGAGCATGAGACCCCTGGCAATGAGCAGGAAACCTCTGGCAATGAGCATGGAACTCACAGCATGAAACCCCTGACAACGAGCATGAAACCCCTGACAATGAGCAGGTAATTTAAAAGTAATTACAGGCCTTACTGTGGGGCATAATTTGTAAGGGAACTTATTGTGTGTGGGGCATAAAATGGTGTCAGGGGCACAACTGTATGTGGCACAATGTGTAATGGGCATTACAGCATATGGCATAATTTGTAATGAGCATTACGGTGAATGGCACAATCTTTAATGGGCATTATGGTGTGTGGCATAAGTTGTAATGGCCATTACGGTGTGTGGCATAAGTTGTAATAGGCATTACGGTGTGTGGCATAATGTGTAATGGGCATTATGATGTGTGGCATAATGTTTAATGGCCATTACAGTATGTGACATAATGTGTAAGGTGCATTACTGTAAGGAGGAAGAATTACAAATAATGTAAAGGGCATGAATCAGAATTTTGTTTGTCCTATGTTGCATAAGGGGCTCTACCTGGTGTAATGTGTATAAGGTGCCCTGCTCTACTGTGGGGTAATGGGTGTAAGGGGTTCTAACATGGCATAATGTGTATAAGGAGTACTACTGTGTGGTGTAATGTGACTGACGGACACTACTGCGCAGTGTAATGTGAATTGGTACTATTATATGGCCACGCCTCTTCTCCATGAAGCCACATTCCTATTTTTGCCACTGTTTCTGTTTTAAATTGGTGTTGGGGGCACAAAAGGAAACTTTTGCCCTAGGCGCCACAAGGTCTAGAAACGTCACTGGAAGCAATACAGTATACATAAAACTTTGAAGCAGAGCTGGACTGGCCACCTGGCTATTGGTCTGTTGGACCAGCCCGGTCAGCCATCAGAAGCTAAGCTGTTAGCAGGGCTGAACAAGCAGCTCTGCCTCCCAGCGTTGTGCTCTGTGGGATGGATAGTAAGGCATGATGCTATGTCATTATGTCATACTGTGGGAGGCTGAGATGCGGCTTGGAAGCCAAAAGGAGGACATCAGGAGCCAGACACCATTGATAAGGCTTGCCTGTGTGCTTTAAATGCCAGGGCCGATTTTCGTAGTGACTATCCAGCCCTGAAAGTACCATGTTCTGCCATGTTCCTCCACTGTAACTGGTTACTTTCCAAAACAGCTTCGTTGTCCTACAAAAAGAATATTACAGTATCTCATTGGTTAAAAAAAATAACATTCTGTTACAGCCAACTGGGAAGACTCTTATCACTCACCCTTGCTACTTTTAGGTCCTGACTGAAGCTGAGTCTCATTAGTTATTTTTTTAGTCTTTGCCATTATGTAATTGGTATCCAGATAGAAGACAGACAGTAAATAGACATTCAATAGGTCGAAACCAGATAGTCAACAGTCAGTAGGTCAACAGGATAAAAAAAATCAATATATCGACAGTTAAATGGTCAATATGGATGTAGGTCGACATGTTCAAAAGGTCAACATGCAAATGGTCAACATAGAAAAGGTCAACACATGTTTTTTCATGATATTTCATTATGTTTAGGGTTAGGGTTAATGTGAGGGATAGAGTTAGGATCCCAGAGAGGTGGGTGGATAGGGTTAGGCACTTGGCAGAGGGTTAAGATTAGTCTACGTAAGGTTACAGTTAGGGTTAAGCACCGGGGGAGGGCTAGGCTGCGGAAGTGTACAGTTAGGTTTAGGTACCATGGGGAGGGTTAGGGTTAGGCTGCGGAAGTGTACAGTTAGGTTTAGGCACTGGGGGAGGGTAAGGGTTAGGCTGCGGAAGTGTACAGTTAGGTTTAGGCACCAGGAGGAGGGTTAGGGTTAGGCTGCAGAAGTGTACAGTTAGGGTTAAGCACCAGGGGGAGTGGGAGGGTTAGGCTGCGGAAGTGTACAGATACTGATGGTAAAATTGGTGGAGTCTTTTTTTTAAAGTATTTTTTTGTACCGTGTACTATTTTTTCATACAAGTGCTTGTAGCTCAACTAGTGTTAGCATGCTCTGGCATACCTTTTAACTTTTGTGAAAATCTACTCGGGACCCTTGCACGTGACAAAGGTGTGTGTCCAAAATTAGGGTGTGTGGCCTCATTGCCAGGGAGTATGGCCTCGTGTTTTCGTCAAGCTGGGGGCATACCCAGTGTTCCTTGAGATGCTGGCCATCCTCCAAGTCCCTTTCTTTCCAGAATAGATGATGTGCGCATGCGCACAGAGGGGACCTCACAACCCTCTCCCTCACTACGAGACACTGCAGGTGGGATGGCAGGCCAGTGTCCACAAAAAGGGACTGTCCCACCAAAATCGTGATGGTTGGGAGGTATGCTCTGAAAGCCACCTGTATGCTGGAACTGACAGTTCTACAAGCAGCAACATTTCCAAACACTTCATGACTACCAATGCTTTCTAGGATCACTAGTGCCAGATACAAAAATGCAATTTTCTAACTTTAACATATTATCATGTCAAAGTCAAATTGCATATTTTGATATTTAGAATACACTATGGCATTTACTAATGGACGCGTCTACGACGCATGCATCAAATACGCATGCTATCTATGGGTATTACGGTAGGGCGCGAATGACCGTAACGATGAGTTACTGTGCACATTATGGTAGAAGATGCATTTGTTAATAAATATCATACTGTAACACACAGCAAATAATTCTTACAGATAATATACACATAGGCACCATCTACCCAACACACCATTTATATATCCGTTTATATATATTGTAACACATGTGTAACAGTGGCAATTGCGCAATAACGCTTATAGACACACAAGGACATATTATCTCCCCATGTCTGGTATCAAAATGATCATCAGTTCATTAGCTAATATCCGGTAGTAGCGAAAAGACCGTAGCATGTGGCATTCGCAAGATATTAGCAAGTATCAGATATGTGAACATAATATGAATAAGCAAGTAGGTATACAGAAATTAGTTGTCTTTTGGGACACTGAGGACAGTAACAGTCGCATTCTTGAAGACAATACCTTTGAAGGGGACCAATAGACTATCAAGATTTGAAACTGTGTACTTTACTGACCAATTGTAGCAGTGCATCCCCCACTGCACGGTGAGGGGTTGGAAATCCTGTATAAATATAGGACAAGCCACAGTAAGGATTAGATCTCCTATCTCAAATCATTGCGATTATCTGCTGACGACTGTGGCCTGGGTCCAGAGGCGCATGCATAAGTGTTTGGTTTGTTACATGTAAGTCCTTATTGGTGTATTATACTGTACTTGCATTTCTCTGTATGCCTGTGTTTATTGTTTGATCAATTGTTACTGCATTCTGTATCTGTTTTCCCCTTTTCTCTTTATTAAATGTTTGTGGGTTGGAGTGCAGTACACTTGTAACGTGTTTATTTGAGGTAAAGTGTCGCACTTCTCATCGGAGTTGCGTCCATGTGCTCACAGGTTTAAGCTTGCGTATTCATAGCACCGGAGGTGCCGTACGCTAATTGACGCAGAGTTGCGTCCGATTACATTAACGATTGCACTGGTATTAAATATATTGTCAACTGTTACAATCAATTCATCACTGCACAGGGGTATTTGAAAGGAGCTCCAGTGCTCTCAGCACAGGGCTGTTTTTCCTAGTAGTGGAATTTCCCTTAGGAACTCAGCAGCATGATGAACAGGTTGGGCCGTTTCCACTATAACAGGGGTCCTGATGCTTCAGGTTACAGACCCCACTCTGTTTACCTTGCGTTAGCAGCAACCAACCCAGGCTTGTGAGGGTGATCACTTTTTGGGGATGGGGAAATATTTTATTTTATTTTTTTCAACATTCAGTAATTATTTTGCATGGCAAAGGTCCGTGCTGCTACTGATGATTCATCATCATCCTCAGCATATACCTTTGCACAGGGGTCAAGCACCCACAAGAGATATGCCTTCTGGGAATATTATATATTTGAATACATATCTTTGTGTCCTACTTATTAATTCCATTCTACCCTATGTGGTGCAAATAAGGTGGCTGCCTTGCCTGGTCCTTTCGTGGATGGGATGGACAATATGTGGAACAGATAATTCTGCGAGTACCTTGTCCTTTGTACAGTATTTTATATTTTGTATTCACCTACTTTAACAAATATTATTATTATTATTATTATTACCACTACTCTATCACTGTTTGTTATAAATGTACTTTACCAAACTATTGTTTCTCAGTCTAAGGCCCTCATTCCGAGTTGTTCGCTCGCAAGTGAATTTTAGCAGTATTGCACACGCTAAGCCGCCGCCTACTGGGAGTGAATCTTAGCATCTTAAAATTGCGAACGATGTATTCGCAATATTGCGAATACACACCTCGTAGCAGTTTCTGAGTAGCTTCAGACTTACTCGGCATCTGCGATCAGTTCAGTGCTTGTCGTTCCTGGTTTGACGTCACAAACACACCCAGCGTTCGCCCAGACACTCCCCCGTTTCTCCGGCCACTCCTGCGTTTTTTCCGGAAACGGTAGCGTTTTTCCCCACACGCCCATAAAACGGCCTGTTTCCGCCCAGTAACACCCATTTCCTGTCAATCACATTACGATCGCCAGAACGATGAAAAAGCCGTGAGTAAAAAGCCTAACTACATAGCAAATTTACTTGGCGCAGTCGCAGTGCGGACATTGCGCATGCGCATTAAGCGGAAAATCGCTGCGATGCGAAGATTTTTACCGAGCGAACAACTCGGAATGAGGGCCTAAATTTCTCAAAATGACCACAAGAGGGCACCTCATTGCCAGGAATCACTGAAAAGTGCCTGCTTGTTATACTGTTATCAACACACCATAATCCCAGCATGATTTACTGGCGGATCTCTCTTATCTGTACCTATACTAATATAATAAGAACGTTATGTCTGTTGGTTTGTTCCAAGTTGGTGCAAAAATGAGTGAAAAGATTTTTTTTAAAAACTGCATCATTTTGTAGCGGAAACTCCTAGAAATAATAACGTGCACTTTGTTTCATCTCGATTCATCAAGATAAAGCTGAGCAATAATAAAAATATTTTTTTGTCACGTAAAGCAGGGGCGGACCTGAGAACTGGATGCTTTTTGCATGGTCAGCTTTGTGTATCCTGTTCTCAAGTCAGACTCAGTACAGACAGTGGGGGTAATTCCAAGTTGTTCGCAGCAGGATTTTTGATAGCAACTGGGCAAAACCATGTGCACTGCAGGGGAGGCAGATATAACATGTGCAGATAGAGTTAGATTTGGGTGGGTTATATTGTTTCTGTGCAGGGTAAATACTGGCTGCTTTATTTTTACACTGCAATTTAGATTGCAGATTGGACACACCACACCCAAATCTAACTCTCTCTGCACATGTTATATCTGCCTCCCCTGCAGTGCACATGGTTTTGCTCAGTTGCTATCAAAAATCCTGCTGCGATCAACTTGGAATTACCCCCAGTGATCTTTATTTTTACAGCAAACGCAATAGAGTTGAAACAACAAATATTATATACAGGTACTGTAGGCTCTACAGTAACATTACCAACTGCACTAAATACAAAACACACGTGGGCGAAGCCGTGGGTAGAAGATAGTAGATTATATTAGTCCTCTTTTTATTTGTGATTTATCATACAATTAGCACTTGTTCTAGCTAGACACAAACCCTAATTTGATTGCTACTGTATATACACACTATGCTTTTTCTGATATTGGAAATTAAGACAAGGGAACTAGGGATGTTTGAATAATATTGCCATGATTACCTGCATTCAGCAGATGTTCTTTCTGAGGCAACTCAGGAAATTCAACATCCCACAGAAGCTGCTGCTCATCTTTTACACAGCGATCGTAGAATCGGTCCTATGTTTCCCGATCAGTCTGGTATGGAGCTGCCAATGAGAGTGACAGATGGAGGCTGCAAAGGGTGGCGAAGACAGCTGAAAAGATTGTTGTGGCTGACCTCCCTCCCGTCCAGGAATAATACCAGTCAAGGGTCAGGATGCCAGCGGAGAAAATCGTGGCAGATATGCAGCACCCAGGTCACAAACTTCCTTTCCTGCTGGGGCATGTGAGAATGTTGAGAGATATGGTGTATGGTCTATGCCTCCCTCGGCTGTGTGTTAGTATATAGGTAATGACCCTCACTTACAATGTGTGGAAAATGCACTGAATTGTGGGCACTATTTCTATTACTCACTTTTTTTTTGACTGTCTGTCAGTATCTGTACCTATCCCCTCCTTCCAATGTGTAGCAAATGCATTGCTGATGGCAATCTGCTATGGCCGTATTTAATTTTTCACAATTTCACTGTTCCTCGGTGTCACTATGTAACATTCCTCGCCTTCCTGTCAGGGGGGAATTCAATTGTTATTGCGTCCCGATCTCCTGTCTAAAGTGATGGGAGATCGCCTGGGCGGTATTCAATTGATCTCCGTTATGGAGCTGATCACGATCATTAGTGTCGGGTTTAGCCACTTAAAGCAGCGAATGGGTGTGATCTAAAAACCTGCTGTTTGTCACTTTTCACACATTTCAGCTTGCACCCCCGGGGTGTGCAGTAAGAGGGGACAATTCAATTGTTCGACTGTGATGCCGAATGGAGCAATTCAATTGTCACTTTGTTCATGCGCGATTAGCCGCCAGAGAACACTGTGAGGTGCGAGCTGATATGTAAGATAAAGCAATACTTTAGATTGGTTTAACCACTAGGCACAGCTAACCCGGTGCTAATGGGTGTGCACACACGGCACTCGCTTCCGACGGGGAGCACACAAAATAATTTGGGCACCCACAAAACAATTTAATTCCCCCCAGTGTTTGTCGTATAATGAGCCTACACAGGTTTTCGGTGCACTTTTGTCACGATCCGGGTGACTGGTCGCCATTTTCTGCCAGTTAGGTGTCTCCTGAGATTGGCTCAGCGTGCCAGGCCCGGGTCATAACTATGTTGTGTTTTACATTTCATTTTTGTGTTACCCGCAGCGCCGGCTCAGCGGCCTTCTTAGTGATTTCACTTAGCTTAGTATGGCGCTCCCTGCCCCGTCGCGGCCGTCACCGCCGCACCCGTGATCCTGTCGCATGGAGACTGAGTGTGGCGTCCTCTGTGAACCGCGGCCGCTGCTGTCATCCCTGTGGCCGCTGTGCGTGTGGCGTGGAGTCTTTTGTAGAGATGTGCACTTGAAATTTTTCGGGTTTTGTGTTTTGGTTTTGGGTTCGGTTCCGCGGCCGTGTTTTGGGTTCGACCGCGTTTTGGCAAAACCTCACCGAATTTTTTTTGTCGGATTCGGGTGTGATTTGGATTCGGGTGTTTTTTTCAAAAAACACTAAAAAACAGCTTAAATCATAGAATTTGGGGGTCATTTTGATCCCAAAGTATTATTAACCTCAAAAACCATAATTTCCACTCATTTTCAGTCTATTCTGAATACCTCACACCTCACAATATTATTTTTAGTCCTAAAATTTGCACCGAGGTCGCTGGATGACTAAGCTAAGCGACCCTAGTGGCCGACACAAACACCGGACCCATCTAGGAGTGGCACTGCAGTGTCACGCAGGATGGCCCTTCCAAAAAACCCTCCCCAAACAGCACATGACGCAAAGAAAAAAAGAGGCACAATGAGGTAGCTGTGTGAGTAAGATAAGCGACCCTAGTGGCCGACACAAACACCGGGCCCATCTAGGAGTGGCACTGCAGTGTCACGCAGGATGGCCCTTCCAAAAAACACTCCCCAAACAGCACATGACGCATAGAAAAAAAGAGGCGCAATGAGGTAGCTGTGTGAGTAAGATAAGCGACCCTAGTGGCCGACACAAACACCTGGCCCATCTAGGAGTGGCACTGCAGTGTCACGCAGGATGGCCCTTCCAAAAAACACTCCCCAAACAGCACATGACGCAAAGAAAAAAAGAGGCGCAATGAGGTAGCTGTGTGAGTAAGATAAGCGACCCTAGTGGCCGACACAAACACCGGGCCCATCTACGAGTGGCACTGCAGTGTCACGCAGGATGGCCCTTCCAAAAAACACTCCCCAAACAGCACATGACGCAAAGAAAAAAAGAGGCGCAATGAGGTAGCTGTGTGAGTAAGATAAGCGACCCTAGTGGCCGACACAAACACCGGGCCCATCTAGGAGTGGCACTGCAGTGTCACGCAGGATGGCCCTTCCAAAAAACACTCCCCAAACAGCACATGACGCAAAGAAAAAAAGAGGCGCAATGAGGTAGCTGTGTGAGTAAGATAAGCGACCCTAGTGGCCGACACAAACACCTGGCCCATCTAGGAGTGGCACTGCAGTGTCACGCAGGATGGCCCTTCCAAAAAACACTCCCCAAACAGCACATGACGCAAAGAAAAATTAAAGAAAAAAGAGGTGCAAGATGGAATTGTCCTTGGGCCCTCCCACCCACCCTTATGTTGTATAAACAGGACATGCACACTTTAACCAACCCATCATTTCAGTGACAGGGTCTGCCACACGACTGTGACTGAAATGACGGGTTGGTTTGGACCCCCACCAAAAAAGAAGCAATTAATCTCTCCTTGCACAAACTGGCTCTACAGAGGCAAGATGTCCACCTCATCATCATCGTCCGATTCATCACCCCTTTCACTGTGTACATCCCCCTCCTCACAGATTATCAATTCGTCCCCACTGGAATCCACCATCTCAGCTCCCTGTGTACTTTGTGGAGGCAATTGCTGCTGGTCAATGTCTCCACGGAGGAATTGATTATAATTCATTTTAATGAACATCATCTTCTCCACATTTTCTGGAAGTAACCTCGTACGCCGATTGCTGACAAGGTGAGCGGCGGCACTAAACACTCTTTCGGAGTACACACTTGTGGGAGGGCAACTTAGGTAGAATAAAGCCAGTTTGTGCAAGGGCCTCCAAATTGCCTCTTTTTCCTGCCAGTATAAGTACGGACTGTCTGACGTGCCTACTTGGATGCGGTCACTCATATAATCCTCCACCATTCTTTCAATGGGGAGAGAATCATATGCAGTGACAGTAGACGACATGTCCGTAATCGTTGACAGGTCCTTCAGTCCGGACCAGATGTCAGCATCAGCAGTCGCTCCAGACTGCCCTGCATCACCGCCAGCGGGTGGGCTCGGAATTCTGAGCCTTTTCCTCGCACCCCCAGTTGCGGGAGAATGTGAAGGAGGAGATGTTGACAGGTCGCGTTCCGCTTGACTTGACAATTTTCTCACCAGCAGGTCTTTGAACCCCAGCAGACTTGTGTCTGCCGGAAAGAGAGATCCAAGGTAGGTTTTAAATCTAGGATCGAGCACGGTGGCCAAAATGTAGTGCTCTGATTTCAACAGATTGACCACCCGTGAATCCTTGTTAAGCGAATTAAGGGCTCCATCCACAAGTCCCACATGCCTAGCGGAATCGCTCCGTGTTAGCTCCTCCTTCAATGTCTCCAGCTTCTTCTGCAAAAGCCTGATGAGGGGAATGACCTGACTCAGGCTGGCAGTGTCTGAACTGACTTCACGTGTGGCAAGTTCAAAGGGCAGCAGAACCTTGCACAACGTTGAAATCATTCTCCACTGCGCTTGAGACAGGTGCATTCCACCACCTATATCGTGCTGAATTGTATAGGCTTGAATGGCCTTTTGCTGCTCCTCCAACCTCTGAAGCATATATAGGGTTGAATTCCACCTCGTTACCACTTCTTGCTTCAGATGATGGCAGGGCAGGTTCAGGCGTTTTTGGTGTTGCTCCAGTCTTCTGTACGTGGTGCCTGTACGCCGAAAGTGTCCCGCAATTCTTCTGGCCACCGACAGCATCTCTTGCACGCCCCTGTCGTTTTTTTAAAAATTCTGCACCACCAAATTCAAGGTATGTGCAAAACATGGGACGTGCTGGAATTTGCCCAGATTTAATGCACACACAATATTGCTGGCGTTGTCCGATGCCACAAATCCACAGGAGAGTCCAATTGGGGTAAGCCATTCCGTGATGATCTTCCTCAGTTGCCGTAAGAGGTTTTCAGCTGTGTGCGTATTCTGGAAACCGGTGATACAAAGCGTAGCCTGCCTAGGAAAGAGTTGGCGTTTGCGAGATGCTGCTACTGGTGCCGCCGCTGCTGTTCTTGCGGCGGGAGTCCATACATCAACCCAGTGGGCTGTCACAGTCATATAGTCCTGACCCTGCCCTGCTCCACTTGTCCACATGTCCGTGGTTAAGTGGACATTGGGTACAGCTGCATTTTTTAGGACACTGGTGACTCTTTTTCTGAGGTCTGTGTACATTTTCGGTATCGCCTGCCTAGAGAAATGGAACCTAGATGGTATTTGGTACCGGGGACACAGTACCTCCAACAAGTCTCTAGTTGGCTCTGCAGTAATGATGGATACTGGAACCACGTTTCTCACCACCCAGGATGCCAAGGCCTCAGTTATCCGCTTTGCAGCAGGATGACTGCTGTGATATTTCATCTTCCTCGCAAAGGACTGTTGGACAGTCAATTGCTTGGTGGAAGTAGTAAAAGTGGTCTTACGATTTCCCCTCTGGGATGACCATCGACTCCCAGCAGCAACAACAGCAGCGCCAGCAGCAGTAGGCGTTACACGCAAGGATGCATCGGAGGAATCCCAGGCAGGAGAGGAATCGTCAGAATTGCCAGTGACATGGCCTGCAGGACTATTGGCATTCCTGGGGAAGGAGGAAATTGACACTGAGGGAGTTGGTGGGGTGGTTTGCGTGAGCTTGGTTACAAGAGGAAGGGATTTACTGGTCAGTGGACTGCTTCCGCTGTCGCCCAAAGTTTTTGAACTTGTCACTGACTTATTATGAATGCGCTGCAGGTGACGTATAAGGGAGGATGTTCCGAGGTGGTTAACGTCCTTACCCCTACTTATTACAGCTTGACAAAGGCAACACACGGCTTGACAAATGTTGTCCGCATTTCTGTTGAAATACTTCCACACCGAAGAGCTGATTTTTTTGGTATTTTCACCAGGCATGTCAACGGCCATATTCCTCCCACGGACAACAGGTGTCTCCCCGGGTGCCTGACTTAAACAAACCACCTCACCATCAGAATCCTCCTTGTCAATTTCCTCCCCAGCGCCAGCAACACCCATATCCTCCTCATCCTGGTGTACTTCAACACTGACATCTTCAATCTGACTATCAGGAACTGGACTGCGGGTGCTCCTTCCAGCACTTGCAGGGGGCGTGCAAATGGTGGAAGGCGCATGCTCTTCACGTCCAGTGTTGGGAAGGTCAGGCATCGCAACCGACACAATTGGACTCTCCTTGTGGATTTGGGATTTCGAAGAACGCACAGTTCTTTGCGGTGCTTTTGCCAGCTTGAGTCTTTTCATTTTTCTAGCGAGAGGCTGAGTGCTTCCATCCTCATGTGAAGCTGAACCACTAGCCATGAACATAGGCCAGGGCCTCAGCCGTTCCTTGCCACTCCGTGTGGTAAATGGCATATTGGCAAGTTTACGCTTCTCCTCCGACAATTTTATTTTAGATTTTGGAGTCCTTTTTTTACTGATATTTGGTGTTTTGGATTTTACATGCTCTGTACTATGACATTGGGCATCGGCCTTGGCAGACGACGTTGCTGGCATTTCATCGTCTCGGCCATGACTAGTGGCAGCAGCTTCAGCACGAGGTGGAAGTGGATCTTGATCTTTCCCTAATTTTGGAACCTCAACATTTTTGTTCTCCATATTTTAATAGGCACAACTAAAAGGCACCTCAGGTAAACAATGGAGATGGATGGATACTAGTATACTTATGGATGGATGAGCGACTGCCGACACAGAGGTAGCTACAGCCGTGGACTACCGTACTGTGTCTGCTGCTAATATAGACTGGATGATAATGAGATGAAATCAATATATATATATATATAATATCACACTAGTACTGCAGCCGGACAGGTAGATATATTTATTATGTAATGACTGATGACGGACCTGCTGGACACTGTCAGCTCAGCAGCACCGCAGACTGCTACAGT